>NC_092337.1:374338750-375057500 GCF_046630445.1 Rutidosis leptorrhynchoides | reverse complement strand
TTTTAAAAAACTTTTTAATACATAAAGGCCGGAGGTCCTCTCGAAAGCAATCTCTTTATCCGTTGAATAAAGAGAGGGATGACTTTCTCTACTCTTGAGAGTGTTTCACTCTGGGTGGAGAAATGACTTGTCATTATTCTCGGATAGGGGAAGGATTGTTTACATCTCACCTCCCTCATACACCACTCATGTGGTATTGGGTTTTGTTGTTGTTGTATATATATATATATATATATATATATATACATACTAGGTTTTAGAGCCCGTGCGTTGCACGGGTGGATAAATAATCATGCAAAATCAATTGAGTTTATCAAACATTTACGGAGTATTTTTTAGAGCTAATATTTTCAATAAAATGATAATAATTGATAAACTTATTTATTTGCTGACACTTTATATAATAGTTAGTGTATGGAGCCCGTACATTACATGGTAGTTAAAAAAATAGTTAATAATCACTGTGCAAATTAGCTAATTTTGCTGCAAATAGGTTTTTGAGCTTGTGCATTCAACGGTGGATAAAATAATTGGGCAAAATTAATTGATTTTTTCAAAAAATTATTCTTTTGAGTTTAAGAGCATGTGGTATTGAAAAATTTTAAAAGTGCATTTTTTATTAATAATATTAATTAGTAAATAACTAACTTAATTATTCAATTAATTTAGATATAATTTTATTGTTAACTACCATATTAACTAAATTAATAATTAATAATTGGTAGAATAATAAAAAAAATGTAAATATACGTACGGAGTATATTATATATGTAATATATCTATATGTACTATATATAACCACTAGATTTATGAGCCCGTGCGTTGCACGGGTACTCATCCGAAAACATTATATAGTATTTTGCAAATGTATATGAAATAACAATATTATACGATCATTGTCGTAAGTATTGTTGTGAGTTGAATTTGTAAAGTATAAAGAATACACATCACCAAAATGTTGAAAATATTTGTTCATGCAGTTATTCATAACACAAGTTTAAGTTACTGATTGTTGTAAACATGAAATAGATATAAAAAAAACACGCTCTTTATGGCGGCTAATGAATAAATATTTTGTGTCAGGCTTTAGCCGATTTTTTTTTCTTTCGAAAATGGGTGAATCCATAAGACACACAGATGTTTGATTTTTTCTTCGACTTCTCCTGTTTCAACCTCCATTTGTACTTTTGTTTATCCAAATTGAAGATGTCACTCTTTTACCACTACGTAGACCATGAAGTAACATCAATTCGTTTGGAAGACGCTAAAAAAACAAAAGAGTTATATAAATTTATAATAACGCACAATATTAAACTGTATTTCAGTAATTAGCAACATTATTATATATTAGTAGATTAGTAGATGAGATACATACTTTAGTCATTAATAACCCGAGTTTATAAATTATAAATGATAATATATTAGACTTACCAAACGATTTGATGTTACTTCCTGGTCTACGTAGTAATAGATATCAACATAGTAATAGATATCAACAGAGTACTATTTATGCTTCAAGACATCAGATATCGACAAAAGAACTATGTTATGATTACATTATATGTCATAATGGGATTAGGAATAAGTTAAACTTCACTCACAATTCAAATTTTGAATCAGTTACAATATTATTACAAAATAATGATTTTGTAAGTAATTAGAGGGGGGTGACTAGTTACTTAGTCCATTTTTTTAAAATTTTCTTTTCGTTTTGTTGAACTTGAACTTAATACAGTGTGACTTGAAATGTATATATATATATATATATATATATATATATATATATATATATATATATATATATATATATATATATATATATATATATATATATATATATATATAATCAAAAAGATAAGGGAAGAGAGAACAAACACAACGATTTATAGTGGTTTGGGAAGATGTTAACTAATCTTCTTTAATCCACTTCTCAATTCTACAAATTGAGATTTTTCTTCACTATGATATTCCAAACTCGGTTGAGTGTCCGGATACAACACTAGTACTTCGATAAGCCGCAACTTGTGAACTCTTACATCCCTTTGAAGACTTCACAAACACCTATAGCTCTTACCATAAGATCCTAATGAACTATCCTAGTAAAACACAACTATTCTCTAGATCCTTTTAAGAAGATAGTTTACAAGTAAACTTACAACTTTAAGCTTACAAGTACTCTTGCTAGAATCACTCCAAAAGATTACAATTTAATTATAAGAATGATATCAGTAAGTATGAGAAAATATGAGTGCGAGAGGTGAGTCTTCAAATGCTTCAAGGCTTGGCTTTTATAGGAAAGAGAAATCTGCCTGGAAGCTACACGGCTTGCTGCACGGTCGACCGTGGTTCGACCGTGTACCTTTGACATCTGATTCATATGGCCGTTTTTTTCCTTTGAAAATTGTCATTTTTCCTTATTGAATAGCTGCAACTAAAGGCCAATTATCTCTGAAAGCATCCCTATTACCTCCTTTGTTTAGGACATACGCATGGAGGTTGACATGTCCATAAAAGAAGAAAGTCTTCAAGCTTTGACTATTTGACATTGATTACTTAAAGAGGCAATTTCAGAATTTTGTCTCTTGACAAACCATTATCTTCCAAAAACTTCATCAACCTTTCTTAATTGTTTGTCATCTTGCTAATGGGAGTATATTGCCCTTTGGAACATTTTTACAACTCAAATGAACTAGTTTGAGTCTAGTTTGAACATAATGATTCTTGTTACAATTTGACTAGACTTGAACTAATTACATTTTCATACAAATAATAAAACATAGAACTAATGGGAGGGCAACTCTTTAATTGGGACTTCAATGACCATTATTAGTATGTTTAAATGACATTATGTATTAGGATAAAGAGATATAACACTTGAGTGTTTTAGTCTAAATCAAGCTTAAAATGTCATTAAGATGTCATTAGGTGTGATTAGTAAAAATTAACATCTTTTAGTTCAAAACTCTTTTGAGATCAAAAAGGGCAACTATTTTAAGTGTGTTTAAAAAGGTTTTATAAATTATAGATGCCTCAAAGTGGTCTAACTTAAAGTGGATGAATTTGGTAACAGAGAAAACTGCGGTCGAGCTGCGGTCAACAGTGATGGTAGCCGTAGATTGACAATTTTAAACAAACTTGAATTCGTTGGTACAGGACACACACGGTCAGCTTCACGGTCGATCGTGGTTCAACCGCTTACCAGTTTTACTTATGCATTGGTCTTGTGCTAGAGATAGTTTGGGTTCATGAACTCATGTCGTCTTACATATGATTAACCACTGTGTCATCATCAAAACCAAGTGATTAACTTTTGAATATTATGATTGGAATCTTAACCAACATTCTTCCCCTTTTTGATGATGACAAACATATGAGTAAGTGTTTTAACTATGTAAGTCGACATAAGTGTTAACATCACTTACCATACACTTTCTCCCCCTTTTGTCGATACAAAAAGGTTAGTCCCACTTGGAACTAAGCGCGCCCTAGAGTAATGCTCCTCCTTAAATCGTAGACACTTATCAATTATTCCTGCTTATCAATAAAATGGCTCCCCCTCGAACCAATAGTAGACATAAAGAGTAACAAACATAATAAGCATAGCAAGTTCATTATAATAATTAATACATAACAAGTTTCAATCTTAGGACAAGTGTTGTATCTACCCACCCTTAAAATTATTCTTAACCAACATTGATTGTTTTTAAGGATAAATGCCATTGGTGCTAAACGCATCGGAGATTGTTGAGCTTTCATTGTCGGAAGAGAGAATGATTACCGGATGAGCTTCCTAATAAGTAAGAGGAATTGTTGACACGGGTTGAGGGATATGAGAAGCATTGATGGCACCAACAAATCGAAAAACTCAATTAAGATGGTTTGAATACGAAAGTGGGCGGGTTCCTAGTTCTCGAAGGTAACCCATTCTTTGAGTAGTGAGATAAGCGAGATTTATGGGTTCAAGAGTAAGAAAAGACCACATGACAACAACTTCGGTTCCGAAAATGTGAGTAGCGGTAGGTTCCTGACAATAGACATTGTTCCGAATGACATTTAGAATGAGTTGAAGATCATGGCGGATTTCGTCATCTTGAATGCGAAGCCGTTGGTTGAAGTTTCGTTGTACTCCAGGAGTGGTGATGAGATCTAAGATGGGTTGCAACGAAAATTTAGGGTTAAGTGATCTTAGATCGGTTGAAGGAGTATAGAAGTAGGGCTGTAAACGAGCCGAGCCCGAGCCCGAGCATGATAGTGTTTGAGCTCGGCTCGTTTGTTCGAGCTCGAGCTCGGCTCGTATCGAGCTTCAATTTTTTTGTTCGAGCTCGGCTCGTGATATTCATTTAAAGCTTGAGCTCGGCTAGTTATGAGCTCGTTTTATCTAAAATGATTAATTGAGCTTAAGCTCGAATTGAGCTCGGCTCGTAAAGCTAAACCTGGAGCTCGTTAAGGGAAGCTCGTTAATGAATCTGTTAACCTCAAATTATAAATCATAGTTTCACTCACAAAAAGTAAATAACATCCACCAATATAAGTACTCAAAATAAAACAAAAGTGGATTGTAAGTTTATAACAATACATCACTTCTCATAGAATAGTACAAATATGAACATCATAAGTTCATAACAAACAAGCAAAATAAACAAGACATGAAACACAATAATTAGACATTCTGCACCAAAAAAAACTATCTTTAAGCAAGATCAAAAATATGCACGTCTCGATTCCAAGTTTAGTAACCTCCAAAGATGAATCACATGAAAAAGAACCCTGAATTCAAAAGGATAAATTAGATGATATTACTATTAGTAATCTCTGATCAGAATGTTATAAAGTCAAGAGTGACTATATATGTTACCAACTTACCCCAAAGCAAAAGGACCCCACTTGCACTATTATAATGTTATCTAATACACAAACTAAACAAGAAATACTGACATTCAAATTCCAATTTTGATTAATGATTTTTAAGTTGTTAAATAAAACTTACCTTCAATTCGAACGTTTCACATCAGGTAATATAATCTCTACGGGTAATTCCTCCTAAAAAAATAAATCAGCTAGTCAAGAAACAAAAATGCATACATATCATATACATATAAATATATAAAGATTAAAAATTGTACCTTGACTCTCTTCTTTAATCCAAAAGTTTGTCTAACCCAATCACCTCCACAAAGCAACATTTCTACCGTTTCAGGTGCTAACGCTGATTGGAATGGTTTAATAACTCTACCTCCGGCGCTAAAAGTGGCCTCGGATGCAACTGTAGATATTGGAATAGCAAGTACATCCATTGCCATTTTTGACAAAACGGGAAACTTCGTCTTATGAATGTTCCACCACTCCAAAACATTAAATGAGTCCATTCCTCCTTGTAATATGTGTAAACCTTCATCATAGTACATTTGAAGTTCGGACACTTGTGGCTTTTGTAAATCTACTCCTTTGATATATTTCTCATATTCTTGCCATCCCGATCCATTTGAAGTGTCTTCACTATACCTTTCATAGTTGCATCCTTTAGAATATCTGATAGTGCTCCAAATGAACATATATTTAGTAGCAATATCCTTCCAATATGTAAAGTTTTCAGTTGCAATTGTTCTATTTTCAAGTAATATTCGTTTAAATAAATAAGTGCGAAGACAAAAGGCGAAAACGAAGATTTGAAGACGCAAACGTCCAAAAAGCTCAAATGTACAAGATACAATTCAAATGGTTCAATTTATTGATAAGAAACGTCTAAAAATGACAAGAGTACAAGTTGTGAAACGCAAAGTACAAGATATTAAATTGTACGAAAAGGCGTTCGAAAATCCGGAACCGAGACATGAACCAACTATCAACGCCCGACGCAACGGACCAAAAATTACAAGTCAACTATGCACAAGAATATAATATAATATATAAATAATTATATAAAATTATATATATATTATATTATATAATAAAAACATCGACAAACAAATGGCCAAAAGTTGGTGAGCTGGAGGACGTGCCTTCACGATCTCGGAGCTGGAAGGCACATCTGCTAAGCGATAGTGGAGCAGCCAAAATCAGAAATGCCTATAAAAGGCACGAGCTTCTGCCGAGTTTGATACACCAATTCATATATCTTTCCTCTGTAATAATAATAAATATATATTATATATATATATATATATATATATATATATATATATATATATATATATATATATAGTATAGGTTAGTTTTATATTAGTTAGTTTGGGTAATGTAACGGTTATTTACGGGTTTTAAAGCCGGAACTCTGTCCGTGTAACACTACGCAATAAATAATCAATGTAAGTTATGTTCTCCTTTTTAAATTAATGTCTCATACTTAAGTTATTATTATGCTTATTTGAATCGAAGTAATCATGATGTTGGGCTAAATATTAAGACGGGGTTATTGGGCTTTGGACAAAAGAACGACACTTGTGGAAATGGGACTATGGGTTATTAATGGACTTTATATTTGATTAATATAGAGATTTACAATTTGACATAGTTATATATAACCACATACGCTTGATCGGGTACGGTATGTGGGATATTTATAAATACTAATAATTGTTCATTTGACCGGAAACGGGGGATGGATTAATAGTCAATGGACTCATTAAAACAGGGGTGAATTACATACAAGGGTAATTGGTGTAATTGTTAATAAAGTATTAAAACCTTGGATTACACGCAGTCGATAACCTGGTGTAATCATTAAACAAAGTATTAAGACCTTATTACGGTTTGAATCCCCAATTAGTTGGAATATTTGACTTCGGGTATAAGGTTAATTTGGCCAAGACCCTCGCACTTTATAATTATGACCGATGGACTATTAAGGACAAAACCAGATGGATTTTTCGAATAATTCCGGACAAAGGACAATTTACCCAGGGTAATAAATTAAAATGTCAAACATCATGATTACGAAAGTTTAATTAAGCATAATTCCTTGATTTTATTTCTTATCGTATTTTAATTTTCGCTACTTTAATTATCGTCATTTATATTTTGCATTAGGTTTTAATTATGACTTAAAATATAAAATCGACAAACCGGTCATTAAACGGTAAACCCCTTTTTATATATTATTACTATATAAAATATATTTTGTACAAATATAATTGTTTAAAAATATAGTGTAAAATAAGTCGTCTCCCTGTGGAACGAACCGGACTTACTAAAAACTATACTACTCTACGATTAGGTACACTGCCTATAGTGTTGTAGCAAGGTTTAGGTATATCCCATCTGTAAATAAATAATTAAAACTTGTGTAATTTTTAATAGTATTTCGCAATAAAAATATATAATTATTTCGTACCCCCACGCTACATCATCAAGTTTTTGGCGCCGCTGCCGGGGAATCAGCAAAATGCTATATTTTTAATTCATTTTTGTATAAATATATTTATATATATTTAGAAAAACAATATAAAATATATAAAAAAAAAACGAAATTAAACCTGCAAATTCTGAACTTGCATCCCTCCGCGATCTCGGAGATTTACCCTTTAGTTCTACGCGATCGCGTAGCTGTTCCTGACAGGTCAACCAGTGCATTTAATGCGAATTTAAGGTTTATTTTTATATTATTATTATTATTATTATTATTATTATTATTATTATTATTATTATTATTTATGGTTTGTATTTATTAATATTAATATTTAGTTTGTATTTTAATTTACTTCTGTAATATTTAGTTTTAAGTTTTTATTAATTATATAGATTAATATTTTTATAATAATAATATAAAAATAATATTTTTTAAAAAATTGTATTTTTATAAATTTAAGTTTTCTTTTTATATTTTGTATCCTTTTATTTCGTGTAATCGTAATATTTGTATTTTTATCGTTCGTATCTAGTTTTAAGTTCTAATATTTTGCCGTAGCTTATTTTATATTTCTAGATTTTTTTAGGCTTTGCCGTAAAATCCCTTAAGTGCTTTTTCTTTAGACTAAGATTTAGGTGCTCTAGAATTTTGCGACGCTGTTTATAAATTTTAGTACCTTTTAAGTTACGACGCGCTATTTTCTTATTTTTATTTTTCGATATTTTTCGACGCGTAATCTTTTTCTTTCTTATTTCTCGACACGCTAGTTTTTAGGACATAGATTTTCTATTTTTTTCTCTAAAATTCCAAACGAAAAAATTATTTTAAGCGGTTAAATTGATAGACATCCAAATTTTCTGGTTCGTAGTAATAGTTGGATTTGTTAGTGGCTGAGTTGTGAGCTTCCGATTTAAAGGGTTCTGGCTCCCTGCTGCATCTATTGGCTATTCGAAACGTGGGCAAAATCAGAAAAGTCTATTAATTTGATAACTTATATAATTTTTAGTTTTATAACTAATAGGATAATTAGTAAATGCACCACATTGTAGCTAAAATTTGGTAATAAGCGCATTATGGAAAATCTCGAGAATATTTTGGAAACTCTTTATGACATACGAAATCAATACTCTCAAACGGGTGTTGATGACAATTCGTTCGGTCAATCTTGGATCACGAATGACGAAACAATAACTGCTTGTGAAATCTATGGAGATTATCACTCAACATAGGAATGTTATTATTACGTTCCTATGGAAAATTACGCACCCACAGAACCTGAATGGAATGATTATGAAGAATACAATTCAAATTGGGATTATTCCCAAGAATATATCCAAACTCAACAACCAGATGATGAGGAAAATTATGTGTCTGAAAATTCTTTAGATTATATGAAAATCAAACTCGAAGAACTTGATGCTCAGAATGAACAAATGAGAGAGTTTGTAAATCGACAAGCTGAAACTCTATCAGATTACACACCTGTTGATCTGAGGAGTCGTGTGCAAGAAAATCTCATATCATCGAATTTTGATGAATTTGAGAGCTCCGAAATCACCAATTATCCCGATGATACTTTTTATTCAGTCTTACCAATTTCACAACATATCGACACATTAGCCTCTACCGAAAAAATCATCAACCCATCAATATATGAAGAAGAAATAAGGGTGACAAATTGGTACTCTTGGGAAAACGATAACGTTGAAAACTTTATCCCCGAGACCAAAGTAGTGGGACCGATAAGTACCGTCAATGAAGAAGAATCTACTTCGATCCCGAGATTCACCATTCCACAACCTTCTAACCCAATATTCTCAATAGACAAGTCATCTACTGAAGATGAACTACGAGATGTAATAGATAATGACACCTCAGATTTCACCCAATTGGGTAATAGATGTGAAAACTTTGATCCCGAGAATAAACGGAAGGAAATGTTAGGAATTATCCACCCTATAGAAATATGTATGTCGGTGTATATCGATCCATTTGACCAAGAACCAGAAAAGAGACATATACATTTACTAAAAGCTACACTTAAAAAAGAATTAAGTAGTGACGATCGGGTGGGTCTAAACTTTAAACCCATTGATATATTATACACCGCCCGAGATGTAAATAACTGGCTCACTATTCTAATTCGTGGAACTTATTCTACCGACTTCACATGTCGTCAGCTAAGTGTGGGGAAGTCTAACCCCACTTAAAGTTAAATTCGGGGTTCGGGTTAGTGCATAACTCGTTAATAAACATGCATAATAAGTAAGGGTAAAAGACGCATTTTCAAATATTAGCAAACAGTTCAAAAAAGAAACCATTTTTGAAGAAAAAAACATGTGTGATAATACAAGAAGGAATGAACGATGAGGTGCACCATCTATCATCCTGCAATTCTATGGTATCTTTAACTACTTTTCTACACTAATCACCCTCATGAATTTATAATTATAGTCTGATTTCATGCAAATGAGGGCATTGCATGATCTCAAGTGTGGGGAAGGGTTATAAATTCTCTCTGGTTTATACTTGGCTTATTTTCTAAATTTTATGAAAATTTTTCAAATTTTCAACTAAATGAATTCAAAATCATGTTTATACATATTTATGAAAGATAAAACTAGGTGTTAATGCCGAAATTATCGTTACCTCGAAAAGGACATAAATTAAGAAACAACTAAATTGCTTGAATTTATTTATTAAGATATAAAAAGACGCATGAAAAATGCCAAGTGTGGGGAGAATGTACCAAGTTATTCAATTAAAAACTATCTATCACATGTTTCTGTAAAGTTATTGCAGGTGATTTTGTTTTGGACTAAATTAACTGTTTTACCCGGTTTATTGTAATACATTTGAAAGAAAAGATGTATCTACACGATGAATCAATTCCATCATTAAAAGGAAGTAAAGTCTTCCGAAAAAGACACGCGCTTCTTGATTTAGGTCAGGAAGTTGTCGTCCAGACCAGCTGTAGGTTGACGAAAAATCTAGAAAAGTCATCTCTAAAATCAGCAGGAAATCCACGGACCTCAGCATCAAACAGGGTCGCCAAGTGGTCAGACTTATCCTAACCATGAGAGGATCTGTCTCGTAAAATGGGGAGGGCGCCGTGCAAATTAGCTTGATAAGACTAATGAATCAGACCCCCAGAAAGGATAATATCCTTAAAGATTAAAAATCAGCTTTTAATACTGATATTACTCAATCCTTGAGATTGACTTTAAAGATTGAGAATTACAAACTCATGGAATTCGATGATATCTAAACTCGAGCTTGAACGAGAAAATATTTTGATCAAATTAAAACCGATTTGTTTTCTGAAAACCTATTTTCAATGCGTTCATTACCATTGAAAGTAAAATCCTAGGAATTCACCTGGAATTCATTAGGTCACCTGAACCAAATCGGGTGTCAACCGTAAGAACGGTGGTTGCATAGCATGGTCGAAGACAGGACCTTGTGCCAGATCGAAAAATTATAGGATGATCTTTACTATTGCTCCTACAAAGGATAGTAATAGCATCCGACACGTTTTAGACCATAATCAAATGCATGTCATTAGACATTGCCTTAACAGTTGCTTGTTCAACGCTTTCCTTTACAACCGGACGGTAGTTTACCGAAAGGTAATATACGGAGCAAGTATACTGGACGTGTTGCTTTTCCAATACAAGGATAGTAAGTGGGTGACACAAAACCATAAGTTTTGAGCTAAAATTTTCAAATCTGAAACCCACAAAACCCACAAAAATATTTTGCAAATACCGGTGAAAGGTTATTCCGGAAAACTTATCTAGGGTAAAAGATAGATTGAATTTTCAAAAGATCAAATGTTTTCATAAAGATCTAATTTCCTAAAGGATCTAAATTTTTATAGTCATGTGGGACTGTAAACCACATCGTTACTATCATTGTTTATACCGCCATATCAAAATCACTGATGTATAAAGTGTGAAGAATAAAGAAGTGATTCGTGTGATTTAATTTCAAGTTTTGTATTGCTTGAGGACAAGCAACGTTCAAGTGTGGGGATATTTGATAGTGCTCTAAATGAACATATATTTAGTAGCAATATCCTTCCAATATGTAAAGTTTTCAGTTGCAATTGTTCTATTTTCAAGTAATATTCGTTTAAATAAATAAGTGCGAAGACAAAAGGCGAAAACGAAGATTTGAAGACGCAAACGTCCAAAAAGCTCAAATGTACAAGATACAATTCAAATGGTTCAATTTATTGATAAGAAACATCTAAAAATGACAAGAGTACAAGTTGTGAAACGCAAAATACAAGATATTAAATTGTACGAAAAGGCGTTCGAAAATTCGAACCCGAGACATGAACCAACCATCAACGCCCGACGCAACGGACCAAAAATTACAAGTCAACTATGCACAAGAATATAATATAATATATAAATAATTATATAAAATTATATATATATATTATATTATATAATAAAAACGTCGACAAACAAATGGCCAAAAGTTGGTGAGCTGGAGGACGTGCCTTCGCGATCTCGGAGCTGGAAGGCACATCTGCTAAGCGATAGCGGAGCAGCCAAAATCAGAAATGCCTATAAAAGGCACGAGCTTCTGCCGAGTTTGATACACCAATTCATATATCTTTCCTCTGTAATAATAATAAATATATATATATATTATATATATATAGTATAGGTTAGTTTTATATTAGTTAGTTTGGGCAATGTAACGGTTATTTACGGGTTTTAAAGCCGGAACTCTGTCCGTGTAACACTACGCGATAAATAATCAATGTAAGTTATGTTCTCCTTTTTAAATTAATGTCTCGTACTTAAGTTATTATTATGCTTATTTGAATCGAAGTAATCATGATGTTGGGCTAAATATTAAGACGGGGTTATTGGGCTTTGGACCATAATTGAGGTTTGTACAAAAGAACGACACTTGTGGAAATGGGACTATGGGTTATTAATGGACTTTATATTTGATTAATATAGAGATTTACAATTTGACATAGTTATATATAACCACATACGCTTGATCGGGTACGGTAGGCGGGATATTTATAAATACTAATAATTGTTCATTTGACCGGAAACGGGGGATGGATTAATAGTCAATGGACTCATTAAAGCAGGGGTGGATTACATACAAGGGTAATTGGTGTAATTGTTAATAAAGTATTAAAACCTTGGATTACACGCAGTCGATAACCTGGTGTAATCATTAAATAAAGTATTAAGACCTTATTACGGTTTGAATCCCCAATTAGTTGGAATATTTGACTTCGGGTATAAGGTTAATTTGGCGAAGACCCTCGCACTTTATAATTATGACCGATGGACTATTAAGGACAAAACCAGATGGACTTTTCGAATAATTTAGGACAAAGGACAATTAACCCAGGGTAATAAATTAAAACGTCAAACATCATGATTACGGAAGTTTAATTAAGCATAATTCCTTTATTTTATTTCTTATCGTATTTTAATTTTCGCTACTTTAATTATCGTCATTTATATTTTGCATTAGGTTTTAATTGTGACTTAAAATATAAAATCGACAAACCGTTCATTAAACGGTAAACCCCCTTTTATATATTATTACTATATATAATATATTTTGTACAAATATAATTGTTTAAAAATATAGTGTAAAATAAGTCGTCTCCCTGTGAAACGAACCGGACTTACTAAAAACTATACTACTCTACGATTAGGTACACTGCCTATAGTGTTGTAGCAAGGTTTAGGTATATCCCATCTGTAAATAAATAATTAAAACTTGTGTAATTTTTAATAGTATTTCGCAATAAAAAATATAACTATTTTGTATACACCTCTACGCACATCAATATCCAATCCCATTTGTAGCAGCTTCTTTGACTGATGCATCATGCATCTCCCTATATTCATTATACATATCCTCAAGTGCATCCTCCACTTCTTTAATGTTCTTGACAGCTTGATCTGGTGCATATAAAATATGATATGACATTCCAATTAACCATTTTTTGAATCTTGGATCGAGAACAGAAGCAATAGCCATAAGTAAATGGCACTCCCCCCAATACTTGTCAAACTTTGCCTTCATTGCTTTCACCATGTCACGAATAAAATGATCTTCGGACCTTGCACCGTCATCCAATACTTGTTTGACTTTATAAACCTCAATAAGGTACAAATTGGAAGTAGGATAATGACTTCCTGAGATGATAGTAGTGCACACCTACGAATAACAAAAAAGAAATTGCAGTGAATCAACATTCTGTTACTAAACTAAGTTTAAGAGAAATAGCAATAATATAGAAATCAATTCTAAACCTTGAAAACTTTCAAAATTTCACAAACTTTTGCCACATTTTCCCAATCTTGTTCGGTTGGCAAGTTTTGGAATTTGACTTCATACTCTGCATAACTAAAAAACACTTCAAAGTTAATAAAGATAGATATTTGCACACCTAAAATATTATATAGTTAAAAACTTATATAACAAAAATGTGTAATATAAAAATACCTTGGGAAAACATCTTTGAACTTAAGAGCCAGAGACAACATATCATATGTGGAGTTCCACCTTGTTGGAACGTCAATCAATAACTTTCTATCATCTACTTTTAGTTGATGTGCGACACTCGCAAAACCTTTGGTTCTCGCCTCAGAGTAATTAATATATTTTACTGCTTCTCGAACCTCTTCGATAACATGATCGATCTTTGAAAGTCCATCTTTAACACAAATGTTCATGATATGTGCACAACATCTAACATGAAGCAACCTACCTTTGCAAGGAAACTTTCTCGCTAAGGAGAAATTTTTTCTCAAAGTCTCAACCACCCTATCATTATATGACGCATTATCAACAGAGATAGAGAATACCTTATCCTCGATTCCCCAATCCTTTAAACATTTGTAAATGCCATCTGCAATATCGCGCCCAATACGAGGAGGAGGAACATGAACAAAATTTAACACACGCTTATGTAATCTGTGAGAAAATATACAATTAGTTTTTAAAATAGAACCAAATAATTACTTATTAATAAATCATAAAAATAATATTATTAACTAAAAGTTCAATCAAACCTCCATTTATAATCAATAAAGTGTCCGGTGATGACCATGTACTCGATCCTTTGATGAGATGACTTCCAACAATCAGTTGTCAAACTTATTGTTGAGGTGATATTTGTAAGGGATTTCAACCTTTTTCTCTCATTCTCATAAACCTTGATACAATCTGCTTTTGTTGTTACCCTGCTTACTTTCTCAAATAATGGATTAGCTGTCTTTATCATCCAAACAAACAAGTCATCTTCCACAACATTAAAAGGTTGCTCAGTTCCCATTATCCAGGCTGCAATTGCTTCTCTCATCTTGTTAGGATCATACTTTGCATTTGGTGCAGTCAACTGAGAAGGCTTTTCACATTCCAAATACGGATCTTTGATATTTTAGGCGTTTTAAACAAGACTTTAAGTGTCGACTATATGTTGTTGTAGTTCCACTTTTTGATTTAACGAATTGTTTCTTACAGTGAATGCACTCAACTTTTTCCTGTCCATTTTTAAGAGTGACAACAACAAATTCATCCCAAACACTCGAAGTCTTTCGACGCTTATTATTCAACACCAGTTCATCTTCCTCATCATAATTTTCTTCATTTTCCTCTCCAACACTTGCATGTTCACCCCCATTTATGTTATCTGGTTCATCACTAGTAGGAAGAACCTCACTGTCATCGATGTCTATGTACTCATGTGCAAACCTTGATGAAGAAGCTCGAACCGGACTAGTCGAGTTAATTCCACCCGAGCCTTCCATGAATATGACTCTGCTCAATAAGTAATAAACATAAAATAAGTAAATGAACTCCAAATAAATGCAATACTGTACGTAAATAAATCATACTATAACCAAAAAATTCATATAGTAGAGCATAAGGAAACTTAATTACACCATGATAAAACTTTATTACATTTCATAATAATAAATAATTAGTTATCTTATTGTTCTGTCTTTTATTCTTTTTACAAAGAAAAAAGAGCATAAATTTATCTAATGCAAATCTTGTACTTATAACTTCAACTGATGAAGTTAAAAATAAGCATAAACTGGTTATTCAAATAGACTTGTTTTATTCTTTTTAACGGCAAGGATTTATCAAAAAAGCTATAGTCCCAAACTTTACACAGTCAACCATACTTATTATCTAAGGTTTCAACTATAGTCCCAAAATTTAATACACAAAAAATAGATACCGTTATGAACTAACAAACAAAAAAATACATATTGATATAACAAAAAACAGGGAACACTCTTCCAACAATGAAAGAACTAGAGAACCTTACTAGACAACGATAAATTGAAGAAAGCAACTAAACTTGAAAGAGATGAATTGGATTAATTAGGGTTCTATTAATTGAAGGATCCCTTGATGGTTATCGATGATAAAGGAATCTAGTCTCAAGTCTCAACTAGACTTATTGCATGAAGATTGAAGACTTACATCGAGAGGCAGAGTATTCCGGCGAAGGTGTAGGCTAAAGAAACGATTAGAATGAAAAAAAATATGAGATATTAGTGTATAATGATATTCAATTGGAAATTCAATCGGTTGTTTAGGGAAAAGGAAAAGACAATATATTTAATTGATTTTGGGATTTGCCATGGCGTGTCAGATATACATAATGCATGTTTCCATAATTAATTTAATTTTGTATTAATTTTAACATATATTTTTAATGTATACATATAATATAAATAAAAAATATATATAAATATATATAAGCTCGTTAAGGCTCGCGAGCCTAACCGATCTCGAAAACTAAAGCTCAAGCTCGAGCTCGTTTATTAAACGATCTCTAACTTGGGCTCGAGCTCGGGCTCGAACTCGTTTAGGCTCGGATCGAATCGAGCTTTTAACGAGTCGAGCTCGAGTAGCTCGCGAGTAGCTTGGCTCATTTACAGCCCTATATAGAAGGAACACCCATTGGAAGGAATTGCCATAACGGTTGCGAATTGTTCAAAAGACCATGTGTAAGATGCATTAAAAAGTCGAAATGCAACTTGGTCGGGATATGAAACATCAAGATTAGCATAGAATTCCTTAATTAATGTTGGATAAATGGCTTCATCAAGCTCAAGGAACGAGAAGCAATTGTTATGGGTGAAAAGTTGAGTTAGTTCGGGAATTTCAGTATGATGAACAACACGCTCTTCATGAAGTATTCTAGTCTCCATGTGTTGCCTATTGTTCGTAATACGTTGATTTCTCGTGTTGGTTATTTCCTAGAAAAACTACAATTTTAGCAAAATAATCAAGTTTATAAGTTTGAAAAACTATATGCTAAACATGCGTTGATTAGTCATTGTCTAGACTCATTTTGAAAATATGAATTTTGAAATTAAAGTGCTATTTTTTTTTTTTTGGAAAATTTAGACAAGTTTCATCATTTTGCTTTATGTTTGTCAAGAATAGATACTAGTCATGAGATTCACAAGTATCCTAATGATTTGTTCAAACATATGTGTGTGTCCATGAGTGAGTTCAAGGATTTAAAACATATATGAGTTTTTATGCAAGAAATCACTATTATGACTCATTTGATAAGAAAAGCCTTTTACAACACTTTTACTCATATATTTAAGGAATTTATGCAAGAAACAAGTGTTCCTATTAGTTTGGAGAGACTATAATATAATCAATTTAGTACAATTTGAAGTAAATCTTAGATGCTTACCTTGAAGAGAATTGAAAGAGTATGGACCACTTTTTGAAGAGTACTTGAAGGTAAGACAAAAGTAAATCTAGAAATCCAGTGGTTGGGGTTTAAAGAAGAGATGTGGTTGGTGGAAAAGTTGTTTGGATATTAAAGGGGTTACATAAAAGATAAAGAAATTCGTTAGACATCAGGCGGCTGTCAACACGGTCGACCGTGATTCGACCGTGTGTGATCAGAATAGGATTTTACTGAGTATGTTCCATCATTCTCAACCCATTCCTAAGCAAGTTAAAGGTTTCCTTTTTAAGGGGCTTAGTGAATATATGAGCCATGTTTTCCACAGATTCTACCTTATCTATCACAATATTACCATTTTGGACGTGGTCACGAAGGAAATGGTGCCTAATGTCTATGTGTTTAGTCCTAGAATGTAATATTTGATTTTTCGATAAGTCTATAGCACTTTTGTTATCACAACATATTGGTATTTCGGATGAGATGATACCGTAATCGAGGAAGGTTTGCTTTATCCATAACACTTGCGCGCATGCTCTTCCCATAGCTACATATTCGGCTTCGGTGGTAGACAATGCAATGGACGTTTGCTTCTTCAAGAACCATGATGTTAAGCAAAGACCCACGAATGCGCATACTCCATTTGTGCATTTTCTATCAATCAATGATCCTCCGTGATCGGAATCCGCAAAGCACATAATGTCAACTCCGGTGAACTTTGGATACCATAACCCAAGATGCATTGTCCCTTTTAAGTATCTAAAGATTCTTTTAACGGCCTCAACGTGTGATGTCTTTGAATTTTCTTGAAATCTTGCACACAATCATACACTAAACATGATATCGGGCCGACTTACCGTTAAGTATAGAAGGGATCCAATCATTCCCCTATATTTTGTACTATCGAACGGTTCTCCTTCCCCTTTCAAAGTAAGTTTTACATTTGTTGCTATAGGAGTCGCCATTGGTTTTGAGTTCTCCGTTCTGAATTTTTTAATCATTTCATGAATGTACTTTTGTTGATTGATGAATGTTTCGTCTTCTAGTTGCTTGATTTGTAGTCCGAGAAAGAACTTGAGTTCACCCATCATGCTCATTTCAAACTCATCATGCATTAACTTAGAAAACTCATTGCTAAGAGATTCTTTAGTAGATCCAAATACAATATCATCAATATATATTTGAACAAGGACTAAATCCTTTTCATGCCTTTTGATAAAGAGTGTATTATCAATTTTTCCCATTTCATACCCATTATTTATTAAGAAGGTTCAAAGTCTTTCATACCATACTCTAGGGGCTTGTTTAAGTCCATAGAGAGCCTTTTTAAGCTTAAAAACATGATAAGGCTTTTCGAAATCTTCAAACCCCGGAGGTTGTGATATATAAACTTCTTCATTTATGACACCATTTAAAAAGGCACTTTTGACATCCATTTGATAAAGTTTGAAGTTATTGGCACATGCATATCCAAAAAGTATTCTTATTGATTCTAGCCTAGCGACGGAAGCAAATGTTTCATCATAATCAATTACCTCTTGTTGGCTATATCATTGTGCAACTAGTCTAGCTTTGTTTCTAACTACATTGCCATCTTCATCTAGTTTATTTCTATAGACCCATTTTATACCTATGATATTGCTCTTACTAGGTAAAGGAACCAAATCCCATACATCGCTCCTTTGGAATTGATTTAATTCCTCTTGCATAGCTTCTACCCAACTTTCATCTAATAGGGCTTCTTTAATATTTTTGGGTTCTATTTGGGAGATAAAAGCATAGTTGGCAATTAGGTTGAATGCTTGTGACCAGTGGTTCTATTGTTGATGTATCCTATGACTTGATCTATGGGATGATCCTTTACATGTTTAATATCGATCGAGGATGCTAAGTTATCCTTACTTGGTTTCAAATGAGATCCATCCTCATTGGTGTCATTGAACTCAATTTGAGTTGGCATTATTTCTATAGCATCTTGTTCTATCACATCATCATCCTCTAAAGGTTTAGTCTTAGGTGGCGGAGGAGTTTCATCAAATGTGACATCTAAGGATTCTTCTATGAAATTGGTGTATTTATTTAGAAACCTATATGCCTTACTTTCTAACGAATATCCTAAGAACACTCCTTCGTAAGCTTTAGGTTCAAACTTTGTATGATATTCCTTTTTGTTTAAGATAAAACATTTGCACCCGAAACTCTAAGATGACTTACGGTTGGTTTTCTACCATTTAAAATTTCATAAGGTGTTTTATCCATTGATGGCCTAATTAAGACTCAATTTTGAATGTAGGTAGAGGTGGCAACGGCTTCACTCCAAAACTTTTGAGGTATTGATTGTTCATTTAACATAGTTCGACTGATTTCTTGTAGAGTTCGGTTTTTCATTTCAACAACCCCATTGGATTGAGGTGTGCGAGGAGCCGAGAAATTATGAGAAATACCATTTAAATCACAAAAGACTCCAAATTGAGCGTCATTATCAAATTCTCTACCATGATCCGTTCTTATTGTTACTATAGTGCAACCAAGCAAATTTTGTATCTTAGTAGCAAAAATTATAAATCTTTCACACGCTTCATTTTTATGCTTTAGAAATAGTGTCCATGTATATCTTGAGAAGTCATCTACTATTACTAAGGTATAAAAATTTCCTCCATAACTTTGAACGACCAATGGCCCAAATAAATCCATGTGCAAAAGTTCTAGACATCTTTTAGTATAGATAAAGTTCTTAGATTTATGACTTGCATTTACTTGTTTTCCTACTTTTCATGCATCACAAAAATGACTTTCATATTTTAATTTAGGCAAGTCTCTAACTATGTCCTTTGAGGATATATTATGAATTAGTTTCATGTTAGAATGTCCTAGTCTCCTATGCCATAAGGTAGTAGTATCATGTATAGATGTGAAACAAATATCTACATGTTTGAAATCATCCAATTTGCATGTATAAAGACCTTTCTTCCTAATTCCATTTATGACACTTTTACCATCTTTTATTATGTGTGAGGAATTTTTAGTAAATGTCATGTTATGTCCTTTATTACATATTCTTCCTACACTTAGTAAGTTAAAACTTAGATTTTTAATGTGTAACACATTATCAAGTGTAATCTTTTGATTAGTAATGTTACCTTTACCGACGATTTTTCCTTTCACATCGCCACCAAAGATTACATCACCTCCATTGTGCTTCGTATATTTTGTGAAGAATTCTTTGTTGCCCGTCATGTGTGTTGTACATCCATTATCAATTATCCATTCTTCATTTTCTACAATACCATTGAGACAAACCTATATTTAATTAATCAATAACTTTGGTACCCAATGTTTGTTGGGTACAGGATGAATGCATTAAAGACTCCTACTCTAACCCACCTTTTAACAATTTTAATATTGTTACTCTTTTTAGTTTCGACCCTTTTTCTTTCAAAGTTTTGATTAATCATACTTCTTGAAGGATTTTTCACAAATGGTTTAATTTTTTTTCTACTTGTCTTAACTTGATTAGTTATGGAAGCCTTTGGTTTTGGTGTTTCTACTACTTTAGGTTTAACAAACACTATCGGCTTATGTTTGGATGATTTTATCTCAAGAGTATTTTCCTTGTATCCTAGCCCTTGTTTGTTATTTGTTGATTTTTGAACACTTAAAATATCTTCTAACACTTTACTACTTTCATCATATTTTGAAAACTTAATTTTATTTTCAAGTAGTTTTTTAGTTTTGTTCAAGGCATGGTTTTCATGTTTTAAGTCATCACATGTAAGACATTCTTGTGAGTTAGATATTCTTTCTTTAAGTTGTAAGATTTCTAACCTAAGCAAGTTATTTTCTTCCTT
The DNA here is from genome assembly GCF_046630445.1 of Rutidosis leptorrhynchoides. Taxonomy (NCBI): domain Eukaryota; kingdom Viridiplantae; phylum Streptophyta; class Magnoliopsida; order Asterales; family Asteraceae; genus Rutidosis; species Rutidosis leptorrhynchoides. Next base: position 375,036,583 of record NC_092337.1, on the reverse strand, counting down.
TAGACTTGTGTTTTTGTTACTTACTTTGCTACTTAAGATAAACAATTTAGCAAAGTTGTCAATACTAAACTCAAAGGAATTTGGAAGTACCTCATTGTCAGTTTGTCCAACTTGCGATCCCTTGTCGTCATCACTTGGTGTGTCAATGGACATGAGACACGTTTCCTTTTCTTCTTCTTGTGTGTCATTTTCTTCATCATCCCATGCACCTCCAAGAAAAGCCTTTTCATTCTTTCTCTTTAGACATTCACTTATCAAGTGATTTGGGTCACCGCACCCAAAACATTTTCGTACAAACTTTTTCCTGAAATCGAATGGCTTTTTCTTTTGTTCCATTGGAGGGCGAACATGGTTTCCCGGCCTTCGATAGAATTTTTTAAATGAGCGAACAATAAATGCAAGTTGTTCATCATCATTTAGAATATCATCATCGTCATCATCAATGTCATATTCATCATGAATCTTGGCCTTTAGAGCGATTGACTTGTTCTTTTCTCTCTTGACCTTTTCTACCTCATCATCTTTATCTAGGATAACCTCATGTACTTTGAGATTTCCAATGAGTTCATCTAGAGTTAACTTTTTCGCATTCTTTGATTCGTCAATTGCCGTCACCTTTGGTCTCCATCTTGATGGAAGAGCCCTTAAGAATTTTCGAACATATTGCTTATCCGTGTAGATTGTACCTAGAGCTTTCAAACTTAAACAAATATTGTTAAATCTAGTGTAGGCACTATCTATTTTTTTTCATAATCTTCAATGGCAAATTGTTCATATTTAGTTATAAGCAATTCTACTTTATTTTCTATGACTTGTGGGTTTCCATGATTAGTAACCATGATACTATCCCAAATTTCCTTAGCATTACCCATCATAAAAACTCTCTCATATTCTTTCCTAGGCAATGCATTAAAAATGGTCATCTTAGCTTCATGGTTTTTGCCTACTTCTACCTTGTGTTCCTTAGTCCATTCTTCTACGGGTATATATATTTTAGTTTTCTTATCATCACCAATCTTAAATGGAACATAATCACCTTTAGTAATAATGTTCCAATAGTTTATATCTTTGAAACGGACATACGTTTCAAATCGATACTTCCAATAGCAAAATCCTTCATATTCAAGAAGTTGAGGCCTTTGCATGGAGCATCCTTCACTATAGTTCAAGTTCTCAAATTTTTGTTCCATGATCTTAAACTCTAGGATTTGCAAAAATTAGTCTTAATTTCGAATTAGTAATTTTTGACAAAACGTTTAGAGCAACCGCTCTGATACCAATTGTAAGTAACTAGAGGGGGGGGGGGGGTGAATAGTTACTTAGTCGATTTTTTTAAAATTTTCTTTCCATTTTGTTGAACTTGAACTTGATATAGTGTGACTTGAAATGTTTGTTCTATATATATATATATATATATATATATATATATATATATATATATATATATATATATATATATATATATATATATATATACATATATATATATATACATATATATATATATATATAGATATATATATATATGTTAAAATCTAATCAAAAAGATAAGGGAAGAGAGAACAAACACAACGATTTATAGTGGTTCGGGAAGATGTTAACTAATCTTCCTTAATCCACACCTCAATTCTACGAATTGAGATTTTCTTCACTATGATACTCCAAACTTGGTGGAGTGTCCGGATACAACACTAGTACTTCTATAAGCCGCAACTTGTGAACTCTTACGTCCCTTTGAAGACTTCACAAACACCTATAGCTCTTACCACAAAATCCTAATGAACTATCCTAGTGAAAACACAACTATCCTCTAGATCCCTTTAAGAAGATAGTTTACAAGTAAACTTACAACTTTAAGCTTACAAGTACTCTTGTTAGAATCACTCCAAAAGATTACAATTTAATTGTAAGAATGATATCAGTAAGTATGAGAAAATATGAGTGCAAGAGGTGAGTCTTTGATATCGGCCAAAAAGTCACGTTTTTACCCCCGATATTGAGCCCTAAAACCATAAAGTTCCAAACTTTATCGCCAAAATAATCACTTTGTTGGTTAATTTGGTATATTTAGTCATTACAAAGGCTATGTTTCCAGAATCGCTAAAAACGGATGAAAAATGAGGAAAAACGAGCAAAACCGGTTAAGACGATGAACTCGCATTTAAATAACTTATTTTATAATTTTTGGAAAAGTTTATTTACTTAATCTCATATTGTAGGATATTCAATTACGAACGCGTGGGCGTAAGAATAATAAAAAATGGAGCTAAAATGAAGATTCTAGAGCAAAAATGGTGAAAGACAAGTTCGATCCAGCAAACGGCTTGCCTGTCTTGCAAACGGCTTGCCAAACCCCTTGTGATGACCCGTAAATTTCTGACCAAATTTAAACTTAATCTTTGTATGATTAATATTTCCGACGTGATAAGCAAAGTCTGTAAAACTGAATCTCAAAAATTTTGAACTACTTTCATATATTCAAATACCTTTCGGTTGTTCTCGATTCGCGAACAATTATATGTATATAGATATATATATATATACTATAACTTGAAAATGCAACAATGTATTAATTGTTTGATACCGTACATTAAACTTATTGGTTTAAATATTTATTTGAATATATATGATAAGTTGGAATATTAATTGTATGAATAACTTGCGACGTATATTTAAAACGTGTTTATGAATGTTGAAAATATATATTAACTTGGTCATAAAACGATTTGTTATTATATTAACAAATAGCGAGACAATGATTTACAGAAGTAAATGACCAAAACACTCGAAAGTTTAAGATACACTTTGAATGATATAGTTTATTGATTATTTAAGACTATATTTTGACAAAGGTACTAGTCACAAAACGTAAATTGCGAGTTTTATAAGTGTACGAAAATGCGTTCGAGAAACTGGGACCGGGACATAGGTCGAGTGACAACGTACGAGTCATCGGAACGAAAATTACAAGTCAACTATGCACATGAATTTAATATAATATATAATTAATTATTTAAATTATATATATTATATTTAAATATGTCGACAAACAAGAAAACAAAAGTTTGTGAGCTGGATCAGAGGGCCATGCGATCGCATGGCCTTGAAGCACAAATCCCATGCGAGCGCATGGGTACTTTTTCAGAAAAGGTTCTATAAATTGCACGATTTCAGTTATGTGTTTCTCCCACTCTTAATATTACTCTGTAAGTATTTATTTATATTATTTATATTATTATTATTATTATTATTATTATTATTATTATTATTATTATTATTATTATTATTATTATTATTAAGATTAATATTATTATTAATCTTATTATTATTAGTATTATTAATTAGTAATATACATAAAATACTACGACGAGGTTATGAGCATGTCACCTTCAAAATGGTTTTCGAGCGGGATAGAGCTAAGGAAACTATGGGTTATAGCTATGGAGGTTATGGGTAATGTTCGTGGGTATTATTTTGCAAGTCAAACCTAGTATTTATCATCTCTGTTACGTCTACGTACTTTCCTGCAATATTGAATCACAATATTGATACGTGAGTATTCATATCTTATCTTTTATATATTAATAATGTATCCATGTCTAGTGCTCGAGTATATATGTTTATGCATGCTTGTATGCTAAATTTTGTCATTAAATAGTTTATGATGAATCACGAATTAAATACATATATTACTGATAAAAGGTATATGATATGCATGTTTTTGGAAAGCTGGCGAAAAATCAATAACTTTTCATTTAGAAATCGAGTAATTTCGGTGAACGAATCAAAAGATATGATCAACTGAATTATGATTGACGTTAATTGGAATTGCTTTTGAATCTGCAATTAATATTTAAACAACTTGTTTGTAAGATTGATAAATTAGATTTTTTGAATATTACCAACCGAGTAAATGAATCCTTATGTAAGGCACATCTCGTTTTGTTAAACTATTGTCAAAATTGACTTTTTGAAACGTCTTTGGATAACTTTTGTATGTCGATCTCGAGCATTAGGATTGTGATACACTATGACCTGACCTAGCTTGATAGACATTTATTGACCAACATATGTTCTCTAGGTTGAGATATATGGTTATTTGGTAATCTGAGTTTCGGTCACATTTTGGTGAACGACTTTATATGCTGCTAAGGTGAGTTTCATATGATCCCTTTTACCCTTTACATTTTTGGGCTGAGAATACATGCAAATGATTTATTAACTGATTTACAATATTTATATGCGTGAGTTTCATTTGCTCCCTTTTTAATTGCTTTTGCAATATACATTTTTGGGCTGAGAATACATGCACTTTATTTTAAACGCAATGGATACAAGTACATACTAAATTCTACACCGAGTTTGAACCGAAAATCCCTTAGCTTTGGTAACTAGTAACTGCCGGTTATAAGAACTGGTGGGCGCGAGTAGTTATATATGGATCCATAGGGCTTGATATCCCCGTCTGAGCTAGAGCGCTAGCCTTTTAACGGACGTATGCTATTTGAGAAGCGTACACGTTGATTTGCGTGTATTATTAAGATGATTATACAAAGGGTATAAAATATATATACGTTAAGTTTAGTTACCAGGGTGCTCAATTTCGTAGAATATTTTAATAAACATTTCTGGATGAAACAACTAAAAACTTGTGATTCACCTTTATATACAGATTATGAGCAATATTAAAACTATGAACTCACCAACCTTTGTGTTGACACTTTTAAGCATATTTATTCTCAGGTTTCTAGAAGTCTTCCGCTGTTTGCTTATATGTGATACAAGCTATGTGCATGGAGTCATACATGCTTTATTCAAGAAAACTTTACATTCACAAAATCATCACCGTGTATCTTATTTTGACTTCATTGTCAACGGATGTATTATGGTAAACTATTATTTATGGTGATTGTCTATATGTAGAAATCATCAAACGTTAAAAACCTTAGAAATTGATATTCATTTATTGTGTACCTTTTGAAAAGAATGCAATGTTTACAAAACGTATCATATAGAGGTCAAATACCTCGCAATGAAATCAATGAATGACGTGTTAGTCCAGATGGATTTGGACGGGTCGTCACACCCCTTGCCAAACGGCCTGCCATAAGGAAAAACGGCTTGCCAAATGGGCATAAAAAACGGCTTACCTTGGCAAACGGCCTTGGCAAACGGCCTGCCAAACGGCCAGCCAGCCGTTTACTAGGAAACTTTTGCCTATTTAAAGAGCTTTTTGCATTCATTTCAACACACACCAATTCTTCACTTCTCTCTCAATTATCTCTCTATAGTCGCTCTCTAGTGATTATAGGAGATTAGTTCTCTCTCTACTTTCTCTCTCTAGTTTTTAGAGAGAGAAAAGTACAGAGATTAGGAAATGTAATTATCTCTCTATTGTCGCTCTCTAGTGATCAATAGGAGATTAGTATGTAGTTAGTAGTAGAAGCTATTGAGCATTGTAACGCTATGGATATTATGAAGAAATACAAGTGTTATTTTGCCGACATTATTCAGTAATATCTATCATTTCTTTTATTAATTTATTATAATATTCTTGTTAGATGTTTGTGATTTATTAATATTAGAAATGCTTGTTGCCATGATGTGTGAGTAATTGTTTGATTTTTTTCCATGATTTAATAATGTTAGTTAGGGATGATTATCATTTCGTACTCACTTTCTGTCTATGATATTAAACCTCGTTATTATCGTCCTTCCACCAATAAACGTGATTAAAACCTTTTATAAAGTCGACTATTATAAAGGTAATTAGTTATCTGTGTTTATACATTGGTCAAGGTATGAACCCATCAAAAATACTTTAAATTACATGGGGAATTACCGTAGGACCAGATCAAGACATTGGTCAAGAGTATAAGACTCAAGGAAATATTGTTGCAACAGTAGAGTACAGTGTTGATGTACTATAGGACCACTTGAGCATGGTCAAGGTTAGAACCTATGGAACCACTATAAGTCTAGTACATGGTGGATAACTAAGGGATTTATTGGGTAGATTTAAGTAAGGGCTGGTTTAAGTCATAAATGGAAATTTAACGCACTACAATACAAACTAAGCTTATGAATCTTCAAGGATGACTGAGAACTATCAGATGTTCTAATTTGTCTACAAACCCTTAGATTTTACTAAACCATTGACAGAAAGGGATTTGAAACATAATCATAACCACTCACTTGGTTGATACATTAAGGTGTTAAGAAAGGTTGGATATTCTATATATATGGCTATGCTACTTTATTCGTGCGCTCAAGGCATGCACTGCATCCAAGATGGGCCGCTTATATTCTTAAACCGGATAAAGCGTCGGGAGTTGAGCATAGTCCATCCGATCAGAATCTTCAAAGCCTAGTTCCTCGTGACATGCTAACTGGGAAACCACTTAGTAGGGAATCTAGTGTTCACAACAAGGTATATCTATCCAAGGAGCGTCTCATAATCATCCCGACACTACATTATCTTAAATCATGGTGAACCACGTCTTCTCTGTCCTTAGCTGTTGCATGCTAGCTAGCTTATTTTAATTATATTACTTTAATATCTTAATTACAATTATATAAACTATTCAACCCAACTATCACCTTTACACAATTTGATATTCCGGATAAAAGTGGTGTCTAGAATAAACCGGTTGGACTTGGTTGTTGGATTTTTCGAACAGGCGCCAATTTATTGGGACCAAAAGGATCCTACCTCTCCACACAAGGTGTACTTGGCCACTAGTCTTGGATACTAAATTGTGTATAAACCCAATCTTAATTACTAAATTATCTAGATAAGCTCTGTTTCAAATTCGACCGCTCAAGGAATGACCCTAGGTCATATTTGCCCTTGCTAACCCATATGAAGGAATAATAGATTCAGGCCCAGCATATATAAATTAAATAATCAACTTCTTCTGTTGATATCCTGAATTGACGTTTTAATTACAATCTTTATGAAAATATACTTGCATATATATTTTCTTCAGATGCAATTATGGATTTAATGAGTCAATAAGATATTAAACTCATTTGATTTATCGTTAATACCAGATTACATAATTTCTAACTTTAGAAATTAAATAATCGCCATATCGAACGGAGATAATTGATGTAGAATGTTATGTAAAGTGATGGTAACCAATGTAGAACGTTATGTAGAACGAAAATTATGTAGATAGAACAATACGTAGAACGGTGATTATGCTTGAGGTATAGTTTGTGACGTGGAGATTTACGACGCGGTTGTGATTTGGGGATAATAAGGATACCGTTGACATTGATGATGGTGGTGCTGATTATGCTGCTGGTACTGCTGCTGGTGTTTGCAACATTCGCACCATATTCTCCAAAGCCGTCACACGAGCGCGTAGTTCGTTAACTTCTGCTTGTACACCGGGATGATTGGCGGTTGGAGCGAGCGAATGAACAAGATTCGAAATATGGGATAATATATAATCGTGACAAGATACTCTAGAGATAAGAGAGAAAATGGTTTCTCGAACACGTTCGCCGGTAAGTGATTCTCGAATATATGATGATACTCTAACTTCATAGAATATCTATAATACTAAAGATTTCATAGTCTACAGAGGAACTTACGGCATATGACAAGCAAGTCTACAGATGCACTAAGATATGAATTTTTGTCTATACACTATCGATGCACTAAATGCAGTAAGACGTGTCTAGACTTATGAATGATAAGCAGGAAATTCCCTAGGGATGATAAGCAGATGATTTCCGACTAGAATGATAAGCAAAACTTTTGACATGTAACACGGTCGAAGTCCAGACTCACTAATGTATCCTAACAACTACCAGTTAGACATACTAATGGGAGACCTGGTTCGCTAAGACCAACGCTCTGATACCAACTGAAATGTCCGCGACTAATCCTCCCGGACGGAATCTTCAACAGTTGGTCCCATTGCGATGATCGACTCCAAGTAAGGTCCTTAGTATGAGCTAATGCACAGCGAAATACTTAATTCGTACCTGAGAATAAACATGCTTTAAAAAGTCAACATAAAGTTGGTGAGATATAGGTTTGATGCTAGCAGTGTTATAACTATGGACCACAAGATTTCATATGTAAACATTTTAATAAAAAAAATATTCTAAGTGGTTGAGCACTTGGTAACCATACTTAACATTTAATCACGTCGCATATTCCCTTTATTATGAAATCTTACTACACCGTACCAAGTGTAGTTACGAAACGAAGTACTGTGCAACCGTTGAATACTGGTCGTCCAGTCCGGTTGGGGTTGTCAGGCCCGATAGATCTATCAACAGGATTCGCGTTTACAATACCGCTGTAAATAATAGTTACCAAGCTACAGGGAAGTATGCCAGTGGTACAACTCAACGTAGAATATATTTTTGATCACTTGTGTCCATAACGTAAATCATTTATAAAAACAGCGCATGTATTCTCAGCCCAAAAATATTTAAAGTTTAAAAAAGGACTATATACTCACCTAATGTATTTTGTAGTAAAAATACATATAACATCACTGAACACGTATAAGGTTGGCCTTCGATTCACGAACCTCAAGTGATAAGCTTTTAAAAAAAAATAAACGCCCTAAACAGGACTTGAACCCGCGACCTCCTGCTCCACACAAACACTCTTTACCGCCATGCTAACAGTTTCTTTTTTTGTATTAATTACGTCATTAAATTTATATATAGCCCGTTTATGCATCGTGAATCATCATCATTCCCTTCTAACTAGGTTTGGGCTTCGGTCCAATTACAACCCTATCACAACAGTCCAATTAGAAACTGAACTTATTAATTCCACAACAGGCCAATTACAACAATCGGCCCAATCTAGATTTTGCTTTAATGTTTTCACGTTAAAACCTATTATAGGTTTTCGGTTCTTAAAAGGGAACTTCACAGCCGACAGTTTCTTGGAAAGGAGATAATTCGAGCAGAGCAATAACGTACACGTATTCTTTTTTTTATCTTTACAGCTCATTCTTGTAAATCATAAAATATTCACTATTAATCATCATCATTATCATATTCTCTCGTTATTGTGATTATCTTAATCACCATTGTTATTATTCATCACAGAAACCGAAACAAAAAAAAAAAAAAATAGCAGCGTGCAGCTTTAGGTAATTCAAGATGGTGATGGTGTATAATCGGAGGTTAATTGCAGGCTTTTAGGTTGTTGTTTGTTGATGGTAAACGAAAACAGGAGTGGATACCGAAGACATGTAGTAGCAAAAAAAAAAAAAAAAAAAAAAATATTTTGGTGGTGTTCAGTTTACGATTAAAACAAAAAGATCAAGCAACAGCTCGAAGGTGATGATGGTTTTGGGTGACGGTTGACAGAAGGAGGGTGTATATGTGATGGTGTACTCGGATGTGCAGCAAAACACAATTGGGTTTCCTTGTTTGGTTCGAGTTTTATATTCGTTCTAAGGATGGCGATCGAGGGTTGTTTGATCGGTAAAAGAGCGGAAACAAAAACGACGGTCCATGGTGATGATCTTAGATGGTTGCCGGTGGTGAACCAAAGTTGTGATGACTCAAGGATATAAAGGTGGCGGGTGTTATGGTTATTCCCATATGATTAGGGAGGTTTAATGTTTGATTGAGGTGGTTTGCAGCCGTGGTGGATGAAGGTGGCTAAATGGGTTTATTGTGGTGTTGTGGTTGTTCGATTATAAAGCAAATGTGTATCACGGTTTTGATTGCAGATAACAAAAGAAATAAATAAATAAACCGAAAAGAGGAGATATGGATATCTAATAGTTTTTGGATTGTTTCTATAATGGAAAATCTAATTCGTTTATACAAGTAAATGGGTACCAGTTTTCCCAATCAGACAAGAAAGAAAAGAAAAAGCATTAATAATAAAATCAAAGTCAGAAAAGTGGCTTTACCGAAATTGGATGTTAGCTATTGTTAGAATCCTTGATTGTACGAAAATTGAAAGCAGGTAGATTAATTCACACAAATTGAAAACGATGCATAACATATTACAATTTTTATTTGCTGTTTTTATATATATAATTAAGCGTAAACACATGTACATATATGTTTATCTGCGTACGTATTTGTATATATGTAGAACACTGTATTTTGTTTTAGTACATGTATTTATGTAAAAACTGATTATATATATTAATACTTATATATCAGCCTTTATATATTTATTTGTATTTCTTTTATATATATATATATATTTATAAATTATGATTAATCTTTTAATAGATATGATAACAATATCTTTAATATTTTATCTAATATTAATACAAGTATAATGATAATATTATTACTAATGATAATAGTAATAGTTATTATGAAATATATAACTATAATGTCATTAATAAAATTGTTACTAATTATTCTAATATTATTGATAATAATAATAATATTAATAATAGTTTATCAATTTATATATATCAAGTTTCCTTATTCATATGTTATTTATATATTATGATATATATATAACAACATATATATATAACATTTAATTAATATTTATATATTTAATTACAAACAATTGTTCGTGAATCGTCGGGAATGGTCAAAATGGTACTAATCATCCAAATATAGATTTCAGACTTTCTAGACTCAACATTAGGGTTTTTGCTTATTGTGTCGGAAACATATAGAGTTTAAGGTTTAAATTTGGTCGGAAATTTCCGGGTCGTTACAGTACCCACCCGTTAAATAAATTTCGTCCCCGAAATTTGGTAGAGGTTGTCATAAATAACAATAGGAATGTTTTTATGACGAATATGAGATAATAACGAAGTTTTATCATTATTGATAGATTTAGATAAAATGATTCGATCATGTGAAGCGTACGAGTGAAGCTATCACAAAAGAGTGAAATGAGTAATATGGTATCGTTTTAACTGATGACGTGGTTATGATTGATTTTCGGGATTTAAGGGATTTAAAGAAAATCTTTCGTAATAAGATTTGGTTCTTTGACAATTTAGGAAACAGGATCTCCTTTGATTTAATGCAGCAAATCTGTTGTGATTTCTTTGTCGGATATTTCACTTATAAAACTACCCCCTTCGTTCCCTTATTTCCATATCCCATATCTTCTACTCTTTCTCCTTAATTCTTATTTAAAGATATTCTTAATGGCAAAATTTTGATTTGACAAATTACCAGAATATCCAGGAAAATAGAACTATCAAGATGATTTGTTCTTAATACGTTTCATAATTGGATAGAATATAAGAGCCGTGTAACATGGCACATGATGACGGTACTGTGAATCATCATATTCCATTATAAACTTAACATGACTTACTGTAATATAATGAAGTTGATCAAGTTTCATTATATTATACTATTTCATGCATCAGTTCCTAACACTACTTCAAAACATTCATATTTTAAATTCGAAGGTTTCAGAATTTGGAAACTAACACAGTTTCTTTTAAGATGTGATACAGTTAGCGCGAGAAGATAGATGATTTTCGATAAGAATAGTTATAAAAATATCTTCAGAAACATTGAGGATATTTATAATGAAAGATATGATAATATCTTGGAACTTCTAATGCCGAAGGATGATGATGAAGAATAGTGTCAGCAAAGGTTTTAGAGTAAGGAGTAGGGTATGTACTAAGGATTTCAGCAGGCACTGAATCTTTTAAATTCTTTGAAGTCAAACTTATTCTTTGTGATTTGTTCACGGCTTACTTCATAGTTTCGCATTATCTGTTTTTCAGTTTCAACACTTCTCTTTTTCTGGGCTTTTCCAACATACTGTACTTCATCGTAAACTTTTGACTATTAAGGTCGTTTACGGTTTTTGCTGTTTCGTCAGCATTTCAAGAACTACTTCATAGTCCAGGATGTTTTTCAGAAACTTCACATTCGAAATATGAAATTCTTAGGGATAGACGTTTTCGGTATAACTGGGAGAATTTCTACGAGATTTTCAAAATACTGACTGCGGATTTCGCCAAAGAAATAACGAGTTGCTGGTACGTCTGCTGATGATGTTGTGAAATATAAAAGGTTCTCCGGTAACGAAGGCGAAAGGACAAGGTATAAATATCGAGATTATAATAGAAGTAGTCTCACTGAGAAGTCGAAGTGGAGCTGTGACAAAATTAGCTTCCTGAAAAGAAATTGTAGGGTTGTTTTTGCTAATAAATGGCATAGGATTCAACACGATATGTGTTAAACTATGAATTTGGATTCGAGAGTTTTTCAGGTGCATAAATCTTTCCTTCCGTAGATGAAGTGCGGTTGATTCATCTTTCCGATCGAGGTGTTTTCAAGAATCATAAAAAGTTATGAATGCGAATTGTAATTGTCAAGATACGAATGAGGTTTATGATAGAATCAAGTGGCAACTTGAAGATTAGTTTAGTTTTATATATTATAATCAATATTTTAATTCATTTTGCTTGTCCAAAGTTAGCAGTCCAATAGTCCGATGGTTCAATGATTCATATATAATTTAATATATAATATTCGAATTAAATAATACGTATCGTGACCCGTGTACCGGTCTCGGTGTCGATCACAACTCAAAGTATATATATATTTTGGAATCAACTCCGACCCTGTATAGCCAACTCCCACCTTCACATATAGAGTGTCTGCGGTTGTTCCGAAATATATATATAGATGGGTCGATATGATAAGTCGAAACCTTGCATACGTGTCCCGACAGTATGTACAGTGCAGAAATTAAAATTGCGAGAATGTAAATTGCAATAAATTAAATGTTAGCCGGGAACAGTTAGCTAGGAACAGTTAGCGTGGATTCCTAACAATATTTCAATTTAGTTAATTCGTCTGTTTCTAACAAATTTTATTTTGTCCAATGTTTTCTTCTTTATGCCACTTGTTGGATTCTGATAGGTCAAAATCCAAATATGAAATCTGAACAGAAATGGTCATTTTATGGTGAACAGATATGTATATCGGTGGTTGTAAGCAGGATAGCAAACGTCCGTTGAATCAGATTCGAAGAATGTACAGTGTAACTTATTAATGTGAATTCTAAATATTCCTCGGGTACTACCCACCCGTTAAAATATTTTCATTATTAACAGTTTGTACGGAAGAGTTTTTAATTACAATCTTTATGAAAATATACTTGCATATATATTTTCTTCAGATGCAATTATGGATTTAATGAGTCAATAAGATATTAAACTCATTTGATTTATCGTTAATACCAGATTACATAATTTCTAACTTTAGAAATTAAATAATCGCCATATCGAACGGAGATAATTGATGTAGAATGTTATGTAAAGTGATGGTAACCAATGTAGAACGTTATGTAGAACGAAAATTATGTAGATAGAACAATACGTAGAACGGTGATTATGCTTGAGGTATAGTTTGTGACGTGGAGATTTACGACGCGGTTGTGATTTGGGGATAATAAGGATACCGTTGACATTGATGATGGTGGTGCTGATTATGCTGCTGGTGCTGCTGCTGGTGTTTGCAACATTCGCACCATATTCTCCAAAGCCGTCACACGAGCGCGTAGTTCGTTAACTTTTGCTTGTACACCGGGATGATTGGCGGTTGGAGCGAGCGAATGAACAAGATTCGAAATATGGGATAATATATAATCGTGACAAGATACTCTAGAGATAAGAGAGAAAATGGTTTTTCGAACACGTTCGCCGGTAAGTGATTCTCGAATATATGATGATATTCTAACTTCATAGAATATCTATAATACTAAAGATTTCATAGTCTACAGAGGAACTTACGGCATATGACAAGCAAGTCTACAGATGCACTAAGATATGAATTTTTGTCTATACACTATCGATGCACTAAATGCAGTAAGACGTGTCTAGACTTATGAATGATAAGCAGGAAATTCCCTAGGGATGATAAGCAGATGATTTCCGACTAGAATGATAAGCAAAACTTTTGACATGTAACACGGTCGAAGTCCAGACTCACTAATGTATCCTAACAACTACCAGTTAGACATACTAATGGGAGACCTGGTTCGCTAAGACCAACGCTCTGATACCAACTGAAATGTCCGCGACTAATCCTCCCGGACGGAATCTTCAACAGTTGGTCCCATTGCGATGATCGACTCCAAGTAAGGTCCTTAGTATGAGCTAATGCACAGCGGAATACTTAATTCGTACCTGAGAATAAACATGCTTTAAAAAGTCAACATAAAGTTGGTGAGATATAGGTTTGATGCTAGCAGTGTTATAACTATGGACCACAAGATTTCATATGTAAACATTTTAATAAAAAAAATATTCTAAGTGGTTGAGCACTTGGTAACCATACTTAACATTTAATCACGTCGCATATTCCCTTTATTATGAAATCTTACTACACCGTACCAAGTGTAGTTACGAAATGAAGTACTGTGCAACCGTTGAATACTGGTCGTCCAGTCCGGTTGGGGTTGTCAGGCCCGATAGATCTATCAACAGGATTCGCGTTTACAATACCGCTGTAAATAATAGTTACCAAGCTACAGGGAAGTATGCCAGTGGTACAACTCAACGTAGAATATATTTTTGATCACTTGTGTCCATAAAGTAAATCATTTATAAAAACAGCGCATGTATTCTCAGCCCAAAAATATTTAAAGTTTAAAAAAGGACTATATACTCACCTAATGTATTTTGTAGTAAAAATACATATAACATCACTGAACACGTATAAGGTTGGCCTTCGATTCACGAAACTCAAGTGATAAGCTTTTAAAAAAAAATAAACGCCCTAAACAGGACTCGAACCCGCGACCTCCTGCTCCACACAAACACTCTTTACCGCCATGCTAACAGTTTCTTTTTTTGTATTAATTACGTCATTAAATTTATATATAGCCCGTTTATGCATCGTGAATCATCATCATTCCCTTCTAACTAGGTTTGGGCTTCGGTCCAATTACAACCCTATCACAACAGTCCAATTAGAAACTGAACTTATTAATTCCACAACAGGCCAATTACAACAATCGGCCCAATCTAGATTTTGCTTTAATGTTTTCACGTTAAAACCTATTATAGGTTTTCGGTTCTTAAAAGGAAACTTCACAGCCGACAGTTTCTTGGAAAGGAGATAATTCGAGCAGAGCAATAACGTACACGTATTCTTTTTTTTTATCTTTACAGCTCATTCTTGTAAATCATAAAATATTCACTATTAATCATCATCATTATCATATTCTCTCGTTATTGTGATTATCTTAATCACCATTGTTATTATTCATCACAGAAACCGAAACAAACAAAAAAAAAAATAGCAGCGTGCAGCTTTAGGTAATTCAAGATGGTGATGGTGTATAATCGGAGGTTAATTGCAGGCTTTTAGGTTGTTGTTTGTTGATGGTAAACGAAAACAGGAGTGGATACCGAAGACATGTAGTAGAAAAAAAAAAAATAAAAATAATATTTTGGTGGTGTTCAGTTTACGATTAAAACAAAAAGATCAAGCAACAGCTCGAAGGTGATGATGGTTTTGGGTGACGGTTGACAGAAGGAGGGTGTATATGTGATGGTGTACTCGGATGTGCAGCAAAACACAATTGGGTTTCCTTGTTTGGTTCGAGTTTTATATTCATTCTAAGGATGGCGATCGAGGGTTGTTTGATCGGTAAAAGAGCGGAAACAAAAACGACGGTCCATGGTGATGATCTTAGATGGTTGCCGGTGGTGAACCAAAGTTGTGATGACTCAAGGATATAAAGGTGGCGGGTGTTATGGTTATTCCCATATGATTAGGGAGGTTTAATGTTTGATTGAGGTGGTTTGCAGCCGTGGTGGATGAAGGTGGCTAAATGGGTTTATTGTGGTGTTGTGGTTGTTCGATTATAAAGCAAATGTGTATCACGGTTTTGATTGCAGATAACAAAAGAAATAAATAAATAAACCGAAAAGAGGAGATATGGATATCTAATAGTTTTTGGATTGTTTCTATAATGGAAAATCTAATTCGTTTATACAAGTAAATGGGTACCAGTTTTCCCAATCAGACAAGAAAGAAAAGAAAAAGCATTAATAATAAAATCAAAGTCAGAAAAGTGGCTTTACCGAAATTGGATGTTAGCTATTGTTAGAATCCTTGATTGTACGAAAATTGAAAGCAGGTAGATTAATTCACACAAATTGAAAACGATGCATAACATATTACAATTTTTATTTGCTGTTTTTATATATATAATTAAGCGTAAACACATGTACATATATGTTTATCTGCGTACGTATTTGTATATATGTAGAACACTGTATTTTGTTTTAGTACATGTATTTATGTAAAAACTGATTATATATATTAATACTTATATATCAGCCTTTATATATTTATTTGTATTTCTTTTATATATATATATATATATTTATAAATTATGATTAATCTTTTAATAGATATGATAACAATATCTTTAATATTTTATCTAATATTAATACAAGTATAATGATAATATTATTACTAATGATAATACTAATAGTTATTATGAAATATATAACTATAATGTCATTAATAAAATTGTTACTAATTATTCTAATATTATTGATAATAATAATAATATTAATAATAGTTTATCAATTTATATATATCAAGTTTCCTTATTCATATGTTATTTATATATTATGATATATATATATAACAACATATATATATAACATTTAATTAATATTTATATATTTAATTACAAACAATTGTTCGTGAATCGTCGGGAATGGTCAAAATGGTACTAATCATCCAAATATAGATTTCAGACTTTCTAGACTCAACATTAGGGTTTTTGCTTATTGTGTCGGAAACATATAGAGTTTAAGGTTTAAATTTGGTCGGAAATTTCCGGGTCGTTACATCTTACATATGATTAACCACTGTGTCATCATTAAAACCAAGTGATTAAATTTTGAATATTATGATTGGAATCTTAACCAACAGATTTGTATTAACTTTTGGTAATGTAGATGTGAAGTGGTATGCCAGCAAAATTATAGTTTTAGCACTATACTGAAACTATACAATCCAGGTAAAGATGTGAAGTGGTATGCCAACAACAAAATAGCTTTGGCAGTTTGGCACTATACAAAGAAACTGTACAATCCAGTAAAGTTAAAACTTTACTTTTAGCTAAACATACATCCTTGATGTTACTAAGTTAAAGTATAAAATGTAAAAGCTTATACTTACACACCTTCAACATTGAGAATCGGAAAATGATGGGGATATCATACTTTCACAATGAGTGCAGGACTGCGGTGCCCCTTTATAACGACCCGTCCTAATCCATCTGGACGAATACATTACATTTGGTTACATCGCGAGGTACTTGACCTCTATATGATACATTTTACAAACATTGCATTAGTTTTTTAAAAGACAAACTTTCATTACATCGACAGTTGACAGCATGCATACCATTTCATAATATATCCAACTATAATTGACTTAGTAATAATCTTGATGAACTCGACGACTCGAATGCAACGTCTTTTGAAATATGTCATGAATGACTCCAAGTAATATCTCTAATATGAGCAAATGCACAGCGGAAGATTTCTTTCATACCTGAGAATAAACATGCTTTAAAGTGTCAACTAAAAGGTTGGTGAGTTCATTAGTTTATCATAATCAATCATTTCCATAATTTTAATAGACCACAAGATTTCATTTTTCATAAACATCATTCTCGTATCAGGCATTTCGAAAACTGCATAGAGATAAAAATCATTCATATGGATTGAACACCTGGTAACCGACCTTAACAAGATGCATATAGAATATCCCCCAGTATACACCGCGCAGCTAATATACTAAATAATACCTCGAAGTACTAAAGAATCCATACCCTGGATGGGGCTCGTTGGGCCCGATAGATCTATCTTTAGGATTCGCGTCAATTAGGGGCCATTTTCCAAATTTTTAGGTTACCAGACTTGAAGGGGCGATATTCGGTTTAATAATCCAACCATATAATGTAGTTTTAAGTACTCGTGTCTATTTCGTAAAATATTTATAAAAGTAGCGCATGTATACTCAGTCCCAAAAATATATATTGCAAAAGCATTTAAAAAGGGAGCAAATAAAACTCACCATACTGTATTTTGTAGTAAAAATATATATGACGTCATTTAACAAGTGTAGGGTTGACCTCGGATTCACGAACCTATATTATTCATATATTTATTACAACATATACTTGTAATCGAACAAATTTTTTTTATATATAACTTTATTAGTTATATCATTTTTATTAATAACTTATATGTTTCCTATATTCATTTTATATATTAATGATTCTATTAATGATAATAACAATGATAGTTTTAATAATAAAGGTAATCTTTTAAAAATGTAGATTTTTAATACCAATGATAATTTTTGTTCTTTTAATAATAAGAATGATAATAATAATAATAATAATAATAATAATAATAATAATAATAATAATAATAATAATAATAACTATAATATCTATAATAATAACATTTTTACTAATAATGATAATAATAATGATATTAATATTTATAATAATAACTATAATGATAATAATAATACTAATACCTATGTTATTAATGATAATGCTAATAATAATTTTAATAATAATAGTTATCGAAATAATAATAATAATAATAATAATAATAATAATAATAATAATAATAATAATAATAATAATAATAATAATAATAATAATAATAATAATGAAATGAGACTACCTTTAAAAATAAGCTTTCTAAAAGAAATTGCATGAGACTGGGCTCGAACCCACAACCTCTCGCTAACCAACTCCCTTCCCTAACCACTGAAGTCCTCGTGAGTTATTGTTAATATGCATTTTTAATAATTTATTTTGTATAAATCTGTTATCATCTTCCTCCTATCTTACGTATATCATTATCACGTTTTCATAATATCTTAGTCCAACCAATAATCAGTTGCATCTCGGCCCAACGCTCATCGGCCCAATCTGAATATATAAAGTCTCGGCCCAACAAAAAATGGGACATGGCCCAACAGTAGACACTGAAGTAGGCCTAATTACTTAAACAAAATAGGTCCGTTAACAGATGCTAATTTGAATTGACGAGAGATTAGTGGGGTTTGATTGGCACACAAAATCAACATCATATAAAATCAACCATTTTCACATATTCATCAAGTTCATCGTTTCATCATTTTACAACAATAACCGTCGAGTAATAGCAGCGGTTTATAGGAGTATTTCATGGTGGTTTTTCGATGGTTTTTGAAGTAAGAAAATACGTACAGCAGCAGCAAGTTCAACGGGGTTTCGGTTCTGGGTCTTGATCGAAAAAAAAAATATAAAGAAATAAATAAACGTATGCAGTCCGATGGTTTGTTGTAGTTATTTTGTGATTGGAACATAAATAATAGAAGCGTTACAGTGATTTGATGGATATGTTAAATAGTTGTGGGTTTGTTTTGGTTTCGTTTATACAGTAACAATTTGGTTATCGATAGGAACAAAACAATGGGTACTGTAGCCTTCATCTTTTACGTCATCATCATTGCTTATCATTTTCTTCGTAACTGTTTCATTAAACGGTCTCCTTCTTTGCTTTCCCTTCGACCTATAACAATTAATAAAAGAAACTGGTGGTGATTTGCGAGGTTAAACAGGAACAATGGTGGTGTCTTGGGTCGATTCGAATAGTCCCAGAAGTAGCAGTAATAATAATAGGTTTAATGGTGGCGGTTGGAGTGTTTTTGCTTGGTGGTTTACAATGGTTGTATTGGTTGATCGTGTAACCATAACGAGCAGTAACAGTGAACAATGGCAAGCTTAGAGGGTCGATCCAAATGAATTTCTTGTGAGTTTGGATGTCGACTGAACATTTAAACAGAATAAAATGTAGCATCGAAACACTTGAGTGGTGTTGTGGTATGGCTTCAGGATATCAAAACAGAAATAATGGGGAGAGAAGAAGGGGAGAGAGAGAAAATACGAGAGATATGGAGTTGTTCATGGTGGTTGATATTGCTCAAATACATCATATATATATCCCGCAATATCGAATGAAATACTCTAGAATCAAGGATAGTTAAGGCAGTTTCTGTAAGTAATACACAAAGGTATGAAAAGTGTATCGAAAAGTGGTTTATAAAGAGTTTTGGTGAATTATGACCATTCTATAAGTTGTGATTTCATCATAGTTGATCCCGATACAAGTTATGGTCAAATTAGCGCTCTAAAACGATAAAACAAGGCTTTAGGTATGTTGGACGCCGTCCAAAATGATTGGGACGCCGTCCAAATGAAGGGAGATTTGAAAAAAATGAGACAGTGAAATTTAGCACAACTGGACGCCGTCCAGATTTCTGGACGCCGTCCAGATTTCTGGACGCCGTCCAGCCCTTCACAACTGGACGCCGTCCAGAAATCTGGACGCCGTCCAGAAATCTGGACGCCGTCCAGGCCTTTACAACTGGACGCCATCTAGAAATCTGGACGCCGTCCAGAAGTAGGTTTCAGCCTACTTTTTGCTTTTGACCAACTTTCACCACTTTAAAAAAGAGAGATATGATCAGATACGCACAGTTACGAAGCAGAGGAGTTCCAAGACGATTTTAGGAGCAAAATTGGAGAATTCTAAGATCTTGGAAGAGGCTTAACATCCAAGAATCAAGATTCAACACCTTCTCCATTCAAGATTCATTCTCTATTAGGTTGATTTCTTGTTCTTCACAATGAATTCTACTTATCAATTGATTGTTATTTTGTTTGTTAATATGATTGTTGGCTAAACTCTATAATGTTTGTCTAGATTAATAACTGAGGTATTGGATGTAATCTTATCGATTGAATGTATTATGTGTGATAGTTTAAAGCTTGAATTAAAGAACCATGCTTATTGATGTTAAATCATTTGTATCTAGTTAATTGATATGTTGTTGATAAAGAGAACTCTTGTTGATGTATCATATTGATTTACAATCAACTTATCTTAGATTGATTGTTTACTAAACCGGACCAAGGGGGTAAATTAGATCAAAATGATTAAACAATATAGGAATGAATTGTGTAGAGCGAACGCAAAAGACAATTGTTATTCGAGTCTTTGATCTAGCTAATCAACTAGTCACAAACGAAAAGGTCTAGGTGATAGGGAACCCTCCACTTAGTAATTCTAGTTTGAGTACTTGCTAAAGAGAACTCTTGGCAAGTCGATTTGGGTGATTAGCATATATATCATAGTTATTTGGTTACAAACACGAGAACTATAGAGAAAAGGGAACCCTTGATCTTGTAATCGAGTTTGCGTGTTTACTAAAGAGAACTCTTGGTAAATCTATTAGGTAACTTACACACATAGTCATTCAATCGGGTCTTAACAATATAACTAACATCCAATACCGAGGGTAAAATATCTAGATGAACATTTCGTATCTTTGATCTTAATCAAACTATCTTATTTATTTTCTTTGCACTTGTTTTCATTATATAAACTTAAAAGACCAAAAATATTGTTTTTACTTTTAATCTTCTCTGATTTGGCTAAATCGTTAAATAGCCACAAAAACATAATATCTTGTACCTTTAAGTTTCATTTACTTAGTTAATCATAATACAGTTCCTAATTCTAGTTTGACTAATACAACCGTCCTTGGAACGATACACGGAACTAAACCATTACTTATACTACTACACGATCGAGTACACTGCCCGTTAGTGTGTAACAATCTTTAATTGGTATTTTTCCATATTATTTCATACATTAATTCATATACCACGTTTTGCACATCAAGTTTTTGGCGTCGCTGCCGGGGACAGTTTCGTGTCAAAATAGAATTGTTAACTAATTTGTGATTAAGTAGTTTCTTAATTATTAATAGTCTTTGATTTTTAAACTTATAGAATCGGTGCATTTAATAGTTTTGTTAGTTGTGTGATTGACAAATTTTAGGTTGCATATGCCACATACCCGAAGTTCAGATTCACCATTACTTACACCGCTTACAGAACCTGATAGAAAACTTGGTAGGATCCCAAAAGAAGTACTTGAACTTTTTGAATCTTCATCAAAGCAGGAAACTTTTGATTCAGAATCAAGTACAACCAAGCAGAGATATTCTGAATTTGGTGAGCCCGTTCCTCCTCCAAAATTTGAAATGGAAGGAGAGGCAACAGCGGTGGAACCAAGACAATCAATGGCGGCCAAGATGAAGGCAACCCGAACCGGACAAGGTAGTGCTATTACTCCGCCCACTGGTGAGGTAAATTTTGAAATAAAAGGACCTATTCTCCAAATGATTAATAACAGGTGTCAATTTGGTGGTGGTCCGAATGAAGATGCAAACGAACATATTCGTCTTTTTCAAGAGATATGTCTTCTTTTCAAACTTAAACCAGACACTGACCAGGCCATATTTTTAAGACTTTTCCCATGGACACTCCACGGGGAAGCACTAAGTTGGTTAGATTCATTGGCTGAGGCTACGATAGAAACTTGGGATGGTATGTTGGAAAAATTTCTTAAGAAATATTTTCCAGCTTCTAAGTCCGCGAGACCCCAACACGAAATTACCCAATTCTGTCAAAAGCCGATGGAAACCTTGTACGAAGCATGGAATCAATTTTCCAAAATGCTAAGAGGTTGTCTAAACCATGGTTTGGATACCTTCCAAAAAGTCCCAATCTTTTACAAGGGTTGTGATGTTGCAACCCGAATTTCCATTGATCAAGCGGCCGAAGGTTCACTTATGGACAAAATCGAGCAAGATGCTTATGAGATAATCGATAAGCTAGCCGATTATTCTCATGAGTGGTATCAAGAATGACCAATTACTCGTAATGCTCAAGTCCAAAGCCCCGGTGCTTATGATGACCTTAGTTCCCTAAGTGTGAAAATAGACGGTGTTGCTCGAAACATGGACAAAATCACTAAGAAAATTCATAATATGAAAGTAGGTTGTGAATACTGTGGTGGTCTCCATTTAGGAAAAGTGTGTGATGCCTGTTTAACAATGGCTCAAAAAGAAGAAGTGGCTTTCATAAGCCAAAGAAATAATAATCAATTTCAAGGAAGAGCCCAGTTTAACCGAAACTTCAACAACCCCTACAACCCTCAAGGTCAAAATTCCAATTACCAACAAGGTTCAAGTAGTGGGTTCCAACAACAAACTCCTAGTTTTTATCAAAAACCCCAACAGGAAGATAAAAAGTCAAATTTGGAGAGTATGTTGCAAAAGTTGATTGCATCACAAACTCAGCTTGTCACAAACATAAACCAAACAAACGAGAAAAACGAACACCAGTTTAGAAACCAACAAGCCTCAATTCAGAATTTGGAGAAACAAATGAGTGGTTTAGCTAGTTTACTGAGTGAAAGAAAACCAGGGAGTTTACCGGGCGATACCAATAAGAACCCCCAAAATGAGCACGCCAATGTTATCACCACACGGAGTGGTCTAGCATACGAAGCCCCAAGAATGCCCGAAAATTCTGATTTCAGTGTTCCGTTGAACAAAAATGATGAACCGATTAAGGAGCCGGAACAAGTGGTTGAAAAGGAAGAACGGGAGAAACCCGTAGTGAAGCCATATCAACCACCGCTCCCATACCCAAGGAAGCAACAACAAGAAAGGCTAGAAGCCGAAAGGTCAAAATTTCTAGATATGTTTAAACAAATTAACATAAATATGCCTTTTATTGATGTGATCTCAGGTATTCCAAAGTATGCTAAGTTTTTAAAAGACTTACTTCCTAATCGGAAGAAAATGGAGGAACTTTCATCCATCACCATGAATGCTAATTGTTCAGCGGTTTTGATGAACAAAATTCCAAAGAAGTTAGCAGATCCTGGGAGTTTTACCATACCATGTCTCCTAGGAGATTTGGTATGCATTAAAGCATTAGCGGATTTAGGGGCTAGCATAAATTTAATGCCTTATTCATTATATGTTAAGCTAAACCCCGGGGTACTAAAACCAACCCGAATGGCAATTCAACTAGCGGACCGCTCTGTTAAATTCCCTCGTGGAATTTTAGAGAATATGTTAGTAAAAGGGGGTACCCTAGTATTTCCGGCCGATTTTGTAATTTTGGACATGGAAGAGGACACACGTGTGCCTCTTATATTGGGTCAACCTTTCCTCAATACCGCTAGAGCTATGATAGATGTTCATGGGCAGAAATTGACCCTTAGTATTGTGGATGTTAAGGTTACCTTTTCCGTTGACCACGCCTTGCAATACCCTGAGAGTACTGATGATATGTTATTATTTGCAAACCGTAGACGCATATTCGGGGTTATTGCAGGAATTTCCAGAATTGCAAGGTTCGGGAGAATGCATTTTGGCAGAAGGTGATGAAGAAAACATGGTGCAAGAAGTGGAGATGTTGACCACCTTGATGGCTAACGGTTATGAGCCAAATGATGAAGAATACAGAAAGTTGGATTTAAAAAATGAGTACCGATGTAAAACATCGATTGAAGAACCTCCCATTTTGGAACTCAAGCCACTTCCAAGTCACTTGGAATATGCTTACCTTCAAGAGGATTCTACTCTCCCGGTTATCATTTCATCCGAACTCCCTGTAAGTGAAAAGTCTAAACTTGTTTCCATGTTAAAGGCCCATAAACCGGCTCTAGCATGGAAAATTCATGACATCAAGGGTATAAGTCCCTCTTATTGTACACATAAGATATTAATGGAAGATAACTATAAGCCATGTGTACAAAGACAAAGGCGACTGAACCTTAATATACAAGAGGTCGTTAAAAAAGAGATTGTCAAACTCCTAGATGCAGGTCTTATTTACCCAATTTCGGATAGTCCTTGGGTCAGTCCGGTCCAATGTGTACCCAAAAAGGGTGGCATGACCGTTATCACCAATGAAAACGATCAATTAATTTCCACTAGGACTATCACGGGTTGGAGGGTTTGTATTGATTACAGAAAATTAAATGATGCTACCCGAAAAGACCACTTTCCCCTTCCTTACATTGATCAAATGTTGGAAAGGTTAGCAGGAAAGAACTTTTATTGTTTTCTTGACGGTTTCTCGGGATATTTCCAAATCCCTATAGCACCCGAGGACTAAGAGAAAACCACCTTTACATGCCCTTATGGTACTTTCTCCTATCGACGTATGCCCTTTGGCTTATGCAATGCTCCTGCTACCTTTCAAAGGTGTATGGTAGCTATTTTTCACGATATGATTGAAGACTTTATGGAAGTATTCATGGATGATTTTTCAGTCTTCGGTGATTCTTTTGATTCATGTCTTCATAATCTTGAGCGTATGTTGATTAGGTGTGAAGAATCTAATCTTGTACTTAACTGGGAAAAATGCCATTTTATGGTAAGAGAGGGCATTGTTTTAGGTCATAAAATTTCCTCTACGGGACTGGAGGTGGATAGAGCTAAAGTGGAATTCATAGCCAAATTACCACCACCGTCAAATGTGAAACGTGTAAGAAGTTTTCTGGGGCACGCCGGTTTCTACCGTCGGTTCATTAAAGATTTTTCTAAAATTGCAACCCCGATGAACAAACTTCTTGAGAAAGACGCTCCATTTGTCTTTACGGACGAGTGTCTTAACGCCTTTAACCTCCTTAAAGCAAAACTCACACAATCACCCATTCTCATATCACCGAATTGGTCAATTCCATTCGAACTTATGTGTGATGCTAGTGACTTTGCTATTGGTGCCGTCTTGGGGCAAAGAATTGAAAAACATTTCCAGCCCATTTATTATGCTAGTAAGACATTGTAAGGAGCCCAACTTAATTACACTACTACCGAGAAGGAACTCCTGGCAATTGTCTTTTCGTTTGATAAATTCCGATTCTATTTGGTACTAGCAAAGACGGTTATCTATACAGACCATTCAGCATTAAAGTACTTGCTTGCTAAGCAAGATGCTAAACCCCGGTTAATACGTTGGGTCTTGCTTTTGAAAGAATTCGACATTGATATTAAAGACAAAAGGGGGCCGAAAACCTAGCTGCCGATCACCTTTCTCGACTTGAGAACCCGAATCTTAAGGTTCTCCATGAGACTATTATACAAGATAACTTTCCGGACGAAAATCTCATGAAAATTGATGATCCTTGGTTTGTTGACATAGCCAACTATCTTGTTGGAGGGCACTTAGAAACCGGTTGGTCACATCAGAAAAGAAAAAAATTCTTTAGTGACCTGAAATACTACTTCTGGGAAGACCCTTATCTTTTTAGGTGTTGCGCGGATGGTATGATTCGGAGGTGCGTTTCGGGAAAGGAATGCACTCAAATTCTTCTTGATTGTCACCGTGGTCCAACGGGTGGGCACTTTGGTCCCCAAATTACGGGGAGGAAAGTTTACGAAGCCGGTTTTTATTGGCCTACAATATTCAAAGATGCCTACGCCGTTTGTAAGGCTTGTGACACGTGCCAACGGGCCTGTCAAATCACTAAACGGGATGAAATGCCTCAACAAAGCATCCAAGTATGCGAGGTGTTCGATTTTTGGGGAATTGACTTTATGGGGCCCTTTCCAAAATTTCATTCTTATCTCTACATACTCGTAGCCATTGATTATGTTTCCAAATGGGCGGAGGCAAAACCTCTCCCCACAAATGATGGCCGAGTTGTAGTAACCTTTTTAATGGAACTTTTCTCAAGGTTTGGCACGCCTAAAGCCCTTATCAGTGACCGGGGCACCCACTTTTGGAATAAGCAATTAGAAAAGGTGTTGAAAAGATATGGAGTGATCCATAAAATTTCAACATCTTATCACCCTCAAACAAGTGGGCAGGTAGAGAATACCAATCGATCTCTAAAACGCATACTTGAAAAGACCGTTGGTTCAAATCTAAAAGAGTGGTCTGTTAAGTTAAACGATGCATTGTGGGCCTTTCGCACGGCCTACAAAACACCTATTGGAACCACTCCTTTTCGAATGGTATACGGAAAAGCATGCCATCTCCCTTTGGAGATTGAACACAAAGCGCATTGGGTGCTAAGGGCATGTAATTTGGATTACCAAGAGGCGGGTCGGTTACATTTGACCTAGTTGAATGAATTAGACGAGTTGAGGCTTGAAGCCTATGACAACTCTCTAATTTATAAGGAAAAGACCAAACAATGGCACGACAAGAGATTGAAAAATCCAAAGGAATTCATGGAAGGAGATCGTGTCCTTGTTTACAATGCTCGTTTCAAGTTATCACCAGGAAAGCTTAAGTCCCGATGGTCGAGACCATTTGTTGTTAGAAAGGTGTACCCTTATGGTACAATTGAAGTGGTGAACTGGAAGGGCAATATTTTTAAAGTGAATGGCCACCGGGTCAAACACTATGTCGATGGTCCCATGGAAATCGAAGACAAGGTTAGCCTCAACTTCGAGAACAAAGCCTAAATCAAAATGGGGACGATTTGGGTGAACGACTCGTTAAAGAAATTTCACGCGTGTAAATAGTGTGAATCGAGTGTTTTATGATTGGTTTGATTGTTTTTAATGTACAAAATGACCTATGATGATGATATGAGCTTTTGTGTGTTGAAAATGGGAATTTTTATGAGTTTTATGAAGATTTTGAGCCACCAGACCATTGGGACGCCGTCCAAAAAGCCTTGGACGCCGTCCAATTTCAAAGGATTTTCGAAAAAAGAAGTTAGTAAGTTTTAGTGTAACTGGACGCCGTCCAGATTTTTCGACGCCGTTCAGCTCTTCAATACTGGACGCCGTCCAGATTTTTGGACGCCGTCCAGTTCTTCAATACTGGACGCCGTCCAGAATGTTCTTCCTCCTCCCAAAAGTCATGACCTAATACAGTCCCAAAATCCTCCATAATGGTCGACATCTTTCAAGGATCAAGATCCCATCAATTTTTTGCTTGATTGCTATACCAATCTATGACATCCTCCAGATAGGGTCTGGAAGAATAACGTCACAAATTATATCAAATCACAGTTATATAAACGAGAACGACTCTATATGAGACGTTTTATTGAGTTTTGCAGCAGAAGATAAATACATTACATTGTATTTAGAACATTAAATATCTTTAATTGATATGATATGTAATGAAGACTCCAAGCATAGAAAGCAGTCAAAGCAGCAGATATACATCGGAAGCAATACTTAAGTACCTGAGAATAAACATGCTTAAAAAGGTCAACACGAGGTTGAGTGAGTTCATAGGTTTGTTATAAATAATGATTTCAGTAATAGTGTAGACCACAAGATTTGTTTTCATAAGTAGATCACTCAGATCTAGTCAAGTTGATCTCCCGCAGGATCAAAAAGTTATGCCAGTGCGTGATATTTAGACTAAACGTTCAAGTTTGCCCCGTGACAAGTTGTTCTATCCTTGTCGTTTAATTTCATTATCAAGTAATACAAGACTTAGTCAAATGTATCGGGGACGTTACTCCCGATAGGCCTATCCCCAATAATTAAGAATGCCGCAGCAATTAAAAATATCATTGTAGGGACTTAGTCGGACATAACCGGGTATAACATAGTTTAATAGTTGGTACTGATATTTAGACTAGACTTTCAAGTTTACCCTGTAACAAGTTATCGTTTATACTTGTCGGTTGGGGACTTGCTGGTCATAGCCCAACATATCACAGTTTAATAGTTGGTACTTGTGTCTAACGTATAAAACAGTTATAAAAGTTGCGCATGTATTCTCAGCCCAAAAATATAGATAAAAAAGGAGCTATGAAAACTCACGATACGATACGATAGTTTGTAGGTTATACGTATGATAGTACTGAACAATTTTAGAGTTGTCCTCGGATTCACGAACCTATATCAGTTTTATATATATTAAAACATATAAATGGGAATCAAATAAACTTGTATATAATTATTAGTGATATATATATATATATATATATATATATATATATATATATATATATATATATATATATATATATATATATATATATATATATATATATATATATATATATATATATATGTGTGTGTGTGTGTGTGTATATATATATATATACACACATACATATATATATATATATATACACACACACATATATATATATATATATATATATATATATATATATATATATATATATATATATATATATATATATATATATATATATATTGTTTTTATATATTTTAAATATATGTTAATTCATTTTCATCATTAGTTCATTAATATAGTAAGTCTTTCATTAATATATTTATATGTATAATATTATGTAAATATAATATAATAATAGGTAATATTATGGTATCTGTAAGAAATAATAGTTGTTATCATAATAATAATATTAACAGTAGTAGTAATAATATTAATAATGATGATAATGATAAACATATAGTTATTATAATTCTAGTATTGATAATGATAATAATGATAATAATTATGATAATAATAGTTTTGAAAATAAAGTTATTAATAATAATACTAATACTAGTAATAACAATAATGATAATAATAATAATTTTAATCACATTGATATTACTAATAATAACTTTAATGATATTAATGATAATGCTTTTAATGATGTTAATAGTAATAATAATAATAATAATGATAATAATAATAATAATAATAATAATAATAATAATAATAATAATAATAATAATAATAATAATAATAATAATAATAATAATAATAATAATAATAATAATAATAAGAAACTACCTCTAAAAGCTCTTAAAAAAAAATGTTGCCATGAACCAGGCTCGAACCCGCGACCTCTCGAATACCCACTAACACCCTTAACCAATACGCTGTATCTGTCTTTCCTAACTTAATCTATTTTTATTTACATATAACCCGTGTTAATTTTCTTCCCATTTCCTCTTCTTCTTAATTAACAGATCGGCCAGAGCCACAATTATCACCCAATAATTTTAAGTTTTGATTAAGACTTGCATTAGAAACAGAGATAATTGGATTTGGTATTTGAAAACAAAAAAAAAAATATACATATATATATATAAAAAGAGCTGCTGCTGCTGTCGACTTTTTTTTTTTTTAAAATAAACACTGATTTCAATTTTGATAACGTTTTAGGTAAAAATTATAACATGAAATATGTAGTAAAACATTCCTAGAAACTATCTGGATCTTTAATTGATCCTTAAACATTGAAACCAGTTTGAATTTCTCGATGAACACATTCGTTGACTTTTTAAATTACAACTTTGACTCCAAAATTACAACTCGATACTAGGAATTGAGACTTAGGATTTTTCAGATAGATTGAGTCAAGGATTTCTAACATAACTGCATTTAAGGATTTTGAAGATTGATTCGTTTTTAAATAATTTGAAAAATGGAAGAAGAACAGAGCTAGTCGAGCTGTTTTTCTGTATTTTCTGTTTAATTCAATACAGAAGGTTGTATTTGATGATTGTAATTGATGTTGGAGATCACTGGTTTATATAAAAAAATGTGATTGCTTTAAGTGGGTGTCGACTTGGTTTTTCATCAGGAACCGATTAAAAAAAATATAGAATAAAAACCAGATAAAAATAATAAAAAGCAGAGGATCACGATGGATAATTAAATATTGATAGTGTCATGACCTAAATTAGGTTTCAATCATTTTCCATTACTGATTAAAAATTTTATATTAATAATAATTATATTAATAATAATAATCCTAATAATAAGAATAATTAGATTAATAATAACAAGTAATAATATTATTGATGATAATTATGTATATAATAATAAAAATAATGATAATAATATTACTATGTCAATATTAATAAAAATGATAATTTTAATGATAATTAATAATAATGATAATAATAGCTATAAAATGTTAATTTTATTATCATTAATAATAATAATAAATTGTATTATTTTTATACAAGATAACTATAATATTAATAATGATAATAATTTCTGTTGTTGTTGTATAATAATAACAACAATTTTTATGATAATGGTCATAATAATAACAAAAACAATTTACATGTATATATACTAATATAGAGTAGTTGATATATATTTTTAGACTAATAATGTATCTTATTTTCAAATAGTTGTTCATGAATCATTGGAATTTGTTGAGGTTAGGTTTAAATTTAGTCGAAATTTTCTGGGTTGTCATAGTACCTACCCGTTAAAAGAAATTTCGTCCCGAAATTTAGTTGTTGCCATCAATCGGCGTTGTTTGTAAACAGGTGAGGATATTTTTGTTTTATTTGGTTTCCACGTTCCCAGGTATACTCGGGGCCTTGCGTGAATTCCAACGAATAGAATATTGTTTTATTTCAAGAGTTTAAATCATACGAATCCATAAATTTTACGAAGTGCATTTTATTATTAATGCGGAGGTTATCTAAAGGATTTAACAAGAGTGTCATTGATTAGGTTTTCTCAGAAAGAGATGATGACGCTATACGAGCATTTCAATACACATGAAATGTGTTATGAATAATAGTGAGCTTATTTAAACCTTGAGCGTTTATGCCACAATATTATGGTAGTCAAAATAGAGAAGAGTTCATGAAAATCATAATCATGAAATTTGATAGAGATCTTCATTGTTTACAACAAGAATGATGAATATGAGTTGAAAAATAGAGTTTTATCACCTTTTGAATAATTCTGATAAAACGATTCGATTATAGAAAGAGTAAAAACGAAGCTATCACAAAAGAGGAAATTAAATGTTTGCCTTAACTTTTGATATAGTTAAAGTTGATTTCCGGAATTCAAGGGATTTAAAGAAATCTTCATAATCCTTATAAGATTTGATTCTCCGGTAATTACAGAAATTAGGATTTTCTTTAATTAAATGCGGTGAATTGCCTCGATTGCTGTGTCTGGAATTTTGCTATAAATTAGCTTCTTCCGTTTCATTATCTTCACCATTTTCTATACTTTCTTTCCTCAATTCATATTTCCAAAAGATTTGTTAATATGCTCAATCCAGTTCTTGTTCTTGACCTTATATTGGTTATCACCACAATCTTCCTTCTTTTCCAACTCCCACCAGAGGAGTCTGTTTACTTCTATTATACTCTAGGATTTATTGTGTTTTTAGTTCTCCCGTGTCTTTATATTGTTATACGCATTGATATACATGGTTTGTAATTTCCGTGCTGTTATCGGGCTTTATATTTTCCCTTATATGTCTGAGCTCTTTGCCTTTTTATTCTCCTCTCGACTCTTAAGTAAAGCGAGTAATGGTCCAGAATTTGTAGGTATGAAGTTTCGAATGATCATAATATACAAAGCAGAAGGAAAGGTAATAGCACGATTTGATTTGTCAAATTACCAGAATATCTGGAAAAGACCGAATCATCAAGAAAAATATTTTCTTGATATGTTTAGAGGTTAAATACAATGTAAGAGTCGTGTAACATGGCAAATGATGATTATAAAGTCTATGAATCATCATCTTCCATTAAAAATTTAGCATGACTTACTGTAATATAATCATGTTGGCCTGACGTCATTATATTATACTAACTCAAGCTTCAATTCCCAACACTTCTTCAAAACATTTATAACTTGAATTTTACAGAATATAGAAACTAATACAGTTTCCTTTATGATTTAATAAAGATATCGTAAAGAGATAATTAATTACGGACAAGAATCGTTATGAAGATATCTTCAGAGATATTGATAACGAAGGATACGATGATATCTTAGGATTTCTGAGATCGAATGATAATGAGGAAAATTCTTCCGTAAAGATTTAGAATGCGTAAAAAGATCTTCTGTGGTTTTCATCAGAAATCGAATCATCTAGATTCTTTGATTACAGGTTTAGTCCTTGTGATTTGTCCTTGGTCTCCTCCATGGTTAGCTCCATCCGTTTTCCAGTTCCAAATCTGAGCTCTTTCAATACGTCATTCTTTATCATCAAACTTTTGGCCATTTAGACCATCTATAGCTTTTGCTGCTTCGTCAGTATTCTCAAGGTTTAACGAATCTGAATCATTGATTATCAATCCGAGATGGTTTCAAGAAATTTTATTTTTAGATGATTAAACGCTGATTGTAATTGTCAATGGATCTAATGGTTAACGAATAGGCGTTGTTGATTTCAAAAGTAATGAATGATAATTTCGGTGGTTTGATATGATAATTCATCATAGAATATGAATGAATACAATTCATGAGAATCAGAATTGATGAATGTACAATGTAACATATTAATGTGAGATATAAATATTTCTAGGGTATTACCTACCAGTTAAAATATTTTCACAATTAACAGTTTGTACAAAAGAGTTTTAATTACAGTGTTTATGAAAATATACATACATATATTTTTTCCTTCAGATGTAATCATGGATTTAATATAATATTAAACTCATTTGATTTACGGTTGAAACTAGAATGAATAATCTACAAAACCTTTAGAGATTTCATAATTGTCGCGAAATATTTCGCTAATGAAGTTATGAATCAATACATTCATCGTTACACTTGATTTATTATGAAATGGAGTTTATTGTGTTGAAGCAGTGATTAACAATTGTTAAGTCATTAACGAAGGGTATACATCATAGCATATTAGTGATATGAATTAACCAAGTAGTACATACTAGTTGAGATTCACACGTAATTGCTTAGTACGACAAGATTTATTATTGTTACAAATCATATATATATATATATAAGGTATACATATATAATTGAAGAATGAGTCAATATATCTTAACTCATTATTGCTAATATTCCTTGGTATCTTTGGGGCGTATGATGTTGATATCCGAGGTACCGAGTGTGATGTTGAGGCGTGGGATGCGGATGTTGTTGTTGATGAAGCTGATGGTGCTAATGTTGTTGCTGATACTAATGCAACTGCTGGTGCTTATAATGCTTGCTGTGTTGATGATGTTGGCGGTACTGTTGAGGCTGTTGCTGATTCTGGTAATGCCGTCGGTGCTGGTGATGTTAACGATACTACTGGTGGTGTTGCGGTTGTTGTTGGTATTGCTTGTGGTGTTGGTGATATTACTGGTACTAGTGGTGCTGATTATGCTACTGGTGTTGCTTGTGGTACTTGGGTAGTAGGTGTGAGCCTAGCTTCTAAATCGTGCACCGTTTCCTCCAGGGTTTCTACTTTATGCTCGAGTCTATGGATTTGTTCTACCCATTCCTCAGTAAGGTTTGTCAATTCTTGATATTTAGTTCGAAGTCTTCTAACTTCTTCTAATAACCCTATCTGATTAGAATTTGGGAGTAGAGGACGAATACTGTCTTTGACTACGGTGAGACGACCTTCGAGGCGGAAAATCCTTGCGAAAAGAGTGAAAACGGTATGTAATGCACAAAGGATAAATAAGTTTAATAGTATTATTATTAATAACATGATTTTCAAAACTATTATTATCATAATTATTATCATTATTATCATTATCAATACTAGAATTATAATAACTATATGTTTATCATTATCATCATTATTAATATTATTACTACTACTGTTAATGTTATTACTATGATAACAACTATTATTTCTTACAAATACCATAATATTACCTATTATTATATTATATTTACATAGTATTATACATATAAATATATTAATGATAGACTTACTATATTAATGAACTATTGATGAAAATGAATTAACATATATTTAAAATATATAAAAACAAATATATATATATATATATATATATATATATATATATATATATATATATAAAATATAATTATATCACTAATAATTATATACAAGTTTATTTGATTCCCATTTATATGTTTTAATATATATAAAACTGATATAGGTTCGTGAATCCGAGGACAACTCTAAACTTGTTCAGTACTATCATATGCATATCCTACAAACTATCGTATCGTATCGTGAGTTTTCATAGCTCCCTTTTTATCTATATTTTTGGGCTGAGAATACATGCGCAACTTTTATAACTGTTTTATACGTTAGACACAAGTACCAACTATTAAACTGTGATATGTTGGGCTATGACCAGCAAGTCCCCAACCGACAAGTATAAACGATAACTTGTTACGGGGAAAACTTGAAAGTCTAGTCTAAATATTAGTACCAACTATTAAACTATGCTATACCCTTCTATGTCCGACTAAGTCCCTATAGTGATATTTTTAATTGCTGCGGCATTCTTAATTATTGGGGATAGGCCTATCGGGAGTAACGTCCACAAGATTTAGTTTGTAAAGTTGATCTCCCGCAGGATCAAAAAGTTATGCTAAAGCGTAATATTTAGACTAAACGTTCAAGTTTGCCCCATGACAAGTTGTGTCTGTCCTTGTCGGTTTTATTTCATTATCAAGTAATACAAAGACTTAGTCAAATGTATCGGGGACGTTATTCCCGATAGGCTTACCCCCAATAATTAAGCATGCAGCAGCAATTAAAAATATCACTGCAGGGACTCAGTCGGACATAGCCGGGTATAGCGTAGTTTAACAGTTTGGTACTTGTGTCTAAATTGTAAAAAGTAAAAACAGCATGTGTCTCACCCCAAGTAAAGTAAGTAAGTTTGCTAGCAATAAACAGGGGCTATGAATTCACCTTAAATAGCAGTTGAAGTATTCCACGCAAGAAGGAAAGTAAAGAAAGTAAGTGAATTATACTTTTATTATTTTATTTTGTGCATTATCCCATGACCTAACATTTAATACTTTTGAATTTTAAAATCACATTAAAAATTAAAATATTTCTTTTTTTAATTATTTTATTCTATTTACCTATTTTTTTCAAGTATAAATACCCCTTATTTTCCATTCAAACTCACACCCAAATTTCTCTCATTCTCTCTTTGAAGAATTACTACTAGTAAGTATTCTTTTCTTACTTTTTACTTTTTACTTTTTACTTTGGTTATTATTTTATTTTTTACCAAAACATGTAAATAATGTTATAAATTATATGCAATTAAAAATAAAATAAATAACATGTTATAATTAGTAATATATGTTACTAAAAATTATAAAAGTATTTTTATGAATTAATATATAGGAATTATAATTAAAATCGAATTAATGAATATATATGTATATACGCACCTAACGTGAAGGTTATAATTAAAGATAGCGTACAAAGACTACAAACATCACCGCTAATTGTGTCCTAGGGTGATCCTTGTTACCATTATGGGACGCTTGTTGATCTCGAATGCCAAGACTTAGATTCCGGTCAAGAGATCCTGGGCCACTCAGTAACAATAGATCAATCGAGTGACTTGCATGTTAGCAACGAAGTTTGGGCGAGATTGTACAACATCTTTGTTAAGAATTATAACCCGAACATTTTTAAACTAGAAGCTTACTATAAGTGGAGAGGTTGAGTGAGTTCATAGGTTTGTCATAAATAATGATTTCAGTAATTGTGTTAGACCACAAGATTTGTTTTCATAAGTAGATCACTCAGATCCAGTCAAGTTGATCTCCCGCAGGATCAAAAAGTTATGCCAGTGCGTGATATTTAGACTAAACGTTCAAGTTTGCCCCGTGACAAGTTGTTCTATCCTTGTCGTTTAATTTGATTATCAAGTAATACAAAGACTTAGTCAAATGTATCGAGGACGTTACTCCTAGTCAAATGTATCGGGGACGTAGGCCTATCCCCAATAATTAAGAATGCCGCAGTAATTAAAAATATCACTGTAGGGACTTAGTCGGACATAGACGGGTATAGCATAGTTTAATAGTTGGTACTGATATTTAGACTAGACTTTCAAGTTTTTCCCGTAACAAGTTATCGTTTATACTTGTCGGTTGGGGACTTGCTGGTCATAGCCCAACATATCACAGTTTAATAGTTGGTACTTGTGTCTAACGTATAAAACAGTTATAAAAGTTGCGCATGTATTCTCAGCCCAAAAATATAGATAAAAAGGGAGCTATGAAAACTCATGATACGATACGATACTTTGTAGGATATGCGTACGATAGTACTGAACAAGTTTAGAGTTGTCCTCGGATTCACGAACCTATATCAGTTTTATATATATTAAAACATATAAATGGGAATCAAATAAACTTGTATATAATTATTAGTGATATAATTATATTATATATATATATATATATATATATATATATATATATATATATATATATATATATATATATATATATATATATATATATATATATATATATATATTTGTTTTTATATATTTTAAATATATGTTAATTCATTTTCATCATTAGTTCATTAATATAGTAAGTCTTTCATTAATATATTTATATGTATAGTATTATGTAAATATAATATAATAATAGGTAATATTATGGTATTTGTAAGAAATAATAGTTGTTATCATAATAATAATATTAACAGTAGTAGTAATAATATTAAGAATGATGATAATGATAAACATATAGTTATTATAATTCTAGTATTGATAATGATAATAATTATGATAATAATTATGATAATAATAGTTTTGAAAATCATGTTATTAATAATAATAGTAATACTAGTAATAACAATAATGATAATAATAATAATAATTTTAATCACATTGATATTACTAATAATAACTTTAATGATATTAATGATAATGCTTTTAATGATGTTAATAGTAATAATAATAATAATGATGATAATAATAATAAGAATAAGAAACTACCTCTAAAAGCTCTTCAAAAAAAATGTTGCCATGAACCAGGCTCAAACTCGCGACCTCTCGAATACCCACTAACACCCTTAACTAATACGATGTATCTGTCTTTCCTAACTTAATCTATTTTTATTTACATATAACCCGTGTTAATTTTCTTCCCATTTCCTCTTCTTCTTAATTAACAGATTGGCAAGAGCCACAATTATCACCCAATAATTTTAAGTTTTGATTAAGACTTGCATTAGAAACAGAGATAATTGGATTTGGTATTTGAAAACAAAAAAAAATATACATATATATAAAAAAAGAGCTGCTGCTGCTGTCGACTTTTTTTAAAAAAAATAAAAAATAAACATTGATTTCAATTTTGATAACATTTTAGGTAAAAATTATAACATGAAATATGTAGTAAAACATTCCTAGAAACTATCTGGATCCTCAATTGATCCTTAAACATTGAAACCAGTTTGAATTTCTCGATGAACACATTCGTTGACTTTTTAAATTACAACTTTGACTCCAAAATTACAACTCGATACTAGGAATTGAGACTTAGGATTTTTCAGATAGATTGAGTCAAGGATTTCTAACAGAACTGCATTTAAGGATTTTGAAGATTGATTCGTTTTTAAATAATTTGAAAAATGGAAGAAGAACAGAGCTAGTTGAAGTATTCCACGCAAGAAGGAAAGTAAAGAAAGTAAGTGAATTATACTTTTATTATTTTATTTTGTGCATTATCCCATGACCTAACATTTAATACTTTTAAATTTTAAAATCCCATTAAAAATTAAAATATTTCTTTTTCTTTTAATTATTTTATTCTTTTTACATAATTTTTTCAAGTATAAATACCCCTCATTTCCCATTCAAACTCACACCAAAATTTCTCTCATTCTCTTTTTGAAGAATTAATACTAGTAAGTATTCTTTTCTTACTTTTTACTTTTTACTTTTTACTTCGGTTTATTATTTTATTTTTTTACCAAAACATGTAAATAATGTTATAAATTAT
Organism: Rutidosis leptorrhynchoides; assembly: GCF_046630445.1. Taxonomy (NCBI): domain Eukaryota; kingdom Viridiplantae; phylum Streptophyta; class Magnoliopsida; order Asterales; family Asteraceae; genus Rutidosis; species Rutidosis leptorrhynchoides. The sequence goes on along the minus strand of NC_092337.1, from coordinate 374,998,071 downwards.
ATGCAATTAAAAATAAAATAAATAACATGTTATAATTAGTAATATATGTTACTAAAAATTATAAAAGTATTTTTATGAATTAATATATAGGAATTATAATTAAAATTGTATTAATGAATATATATGTATATACGCACCTAACGTGAAGGTTATAATTAAAGATAGCGTACAAAGACTACAAACATCACCGCTACTTGTGGCCTAGGGTGATCCTTGTTACCATTATAGGATGCTTGTGGATCTCGAATGCCAAGACTTAGATTCTGGTCAAGAGATCCTGGGCCACTCGGTAACAATAGATCATTCGAGTGACTTGCATGTTAGCAACGAAGTTTGGGCGAGATTGTACAACGTCTTTGTTAAGAATTATAACCCGAACATTTTTAAACTAGAAGCTTACTATAAGTGGAAGCTTTCCATAAATAGTAAGTTTCCAAAAATAGAAACTTTTGAGAAATAGGACTTTTCTCGAAAACCGTCACTGTCAATATAGTTGCTATATTAATAAACATACTTTATGTCAGTTAGAAATTAACTAATCAAACGTTATACCTCTAGGTTGATATCCAGATCACTTACTTGCTTTACTTTCCTTCTTGCGTGGAATACTTCAACTGCTATTTAAGGTGAATTAATAGCCCCTCTTTATTGGTAGCAAACTTACTTACTTTACTTGGGGTGAGACACATGCTGTTTTTACTTTTTACAATTTAGACACAAGTACCAAAATGTTAAACTATGCTATACCCGGCTATGTCCGACTAAGTCCCTACAGTGATATTTTTAATTGCTGCTGCATGCTTAATTATTGGGGGTAGGCCTATCGGGAATAACATCCCCGATACATTTGACTAAGTCTTTGTATTACTTGATAATGAAATTAAACTGACAAGGACAGACACAACTTGTCATGGGGCAAACTTGAACGTTTAATATAAGAGTTTGGTACTTGTGTCTAAAGTGTAAAAAGTAAAAACAGCATGTGTCTCACCCCAAGTAAAGTAAGTAAGTTTGCTAGCAGTAAAGAGGGGCTATGAATTCACCTTAGTAAGTAGAGAGAGAGTTATTCCTCGGAATAGAGAGTTGAACGAGTGAGCAGAAAAGTCAACCTATGACATTTAAGAGTAGTTAAGTGTTTTGCCCATGTTTGAGTTTAAGTACGTGTTTATGTATAGTTTGTTTCACTAAGTTTCTATTCCTAGTAAGTTTCTATTTTTAGAAAGTTTCTATTTTTAGAAAGTTTCCTATTTTTTAGTAGGTTCCCTATTTTAGTAAGTTTCTATACTTAGAAAGTTTCTACTTAAAGAGTGTTTTCCATTTTAGGATACTTGTCGTATTAGATAAGCTTCCAATAACCCCTTTCCCTTCGAATGGCCATTTCAGATCTAGGGGCTTGAGCCATAGGACCCTTTAAATCGAAAATCCAAACCCTCTGCCTAGAGTCTCGTAGAAACCATTCGTCAAGAAAGTTCGAAGATCTATACATCTCTAATACATATTCCAAAATGTTCTTAAGTGTTATAATATAAGTAGTAGATTATAGGTGCTAATAATAGTAACAGTGTATACATGTTAATTAATAGTATAAGTAGTATTAGGGTTTCATTAATTAAAGTTAGTTATTTAAAATAGTATTTAATAACTAGGGTTTAGTAATTAATGTCCTAGGGTTTCATAAATTAGGGTTTAGTAAATTAGGGTTTTATTTAATGTAGTAATGATTAGGTAATGATTAGGGTTTTAATAATTTAACATAGTATTAGGGTTTCTAATAACTAGGGTTTTGATTAAAGTAGTATAATTTAAATTAAGGTTTAGGTTTTGATGTCGTGTATATATATATATATATATATGTATACAAAAATTTATTTTTTTACAAGTATATATATATATATGTCGATTTATATGTATGTATATATAAGTTTATTTTGTTTCCTTAATTAAACACAAACAGGTTTCCTAAGTGTATCTAGGGTTTTAAAGATCAAAGTTTCCTTCCTTCTTTTTCTTTTTCTAGTCGACACATACACACACATGTGTATATTTATATTTTTTTTTACATGTATAGATCTAGGTTTGTTCTTATTGATAATGCTAAAAACGAACATATATTTCATAGCATTATCCCTCAAGAAAGACAAGCTTTTAGTTGCAATTGTTCTATTTACAAGTGATATTCGTTTAAATAATAAAAGGTGAAGACAAAAGACAGATTCGACGAATTGAAGACGCGAACGACCAAAAAGCTCAAAATTACAAAGTACAATCAAAGAGGTTCCAATTATTGATAAGAAACATCTCAGAATTACAAGAGTACAAGATTCAAAACGCAAAGTACAAGATATTAAATTGTACGCAAGGACGTTCGAAAATCCGGAACCGGGACCAGAGTCAACTCTCAACGCTCGACGCAACGGACTAAAAATTACAAGTCAACGGAGTACAAGAATATAATATAATATATATATAATTAAATTTAATTATATATATTATATTATATAATAAATAAATAAGCAGCCCACGTTTTTAAAGACTTTTGAGCCTCCCCAGCTGGCCATGCGATCGCATGGCCTTGAAGGGCAAAGCTCATGCGATCGCATGAACTCCTTTTCCAGCCCACATGCCTATAAAAATTCGCAGTCTGGTGAACATCATATATCATATATCAATCTCTCTATCTAAACGTATTATATATATTTATATTATAATTTTAATTTTAATTTTAATTTCTAATAATAAGGGTATGTTAGCGCATATTGTAAGGGTGTAAGTCGAAATTCTGTCCGTGTAACGCTACGCTATTTTTAATCATTGTAAGTTATGTTCAACCTTTTTATATTAATGTCTCGTAGCTAAATTATTATTATGCTTATTTAAGCCAAAGTAATCATGATGTTGGGCTAAAAATACTAAAATTAGGTAATTGGGCTTTGTACCATAATTGGGGTTTGGACAAAAGAACGACACTTGTGGAAATTAGACTATGGGCTATTAATGGGCTTCATATTTGTTTAACTAAATGATAGTTTGTTAATTTTAATATAAAAATTTACATTTGGACGTCCCTATAAATAACCATATACACTTGATCGGACACGATGGGCGGGATATTTAATAATCGTTCATTTAACCGGACACGGGAATGGATTAATAGTCTATGGAATTATTAAAACAGGGGTGAAATTATGTACAAGGACACTTGGCGTAATTGTTAACAAAGTATTAAAACCTTGTTACAGTTTAAGTCCCCAATTAGTTGGAATATTTGACTTCGGGTATAAGGATAATTTGACGAGGACACTCGCACTTTATATTTATGACTGATGGACTATTATGGACAAACACCAGACGGACATATTGAATAATCCAGGACAAAGGACAATTAACCCATGGGAATAAAACTAAAATCAACGCGTCAAACATCATGATTACGGAAGTTTAAATAAGCATAATTCCTTTATTTTCATATTTAATTGCATTTTTAATTATCGCACTTTTAATTATTGTCATTGTATTTAATTGCACTTTTAATTATCGCACTTTTTAATTATCGCAATTTTATTTTATCGCACTTTTATTTATCGCAATTTCATTATCGTTATTTACTTTACGCTTTAAATTAAGTCTTTTATTTATTTAATATTTTACATTAGGTTTTAACTGCGACTAAAGTTTTTAAAATCGACAAACCGGTCATTAAACGGTAAAAACCCCCCCTTTATAATAATAATATTACTTATATATATATATTTATATTTTTATAAATTAAAACTAATATAGCGTTAAGCTTTGTTTAAAGATTTTCCCTGTGGAATGAACCGAACTTACTAAAAACTACACTACGGTACGATTAGGTACCCTGCCTATAAGTGTTGTAGCAAGGTTTAGTTATATCCGTTCTATAAATAAATAAATATCTTGTGTACAATTGTATAATATTTAATAGTTTTTCCTAGTAAAATATAAGCTATTTCATATACACCTCTACGCGCATCATGTATTTTTGGCGCCGCTGCCGGGGAACAAATCTAGCTTAAAAGCCGGAAGCGCAACGCTATATATAAAAAAAAGATTTTTATTTTTAAGTTTACTTTTATAAAAAAATACGCTTTTGTAAAAATACGTTTTAAATATTCTAAAATATAAAAAGAAAAACAAAAATATAAATATTTTTAAGAGTTTGTTAAATATTTAAGTTCTATAAAAGTTTCTTTATCTTTATTTTATAAAAATATAAGTTTTATTTAAATTATAAAAATATATTATTTATAGTTATTTCAGCAAAAAAAACAAAAAAACACTCGAGTCCAGTACTGTAGCAGCCCAGTCACTGGCCCGAAACCCTAGCCCATGCGATCGCATAGCTGAGTAACTTAGAACTCATGCGATCGCATGAGCCCTGCTGACACACCACATCTGACTGAAAACAGCAATCATTACGGTTTTATTATTAATTATTTATATAAACCTTAATTAGGTTATACTTAATTTATTATTTAGTTTAGTTTTTAGATTTAATTTGTATTTTTAGTTTTAGTTTTTATTAATACATAAAATTAATAGTTTTATAAAATAAAAAAATAAAAAAATAATATTTTTATAAAAATTGTACTTTTTACAACTTTTAGTATATTTTTATATTTTGTCTCCTTTTAATTGTTTTAGCGTAATTTTTTGTATTTTTCGTTCGTATTTAGTTTTAAGATATAGTTTTTGCCATAGTTATTTTTACTTCTAGATTTTTAAGATTTGCCGTAAAATCCCTTAAGTGCTTTTTCTTCAGACTAAGATTTAGGTGCTTTAGAATTTTGCGACGCTGTTTTTAAGTTTTAGTGCCTTTTTAAGTTATTGCCATTTGGGATATAGTTTTACTTGTAAGCTTTAATATTTTTAGACGCAACTTTTTAATTTTTAGTTCCTTTTTAAGTTTCAACGCGCTACTTTCTTATTTTTATTTTTCGACGCCTTTTACCTATGTATCAATTATCACTCCAATTAGTAATCTCAATTTGCAATTTTAATTTTAAGTTAGTGATAATAATAAGGTTGGGTTAGTCGAGTGTTTTAAAGTTTTATAAGTCACTCTTTTTCTTTCTTATTTCTCCAATTTTAATACAGACGCGCTCTTTTTCTCTCTTATTTCTCGCCATTCTAGTTTTTAGGACATAGAATTTTTCTACTTCTTCTCTAAACTTTTTTAAATTACGAAAATTTATTTTAAGTAGTTAAATTGATAGACATCAAAATTTTATGGTTCGTAGTAATAGTTGGATTTGTACGTGGACCGGGTTATTGGAGCCAAACTGTACTCAATTATATTGAGACCAAACGAATCCTGCCCCTCTGCTGCATCTTTTGGCTATTCGAAACGTGGGCAAAATCAGAAAAGTCTATTAATTGGATAACTTATATAATTTTTCTTCCTTTTTTAAAAACTAATAGGATATTCAGTGAATGCACCGAGCAAAACGTTCACCACCTTTTGTACGTTCACCACCGGTAACTCGATCAAGATATCTAGCTAATATTATCGCCGTTGATTTTTCTTTAGAATCGTCATCCAGTCGACTAAGTACTCCAATTCAAATTTTCGATAATCCATTTTTTGAACCCGACCTCACAATTGAGAATCCGGAGAATATTCAGGGACGATTCATAGATCCTAAACCACTAATCTTTCTTCCGGAACCACCAATCATTCAAACAGAGATTTTTGAGGAACCAACCATTAAATCAGAATCCTCTAGTGATTCAGATTCAACAAATTCAATCATGGAGAATCTGGAACCTTTAAGTATGGAAGACCGAATGAGAGCTAAACGCACTGGCCAAGGTTACGCAATTACTCATCCAGACATTAATGCGTCAGATTATGAAATCAAAGGACAAATTCTACACATGGTAACTAATCAATGCCAATTTAGTGGTGCGCCGAAGGAAGATCCAAACGAACATCTTCGAACCTTTAATAGGATCTGCACTTTATTTAAAATAAGAGAAGTTGAAGATGAACATATATATCTCATGTTATTTCCCTGGACTTTAAAGGGAGAAGCCAAAGATTGGTTGGAATCGTTACCTGAAGGGGCGATTGATACATGGGATGTTTTAGTTGAAAAATTTCTTAAACAATTCTTTCCGGCATCTAAAGCCGTAAGACTTCAAGGAGAAATTGTTACGTTCACACAGAAACCAAATGAAACTCTATATGAGGCGTGGACCAGATTTGGAAAGTTACTGAGAGGATGTCCGCAACATGGTTTAGACACTTGTCAAATAGTACAAATATTTTACCAAGGATGCGACATCACTACAAGAAAAGACATAGACATAGCAGCTGGTGGTTCCATTATGAAGAAAACAGAAACGGATGCTTACAAAATTATTGATAACACTGCTTCCCACTCACATGAGTGGCACCAAGAAAAAGATATCGTTAGATCATCTAAAGCAGCTAGAGCTGATTCTAGCCATGACTTAGATTCCATTTCTGCAAAGATAGATGTTGTCGAGAGACGAATGGAAAAGATGACTAAAGATATACACTCAATACGAATTAGTTGTGAGCAGTGTGGAGGACCACATTTGACAAAAGATTGTCTCAGTATTGAACTAACAATGGAACAAAGAGAGAATATTTCATACATAAACCAAAGGCCTGGAAATAATTATCAGAATAATTATCAACCGCCAAGACCGATTTACAATCAAAACCAGAATTATAATCGCAATGTTCCATACAACAACCAACAAGGTCCTAGTAATCAACAAGTATCCAATAATACTTACAATCAGCAAAGACCTAAATTTCAAAACAAACCACCGCAAACCGATGATAAAAAGCCGAATTTAGAAGATATGATGACGAAGCTAGTTGAATCTCAAACACAGTTTTTCACATCTCAGAAACAAACCAATGAACAAAATGCTCAAGCATTTAGAAATCAACAAGCTCCTATTCAAAATCTGGAACAAGAAGTGAGTAACCTAGCAAGGTTAATAGGTGAAAGAAAACCGGGAAGTCTACCTAGTGATACAAATGCTAACCCCCGGAATGAAACAGCTAAAGCCATTACCACAAGAAGTGGTATTACACTTAAACCACCTGAAATACCTGTAATTTCTGAGGAAGCTATTCCTACTCCACAAGAACCACAACCTGATCAAGATAAGGAAAAAGAACGGGTAGTTGAAATGGTTAATGAAGATAACACAGTTAAAGCAAAACCTTATGTTATACCATACCAACCACCACTTCCTTACCCATAGTAAAATGAAAAAAGAGAGACTTGAAGCCGAGCAATCCAAATTCTTGGATATGTTTAAACAGATAAATGTCAATCTTCCTTTCATTGATGTAATTTCAGGAATGCCTAGATATGCTAAATTTCTGAAAGATCTAATCTCAAATAGAAAGAAAATGGAAGAACTCTCGGCTGTTACTATGAATGCTAATTGTTCAGCAGTGCTGTTGAATAAGATACCAGAAAAACTATCAGATCCAGGAAGTTTCACATTTCCATGTTTTCTGGGTAGTCTTAGTTCAATAGAAGCATTGGCAGATTTAGGTGCTAGTATAAATTTAATGCCGTATTCACTATACACTAAACTAGACCTTGGAGAATTGAAACCAACACGAATAAGCATACAACTAGCCGATAGATCAGTAAAATATCCTAGAGGGATAATGGAGAACATGCTAGTTAAAGTTGATACTTTAGTATTTCCAGTAGATTTTGTTGTTCTGGACATGGAAGAAGATTCTCAAGTTCCTCTCATATTAGGAAGACCATTCTTAAACACGGCTAAAGCAATGATAGACGTGTTCGGTAAGAAACTGACCCTAAGTATAGAGGACGAGAGTGTTACCTTTTCAGTTGATAGAGTAATGCAACAACCGCAATCTGTAGATGATACATTTTATTATATTCAAACTATAGATTCACAAGCAGAATTGTTAGAAGAATTTCCAGAATTACAAGGAACAGGCGAATGTTCTTTAGGAGAAGTAACTGAACCAATTGATGAAACTGAAATGATAGCTACACTTATGGCTAATGGATATGAACCAACAACAGAAGAAATTCAAATGTCAAAAGAAGAAGACAGATATCGATATAAATCATCGATAGAAGAACCACCGAAATTAGAGTTAAAGCCACTTCCAAACCATTTGGAATATGCTTATTTACATGGTGAATCTAAATTACCTGTAATAATATCATCTTCTCTTACTAAAAATGAGAAATCACAACTCATTTCTGTGTTAAAAGCTCATAAACCAGCCATTGCATGGAAGATTCATGATATTAAAGGAATATGTCCTTCGTATTGCACACATAAAATCCTTATGGAAGAAAGTCATAAAACGTATGTGCAACACCAACGAAGTCTAAATCCGAATATGCAAGATGTTGTTAAGAAAGAAATTATTAAACTGCTTGATGCATGTTTAATTTATCCAATTTCTGATAGTCCATGGGTAAGCCCAGTTCAATGCGTACCTAAGAAGGGTGGCATGACTGTCATCACAAATGAGAAAAATGAGCTTATTCCTACTAGGACTGTGACAGGATGGCGTGTTTGTATTGATTATAGAAAATTAAATGACGCCACCAGAAAAGATCACTTTCCCTTACCTTTCATTGATCAAATGTTGGAAAGATTAGCCGGAAATAGTTACTATTGTTTTCTTGATGGTTTTTACAGATATTTCCAAATTCCAATAACACCCAAAGACCAAGAGAAAACCACATTCACGTGCCCTTATGGTACTTTTTCTTACAAACGCATGCCATTTGGACTTTGCAACGCCCCTGCAAGCTTTCAAAGGTGCATGATGGCGATTTTTCACGACATGATAGAAGAATGCATGGAAGTTTTCATGGATGACTTTTCAGTCTTCGGTGATACATTTGAATCATGTCTAGTTAATCTTGAATGAATGCTTATTAGATGCGAACAATCAAATCTAGTACTTAATTGGGAGAAATGCCATTTCATGGTTAAAGAAGGCATCGTTCTTGGTCATAAAATCTCAAAAGAAGGAATTGAAGTGGATAGAGCTAAAGTAGATGTAATTGCTAAACTTCCACATCCCACCAATGTTAGAGGAGTTAGGAGTTTTCTAGGGCATGCCGGTTTTTACCGACGTTTCATAAAAGATTTTTCTAAAATTGCCACTCCTATGAATAAACTCCTCGAAAAAGATGCTCCATTCATCTTTTCAGATGAATGTATCAAATCTTTTAATATTTTTAAAGAAAAACTCACTAATGCGCCGATCATGATAACACCAAATTGGAATCTACCGTTTGAACTTATGTGCGATGCAAGTGATTTTGCAATGGGAGCCGTTTTAGGACAAAGAATTGAAAAACGATTTCAACCTATTTATTATGCTAGTAAGACGTTACAAGGAGCACAAACGAATTACACAACTACTGAAAAAGAACTCCTTGCTATTGTCTTTGCTTTTGACAAATTTCGTTCATATCTCGTTCTAGCTAAAACGGTGGTCTATACCGACCATTCTGCTCTTAGATACATATTTTCGAAACAAGATGCTAAACCACGATTAATCCGTTGGATCTTACTCTTACAAGAGTTTGATATTGAAATCCGAGATAAAAGAGGAGCAGAAAATCTCACCGCTGATCATCTTTCTCGTCTTGAAAATCCTAAATTAGAAGTTCTAAATGAATCGGCCATACAAGACAACTTTCCTGATGAATATCTATTGAAGATAGATTATAATGAAATTCCATGGTTTGCAGACTATGCAAACTACTTAGTATGTGGATTTCTTGAAAAAGGATTATCGTACTAAAAACGAAAGAAATTCTTTAGTGATATAAAACACTATTTCTGGGAAGATCCACATTTGTTTAAAAGTTGTCCCGATGGAATAATACGCCGATGTGTATTCGGAGATGAAGCTAGTAAAATTTTAAATCATTGTCACACAGGACCAACAGGAGGGCATTATGGGCCTCAACTAACAGCAAGAAAAGTTTACGATGCTGGATTCTATTGGCCTACAATTTACAAAGACGCACACCTTCTTTGCAAATCCTGTGATGCTTGTCAAAGGGCCAGAAAAATAAGTCAACGTGATGAAATGCCACAAAATGTCATTCAAGTATGTGAAGTATTTGACATTTGGGGTATTGACTTTATGGCTCCATTTCTAAATTCTCATAATAATCTTTACATTCTCGTTGCCATTGATTACGTATCTAAATGGGCGGAAGCACAAGTTCTCCCAACTAACGATGCACGAGTTGTAGTCAACTTTTTAAAACGTCTTTTTGCAAGGTTTGGAACACTGAAAGCTTTAATAAGTGATCGGGGAACTTATTTCTGTAATAATCAACTTGAGAAAGTTCTTAAAAGATATGGAGTAACTCATAAAATCTCCACTGCTTATCATCCACAAACAAGTGGACAAGTTGAAAATACCAACCGAGCTTTAAAACGTATTCTAGAGAAAACCGTAGGATCAAATTCGAAGGAATGGTCCATTAAATTGGAGGATGCACTCTGGGCTTTTAGAACAGCCTACAAAACTCCAATTGGAACCACACCTTTTAAACTCGTTTACGGAAAAGCATGTCATCTTCCAGTAGAAATTGAACACAAAGCATTTTGGGCTTTGAAGACATGTAATCTTGATTTACATGAAGCTGGACGTCTACGGTTAAGTCAACTAAACGAATTAGAAGAATTAAGACAAGAAGCATACGAAAATTCGTTAATCTATAAGGAAAGAACGAAGAAATGGCATGATAAAAGAATCAGAAGTTCAAAAGAATTTAAAGAAGGCGATAGAGTTCTTCTTTTCAATTCACGATTCAAGCTATTTCCAGAAAAATTGAAATCAAGATGGTCTGGACCATTCATAGTCAAAAGAGTTTTCCCGTACGGAACAGTAGAATTAATAAATTCAAATGGGATTGAATTTAAGGTTAATGGTCACAGAGTTAAACATTACATAGATAGTCCGATGGAAGTTGACAACGAAGTTAATCACAATTTCAACACCACAGCTAACTAAGTGTGGGGAGAATCAAGTCTTTAAAAAAAATAATATGTATTTATGTTAGAGTTAGATTTTCTGTTTTCGTGTAGTTTTCGAAAATGGAACCTGAATGGTCTTTCCCTAGCAGACCCTAAAGAACTAGTCTTCTCCCCCCATTCTGAATTTTTTTTTTTTTAGGTTTTTCGAAATGAAGACTTCCTGTGAATTAAACCATGGTCTAATGCTACACGCTTTGATCACTAAACGTAATAATGACAAACTTCCAAGTGAATTGGTATCATTAATCAGAGGTAAATTGGACGGAGTAAGAAAAGAATCCAGATGCGAAAATAATAAGTTATAATTTGGTAAAGGAAAATTAAAATCCGCAGCAAAAAGAAGAGCACGACACCTTGAAAAATGTCACAAATGCGGAAAATGGTCACACGAAGGTAAATGTTCAAATAATCAAACCTATTCAAACACCGAATTTGTTACTTTATGCTGAGACGGACCGTTCATATGTTTAGAAGAAAAAACGTTAAATGCTTGAGGTTACGCCTATGTAGCCATGGAAAACCAATTAGTCCGACTATCTTATGAGTGGGCTAGAGCATATCACTAAGAAATCTATTTCACAGGTAAATTTGTACAGTTTTCATTTTTATTTTTATTTTTATTTTTAACCTTTTGATAATAAACGCTAATTTGTTCGGTATAAAGTATTAAATTGGTATTCGATGAAATTAGGTCTTGCGACCGAAATTATTGATATCGTTCAAAAATTTATTACATCACTGCGAAATTTACCGTTTATTCTTAAGGTATAAATATCTTTAATCAATCAACCAAAATATTTCAAAAATTCGTCATGAGTTAAATTAGGTCGTATAACCGAAATTACTTTACCGAAAAGAGGGGCGTATATTTTTGATAATATTTGATTGATTAAAGTGGGATAAAATCCAAAAAGATTTTTAATTTTATTTTTACTTTGTTTTTAAAATTAATATTAAAATAATATTGTAAACTTTTTAAATCAATATATTTAAAATTGTAAATATTTGAAGAAATTAATATTTTTAATATAAGTTTGTATATATAAAAATAAAAATATAATATAAATTTGGTGTGAATTTTTAAAAATATGAATTTTTAATTTTATGCATTTTAAATTTAAGTTTGGTGTGAATTTAAAAACAAAAATTTAATTATTTCGTAAGTTATAAATATGATATTTAAAATTCGTCGTAAGTTGAAGACTAGGTCTTTGAACCGAAATTGCTTTACCCGAGGGAGGGACGAGAACTTTTATTATCATTATTTTTAATCTTATTGAATTAAAGTATGCCAAAAACATTAAAAAACCCAAAAAATCTTTACTTTTAAAACTGCGATTAAAAAGTGACAAATTTTAAAATTTTGTCGAGGGACGGACTAGGACATCGATCCGAAAAGCCCTCATCCTAAAAAGAAACAGATTTTTAAAATTTTATTAATTATATTATTTATAAAGTATAAGGTTTTTATAAATAAAAAAAAAGGGCTAAATCACTGTACCCGGCACCCCATGCGATCGCATGGGGTTTACACACCAACCTCATGCGATCGCATGAGGCTGGAAAACTGGCCAGATCAAAAGCAGTCGCCTGTTCTGTCTTCTACACCACAACACACACACATACCCGAAAATACTCCCAAATATTCACCAAATTTCACCGTAATTCATCAAATTTTTTTCTCTAATCATGCCTAGATTCTCATTCTTCAGCAAAAAGGTAAAAATTACACCCCTAAACTCTATAAATTCCTAGTCTTTGTGATAATTACCAATATTTTACCTAATGCAATTTTGTTAATTTCTAGTGTAATTAGTATTAAATTGTTAGTATTTTATGCATGTATAACCTAGATTGATGCTATTTAACATGATTTGAAGCCAAAAACTTCAAAATTTTTAGAAATCTAGGGTTTGTGTTCTTGAGCAATTTGGGGCTTTTTGATATAAACAGGTTATGGCCGATTTTTGTCATGAATTATTGCTTAATTGAGTAGTGTAACATGTTTAGGTAGTTAAATGATCCAAACATTGATCCTAAACATGATTTTTAAAGATTAAAGTGGACTTTTTAGGCGAAAATTCATGAACTCAAATTAATTTGATATAATTGCCAATTGAGACTTGTTTAATTATTAGTAATGACTATTTTGACATGTTATTTGAGTTAAATGCTTATGAACTTTGTATACATTTTCAAATGTGCTTATTTGGAAAAGTGTAGAATTGTGAAAAATTGTGAAAATGTGTATAAGTTTAATTTTGATTTAACATGTTATTGTGATTGTTTTAAGTTGTTATTTTGCTAACACTAATGCATATTTAGATGCACAAATTTTGTGTTTAATGTGTTTTGCAGAAAGCCGATACTGGAGGTTCAGGAGCATCATCATTTAGACGACCTGCTCCAGCACCAGAACCAGAACCAGAAATGCAACACGAGCCAGAACCTGAACAAGAACCACAACAGGAACCACAACAACAGCCTGATCAACATGTACCTTATTATGATCCGGTACAATTTGTTAATGAATTCATAGTATTCCCGATGAGGCCGCCAGTAGAATTCCCAACAATTCCTGAGCACACTTTGCATCCTAATCTGAGATTTGATAGAAGATGGAGAGATTAAAGGAACAAATTCAGATAGGTAACTAAAAATGTTGAGGTGCCAAGGGTAATCGATTGGGATCCTTTGGAGAGAGTTCAGCTAGCTAATAGAGTCAGACTGCTACTAATTCAGAGGTACGGGAACTCTTCTTTTACAGATTGGGAACATCTTTTCACCATTCGTAGGCCTCTATATAAGGAATGGTTTGTTGAGTTGATGAGTACTGTATCACTTGATACAAACATAGTTAGAATAGATGATAGAAGATTTCTTAGGTTTATCCTTGGTGGTAGGATGTATAGAATGTCCATGCTGGACATGGCCAGGGCTTTACAGATATATACTCCTGGTGAGTTGCTACTACCCGATTGTACAAATTTTATTCATTATGGTGAAAGGGTAGATAGCAACTTTGACGCTGACGCCATTTGGAGGCGTATGTCACATTTTGATGTTTTTACACGAGCGGGAGGACACTCCTATACACATATTGACAGAGCCGAGCTTCGTATCATTCATAGATTTTTGGCTAACTCGATTACACAAAGAGGTAACAATAAAGAAAAAATAACCTTACATGATTTATTCTACCTAAAGTGTATTCGGGATCCTAGAAGCTTTGTCAATATCCCTTACTGTGTTGGTTTTTATTTATCTAAAATGGTAGAAGGAATGCAGGACAGGAGTATAATAGGAGGAGGTATTTTTGTTACTCTCATTGGAGAGTATTTAGGTGTTGATAGGAACCAAGGAGGTCCATTACAGCTTTGTAGAGAACAGGTTGAGCCTTTAGGATTGAAAGTTTATGTGGGTGCTAAGGTATTGAAAAGTAGACGCAACCAGGCAGTACCCTATGAGGGCCCTCATCCACAGGTAGAAAGGGGCTCAGACGAGGAAATGGAGGAAGCGGAAGATATTAGGGATGTCTTTCGAGATGCTATTCTTGACGTCCACGTTCGTATAGATGAGGAAGCAATGACGAGTGCGGCCAGACATAGTATGTACGAGCAGTGGAACTCCGAGCGAGTATAAGAGGATTATAGGTGACACCAACACGATAGCTGGTTAGTTCATCAGCACCAAATCATGAGCCAGCTATCATATCAGGTACCAAATAATTACGTGCCTACTCGACTTGCTCATTTTCCGCCACACAGCCCCGACATCCGACCACCCTTTAACCGGTATGACTATAACCAAGCCTATCAGGACACCTATAACCAACAATGGAACCCACCTGACGAGATGAACTGGAACCCCTATCCAGACTGATTTAGTTCCATTTGGTTATTTTTATGATTTTTATATTTTTATCTTTTTAATTATTCATGTTTAAACTTATGTTATTAGATATATTTATGTAATTTTTTATCATTTTTATTATTATTGTGTACTAATATTTTACCTTTAGGATTTGAAAGTGGGATATTAAGTCCCATTTCAAATTGCCATGCATGTTTATATTTGTATGTATGTATATTGTCGATTGTACAAAACAGGGTAAAACAGCGCATTTTCAAAGACTGGCATTAAGTTCAGCAAAAGCTAGTTTTGACGACAAAACGAAAAACAAATGTGATGTAACAACAAGATGGAATGAACAAATGATGTGCACCATTTATCATTCAGCAAACAAACGCCAATATGTTTGGAAACTTTGGTAAAATTTAATCATTTTTCTACGCTAATCACCCTCAATAATTTAAATTGTTATTGATTTCTTGCAAATGAGGGCATTGCAAGATCTTAACTGTGGGAAGGGGTTAAATTCTTTCGGATTTAAAAAAAAAAAAATTTTGATTTAAACACTTGGTTACCATTAAAAATACTAGTAACGCAGTAGTTGTATTAGAATCTAGTGCACTCTGATAATAAAGAACAGTCCTAGTCTTATATACTGACTACCCAATTCTAGTAAAATTTTTCAAAATTTTCAATTAAATGAACTCAAAATCATGTTTATACATATTTATGAACGATAAACTAGGTGTTAACACCGAAATTATTGTTACCTCGGAAAGGACATAAATTGAGAAACAAACCAAAATGTTAGAATTCATTTAAAATGGAATAGAGGACAATAAAAAGGAAAATAAAAGTCAAGTGTGGGAAAAATTACCAAGTTATCGTTAACATATGTCACATATTTCTGTAACAAATATTTGAAGATACTTTTGCTTTGGACTAAACTAAACAGTTTTACCCGATTTACTATAATATATTTGAAAGAAAAGATGGATCTACACGATGAATCAATTCCATCATTAAAAGGAAGTAAGGTCTTCTGAAAAAGAAACGCGCTTCTTGATTTAGGTCATGAAGTTATCGTCCAGACCAGCTGTAGGTTGACGAAAAATCTAGAAAAGTCATCTATAAAATCAGCATGAAATCCACGGACCTCAGCATTAAACAGGGTCGCCAAGTGATCAGACTTATCCTAACCATGAGAGGATCTGTCTTGTAAAATGGGGAGGACGCCGTGCAAATTAGCTGGATAAGACTAATGAATCAGACCCCAGAAAGGATAATCTCCTTAAAGATCAAAAATCAGCTTTTAAGACTGATATTACTCAATCCTAGAGATTGACCTTAAAGATTGAGAATTACAAACTCATGGAATTCAATGATATCTAAACTCGAGCTTGAACGAGAAAATATTTTGATCAAAATTACAAACCGATTTGTTTTCTAAAAACCCATTTTCAATGCGTTCATTACCGTTGAACGTAAAATCCTAGGAAATCACCTAGAATTCATTAGGTCACCGGAACCAAATCGGGTGTCAACCGTAAGAATGGTGGTTGCATAGCATGGTCAAAGATAGGACCTTGTGCCAGACCGAAAAATTATAAGGGTGAGCTTTACTATTGCTCCTACAAAGGATAGTAATTGCATCCGACAGGTTATAAGACCATAATTAAAAGCATGTCAGGGGGTCCATTACAAATTTGTAGAGTATTTAGGTGTTGATAGGAACCAAGGGGGTCCATTACAAATTTGTAGAGAACAGGATGAGACCATAGGATTGCGGGTTTATACGGGTGCTAAGGTATTGAAGAGTAGACGCAACCAGGCAATTCCCTATGAAGGTAATCATCCTCAGGTAGAGAGAGGCTCAGACGAGGAAATGGAGGAAGCGGAAGACATTAGGGATGTCTTTCGAGATGCTATTCTTGACGTCCACGTTCGTATAGATGAGGAAGCAATGACGAGCGTGGCCAGACATAGTATGTACGAGCAGTGGAACTCCGAGCGAGTATACGAGGATTATAGGCGATGCCAACACGATAGCTGGTTAGTTCATCAGCACCAAATCATGAGCCAGCTATCATATCAGGTACCAAATAATTACGTGCCTACTCGACCTGCTCATTTTTCGCCACACAACCCCGACATCCGACCACCCTTTAACCGATATGACTATAACCAAGCCTATCAGAACACCTATAACCAACAATGGAACCCACCTGACGAGATTAACTGGAACCCCTATCCAGACTGATTTAGTTCCATTGGTTATTTTTATGATTTTTATGTTTTTATGTTTTTACTTTTTCATGTTTAAACTTATGTTATTGGATATATTTATGTAATTTTTATCATTTTTATTATTATTGTGTACTAATATTTCACATTTAGGATTTGAAAGTGGGATATTAAGTCCCATTTCAAATTGTCATGCATGTTTATATTTGTATTGTATGTATATTGTCGATTGTACAAAACAGGGTAAAACAGCGCATTTTCAAAGACTGGCATTAAGTTCAGCAAAAGCTAGTAATTTTGACGACAAGATGAAAAATAAATGTGATGTAACAACAAGATGGAATGAACAAATGATATGCACCATTTATCATTCAGCAAAAAACCGCCAATATGTTTGGAAACTTTGGTAAAATTTAATCATTTTTCTACGCTATTTACCCTCAATAATTTAAATTGTTACTGATTTCTTGCAAATGAGGGCATTGCAAGATCTTAAGTGTAGGAAGGGGTTAAATTATTTCGGTATTTTAAAATTTTTTTGATTTATACACTTAGTTACCATTAGAAATACTAGTAAAGCAGTAGTTGTATTAGAATCTAGTGCTCTCTGATAATAAAGAACAGCCCTAGTCTTATATACTGACTACCCAATTCTAGTAAAATTTTTCAAAATTTTCAATTAAATGAATTCAAAATCATGTTTATACATATTTATGAACGATAAAACTAGGTGTTAACACCAAAATTATTGTTACCTTGGAAAGGACATAAATTGAGAAACAAATCAAAATGTTAAAATTCATTTAAAATGGAATAGAGGACAATAAAAAGGAAAATAAAAACCAAGTGTGGGAAAATTTACCAAGTTATTTAAAACATATATCACATATTTTTGTACAAATAATTGAAGATACTTTTGCTTTGGGCTAATCTAATCAGTTTTACCCGATTTACTGTAATATATTTGAAAGAAAGATGGATCTACACGATGAATCAATTCCATTATTAAAAGGAAGTAAAGTCTTCCGAAAAAGAAACGCGCTTCTTGATTTAAGTCATGAAGTTGTCGTCCAGACCAGCTGTAGGTTGACGAAAAATCTAGAAAAGTTATCACTAAAATCAGCAGGAAATCCACGGACCTCAGCATCAAACAGGGTCGCCAAGTGGTCAGACTTATCCTAACCATGAGAGGATCTGTCTTGT
Source organism: Rutidosis leptorrhynchoides (assembly GCF_046630445.1). Taxonomy (NCBI): domain Eukaryota; kingdom Viridiplantae; phylum Streptophyta; class Magnoliopsida; order Asterales; family Asteraceae; genus Rutidosis; species Rutidosis leptorrhynchoides. The sequence continues at coordinate 374,979,693 of NC_092337.1, read as the reverse complement.
AAAATGGGGAGGACACCGTGCAAATTAGCTGGATAAGACTAATGAATCAGATCCCCAGAAAAGGATAATCTCCTTAAAAGATCAAAAATCAGCTTTTAAGACTGATATTACTCAATCCTAGAGATTGACCTTAAAGATTGAGAATTCAAACTCATGGAATTCAATGATATCTAAACTCGAGCTTGAACGAGAAAATATTTTGATCAAAATTAAAACCGATTTATTTTCTGAAAACCCATTTTCAATGCGTTCATTACCATTGAACGTAAAATCCTAGGAATTCACCTGGAATTCATTAGGTCACCTGAACCAAATCGGGTGTCAACCGTAAGAACGATAGTTGCATAGCATGGTCAAAGCCAGGACCTTGTGCCAGACCGAAAAATTATAAGGGTGAGCTTTACTATTGCTCCTACCAAGGATAGTAATTGCATCCGACACGTTATAGACCATAATTAAAAGCAGTCAGGGGACATTGCCTTAACAGTTGCTTGTTCAACGCTTTCCTTTACAACCGGACGGTAGTTTATCGAAAGGTAATATACAGAACAAGTAAACTGGACGTGTTGCTTTCCTAATACAAGGTTAGCAAGTGGGTGACACAAAACCGCAAGTTTTGAGCTAAAATTTTCAAATCTGAAACCCACCAAACCCACAAAAAGAATTTGCAAACACCGATGAAGGGTTATTCCGGAAAACTTATCTACGGTAAAAGCTAGATTTAATTTTCAAAAAGATCAAATGTTTTCATAAAGATCCGATTTCCTAAAGGATCTAAATTTTTATAGTCATGTGGGACTGTAAACCACATCGTTACTACCATTGTTTATACCGCCGTATAGAAATCACTGATGTACAAAGTGTGAAGAATAAAGAGATGATTCTAGTATTTCAAGACTATATTGCTTGAGGACAAGCAACACTCAAGTGTGGGAATATTTGATAATGCTAAAAACGAACATATATTTCATAGCATTATCCCTCAAGAAAGACAAGCTTTTAGTTGCAATTGTTCTATTTACAAGTGATATTCGTTTAAATAATAAAAGGTGAAGACAAAAGACAGATTCGACGAATTGAAGACGCAAACGACCAAAAAGCTCAAAAGTACAAAGTACAATCAAAGAGGTTCCAATTATTGATAAGAAACGTCTCAGAATTACAAGAGTACAAGATTTAAAACGCAAAGTACAAGATATTAAATTGTACGCAAGGACGTTCAAAAATCCGGAACCGGGACCAGAGTCAACTCTCAACGCTTGACGCAACGGACTAAAAATTACTAGTCAACGGAGTACAAGAATATAATATAATACATATATAATTAAATTTAATTATATATATTGTATTATATAATAAATAAATAAACAGCCCACGTTTTTAAAGACTTTTGAGCCTCCCCAGCTGGCCATGCGATCGCATGGCCTTGAAGGGTAAAGCTCATGCAATCGCATGAGCTCCTTTTCCAGCCCACATGCCTAAAAAATTCGCAGTCTGGTGAACATCATATATCATATATCAATCTCTCTATCTAAACGTATTATATATTATATATATATATATATATATATATATATATATATATATATATATATATATATATATATATATATATATATTATATTATAATTTTAATTTTAATTTCTAATAATAAGGGTATGTTAGCGCATATTGTAAGGGTGTAAGTTGAAATTCTGTCCGTGTAACGCTACGGTATTTTTAATCATTGTAAGTTATGTTCAACCTTTTTACATTAATGTCTCGTAGCTAAATTATTATTATGCTTATTTAAGCCGAAGTAATCATGATGTTGGGCTAAAAATACTAAAATTAGGTAATTGGGCTTTGTACCATAATTGGGGTTTGGACAAAAGAACGACACTTGTGGAAATTAGACTATGGGCTATTAATGGGCTTTATATTTGTTTAACTAAATGATAGTTTGTTAATTTTAATATAAAGATTTACAATTGGACGTCCCTATAAATAACCATATACACTCGATCGGACACGATGGGCGGGATATTTATATGTACGAATAATCGTTCATTTAACCGGACACGGGAATGGATTAATAGTCTATGGAATTATTAAAACAGGGGTGAAATTATGTACAAGGACACTTGGGGTAATTATTAACAAAGTATTAAAATCTTGTTACAGTTTAAGCCCCCAATTAGTTGGAATATTTAACTTCGGGTATAAGGATAATTTAACGAGGACACTCGCACTTTATACTTATGACTGATGGACTGTTATGGACAAAAACCAGACGAACATATTGAATAATCCAGGACAAAGGACAATTAACCCATGAGAGTAAAACTAAAATCAACGCGTCAAACATCATGATTACGGAAGTTTAAATAAGCATAATTCCTTTATTTTCATATTTAATTGCATTTTTAATTATCGCACTTTTAATTATTGTCATTGTATTTAATTGCACTTTTAATTATCTCACTTTTTAATTATCACAATTTTATTTTATCGCACTTTTATTTATCGCAATTTCATTATCGTTATTTACTTTATGCTTTAAATTAAGTCTTTTATTTATTTAATATTTTACATTAGGTTTTAACTGCGACTAAAGTTTTTAAAATCGACAAACCGGTCATTAAACGGTAAAAACCCCCCTTTATAATAATAATATTACTTATATATATATTTATATTTTTACAAATTAAAACTAATATAGCGTTAAGCTTTGTTTAAAGATTTTCCCTGTGGAACGAACCGGACTTACTAAAAACTACACTACTGTACGATTAGGTACACTACCTATAAGTGTTGTAGCAAGGTTTAGTTATATCCGTTCTATAAATAAATAAATATCTTGTGTACAATTGTATCATATTTAATAGTTTTTCCTAGTAAAATATAAGCTATTTCATATACACCTCTACGCACATCACTTATGTTTATATGTTTATGAATTTATATGAATATAGATTAAAACAAAGATCAAAGAATTAAGGAAATAGTTTAGGGTTTTACATTATACCTTTGAAGATCCAAGAAGATTAACAAAGAAAAGAAGAACTTGATGAAGATGGAAGATCAAAGCCTTGAATATCTTGAAGAACACTTTGAAGATTCTTGAAGATCACGAAGAACGCGAAGAACACTTGAAGATTACTTGGAAACCCTCAAGGATTTCGATGGGTGGTGGTGGATTTCGGTTTTTGGCCGAAATTTAGAGAGGGAGAGAGAGATTTGAGTGAGATTTTTGATTGTGATTTGGTACATGGAATGGTTTAGCCTAGGTCCGTATTTATAGGAGTGTTAGGATTATTCTAGAATTAGAGTTTTATAAGGAGTTACTTAGGGAACAAGTTTAACTTGGAGAGGGGGTTATAGGGATGCATGGGCCGAAAATTAGAGGGGTAAAAGGGGTATTTTACCCTTCAAAATCGGCTAGGGTTTTTGTGGGTTAGGGTTTACATTTTTCACTTTAAACCTTGCACTTTAATTTAGCTTAATAACCCTTAATTATTCAAGTTTATTCATTTTAATTACACAAGTCTTTTTAGTTATATATTTACTCATAAAAGTTTATTAACTTATTATTTTTATTAACTTGTACAAAGTCAATTATCGTATTTTATAATTCTTAACGCTTAACCTTTATCGATTAAAGTTTAATTATTAAGTTTAATTATTTTATTGGGCATTTAATAAGAAAAAGTATAGAATGGAAAAATGAGAAATATAGAATGGAAAAATGAGAGTCGTTATAGTACCTCCCCGTTATTGAAAACTTCGTCCCGAAGTTTTTAGGTAGTTTCCTCGTTTGCATCAGCAGTTGAGAAGAGATGGGGATATTTCCGTTTCATGTGGTCTTTGCGTTCCCAGGTATATTCGGGGCCTCTACGCGAATTTCACCGAACTTTAACGATAGGTATGTTGCTTTTACGCGTTTGGTTGACTTCTCCTTCCATGATTTCTATAGGTTTTTCAACGAAATGCATTTGCTCATTAATGCGAACATCATCCAGAGGAATAACGAGTGTGTCATCAGCAAGACACCGTTTAAGATTTGAGACATGAAACACATCATGTACTTGACTGAGTTCGGTTGGTAGTTCTAATCGATATGCCACGGGACCGACTCTTTCAGTGATTGTGAAAGGTCCAACATATCGTGGACTGAGTTTACTTCTCTTACCGAAGCGAACAACACCTTTCCAAGGGGATACTTTCAACATGACTTTATCTCCAACTTGGTATTTGATGTCTTTTCGTTTCTTATCGGCATAGCTCTTCTGTCAGCTACGGGCAGTTTCTAAACGTTGCTTAATCTGAACGATCTTTTCGGTAATTTCGTGGATAATTTCAGGACCAGTTAAATGTATGTCCTCAAGTTCATCCCAACACAGAGGGGATCTACACTTCTGTCAATATAAACCTTCAAAAGGTGCAGCTTTAATGCTAGAGTGATAACTGTTAATGTAGGAAAATTCAATCAAAGGTAGGTGTCTATCCCAACCTTTTCCGAAATTGATTGCACAAGCACGTAGAATATCTTCCATGGTTTGAATAGTTCGTTCACTTTGACCATCAGTTTGAGGATGATAAGCTGTACTCATGTCGAGTTGAGTTCCAAGAGCAGATTGTAAAGTTTTCCAGAATTTAGAAACAAATCGACTGTCGCGATCAGAAATAATCGAGATAGGAACACCATGACGTGAGACGATTTCTTTAATATAAAGCTGTGCTAATCTCTCCATCTTATCGGTTTCCTTGATCGGTATAAAATGTGCAGATTTAGTAAGACGATCAACTACGACCCAAATAGTATCGTTACCGTTCACAGTCTTAGGTAACTTAGTAACAAAGTCCATAGTGATACATTCCTACTTCCACTGCGGAATATCGGGTTGTGTCAACAGACCAGAAGGCTTTTGATGTTCGGCCTTGACCTTCAAACAAGTAAGACACTTACTAACATAAGTAGCAATGTCAGCTTTCATGTCAGGCCACCAGTAGAATTGCTTCACATCGTGATACATTTTACTGGAACCGGGATGAATAGAATATCTAGTCTTTTGAGCTTCATCCAAGACTAGTTCACGGAGATTACCGAAATGAGGAACCCAAATTCTGTTACTAAAATACCGTATACCATTAGCTTTCACTTGAAGTTGGTTCTCAAAACCAATGGGTCCTTCACCTTTGATAAGTGTCGGTTTAATGGCTTCCAATTGAGCTTCACAGATTCGTGAGATAAGATTTGATTTGATTTTCACGTTTAGAGCACGAACACGTTTAACATCGTCTTTCCGACTAAGGGCATCGGCAACTACATTCGCCTTGCCAGGATGATATTTCAGCTCACAGTGATAATCGTTCAATAACTCAAGCCATCGGCTTTGTCTCATGTTCAGCTGTTTTTGATCAAAGATGTGTCGAAGACTTTTATGATCTGTGTACACCGTAAAATGGGTACCATACAAATAATATCTCCATATCTTTAATGCAAATACCACGGCACCTAACTTAAGGTCATGTGTGGTATAGTTCTCCTTATGTTTCTTCAACTGCCTAGATGCGTAGGCAATAACCTTTTCTCGTTGCATTAAAACACAACTAAAGCCTTGCTTCGAAGCATCGCAGTAAACAACAAAGTCGTCAGTACCTTCAGGTAAAGATAGAATCGGGGTTGTGGTCAATTTCTCCTTCAGGGAATATTGAAAGCAGATTCCTGTTCTTTAGACCACTCAAATTTCTTCCCTTTTTGAGTTAGCTTCGTAAGAGGCTTAGCAATGAGAGAAAAATCTTTTATGAACCTTCGATAGTAACCGGTAAGTCCCAAAAACTGGCGAATATGTTTCGCAGTCTTTGGCATCTCCCAGTTTCGAATAGCAGCAATCTTAGCTGGATCGACATGTAATCCATCTCTATCAACAACATGTCCAAGGAATTGTACGGTTTTGAGCCAAAACTCGCACTTAGAAAATTTAGCATTGAGTTGTTCCTTTCTTAAGAGTTCAAGAATCATACGTAAATGTTGCTCATGTTCTTTCTCACTCTTGGAATAGATCAAAATATCGTCAATGAACACAATAACGAATTTATCGAGGTAAGGCTTGCAGACACGATTCATAAGATCCATGAATACAGCAGGAGCATTGGTCAAACCAAAAGGCATGACACAGAATTCATAATGTCCATATCGAGTACGAAAAGCAGTCTTTGGAATATCGGATTCCTTGACTTGGAGTTGGTGATAACCAGATCTCAAATCAATCTTTGAATAGACGCTTGACCCTTGAAGTTGGTAGAATAGATCATCAATACGTGGTAATGGATAACGGTTCTTGATAGTAAGCTTGTTAAGTTCACGATAATCTATACACATCCTTAACGTACCATCTGTCTTCTTAACAAACAGAATAGGAGCTCCCCATGGGGACGAGCTAGGACGAATGAAACCTTTATCCAATAGTTCTTGGAGCTGGTTGGATAATTCCTTCATCTCGGAGGGTGCTAAACGATACGGAACTTTAGCAATAGGAGCTGCACCAGGAGTTAAATCAATTTGAAATTCAACTTGTCGAGGAGGTGGAAGACCAGGAAGATCTTCGGGAAACACATCGGGAAAGTCTTTAACCACAGGTACATCTTCAATACGCTTCTCTTTCGATTCAATCATCTTAACGTGAGCTAGAATAGCTGGATAACCTTTCATAAGGTATTTGCGAGTTTTAATATAGGAAATGATGTTGAGATTGGAACCACTCTTTTCACCTTGGATGATGAGAGTCTCTCCATTTTCCAATGGAATATGAACAGTTTTATCGTACCACATGATAGCAGCATGTGATAGACGTAACCAATCTATTCCGACTACGACGTCAAAACTTCTAAGCTCGACCAGCAAAAGGTCTATCTTAAATTCCTTATCGGCTAAGATTAAGTTGCAGTTTTTATAGATTTTATCGACTTGCATGATCTTTCCATTGGCTACTTCTACTAATCGTTTACTTTCTAAGGGTTGAGGCTTTTCAGTAAATAGGGTACAAAAATCACTAGACACATAACTTCGGTTGGCACCAGTATCGAATAAAATAGTTGCATAACAATTATTGACAAGATACGTACCTGTGATGACCTCATCCTCATCTCGGGCTTCAGCAGCAGTGATAACAAACGCACGACCCTTCGCAGCAGTAGCATTAGCTCCAGTAGCGGGATTATCCTTCTTCTTAGGACAATTAGGACTAATGTGTCCTTTTTCTCCACAAGTATAGCAGGTTGGAGGAGCTTTGGCTGGAACAGTAGCCTTATCCTTTGAAGGAGTCTTACACGTCTTAGCAACGTGTCCCACTTTCTTACATAACGCACAAACCGCAGTACACTTCCCTGGGTGATGCCTCTCACAACGAATACAGAAACGATAAGTACCCTTATAATTCGACTTGTACCATCCGTGGGCTTCTTATTATCATTCTGAGCCGAACCTTGAGATGGCTCAAACTTCCTCTTACCATCATTACCCTTGGTTTCAACCTGCTTATTGGCCGACGCTCTTCTTCTCTTGGCCAACATCAGATTTTGTGCCATAAGAATCACAGTATCCAGAGTAACCTTCTCGGCAGCTATAACATTCCCTTGAACATCCTTGGGAAGACCTTTTATATACCGCTCAATTCTTCTAGCTTCGGTAGGAAACATCTCAGGACATAGAGTAGAAAGTTCCAAATAACGATTGGTGTAGTTCTCAATATCAGTACCCTTGAACTTGAGTTCCCAGAACTCCACTTCAAGTTTATGAACTTGACTCCTCGGGCAAAATTTGTTGACCATCATGCTTTTGAGTTCATCCCATGGAATTGCATTAGCATTATCAATTCCTACGGTTTTGGCATGAGCAGTCCACCAAGTTTAAGCATTACCACCTAAAGAGCTAGTGGCATACTTTACTTGATCGTCATCACCACAGTTACAAATATGAAAAATAGATTCCATCTTCTCGAACCAACGGACTAGTTCGACAGCTTCCTCAGTTCCCTTAAATGCAGGAGGATGACAGTTTGAAAAATCCTTGTAGGAACAAGGTTTCGATTGAGGATTAACATTGTTAGCTTGATTATTGCCTTGTGCGGCAGTGAGTAGTTGTTGGAATTTCTCAGTAGTCAAGACGATATTGTTAACAGTAGGTGCAGCTGGACGAACCATGATGTCGCTACATAAGTCGGATAAGTTAACAAATTATAGGGTTGAGCAATTACAAGTAGGAATAAGATAAACTATTAATATCACATGATATAAATAAAACACTTTATTTTATTAAGGAACGAGGCATTAAATAAGCCTTAATACACGATTCGAAATTAGAAATAGTTTTAAGGCATAGCCTTTACATAGATGGAAAAATAGGAAAGATAACTAAAGAATATTAAGATTGAAATAATCTTCATATTTCTTCTTCTCGTCCTCAAACTGCTTCATCACTTTTTCCATGTTATCCTTCACAAGTTTCTCTAGCCTTTCGGTTTGAGAGTCGAGAGATTCTTTGATAATTTCCTTCAAGATTTTGTTTTCTTCTTCTAGGTTGTTTAGACGCACTTCTATTCGAGCAACATGACGTCTACTAAACTCCCTATTCTTCTCACAGCTACTCTGAAGGTTGATGATATCAGTCTTCACTCTTACATGCTTCTCGTTATTACAGAATAATGGACTGGTAGCGGGTTCGGGTTGCTTTCTCTTTAGAGTTGAGTTTTCAGACGACTCTTCAATAGGCTCTTCTTCAGGTTCGTAATTTGAGAAGTCACTATCATAGTTAGGGAGGTTTTGAAGAGCATCCCATTCAGGAGTACTCATTGGTTTATGTACCAATGAGTGAAAAGAGCCAGAGTTAGCAGAATCAGCAGGGCTTTCTCCTTCGCTTTCAGATCCTTGAGTTGGGTGAAATTCAGGATGAGCAGGTAGTGTATTTGGACTATAGTTTGGTGAAGCAGGACTGTAAGAAGGACTTCGAATAGGTCTTGATGTCTCAGAGTGTCCAACACCTACTTCGGTAGTAGGGTTGTGAGTTGCCTTGTCGGGCTTGTTAACGCTTGAGCTTGACATCCTATCATTAGGAAAGAGACTTTGATTAGAATCTTTTAGTCAAGTTTTGGAAAGCATAAATGTTAAGATTATAGGGCAATCCTAAGTGCTTTAAAGTCTAAGGCAGGAAAGGTTATAGTTTCCTAGATTGCTAAGGCACCCTAGCTAGCAAATAAGGCACACATAATAACTATTGATAATAATAGTTTCAATCTTAATATTCTTTAGTTATCTTTCCTATTTTTCCATCTATGTAAAGGCTATGCCTTAAACTATTTCTATTTCTGAATCACGTAATAAAGGCTTATTTAATGCCTCGTTCTAATAATATAAAGTGTTTTATTAATATCATGCGTTATCAATACTTTATTTTATTCATACTTGTGATTTCTCAAACTTATAACTTGTTAAACTTATCAAACATATGTTCACTTTTATGTAGTGACATCATGGTTCGTTCAACTACACCTACCGTTAACAATGTTGTGTTAACTACTGAGCAATTCCAACAGTTACTCGCTGCCGCCCAAGGCAACGCCCAAGCTAATCATGTTAATACCCAACCGAAACCTTGTTCCTACAAGGATTTTTCAAACTGTCATCCTCCTACATTTAAGGGAACTGAGGAAGCTGTCGAACTAGTTCGTTGGTTCGAGAAGATGGAATCCATTTTTTGTATTTGCAACTGTGGTGATGAAGATCGAGTGAAGTATGCCACTAGCTCATTGGGTGGTAATGCTCTAACTTGGTGGACTGCTCGTGCCAAGTCCGTAGGAATTGATAATGCTAATGCAATTCCATGGGACGAACTCAAAAGCATGATGGTCAACAAATTCGGCCCAAGGAGTCAAGTTCAGAAACTTGAAGTTGAGTTCTGGGAACTCAAGGTCAAGGGTACTGACATTGAGAACTACACTAACCGTTATCTGGAGCTTTCTACTCTATGTCCTGAGATGTTTCCTACTGAAGCTAGGAAGATTGAGCGGTATATTGAAGGTCCTCCCGAGGATGTATAAGGGAATGTTATTGCTACTGAGAAGGTTACTCTGGATGCTGTGATCCACATGGCACAAAATCTGATGTTAGCCAAGAGAAGAAGAGCGTCAGCTAATAAGCAGGTTGAAACCAAGGGTAATGATGGTAAAAGGAAGTTTGAGCCATCTCAAGGTTCGGCTCAGAATGATAATAAGAAGCCTGCGGATAACACAAGGTCGAATTATAAGGGTACTTATCCTTTTTGTATTCGTTGTGAGAGGCATCACCCGGGGAAGTGTACTGCGATCTGTGCGTTATGTAAGAAAGTGGGATACGTTACTAAGACGTGTAAAACTCCTCCAAAGGATAAGGCGATTGTTCCGGCCAAAGCTCCTCCTACATGCTATACTTATGGGGAAAAGGGACACATTAGTCCAAATTGCCCTAAGAAGAAAGATACTCCCGCTACTGGAGCCAATACCATTGCTGCAAAGGGCCGTGCGTTTGTTATTACTGCTGCTGAAGCCCGAGATGAAGATGAGGTTATCACGGGTACGTATCTTGTCAATAATTGTTATGCAACTATTTTATTTGATACTGGTTCCGACAGAAGTTACGTGTCTAGTGATTTTTGTACCCTATTTACTGAAAAGCCTCAACCCTTAGAAACTAAAAGATTAGTAGAAGTAGCCAATGGAAAAGTCATGCGAGTCCATAAAATCTATAAAAACAGCAACCTAATCTTAGCCAATAAAGAATTTAAGATAGACCTTTTTCCGGTCGAGCTCGGAAGTTTTGACGTCGTAGTTGGAATGGATTGGTTACGTCCACTACATGCTGCCATCATGTGTTACGATAAAACCGTTCATGTTCCATTGGGAAATGGAGAGACTCTTATCATCCAAGGTGAAAAGAGTGGTTCCAATCTCAACATTATCTCCTGTATTAAAACCCGCAAACACCTTATGAAAGGTTATCCAGCTATTCTAGCCCACGTTAAGATGATCGAATCGAAAGAGAAGTGTATTAAAGATGTACCAGTGGTTAAAGACTTTCCCGATGTGTTTCTCGAAGATCTTCCTGGTCTTCCCCCTCCTCGACAAGTTGAATTTCAAATTGATTTAGCTCCCGGTGCTGCTCCTATTGCTAAAGCACCATACCGTTTAGCACCTTCCGAAATGAAGGAACTTTCAACCAGCTCCAAGAACTATTGGATAAAGGTTTCATTCGTCCAAGCCCGTCCCCATGGGGAGCTCCTATTCTATTTGTTAAAAAGAAGGATGGTACGTTAAGGATGTGCATTGATTACAGCGAACTTAACAAGCTTACTATCAAGAACCGTTATCCGTTGCCACGAATTGATGATCTATTCGACCAACTTCAAGGGTCAAGTGTTTATTCAAAGATTGATTTGAGGTCCGAATATCACCAACTTAGAGTCAAGGAATCTGATATTCCTAAGACTGCTTTTCGCACTCGTTATGGGCACTATTAATTCTGTGTCATGCCTTTTGGTTTGACCCATGCTCCTGCTGTGTTCATGGATCTTATGAAATGTGTTTGCAAACCCTATCTCGATAAATTCGTCATTGTATTCATTGATGACATCTTGATCTATTCCAAGAGTGAGAAAAAACATGAGCAACATTTGCGTATGATTCTTGAACTCTTACGAAAGGAACAACTTTATGCTAAATTCTCTAAGTGCGAGTTTTGGCTCAAAACCGTACAATTCCTTGGACATGTTGTTGATAGAAGAGGAATACATGTTGATCCTGCTAAAATCACTGCTATTCAAAACTTGGAGATACCAAAGACTGCGAAGCATATTCGCCAATTTTTGGGACTTTCCGGTTACTATCGGAGATTTATAAAGGATTTTTCACTTCTTGCTAAACCTCTTACGAAGTTAACACAAAAAGGGAAGAAATTTGAGTGGTCCGAAGAACAGGAATCTGCTTTCAAGATTCTGAAGGAGAAGTTGACCACAGCCCCGATTCTATCTTTACCTGAAGGTACTGACGATTTTGTTTTTTACTGCGATGCCTCAAAGCAAGGCTTTGGTTGTTTTTTAATGCAACGTGAAAAGGTTATTGCCTATGCATCTAGACAGTTGAAGAAACACGAGGAGAACTATACCACCCACGACCTTGAGTTAGGTGCCGTGGTATTTACATTAAAGATATGGAGACATTATCTATATGGTACCCAGTTTACGGTGTACACTCACCATAAAAGTCTTCGACACATCTTTGATCAAAAACAACTAAATATGAGGCAAAGCCGATGGCTCGAGTTATTGAACGATTATCAATGTGAACTGAAATATCATCCTGGCAAGACGAATGTAGTTGCCAATGCCCTTAGTCGAAAAGACGATGTTAAACACGTTCGTGCTCTGAATCTGAAAATCAAATCGAATCTTATATCACGAATCTGCGAAGCTCAATTAGAAGCTATTAAACCAACAATTATCGAAGGTGAAGGACCTATTGGTTTTGAAAACCAACTCCAAGTGAAAGCTAATGGTACACGGTACTTTGACAACAGAAATTGGGTTCCTCGCTTCGGTAATCTTAGTGAACTAGTCTTGGATGAAGCGCATATGACTAGGTATTCTATTCATCCGGGTTCTAGTAAGATGTACCACGATGTGAAGGAATTCTACTGGTGGCCTAACATGAAAACCGACATTGCTACTTATGTTAGTAAGTGTCTCATTTATTTGAAAGTCAAGGCTGAATATCGAAAGCCTTCTGGTCTATTGACACAACCCGATATTCCGCAGTGGAAGTGGGAATGTATCGCTATGGACTTTATTACTAAATTGCCCAAAACTTCTAGTGGAAATGATACTATATGGGTCATAGTAGATCGTCTTACTAAATCTGCACATTTCTTACCAATCAAGGAGACCGACAAGATGGAGAGATTGTCACAACTGTATATCAAAGAAATTGTCTCTCGTCATGGTGTTCCTATATCAATCATATCCGATCGCGACAGTAGATTCACTTCCAGATTCTGGAAATCCTTACAAACAGCTCTTGGAACTCAACTCGACATGAGTACTGCTTATCATCCGCAAACCAATGGTCAAGGTGAATGAACCATTCAAACATTGGAAGATATGCTTCTTGCTTGTGTTATCAACTTCGGCAAAGGCTGGGATAGACATCTGCCTTTAGTTGAATTTTCTTATAACAACAGTTATCACTCTAGCATTAAAGCTGCACCTTTTGAAGCTCTATATGGACGAAAGTGTAGATCCCCTCTATGTTGGGATGAACTTGAGGACAGACATTTAACTGGTCCTAAAATTATTCACGAAACTACCGAAAAGATCGTTCAAATCAAACAACGTTTAGAAACTGCCCGTAGCCGACAGAAGAGTTATGCCGATAAGAAACGAAAGGACATCGAATACCAAGTTGGAGATAAAGTCATGTTGAAAATACCCCCTTGGAAAGGTGTTGTCCGTTTCGGTAAACGAAGTAAACTCAGTCCACGATATGTTGGACCTTTCACAATCACTGAAAGAATTGGTCCCGTGGCATATCGATTAGAACTACCAACCGTACTCAGTCAAGTACATGATGTGTTTCATGTCTCAAATCTTAAACGGTGTATTGCTGATGACACTCTCGTTATTCCTTTGGATGACATTCGCATTGATGATAAAATGCACTTCATAGAGGAACCCGTAGAAGTCATGGACCGATCTGCTAAACGCTTAAAACAAAGCACCATACCTATTGTTAAGATCCGTTGGAAATCACGACGTGGCCCCGAGTATACCTGGGAACATGAAGACCAAATGAAACAGAAATATCCCCATCTCTTCTCAACCGCTGATGCATCCGAGAAGTCTACCTAAAACTTCGGGACGAAGTTTTTATTAACGGGGAGGTACTGTAACAACCCTCACTTTTCGACTTCTAAATTTACTGAATTAACCCTAGGGTTATCTGCCTGACTATATGTATTAAGGGTTGTTATATACAATTAAATATTGACCGAATAGTAATTTTTAGTCAACAATGTACGCTTAAATAAATAATATATTATTAATTTATATAATTTGACATAATTTAACTAAGTATATAAACTTTGTATCACTTTTATTATTTAGTTAATGTATTATATATTTAACTATATAATAAATCCAATTATATATAAATGTAATAATATTTACAAACTTACTAATACTATAGTTTAACAATTAAAATCATAATTATTATTAAAAATACAAAATACCAAATTATTTATTATTTTTATGAAAAATTTGTATTTATTAATTAAATAAAAAATAAAAATAAAATATTGACAAATATTCTTGGAAAAGCACTAAATCAATTTTTTTATTTATATAAAAAAATCCTTAAAATAAATGAATTTAAAAAAAAATAAAATACTTTTTAATTAAAAATTATAATGGAAAAACTACTTTTATTATTTTTTTTTGTGCATTATCCCATGACCTAATATTTAATACTTTTGAATTTTAAAATCCCATTAAAAATTAAAATATTTCTTTTTCTTTTAATTTTTTTTCTTTTTACATAATTTTTTCAAGTATAAATACCCCTCATTTCTCATTCAAACTCACACCAAAATTTCTCTCATTCTCTCTTTGAAGAATTACTACTAGTAAGTATTCTTTTCTTACTTTTTACTTTTCACTTTTAATTTTTACTTTTTACTTTTTACTTTTTACTTCGGTTTATTATTTTATTTTTTTTTACCAAAACATGTAAATAATGTTATAAATTATATGCAATTAAAAATAAAATAAATAACTCGAGCCATCGGCTTTGCCTCATATTCAGCTGTTTTTGATCAAAGATGTGTCGAAGACTTTTATGGTCAGTGTACACCGTAAACTGGGTACCATATAGATAATGTCTCCATATCTTTAATGCAAATACCACGGCACCTAACTCAAGGTCGTGTGTGGTATAGTTCTCCTCGTGTTTCTTCAACTGTCTAGATGCGTAGGCAATAACCTTTTCACGTTGCATTAAAACACAACCAAAGCCTTGCTTTGAGGTATCGCAGAATCTTGAAAGCAGATTCCTGTTCTTTGGACCACTCAAATTTCTTCTGTTTTTGTGTTCGCTTCGTAAGAGGTTTAGCAAGAAGTGAAAAATCCTTTATAAATCTCCGATAGTAACCGGCAAGTCCCAATAATTGGCGAATATGCTTCGCAGTCTTTGGTATCTCCCAGTTCTGAATAGCAGTGATTTTAGCAGGATCAACATGTATTCCTCTTCTATCAACAACATGTCCAAGGAATTGTATGGTTTTGAGCCAAAACTCGCACTTAGAGAATTTAGCATAAATTTGTTCCTTTCATAAGAGTTCAAGAATCATATGCAAATGTTGCTCATGTTCTTTCTCACTCTTAGAATAGATCAAGATGTCATCAATGAATACAATGACGAATTTATCGAGATAGGGTTTGCAAACACGGTTCATAAGATCCATGAACACAGCAGGAGCATTGATCAAACCAAAAGGCATGACACAGAATTCATAGTGCCCATAACGAGTGCGAAAAGCAGTCTTAGGAATATCGGATTCCTTGAATCTAAGTTGGTGATATCCGGACCTCAAATCAATCTTTGAATAAACACTTGACCCTTGAAGTTGGTCGAATAGATCATCAATACGTGGCAACGGATAACGGTTCTTGATAGTAATCTTATTAAGTTCGCGGTAATCAATGCACATCCTTAACGTACCATCCTTCTTTTTAACAAATAGAATAGGAGCTCCCCTTGGGAACGAGCTTGGACAAATGAAACCTTTATCCAATAGTTTTTGGAGCTGGTTGGAAAGTTCCTTCATTTCGAAAGGTGCTAAACGGTATGGTGCTTTAGCAATAGGAGCAACACCGGGAGATAAATCAATTTGAAATTCAACTTGTCGATGAGGGGGAAGACCAGGAAGATCTTCGGGAAATACATCAGGAAAGTCTTTAACCACTGCAACATCTTCAATACACTTCTCTTTCGATTCAATCATCTTAACGTGGGCTAGAATAGCTGGATAACCTTTCATAAGGTGTTTGCGGGTTTTAATACAGGAGATAATGTTGAGATTGGAACCACTCTTTTCACCTTGGATGATAAGAGTCTCTCCATTTCCCAATGGAACATGAACGGTTTTATCGTAACACATGATGGCAGCATGTAGTGGACGTAACCAATCCATTCCAACTACGACGTCAAAACTTTCGAGCTCGACAGGAAAAGGTCTATCTTAAATTCTTTATTGGCTAAGATTAGGTTGCAGTTTTTATAGATTTTATCGACTCGCATGACTTTTCCATTGGCTACTTCTACTAATCTTTTAGTTTCTAAGGGTTGAGGCTTTTCAGTAAATAGGGTACAAAAATCACTAGACACGTAACTTCTGTCGGCACCAATATCAAATAAAATAGTTGCATAACAATTATTGACAAGATACGTACCCGTGATAACCTCATCTTCATCTCGGGCTTCAGCAGCAGTAATAACAAACGCACGGCCCTTTGCAGCAATGGTATTGGCTCCAGTAGCTGGAGTATCTTTCTTCTTTGGGCAATTTGGACTAATATGTCCCTTTTCCCCACAAGTATAGCATGTAGGAGGAGCTTTAGCCGGAACAATTGCCTTATCCTTTGGAGGAGTTTTACACGTCTTAGCAACGTGTTCCACTTTCTTACATAACGCACAGACCGCAATACACTTCCCCGGGTGATGCCTCTCACAACGAATACAGAAAGGATAAGTACCCTTATAATTTGACCTTGTGTTATATGCATGCTTCTTATTATCATTCTGAGCCGAATCTTGAGATGGCTCAAACTTCCTTTTACCATCATTGCCCTTGGTTTCAACCTGCTTATTAGTCGACACTCTTCTTCTCTTGGCTAACATCAGATTTTGTGCCATGAGGATCACAGCATCCAGAGTAACCTTCTCAGCAGCAATAATATTCCCTTGCACATCCTCGGGAAGACCTTCAATATGCCGCTCAATCTTCCTAGCTTCAGTAGGAAACATCTCAACCGAAACCTTGTTCCTACAAGGATTTTTCAAACTGTCATCCTCCTGCATTTAAGGGAACTGAGGAAGTTGTCGAACTAGTTTGTTGGTTCGTGAAGATGGAATCCATTTTTTGTATTTGCAACTGTGGTGATGAAGATCGATTGAAGTATGCCACTAGCTCATTGGGTGGTAATGCTTTAACTTGATGGACTTCTCATGCCAAGTCTGTAGGAATTGAAAATGCTAATGCAATTCCATGGGACGAACTCAAAAGCATGATGGTCAACAAATTCTGCCCAAGGAGTCAAGTTCAGAAACTTGAAGTTGAATTCTGGGAACTCAAGGTCAAGGGTACTGACATTGAGAACTACACCAACCGTTTAGTATTTTGAGGTTTCAAGACAAGTTGTGTCTGTCCTTGTCGGTTTAATTTCATTATCAAGTAATACAAAGACTTAGTCAAATGTATTGGGGACGTTACTCCCGATAGGCCTACCCCCAATAATTAAGCATGCAGCAGCAATTAAAAATATCACTGTAGGGACTTAGCCGGACATAGCCGGGTATAGCATAGTTTAACAGTTTGGTACTTGTGTCTAAGTTGTAAAAAAATAAAAACAGCATGTGTCTCACCCCAAGTAAAGTAAGTAAGTTTGCTAGCAATAAAGAGGGGCTATGAATTCACCTTAAATAGCAGTTGAAGTATTCCATGCAAGAAGGAAAGTAAAGCAAGTAAGTGATCTGGAAATCAACCTAGAGGTATAACGTTTGATTAGTTAATGTCTAACTGACATAAAGTATGTTTATTAATATAGCAACTATATTGACAGTGACGGTTTTCGAGAAAAGTTCCTATTTATCAAAAGTTTCTATTTTTGGAAACTTACTATTTATGGAAAGCTTCCATTTATAGTAAGCTTCTAGTTTAAAAATGTTCGGGTTATAATTCTTAACAAAGATGTTGTACAATCTCGCCCAAACTTCGTTGCAAACATGCAAGTCACTCGAATGATCTATTGTTACTGAGTGGCCCAGGATCTCTTGACCAGAATCTAAGTCTTGGCATTCGAGATCCACAAGCGTCCCATAATGATAACAAGGATCATCCTAGGCCACAAGTAGCGGTGATGTTTGTAGTCTTTGTACGCTATCTTTAATTATAACCTTCACGTTAGGTGCGTATATACATATATATTCATTAATTCGATTTTAATTATAATTCCTATATATTAATTCATAAAAATACTTTTATAATTTTTAGTAACATATATTACTAATTATAACATGTTATTTATTTTATTTTTAATTGCATATAATTTATAACATTATTTACATGTTTTGGTAAAAAAATAAAATAATAAACCGAAGTAAAAAGTAAAAAGTAAAAAGTAAAAATTAAAAGTGAAAAGTAAAAAGTAAAAAGAATATTTGCTAGTAGTAATTCTTCAAAGAAAGAATGAGAGAAATTTTGGTGTGATTTTGAATGAGAAATGAGGGGTATTTATACTTGAAAAAATTAGGTAAAAAGATAAAAAAAAATTAAAAGAAAAAGAAATATTTTAATTTTTAATGGGATTTTAAAATTCAAAAGTATTAAATGTTAGGTCATGGGATAATGCACAAAATAAAATAATAAAAGTAGTTTTTCCATTATAATTTTTAATTAAAAATTATTTTATTTATTTATTTATTTATTTTTTAAATTCATTTATTTTAAGGATTTTTTTTATATAAATAAACAAATTGATTTAGTGCTTTTCCAAGAATATTTGTCAATATTTTATTTTTATTTTTTATTTATTTAATAAATACAAATTTTGCATAAAAATAATAAATAATTTGGTATTTTGTATTTTTAATAATAATTATGATTTTAATCGTTAAACTATAGTTTTAGTAAGTTTGTAAATATTATTACATTTATATATAATTGGATTTAATATATAGTTAAATATATAATACATTAACTAGATAATAAAAGTGATACAAAGTTTATATACTCAGTTAAATTATGTTAAATTATATAAATTAATAATATATTATTTATTTAAGCGTACATTGTTGACTAAAAATTACTATTCAGTCAATATTTAATTGTATATAACAACCCTTAATACATATAGTCAGGCAGATAACCCTAGGGTTAATTCAGTAAATTTAGAAGTCGAAAAGTAAGGGTTGTTACAGTACTTCTCCGTTAATAAAAACTTCGTCCCGAAGTTTTAGGTAGACTTCCCGGATGCATCAGCGGTTGAGAAGAGATGGGGATATTTCTGTTTCATTTGGTCTTCACGTTCCCAGGTATACTCGGGGCCACGTCGTGAATTCCAACGGATCTTAACAATAGGTATGGTGCTTTGTTTTAAGCGTTTAGCAGATCGATCCATGACTTCTACGGGTTCCTCTATGAAGTGCATTTTATCATCAATGCGAATGTCATCCAAAGGAATAATAAGAGTGTCATCAGCAATACACCGTTTAAGATTTGAGACATGAAACACATCATGTACTTGACTTAGTTCTGTTGGTAGTTTTAATCGATATGCCACGGGACCAATTCTTTCAGTGATTGTGAAAGGTCCAACATATCGTGGACTGAGTTTACTTCGTTTACCAAAACGGACAACACCTTTCCAAGGGGATACTTTCAACATGACTTTATCTCCAACTTGGTATTCGATGTCCTTTCGTTTCTTATCTGCATAACTCTTCTGTCAGCTACGGGTAGTTTCTACACGTTGCTTGATTTGAACGATCTTTTCGGTAGTTTCGTGAATAATTTCAGGACCAGTTAAATGTCTGTCCTCAAGTTCATCCCAACACAGAGGGGATCTACACTTCCGTCCATATAGAGCTTCAAAAGGTGCAGCTTTAATGCTAGAGTGATGACTGTTGTTATATGAAAAATTCAACGAAAGGCAGATGTCTATCCCAGCCTTTGCCGAAGTCGATAACACAAGAGCGAAGCATATCTTCCAATGTTTGAATGGTTCGGTCACCTTGACCATCAGTCTGCGGATGATAAGCAGTACTCATGTCGAGTTGAGTTCCAAGAGCAGTTTGTAAGGATTTCAAGAATCTGGAAATGAATCTACTATCGCGATCGGATATGATTGATATAGGAACACCATGACGAGAGACAATTTCTTTGATATACAGTTGTGACAATCTCTCCATCTTTTCGGTCTCCTTGATCGGTAAGAAATGAGCAGATTTAGTAAGACGATCTACTATGACCTATATAGTATCTTTTCCACTAGAAGTCTTGGGCAATTTAGTAATAAAGTCCATAGCGATACATTTCCACTTCCACTGCGGAATATCGGGTTGTGTTAACAGACCAGAAGGCTTTTGATGTTCAGCCTTGACTTTCAAACAAGTGAGATACTTACTAACATAAGTAGCAATGTCGGTTTTCATGTTAGGCCACCAGTAGAATTCCTTCACATCGTGGTACATCTTACTGGAACCCGGATGAATAGAATACCTAGTCATATGCGCTTCATCCAAGACTAGTTCACGGAGATTATCGAAGTGAGGAACCCAAATTCTGTTGTTAAAGTACCGTGTACCATTAACTTTCACTTGGAGTTAGTTTTCAAAACCAATAGGTCCTTCACCTTCGATAATTGTTGGTTTAATAGCTTCTAATTGAGCTTCGCAGATTCGTGAGATAAGATTCGATTTGATTTTCAGATTCAGAGCACGAACACGTTTAACATCGTCTTTTCGACTAAGGGCATCGGCAACTACATTCGCCTTGCCAGGATGATATTTCAGTTCACAGTGATAATCGTTCAATAACTCGAGCCATCGATTTTGCCTCATATTCAGCTGTTTTTGATCAAAGATGTGTCGAAGACTTTTATGGTCAGTGTACACCGTAAACTGGGTACCATATAGATAATGTCTCCATATCTTTAATGCAAATACCACGGCACCTAATTCAAGGTCGTGTGTGGTATAGTTCTCCTCGTGTTTCTTCAACTGTCTAGATGCGTAGGCAATAACCTTTTCACGTTGCATTAAAAAACAACCAAAGCCTTGCTTTGAGGCATCGCAGTAAAAAACAAAATCGTCAGTACCTTCAGGTAAAGATAGAATCGGGGCTGTGGTCAACTTCTCCTTCAGAATCTTGAAAGCAGATTCCTGTTCTTCGGACCACTCAAATTTCTTCCCTTTTTGTGTTAGCTTCGTAAGAGGTTTAGCAAGAAGTGAAAAATCCTTTATAAATCTCCGATAATAACTGGCAAGTCCCAAAAATTGGCGAATATGCTTCGCAGTCTTTTGTATCTCCCAGTTCTGAATAGCAGTGATTTTAGCAGGATCAACATGTATTCCTCTTTTATCAACAACATGTCCAAGGAATTGTACGATTTTGAGCCAAAACTCGCACTTAGAGAATTTAGCATAAAGTTGTTCCTTTCGTAAGAGTTCAAGAATAATACGCAAATGTTGCTCATGTTCTTTCTCACTCTTGGAATAGATCAAGATGTCATCAATGAATACAATGACGAATTTATCGAGATAGGGTTTACAAACACGGTTCTTAAGATCCATGAACACAGCAGGAGCATTGGTCAAACCAAAAGGCATGACACAGAATTCATAGTGCCCATAACGAGTGCGAAAAGCAGTCTTAGGAATATCGGATTCCTTGAATCTAAGTTGGTGATATCCGGACCTCAAATCAATCTTTGAATAAACACTTGACCCTTGAAGTTGGTCGAATAGATCATCAATACGTGGCAACGAATAACGGTTCTTGATAGTAAGCTTGTTAAGTTCGCGGTAATCAATGCACATCCTTAACGTACCATCCTTCTTTTTAACAAATAGAATAGGAGCTCCCCTTGGGAACGAGCTTGGACAAATGAAACCTTTATCCAATAGTTTTTGGAGCTGGTTGGAAAGTTCCTTCATTTCGAAAGGTGCTAAATGGTATGGTGCTTTAGCAATAGGAGCAACACCGGGAGATAAATCAATTTGAAATTCAACTTGTCGATGAGGGAGAAGACCAGGAAGATCTTCGGGAAATACATCGGGAAAGTCTTTAACCACTGCAACATCTTCAATACACTTCTCTTTCGATTCAATCATCTTAACGTGGGCTAGAATAGCTGGATAACCTTTCATAAGGTGTTTGCGGGTTTTAATACAGGAGATAATGTTGAGATTGGAACCACTCTTTTCACCTTGAATGATAAGAGTCTCTCCATTTCCCAATGGAACATGAACGGTTTTATCGTAACACATGATGGCAGCATGTAGTGGACGTAACCAATCCATTCCAACTACGACGTCAAAACTTTCGAGCTCGACAGGAAAAAGGTCTATCTTAAATTCTTTATTGGCTAAGATTAGGTTGCAGTTTTTATAGATTTTATCGACTCGCATGACTTTTCCATTGGCTACTTCTACTAATCTTTTAGTTTCTAAGGGTTGAGGCTTTTCAGTAAATAGGGTACAAAAATCACTAGACACGTAACTTCTGTCGGCACCAATATCAAATAAAATAGTTGCATAACAATTATTGACAAGATACGTACCCGTGATAACCTCATCTTCATCTCGGGCTTCAGCAGCAGTAATAACAAACGCACGGCCCTTTGCAGCAATGGTATTGGCTCCAGTAGTGGGAGTATCTTTCTTCTTTGGGCAATTTGGACTAATATGTCCCTTTTCCCTACAAGTATAGCATGTAGGAGGAGCTTTAGCCGGAACAATCGCCTTATCCTTTGGAGGAGTTTTACACGTCTTAGCAACGTGTTCCACTTTCTTACATAACGCACAGACCGCAATACACTTCCCCGGGTGATGCCTCTCACAACGAATGCAGAAAGGATAAGTACCCTTATAATTCGACCTTGTGTTATCTGCATTCTTCTTATTATCATTCTGAGCTGAATCTTGAGATGGCTCAAACTTCCTTTTACCATCATTGCCCTTGGTTTCAACCTGCTTATTAGTCGACGCTCTTCTTCTCTTGGCTAACATCAGATTTTGTGCCATGAGGATCACAGCATCCAGAGTAACCTTCTCAGCAGCAATAATATTCCCTTGCACATCCTCGGGAAGACCTTCAATATGCCGCTCAATCTTCCTAGCTTCAGTAGGAAACATCTCAACCGAAACCTTGTTCCTACAAGGATTTTTCAAACTGTCATCCTCCTGCATTTAAGGGAATTGAGGAAGCTGTCGAACTAGTTCGTTGGTTCGAGAAGATGGAATCCATTTTTTGTATTTGCAACTGTGGTGTTGAAGATCGAGTGAAGTATGCCACTAACTCATTGGGTGGTAATGCTTTAACTTGATGGACTTCTCATGCCAAGTCTGTAGGAATTGAAAATGCTAATGCAATTCCATGGGACGAACTCAAAAGCATGATGGTCAACAAATTCTGCCCAAGGAGTCAAGTTCAGAAACTTGAAGTTGAATTCTGGGAACTCAAGGTCAAGGGTACTGACATTGAGAACTACACCAACCGTTTAGTATTTTGAGGTTTCAAGACAAATTATGTCTGTCCTTGTCGGTTTAATTTCATTATCAAGTAATACAAAGACTTAGTCAAATGTATTGGGGACGTTACTCCCGATAGGCCTACCCCCAATAATTAAGCATGCAGCAGCAATTAAAAATATCACTGTAGGGACTTAGCCGGACATAGCCGGGTATAGCATAGTTTAACAGTTTGGTACTTGTGTCTAAGTTGTAAAAAAATAAAAACAGCATGTGTCTCACCCCAAGTAAAGTAAGTAAGTTTGCTAGCAATAAAGAGGGGCTATGAATTCACCTTAAATAGCAGTTGAAGTATTCCATGCAAGAAGGAAAGTAAAGCAAGTAAGTGATCTGGAAATCAACCTAGAGGTATAACGTTTGATTAGTTAATGTCTAACTGACATAAAGTATGTTTATTAATATAGCAACTATATTGACAGTGACGGTTTTCGAGAAAAGTTCCTATTTCTCAAAAGTTTCTATTTTTGGAAACTTACTATTTATGGAAAGCTTCCATTTATAGTAAGCTTCTAGTTTAAAAATGTTCGGGTTATAATTCTTAACAAAGATGTTGTACAATCTCGCCCAAACTTCGTTGCAAACATGCAAGTCACTCGAATGATCTATTGTTACTGAGTGGCCCAGGATCTCTTGACCAGAATCTAAGTCTTGGCATTCGAGATCCACAAGCGTCCCATAATGATAACAAGGATCATCCTAGGCCACAAGTAGCGGTGATGTTTGTAGTCTTTGTACGCTATCTTTAATTATAACCTTCACGTTAGGTGCGTATATACATATATATTCATTAATTCGATTTTAATTATAATTCCTATATATTAATTCATAAAAATACTTTTATTATTTTAAGTAACATATATTACTAATTATAACATGTTATTTATTTTATTTTTAATTGCATATAATTTATAACATTATTTACATGTTTTGGTAAAAAAATAAAATAATAAACCGAAGTAAAAAGTAAAAAGTAAAAAGTAAAAATTAAAAGTGAAAAGTAAAAAGTAAAAAGAATATTTGCTAGTAGTAATTCTTCAAAGAGAGAATGAGAGAAATTTTGGTGTGAGTTTGAATGAGAAATGAGGGGTATTTATACTTGAAAAAATTAGGTAAAAAGATAAAAAAAATTAAAAGAAAAAGAAATATTTTTATTTTTAATGGGATTTTAAAATTCAAAAGTATTAAATGTTAGGTCATGGGATAATGCACAAAATAAAATAATAAAAGTAGTTTTTCCATTATAATTTTTAATTAAAAATTATTTTATTTATTTATTTATTTTTTAAATTCATTTATTTTAAGGATTTTTTTTATATAAATAAACAAATTGATTTAGTGCTTTTCCAAGAATATTTGTCAATATTTTATTTTTATTTTTTATTTATTTAATAAATACAAATTTTGCATAAAAATAATAAATAATTTGGTATTTTTTATTTTTAATAATAATTATGATTTTAATTGTTAAACTATAGTTTTAGTAAGTTTGTAAATATTATTACATTTATATATAATTGGATTTAATATATAGTTAAATATATAATACATTAACTAGATAATAAAAGTGATACAAAGTATATATACTCAGTTAAATTATGTTAAATTATATAAATTAATAATATATTATTTATTTAAGCGTACATTGTTGACTAAAAATTACTATTCGGTCAATATTTAATTGTATATAACAACCCTAAATACATATAGTCAGGCAGATAACCTTAGGGTTAATTCAGTAAATTTAGAAGTCGAAAAGTGAGGGTTGCTACAGTACTTCCCCGTTAATAAAAACTTCGTCCCGAAGTTTTAGGTAGACTTCTCGGATGCATCAGCGGTTGAGAAGAGATGGGGATATTTCTGTTTCATTTGGTCTTCACGTTCCCAGGTATACTCGGGGTCACGTCGTGAATTCCAACGGATCTTAACAATAGGTATGGGGCTTTGTTTTAAGCGTTTAGCAGATCGGTCCATGACTTCTACGGGTTCCTCTATGAAGTGCATTTTATCATCAATGCGAATGTCATCCAAAGGAATAATAAGAGTGTCATCAGCAATACACCGTTTAAGATTTGAGACATGAAACACATCATGTACTTGACTTAGTTCTGTTGGTAGTTTTAATCGATATGTCACGGGACCAATTCTTTCAGTGATTGTGAAAGGTCCAACATATCGTGGACTGAGTTTACTTCGTTTACCAAAACGGACAACACCTTTCCAAGGGGATACTTTCAACGTGACTTTATCTCCAACTTGGTATTCGATGTCCTTTCGTTTCTTATCGGCATAACTCTTCTGTCAGCTACGAGTAGTTTCTACACGTTGCTTGATTTGAACGATCTTTTCGGTAGTTTCGTGAATAATTTCAGGACCAGTTAAATGTCTGTCCTCAAGTTCATCCCAACACAGAGGGGATCTACACTTCCGTCCATTTAGAGCTTCAAAAGGTGCAGCTTTAATGCTAGAGTGATGACTGTTGTTATAAGAAAATTCAACGAAAGGCAGATGTCTATCCCAGCCTTTGCCGAAGTCGATAACACAAGAGCGAAGCATATCTTCCAATGTTTGAATGGTTCGGTCACCTTGACCATCGGTCTGTGGATGATAAGCAGTACTCATGTCGAGTTGAGTTCCAAGAGCAGTTTGTAAGGATTTCCAGAATCTGGAAATGAATCTACTATCGCGATCGGATATGATTGATATAGGAACACCATGACGAGAGACAATTTCTTTGATATACAGTTGTGACAATCTCTCTATCTTTTCGGTCTCCTTAATCGGTAAGAAATGAGCAGATTTAGTAAGACGATCTACTATGACCTATATAGTATCTTTTCCACTAGAAGTCTTGGGCAACTTAGTAATAAAGTCCATAGCGATACATTTCCACTTCCACTGCGGAATATCGGGTTGTGTTAATAGACCAGAAGGCTTTTGATGTTCAACCTTGACTTTCAAACAAGTGAGACACTTACTAACATAAGTAGCAATGTCGGTTTTCATGTTAGGCCACCAGTAGAATTCCTTCACATCGTGGTACATCTTACTGGAACCCAGATGAATAGAATACCTAGTCATATGCGCTTCATCCAAGACTAGTTCACAGAGATTATCGAAGTGAGGAACCCAAATTCTGTTGTTAAAGTACCGTGTACCATTAACTTTCACTTGGAGTTAGTTTTCAAAACCAATAGGTCCTTCACCTTCGATAATTGTTGGTTTAATAGCTTCTAATTAAGCTTCGCAGATTCGTGAGATAAGATTCGATTTGATTTTCAGATTCAGAGCACGAACACGTTTAACATCGTCTTTTTGACTAAGGGCATCGGCAACTACATTCGCCTTGCCAGGATGATATTTCAGTTCACAGTGATAATCGTTCAATAACTCGAGCCATCGGCTTTGCCTCATATTCAGATGTTTTTGATCAAAGATGTGTCGAAGACTTTTATGGTCAGTGTACACCGTAAACTGGGTACCATATAGATAATGTCTCCATATCTTTAATGCAAATACCACGACACCTAACTCAAGGTCGTGTGTGGTATAGTTCTCCTCGTGTTTCTTCAACTGTCTAGATGCGCAGGCAATAACCTTTTCACGTTGCATTAAAACACAACCAAAGCCTTGCTTTGAGGCATCGCAGTAAAAAACAAAATCGTCAGTACCTTCAGGTAAAGATAGAATCGGGGCTGTGGTCAACTTCTCCTTCAGAATCTTGAAAGCAGATTCCTGTTCTTCGGACCACTCAAATTTCTTCCCTTTTTGTGTTAGCTTCGTAAGAGGTTTAGCAAGAAGTGAAAAATCCTTTATAAATCTCTGATAGTAACTGGCAAGTCCCAAAAATTGGCGAATATGCTTCGCAGTCTTTTGTATCTCCCAGTTCTGAATAGCAGTGATTTTAGCAGGATCAACATGTATTCCTCTTTTATCAACAACATGTCCAAGGAATTGTACGGTTTTGAGCCAAAACTCGCACTTAGAGAATTTAGCATAAAGTTGTTCCTTTCGTAAGAGTTCAAGAATAATACGCAAATGTTGCTCATGTTCTTTCTCACTCTTGGAATAGATCAAGATGTCATCAATGAATACAATGACGAATTTATCGAGATAGGGTTTACAAACACAGTTCTTAAGATCCATGAACACAGCAGGAGCATTGGTCAAACCAAAAGGCATGACACAGAATTCATAGTGCCCATAACGAGTGTGAAAAGCTGTCTTAGGAATATCGGATTCCTTGACTCTAAGTTGGTGATATCCGGACCTCAAATCAATCTTTGAATAAACACTTGACCCTTGAAGTTGGTTGAATAGATAATCAATACGTGGCAACGGATAACAGTTCTTGATAGTAAGCTTGTTAAGTTCGCGGTAATCAATGCACATCCTTAACGTACCATCCTTCTTTTTAACAAATAGAATAGGAGCTCCCCATGGGGACGAGCTTGGACGAATGAAACCTTTATCCAATAGTTCTTGGAGCTGGTTGGAAAGTTCCTTCATTTCGGAAGGTGCTAAACGGTATGGTGCTTTAGTAATAGGAGCAGCATCGGGAGCTAAATCAATTTGAAATTCAACTTGTAGAGGAGGGGGAAGACCAGGAAGATCTTCGGGAAACACGTCAGGAAAGTCTTTAACCACTGGTACATCTTCAATACACTTCTCTTATGATTCGATCATCTTAACGTGGGATAGAATAGCTGGATAACCTTTCATAAGGTGTTTGCGGGTTTTAATACAGGAGATAATGTTGAGATTGGAACCACTCTTTTCACCTTGGATGATAAGAGTCTCTCCATTTCCCAATGGAACATGAACGGTTTTATCGTAACACATTATGGCAACATGTAGTAGAGGATACCAATCCATTCCAACTACGACTTCAAAACTTCCGAGCTCGACCGGAAAAAGGTCTATCTTAAATTCTTTATTGGCTAAGATTAGGTTGCAGTTTTTATAGATTTTATCGACTCGCATGACTTTTCCATTGGCTACTTCTACTAATCTTTTAGTTTCTAAGGGTTGAGGCTTTTCAGTAAATAGGGTACAAAAATCACTAGACACGTAACTTCTGTCGGCACCAGTATCAAATAAAATAGTTGCATAAAAATTATTGACAAGATACGTACCCGTGATAACCTCATCTTCATCTCGGGCTTCAGCAGCAGTAATAACAAACGCACGGCCCTTTGCAGTAATGGTATTGGCTCCAGTGGCGAGAGTATCTTTCTTCTTAGGGCAATTTGGACTAATGTGTCCCTTTTCCCCACAAGTATAGCATGTAGGAGGAGCCTTGGCCGGAACAATCGCCTTATCCATTGGAGGAGTTTTACACGTCTTAGCAACGTGTCCCACTTTCTTACATAACGCACAGACCGCAGTACACTTCCCCGGGTGATGCCTCTCACAACGAATACAGAAAGGATAAGTACCCTTATAATTCGACCTTGTGTTATCTGCAGGCTTCTTATTATCATTCTGAGTCGAACCTTGAGATGGCTCAAACTTACTTTTACCATCATTACCCTTGGTTTCAACCTACTTATTAGCCGACGCTCTTCTTCTCTTGGCTAACATCAGATTTTGTGCCATGAGGATCACAGCATCCAGAGTAACCTTCTCAGCAGCAATAACATTCCCTTGTACATTTTCGGGAAGACCTTCAATATACCTCTCAATCTTCCTAGCTTCAGTAGGAAACATCTCAGGACATAGAGTAGAAAGCTCAAGATAACGGTTGGTGTAGTTCTCAATGTCAGTACCCTTGATCTTGAGTTCCCAGAACTCAACTTCAAGTTTCTGAACTTGACTCCTTGGGCAGAATTTGTTGACCATCATGCTTTTGAGTTTGTCCCATGGAATTGCATTAGCATTATCAATTCCTACGCACTTGGCATGAGCAGTCCACCAAGTTAAAGCATTACCACCCAATGAGCTAGTGGCATACTTCACTCGATCTTAATCACCACAGTTGCAAATACGAAAAATGGATTCCATCTTCTCGAACCAACGAACTAGTTCGACAGCTTCCTCAGTTCCCTTAAATGTAAGAGGATGACAGTTTGAAAAATCCTTGTAGGAACAAGGTTTCGGTTGAGTATTAACATGATTAGCTTGGGCGTTGCCTTGGGCGGCAACGAGTAACTGTTGGAATTGCTCAGTAGTTAACACAACGTTGTTAACGGTAGGTGCAGCTGAACGAACCATGATGTCACTACATAAAAGTGATCATATGTTTGATAAGTTTAATAAGTTTTAAGTTTGAGAAATCACAAGTATGAATAAAATAAAGTATTGATATCGCATGATATTAATAAATAGGTTATACTTTCTCATATGATATTATTACATTTACTAAAAAGTTTACTTTTTACTTTTTTACTTCGGTTTATTATTTTATTTTTTACCAAAACATGTAAATAATGTTATAAATTATATGCAATTAAAAATAAAATAAATAACATGTTATAATTAGTAATATATGTTACTAAAAATTATAAAAGTATTTTTATGAATTAATATATAGGAATTATAATTAAAATCGAATTAATGAATATATATGTATATACGCACCTAACGTGAGGGTTATAATTAAATATATCGTACAAAGACTACAAACATTACCGCTACTTGTGGCCTAGGGTGATCCTTGTTACCATTATGGGACGCTTGTGGATCTCGAATTCCAAGACTTAGATTCTGGTCAAGAGATCCTGGGCCACTCGGTAACAATAGATCATTCGAGTGACTTGCATGTTAGCAACGAAGTTTGGGCGAGATTGTACAACATCTTTGTTAAGAATTATAACCCGAACATTTTTAAACTAGAAGCTTACTATAAGTGGAAGCTTTCCATAAATAGTAAGTTTCCAAAAATAGAAACTTTTGAGAAATAGGAACTTTTCTCGAAAACCGTCACTGTCAATATAGTTGCTATATTAATAAACATACTTTATGTCAGTTAGACATTAACTAATCAAATATTATACCTCTAGGTTGATATCCAGATCACTTACTTGCTTTACTTTCCTTCTTGCGTGGAATACTTCAACTGCTATTTAAGGTGAATTCATAGCCCCTCTTTATTGTTAGCAAACTTACTTACTTTACTTGGGGTGAGACACATGCTGTTTTTACTTTTTATAATTTAGACACAAGTACCAAACTGTTAAACTATGCTATACCCGGCTATGTCCGACTAAGTCCCTACAGTGATATTTTTAATTGCTGCTGCATGCTTAATTATTGGGGGTAGGCCTATCGGGAGTAACGTCCCCGATACATTTGACTAAGTCTTTGTATTACTTGATAATGAAATTAAACCGACAAGGACAGACACAACTTGTCATGGGGCAAACTTGAACGTTTAGTCTAAATATCACGCTTTGGCATAACTTTTTGATCCTGCGGGAGATAAACTTTACAAACTAAATCTTGTGGTCTAAAATAACGGTCAAACTTTTGTTAAACCTATGAACCTCACTCAACCTTTTGGTTGACACTTTAGCATGTTTTGTCTCAGGTGCTGCTTGATTCAAGCTTACTTATCTACTGCTTATAAAAGTTGCGCATGTATTCTCAGCCCAAGAATATATATAAAAAGGGAGCTATGAAAACTCACGATACGATACGATAGTTTGTAGGATATGCGTATGATAGTACTGAACAAGTTTAGAGTTGTCCTCGGATTCATGAACCTATATCAGTTTTATATATATTAAATCATATAAATGGGAATCAAATAAACTTGTATATAATTATTAATGAACTAATGATGAAAATGAATTAACATATATTTAAACATATATATATATATATATATATATATATATATATATATATATATATATATATATATATATATATATATATATATATATATATATATATATATATATATATATATATATATATATATATATATATATTTGTTTTTATATATTTTAAATATATGTTAATTCATTTTCATCATTAGTTCATTAATATAGTAAGTCTTTCATTAATATAATTATATGTATAATATTATGTAAATATAATATAATAATAGGTAATATTATGGTATTTGTAAGAAATAATAGTTGTTATCATAATAATAATATCAACAATAGTAGTAATAATATTAATAATGATGATAATGATAAACATATAGTTATTATAATTCTAGTATTGATAATGATAATTATGATAATAATAGTTTTGAAAATCATGTTATTAATAATAATACTAATACTAGTAATAAAAATAATGATAATAACAATAATTTTAATCATATTGATATTACTAATAATAACTTTAATGATATTAATGATAATGCTTTTAATGATGTTAATAGTAGTAGTAATAATAATAATAATAATAATAATAATAATAATAATAATAATAATAATAATAATAATAATAATAATAATAATAATAATAATAATGATAATAATAATGATAATAATGATAATAATGATGATGATAATAATAATAATAATAATAATAATAATAATAATAATAATAATAATAATAATAATAATAATAATAATAATAATAATAATAATAATAATAATAATAATAATAATAATAATAATAATAATAATAAGAATAAGAATAAGAATAAGAATAAGAATAAGAATAAGAATAAGAAACTACCTTAACAAAGCTTTTTCCAAAAAAAATGCCCACGTCCGGGCTTGAACCCGAGATCTCACGCTAGCCCGACACCTACACTAACCATCACGCTGCTGCTACTTTTCTGATATTTATCACAACTTAATTATATTTAAGCAGTATTAATTACATATTCTTCTTCTTCTTCCTTTGATCGACCAGGGAACAAAATCACTTAATTAACTAAACAGTTTTAGGACTTTTAAACCAAATATAATCGATCCCTATCAGTATCAGTATTTGAATTAATTGTAAACGAAAAAAAAATAATTATACAGCAGCTTGCTGTTCAAAAAAAAAAACTAAAATCGTGAATTTGAAATTGATAACGTTTTAGACAAAGGTTATAATACGAAATGTGTTTCAAATCACTCCTAGAATGTTTCTAAATCATCAATTGAACCGAAAACTACAACAAGAACTCGAATTTTGCGAAGAACAAATCAGTTGACTTTTTAAAATTAAAGTTTGACTCTGAAATTCGAACTCGTTTTGAAGAATTGGATCGTGAAACTTTGTAGATAGATTGAGTAAATGATTCCTAACAAGACTGCAATTATAGGTTTTAAAATGGGATTCGTTTTGAAGCTTTTGAAAAAATGGAACAAACACAGAGACCGACGGCTTTTTATTTCTTTATGGTTTTTCTGTTTTGATCTCCAATTTGCAGCAAATACCAGATATATAAATGATGATGATAATGTAAATCGAACGTGTAATGCAGTAGACCTAATTGTTTTTAATGGTTGTGGAAGATCACGATTGAGAAACAGAAAAAAAATATGTAAAAGAAATAAAAGCAGATATAAAGAAGTATAAAAACATGTTACGATCTAAAAACAGAATATAAAAATTTAAAAGCAGATATACCTAAGTTAGGTATCTGTATCTTTTTATTTAATTAATAATTTCATTAATGATAATAATATTAATAATAATAATAATTATTATTATTATTATATTAATAATAATAAATGATAATCTTTATATTATTTTCTTGTTTTTAATAATAATAATAATTAATAATAATAATAATATTAATAATGAATAAATATTAATGTTAATATTAGTAATCATAATTTTATTACTAATTATAATATTGATAACAATAATACTAGTAAATGATATTGATAATCATATTAATCATAATAATAAAAATAAATGATAAATGATATTAATAATATTTTTGATAGTAATAATATTAAATGAAAACACTAATAATGATAATTGTAAATGATATAAAATTATTAATGATAATATTGTTTTAAAAAAAACAATATTAATAATAATACTGATACGTATTTATTTTCAAAAAATTGTTCGTGAATCGTCGAAATTTATCGAAGTTAAATGAAATCATATAAAGTTTTTGTTTAAATCAACTCGGAAATTTCCGGGTTGTCACAGTATCCCCCTTTTAATAGAAATTTCGTCCCAAAATTTTAGTTGTTGCCATCCATCGGCGTTGTTTGTAAACAGGTGAGGATATTTTTGTTTTATTTGGTCTTCACGTTCCCAGGTATGCTCGGGGCCTTGCGTGAATTCAAACGGATAGAATATTGTTTTGTTTCAAGAGTTTAAATCATATAAATCCATAAATTTTACGAAGTGCATTTTATTATTAATGTTGAGGTTATCTAAAGGATTTAACAAGAGTGTCATTGATTAGGTTTTCTCAGAAAGAGATGATGACGCTATACAAGCATTTCAATACACATGAAATGTGTTATGAATAACAGTGAGCTTATTTAAACCTTGAGCGTTTATGCCACAATATTAGGGCAGACAAAACAGAGAGGAGTTCATGAAAATCAGAGTCATGAAATTTGAAAGAGATCGTCATTGTTTACAACAAGAATGATGAATATGAGTTGAAAAATAGAGTTTTATCACCTTTTGAATAATTCGGATAAAACGATTCGATTATAGAAAGAGTATAAACGAAGCTATCACAAAAGAGGAAATTAAATGTTTGCCTTAACTTTTGATATAGTTAAAGTTGATTTTCGGAATTTAAGGGATTTAAAGAAGATCTTCATAATATGTATAAGATTTGATTCTCCGGTAATTACGGAAATTAAGATTTTCTTTGATTAAATGCGGTGAAATTGTCTCAATTGACGTGTCTGGAATTTTGTTATAAATTAGCTTCTTCCGTTTCATTATCTTCACCACTTCTCAATTCATACTTTCTTCCTCTATTCATACTTCCAAAGATTGTGAAAATGCTCCATCCAGTTCTTATCCTGGATATTTTTCTGACTATTGTTTCAGTCATTCTTCTTTTTCATTTACCACCAGAGGAATTTGTTTTCTTCTACTTTTATCTTGGGATTATAGTGTTTTTAATTCTCCCGTGTCTTTATGTCGCTATACTTATTGATATACATGGTTTGTAATTTCGGTATCGTTATCGGGCTTTATATTTTTCCGTATATGTCGAAGCTCTTTGCCTTTTTATTCTCCTCTCGACTCTAAGTAAAGCGAGTAATGGTCCAGAATTTGTAGGTATGAAGTTTCGAATGATCATAATATACAAAGCAGAAGGAAAGGTAATAGCACGATTTGATTTGTCAAATTACCAGAATATCCGGAAAGATAGGACTATCAAGAAAATATTTTCTTGATATGTTTAGGGATTTAAGTAGAATGTAAGAGTCGTGTAACATGGCAAATGATGATTATAAAGTCTATGAATCATCATCTTCCATTAAAAATTTAGCATGACTTTCTGTAATATAATCACGTTGGCCTAACGTCATTATATTATACTAACTCATGCTTCAATTCCTAACACTACTTCAAATCATTCATAATTTAAACTTGAATTTTACAGAATATAGAAACTAAAACAGTTTTCTTTATGATGTGATAAAGATATCGCAAGGAGACAGTTAATTGTGGTCAAAAATCATTATGAAGATATCTTTAGAAATATAGAGGATATTTATAACGAAAGATACGGTGATATCTTAGAATTTCTAAGATTGAAGGATGATAAAGAAGATTTGTCCGTAAAGGTTTAGAGTCAGGGGCAAGGTATTCGTTGATGACTTCAGCAGATACTGAATCGTTTGGATTCTTTGAAGGCAGATTTAATCTTTGTGATTTGTCCACAGCCTCCTTCATAGTTTGCTCAATCCGTTTTCCAGTTCCAAATCTGAGCTTATACAATTCTTTATCATCAAACTTTTGGCCCTTAAGACCTTCTACAATTTTGCTGTTTCCTCTGCATTTAATGCAGTCATATTTGAATCTTCGGTTATCAATGGTTTCAAGAAATTTTATTTTTAGATGATTAAACGCTAATTGTAATCGTCAACGGATCTAATGGTTAACGAATAGGCATTATTGATTTAAAAAGTAATTAATGATAATTTCGGTGGTTTGATATGATAATTCATCATAGAATATGAATGAATACAATTCATGAGAATCAGAATTGAAGAATGTAACATATTAATGTGAGATATAAATATTTCTAGGGTATTTGGACGGCAGCGAGTAACTGTTGAAATTGCTCAGTAGTTAACACAACGTTGTTAATGGTAGGTGCAGCTGAACGAACCATGATGTCACTACATAAGAGTGAACATATGTTTGATTAGTTTAACAAGTTATAAGTTTGAGAAATCACAAGTATGAATAAAATAAAGTATTGATATCGCATGATATTAATAAAACACTTTATATTATTAGAACGAGGCATTAAATAAGCCTTTATTACACGATTCGGAAATAGGAATATTTTAAGGCATAGCCTTTACATAGATGGAAAAATAGGAAAGATAACTAAAGAATATTAAGATTGAAATAATCTTCATATTTCTTCTTCACGTCTTCAAACTGCTTCATCACTTTTTCCATGTTATCCTTCACAAGTTTCTCTAGCCTTTCGGTTTGAGAGTCGAGGGACTCTTGGATAATTTCCTTCAAGATTTTGTTTTCTTTTTCTAGGTTGTTTAGACGCACTTCTATTCGAGCAACATGACGTCTACTAAACTCTCTATTCTTCTCACAGCTACTCTGAAGGTTGATGATATCAGTATTCACCCTTACATGCTTCTCGTTATTACAGAATAATGGACTGGTAGCGGGTTCGGGTTGCTTTCTCTTTAGAATTGAGTTTTCAGACGATTCTTCCATAGGCTCTTCTTCGGGTTCATAATTGGAGAAGTCGCTGTCGTAGTTAGGGAGGTTTTGAAGAGCATCCCATTCAGGAGTACTCATCGGTTTATGTACCAATGAGTGAAAAGAGCCAGAGTTAGTAGAATCAGCAGGGCTTTCTCCTTCGCTTTCAGATCCTTGAGTTGGGTGAAGTTCAGGATAAGCAGGTAGTGTATCTGGACTATAGTTTGGTGAAGCAGGACTGTAAGAAGGACTTCGAACAGGTCTTAATGTTTCAGAGTGTCCCACACCTACTTCGGTAGTAGGGTTGTGAGTTGCCTTGTTAGGCTTGTTAACGTTTGGGCTTGACATCCTATCATTAGGAAAGAGACTTTGATTAGCATTTTAAGCCAAGATTATCAAAGCAAGGTTGTTATGATTATAAGGTAATCCTAAGTGCTTTAAGTCTAGGGCAGGAAAGGTTATAGTTTCCTAGATTGCTAAGGCACCCTAGCTAACACATAAGGCACACACAAAAATACAATCCTGGTTCTCTATAACAGCCTGGTTATGCTCTGATACCAATCTATCACACCCCTAGTTAGGGCCTGGGCGAAATGTGACTTAATATCAAAATATACCAACATATTATAATAACGAGAACAATACTAAATGAGAAATTTAAACTTTATGGAGTACGCAGCGGAAAATGAAATGTCGTTACAAAGGAGTAAAGTAAAGGTTTAAATGCAATAGTAATAAATGCGATAATCTCTTGATCCTATGTCCAAGTAGCATCACATAAGCAGTAGATAAGTAAGCTTGAATCAAACAGTACTTGAGACAAAACATGCTAAAGTGTCAACCAAAAGGTTGAGTGAAGTTCATAGGTTTAACAAAAGTTTAACTGTTGTTTTAGTCCACAAGATTTAGTTTGTAAAGTTGATCTCCCACAGGATCAAAAAGTTATGCCAAAGCGTAATATTTAGACCAAACGTTTAAGTTTGCCCCATGACAAGTTGTGTATGTCCTTGTCGGTTTAATTTCATTATCAAGTAATACAAAGACTTAGTCAAATGTATCAGGGACGTTACTCCCGATAGGCCTACCCCCAATAATTAAGCATGCAGCAGTAATTAAAAATATCACTGTAGGGACTTAGTCGGACATAGCCGTGTATAGCATAGTTTAACAGTTTGGTACTTGTGTCTAAATTGTAAAAAGTAAAAAAGGCATGTGTCTCACCCCAAGTAAAGTAAGTAAGTTTGCTAGCAATAAAGAGGGGCTATGAATTCACCTTAAATAGCAGTTGAAGTATTTCACGCAAGAAGGAAAGTAAAGCAAGTAAGTGATCTGGATATCAACCTAGAGGTATAACGTTTGATTAGTTAATGTCTAACTGATATAAAGTATGTTTATTAATATAGCAACTATATTGACAGTGACAGTTTTCGATAAAAGTTCCTATTTCTCAAAAGTTTCTATTTTTGGAAACTTACTATTTATGGAAAGCTTTCACTTATAGTAAGCTTCTAGTTTAAAAATGTTCGGGTTATAATTCTTAACAAAGATGTTGTACAATCTCGCCCAAACTTCGTTGCTAACATTCAAGTCACTCGAATGATCTATTGTTACCGAGTGGCCCAGGATCTCTTGACCAGAATCTAAGTCTTGGCATTCGAGATCCACAAGCGTCCCATAATGCTAACAAGGATCACACTAGGCCACAAGTAGCGGTGATGTTTGTAGTCTTTGTACGCTATCTTTAATTATAACCTTCACGTTAGGTGCGTATATACATATATATTCATTAATTCGATTTTAATTATAATTCCTATATATTAATTCATAAAAATACTTTTATAATTTTTAGTAACATATATTACTAATTATAACATGTTATTTATTTTATTTTTAATTGCATATAATTTATAACATTATTTACATGTTTTGGTAAAAAAAATAAAATAATAAATCGAAGTAAAAAGTAAAAAGTAAAAATTAAAAAGTAAGAAAAGAATACTTACTAGTAGTAATTCTTCAAAGAGAGAATCAGAGAAATTTTGGTGTGAGTTTGAATGAGAAATGAGGGGTATTTATACTTGAAAAAATTAGGTAAAAAGAATAAAATAATTAAAAGAAAAAGAAATATTTTAATTTTTAATGGGATTTTAAAATTCAAAAGTATTAAATTTTAGGTCATGGGATAATGCACAAAATAAAATAATAAAAGTAGTTTTTCTATTATAATTTTTAATTAAAAAGTATTTTATTTATTTTTATTTTTTTAAATTCATTTATTTTAAGGATTTTTTTATATAAATAAACAAAATGATTTAGTGCTTTTCCAAGAATATTTGTCAATATTTTATTTTTATTTTTTATTTAATTAATAAATACAAATTTTGCATAAAAATAATAAATAATTCGGTCTTTTGTATTTTTAATAATAATTATGATTTTAATTATTAAACTATAGTTTTAGTAAGTTTGTAAATATTATTACATTTATATATAATTAGATTTATTATATAGTTAAATATATA
Source organism: Rutidosis leptorrhynchoides (assembly GCF_046630445.1). Taxonomy (NCBI): domain Eukaryota; kingdom Viridiplantae; phylum Streptophyta; class Magnoliopsida; order Asterales; family Asteraceae; genus Rutidosis; species Rutidosis leptorrhynchoides. The sequence goes on along the minus strand of NC_092337.1, from coordinate 374,940,797 downwards.
ATACATTAACTAAATAATAAAAGTGATACAAAGTTTATATACTTAGTTAAATTATGTCAAATTATATAAATTAATAATATATTATTTATTTAAGCATACATTGTTGACTAAAAATTACTATTCGGTCAATATTTAATTGTATATAACAACTCTTAATACATATAGTCAGGCAGATAACTCTAGGGTTAATTCAGTAAATTTAGAAGTCGAAAAGTGAGGGTTGTTACAGTACCTCCCCGTTAATAAAAACTTCGTCCCGAAGTTTTAGGTAGACTTCTCGGATGCATCAGCGGTTGAAAAGAGATGGGGATATTTCTGTTTCATTTGGTCTTCACGTTCCCAGGTATACTCGGGGCCACGTCGTGAATTCCAATGGATCTTAACAATATGTATGGTGCTTTGTTTTAAGCGTTTAGCAGATCGGTCCATGACTTCTACGGGTTCCTCTATGAAGTGCATTTTATCATCAATGCAAATGTCATCCAAAGGAATAACAAGAGTTTCATCAGCAATACACCGTTTAAGATTTAAGACATGAAACACATCATGTACTTGACTGAGTTCGGTTGGTAGTTCTAATTGATATGCCACGGGACCAATTCTTTCAGTGATTGTGAAAGGTCCAACATGACTTTATCTCCAACTTGGTATTAGATGTCCTTTCGTTTCTTATCGGCATAACTCTTCTGTCGGCTACGGGTAGTTTCTAAACGTTGCTTGATTTGAATGATCTTTTTGGTAGTTTCGTGAATAATTTCAGGACCAGTTAAATGTATGTCCTCAAGTTCATCCCAACACAGAGGGGATCTACACTTCTGTCCATATAGAGCTTCAAAAGGTGCATCTTTAATGCTAGAATGATAACTGTTGTTATAAGAAAATTCAACCAAAGGCAGATGTCTATCCCAGCCTTTGCCGAAGTCGATAACACAAGTGCGAAGCATATCTTCCAATGTTTGAATGGTTCGTTCACCTTGACCATTAGTTTGCGGATGATAAGCAGTACTCATGTCGAGTTGAGTTCCAAGAGCAGTTTGTAAGGATTTCCAGAATCTGGAAGTGAATCTACTGTCGCGATCGGATATGATTGATATAGGAACACCATGACAAGAGACAATTTCTTTGATATAGAGTTATGACAATCTCTCCATCTTGTCGGTCTCCTTGATCGGTAAGAAATGAGCAGATTTAGTAAGACGATCTACTATGACCCATATAGTATCATTTCCACTAGAAGTCTTGGGCAATTTAGTAATAAAGTCCATAGCGATACATTACCACTTCCACTGCGGAATATCGGGTTGTGTCAACAGACCAGAAGGCTTTTGATGTTCAGCCTTGACTTTCAAACAAGTGAGACACTTACTAACATAAGTAGCAATGTCGGTTTTCATGTTAGGCCACTAGTAGAATTCCTTCACATCGTGGTACATCTTACTGGAACCCGGATGAATAGAATACCTAGTCTTATGCGCTTCATCCAAGACTAGTTCACGGAGATTACCGAAGCGAGGAACCCAAATTCTGTTGCCAAAGTACCGTGTACCATTAGCTTTCACTTGGAGTTGGTTTTCAAAACCAATAGGTCCTTCACCTTCGATAATTGTTGGTTTAATAGCTTCTAATTGAGCTTCGCAGATTCGTGAGATAAGATTCGATTTGATTTTAAGATTCAGAGCACGAACACGTTTAACATCGTCTTTTCGACTAAGGGCATCGACAACTACATTCGCCTTGCCAGGATGATATTTCAGTTCACAGTGATAATCGTTCAATATCTTGAGCCATCGGCTTTGCCTCATATTCACCTGTTTTTGATCAAAGATATGTCGAAGACTTTTATGGTCAGTGTACACCGTAAACTGGGTACCATATAGATAATGTCTCCATATCTTTAATGCAAATACCACGGCACCTAACTCAAGGTCGTGTGTGGTATAGTTCCCCTCGTGTTTCTTCAACTGTCTAGATGCGTAGGCAATAACCTTTTCACGTTGCATTAAAACACAACCAAAGCCTTGCTTTGAGGCATCGCAGTAAACAATAAAATCATCAGTACCTTCAGGTAAAGATAGAATCGGGGCTGTGGTCAACTTCTCCTTCAGAATCTTGAAAGCAGATTCCTGTTCTTCGGACCACTCAAATTTCTTCCCTTTTTGTGTTAGCTTCGTAAGAGGTTTAGCAAGAAGTGAAAAATCCTTTATAAATCTTCGATAGTAACCGGCAAGTCCCAAAAATTGGCGAATATACTTCGCAGTCTTTTGTATCTCCCAGTTCTGAATAGCAGTGATTTTAGCAGGATCAACATGTATTCCTCTTCTATCAACAACATGTCTAAGGAATTGTACGGTTTTGAGCCAAAAATTGCACTTAGAGAATTTAGAATAAAGTTGTTCCTTTCGTAAGAGTTCAAGAATCATACGCAAATGTTGCTCATGTTCTTTCTCACTCTTGGAATAGATCAAGATGTCATCAATGAATACAATGACGAATTTATCGAGATAGGGTTTGCAAACACGGTTCATCAGATCCATGAACATAGCAGGAGCATTGGTCAAACCAAAAGGCATGACACAGAATTCATAGTGCCCATAACGAGTGCGAAAAACAGTCTTAGGAATATCAGATTCCTTGACTCTAAGTTGGTGATATCCGGACCTCAAATCAATCTTTGAATAAACACTTGATCCTTGAAGTTGGTCGAATAGATCATCAATACGTGGCAATGGATAACGGTTCTTGATAGTAAGCTTGTTAAGTTCGCGATAATCAATGCACATCCTTAACGTACCATCCTTCTTTTTAACAAATAGAATAGGAGTTCCCCATGGGGACAAGCTTGGATGAATGAAACCTTTATACAATAGTTCTTGGAGCTGGTTCGAAAGTTCCTTCATTTCGGAAGGTGCTAAACGGTATGGTGCTTTAGCAATAGGAGCAGCACCGGGAGCTAAATCAATTTGAAATTCAACTTGTCGAGGAGGGGGAAGACCAGGAAGATCTTCGGGAAACACATCGGGAAAGTCTTTAACCACTGGTACATCTTCAATACACTTCTCTTTCGATTCGATCATCTTAACGTGGGCTAGAATAGCTGGATAACCTTTCATAAGGTGTTTGCGGGTTTTAATACAGGAGATAATGTTGAGATTGGAACCACTCTTTTCACCTTGGATGATAAGAGTCTCTCCATTTCCCTATGGAACATGAACGGTTTTATCGTAACACATGATGGCAGCATGTAGTGGACGTAACCAATCCATTCCAACTACGACGTTAAAACTTCCGAGCTCGACCGAAAAAAGATCTATCTTAAATTCTTTATTGGCTAAGATTAGGTTGCAGTTTTTATAGATTTTATCAACTCGCATGACTTTTCCATTGGCTACTTCTACTAATCTTTTAGTTTCTAAGGGTTGAGGCTTTTCAGTAAATAGGGTACAAAAATCACTAGACACGTAACTTCTGTCGGCACCAGTATCAAATAAAATAGTTTCATAACAATTATTGACAAGATACGTACCCGTGATAACCTCATCTTCATCTCGGGCTTCAGCAGCAGTAATAACAAACGCACAGCCCTTTGCAGCAATGGTATTGGCTCCAGTAGCGGGAGTATCTTTCTTCTTAGGGCAATTTGGACTAATGTGTCCCTTTTCCCCACAAGTATAGCATGTAGGAGGAGCTATGGCCGGAACAATTGCCTTATCCTTTGGAGGAGTTTTACACGTATTAGCAACGTGTCCCACTTTCTTACATAACGCACAGACCGCAGTACACTTCCCCGGGTGATGCCTCTCACAACGAATACAGAAAGGTTAAGTACCCTTATAATTCGACCTTGTGTTATCCGCAGGCTTCTTATTATCATTCTGAGCAGAACCTTGAGATGGCTCAAATTTCCTTTTACCATCATTACCCTTGGTTTCAACCTGCTTATTAGCCGACGCTCTTCTTCTCTTGGCTAACATTAGATTTTGTGCCATGAGGATCACAGCATCCAGAGTAACCTTCTCAGTAGCAATAACATTCCCTTGTACATCCTCGGGAAGACCTTCAATATACCGCTCAATCTTCCTAGCTTCAGTAGGAAACATCTCAGGACATAGAGTAGAAAGCTCCAGATAATGGTTGGTGTAGTTCTCAATGCCAGTACCCTTAACCTTGAGTTCCCAGAACTCAACTTCAAGTTTCTGAACTTGACTCCTTGGGCAAAATTTGTTGACCATCATGCTTTTGAGTTCGTCCCATAGAATTGCATTAGCATTATCAATTCCTACGGACTTGGCATGAGAAGTCCACCAAGTTAAAGCATTACCACCCAATGAGCTAGTGGCATACTTCACTCGATCTTCATCACCACAGTTGCAAATACGAAAAATGGATTCCATCTTCTCGAACCAACGAACTAGTTCGACAGCTTCCTCAGTTTCCTTAAATGTAGGAGGATGACAGTTTGAAAAATCCTTGTAGGAACAAGGTTTCGGTTGAGTATTAACATGATTAGCTTGGGCGTTGCCTTGGCGACAGCAGGTAACGGTAGGTGCAGCTGAACGAACCATGATGTCACTACATAAAAGTGAACATATGTTTGATAAGTTTAACAAGTTATAAGTTTGAGAAATCACAAGTATGAATAAAATAAAGTATTGATATTGCATGATATTAATAAAACACTTTATATTATTAGAACGAGGCATTAAATAAGCCTTTATTACGCGATTCAGAAATAGAAATAGTTTAAGGCATAGCCTTTACATAGATGGAAAAATAGGAAAGATAACTAAAGAATATTAAGATTGAAATAATCTTCATATTTTTCTTCTCGTCTTCAAACTGCTTCATCACTTTTTCCATGTTATCCTTCACAAGTTTCTCTAGCCTTTTGGTTTGAGAGTCGAGAGACTCTTTGATAATTTCCTTCAAGATTTTGTTTTCTATTTTCTAGGTTGTTTAGACGCACTTCTATTCGAGCAACATGACGTCTACTAAACTCCCTATTCTTCTTACAGCTACTCTGAAGGTTGATGATATCAGTCTTCACCCTTACATGCTTCTCGTTATTACAGCATAATGGACTGGTAGCGGGTTCGGGTTGCTTTCTCTTTAGAATTGAGTTTTCAGACGATTCTTCCATAGGCTCTTCTTCGGGTTCATAATTGGAGAAGTCGCTGTCGTAGTTAGGGAGGTTTTGAAGAGCATCCCATTCAGGAGTACTCATCGGTTTATGTACCAATGAGTGAAAAGAGCTAGAGTTAGCAGAATCAGCAGGGCTTTCTCTTTCGCTTTCAAATCCTTGAGTTGGGTGAAGTTCAGGATAAGCAGGTAGTGTATCTGGACTATAGTATGGTGAAGAAGGACTGTAAGAAGGACTTTGAATAGTTCTTAATGTTTCAGAGTGTCCAACACCTACTTCGGTAGTAGGGTTGTGAGTTGCCTTGTTACGCTTGTTAACACTTGGGCTTGACATCCTATCATTAGGAAAGAGACTTTGATTAGCATTTTAAGCCAAGATTATCAAAGCAAGGTTGTTAAGATTATAAGGTAATCCTAAGTGCTTTACGCCTATCCCCAATAATTAAGAATACCGTAGCAATTAAAAATATCACTGTAGGGACGTAGTCGGACATAGCCGGGTATAGCATAGTTTAATAGTTGGTACTGATATTTAGACTAGACTTTCAAGTTTGCCCCGTAACAAGTTATCATTTATACTTGTCGGTTGGGGACTTGCTGGTCATAGCCCAACATATCACAGTTTAATAGTTGGTACTTGTGTCTAACGTATAAAAAGTTATAAAAGTTGCGCATGTATTCTCAGCCCAAAAATATAGATAAAAAGGGAGCTATGAAAACTAACGATATGATACGATAGTTTGTACTGAACAAGTTTAGAGTTGTCCTCGAATTCACGAACCGATATCAGTTTTATATATATAAAAACATATAAATGGGAATCAAATAAACTTGTATATAATTATTAGTGATGTAACTATATATATATATATATATATATATATATATATATATATATATATATATATATATATATATATATATATATATATATATATATATATATATATATATTTAAATATATGTTAATTCATTTTCATCATTGGATCATTAATATAGTAAGTCTTTCATTAATATATTTATATGTATAATATTATGTAAATATAATATAATAATAGGTAATATTATGGTATTTGTAAGAAATAATAGTTGTTATCATAATAATAATATTAGCAGTAGTAGTAATAATATTAATAATGATGATAATGATAAACATATAGTTATTGTAATTCTAGTATTGATAATGATAATAATGATAATAATAGTTTTGAAAATCATGTTATTAATAATAATACTAATACTAGTAATAACAATAATGATAATAATAATAATTTTAATCATATTGATATTATTAATAATAACTTTAATGATATTAATGATAATGCTTTTAATGATGTTAATAGTAATAATAATAATAATAATAATAATAATAATAATAATAATAATAATAATAATAATAATAATAATAATAATAATAATAATAATAATAATAATAATAATGATGATGATAATAATAATAATAATAATAATAATAATAATAATAATAATAATAATAATAATAATAATAATAATAATAATAATAATAATAATAATAATAATAATAATAATAATAATAATAATAATAATAATAATAAGAATAAGAATAAGAAACTACCTTAACAAAGCTTTTTCCAAAAAAAATTGCCCACGCCTGGGCTTGAACCCGAGACCTCACGCTAGCCTGACACCTACACTAACCATCACGCTGCTGCTACTTTTCTGATATTTATCACAACTTAATTATATTTAAGCAGTATTAATTACGTATTCTTCTTCTTCTTCTTCCTTTGATCGACCAGGGAACAAAATCACTTAATTAACTAAACAATTTTATGACTTTTAAACCAAATATAATCGATCCCTATCAGTATCAGTATTTGAATTAATTGTAAACGAAAAAAAAATTATACAGCAGCTTGCTGTTCGAAAAAAAAACACTAAAATCGTGAATTTGAAATTGATAACGTTTTAGACAGGTTATAATACGAAATGTGTTTCAAATCACTCCTAGAATGTTTCTAAATCATCAATTGAACCGAAAACTGCAACAAGAACTCGAATTTTACGAAGAACAAATCAGTTGACTTTTTAAAATTAAAGTTTGACTCTGAAATACGAACTCGTTTTGAAGAATTGGATCGTGAAACTTTATAGATAGATTGAGTAAATGATTTCTAACAAGACTGCAATTATAGATTTTAAAATGGGATTCGTTTTGAAGCTTTTGAAAAAATGAAACAAACACAGAGACCGACGGCTTTTTATTTCTTTATGGTTTTTCTGTTTTGATCTCTAATTTGCAGCAAATACCAGATATATAAATGATGATGATAATGTAAATCGAATGTGTAATGCAGTAGACCTAATTGTTTGTTTAATGGTTGTGGAAGATCACGATTGAGAAACAGAAAAAAATATGTAAAAGAAATAAAAGCAGATATAAAGAAGTATAAAAACAGGTTACGATCTAAAAACAGAATATAAAAATTTAAAAGCGGATATACCTAAGTTAGGTATCTGTATCTTTTTATTTAATTAATAATTTCATTAATGATAATAATAATATTAATAATAATAATAATTATTATTATATTAATAATAATAAATGATAATCTTTATATTATTTTCTTGTTTTTAATAATAATAATAATTAATAATAATATTAATATTAATAATGAATAAATATTAATGTTAATATTAGTAATCATAATTTTATTACTAATTATAATATTGATAACAATAATACTAGTAAATGATATTGATAATCATATTAATCATAATAATAAAAATAAATGATAAATGATATTAATAATAGTTTTGATAGTAATAATATTAAATGAAAACACTAATAATGATAATTGTAAATGATATAAAATTATTAATGATAATATTGTTTAAAAAAAACAATATTAATAATAATACTGATACTTATTTATTTTCAAATAATTGTTCGTGAATGGTCGGAATTTATCGAAGTTAAATGAAATCATATAAAGTTTTTGTTTAAATCAACTCGGAAATTTCCGGGTTGTCACAGTATCCCCCTGTTAATAGAAATTTCGTCTCGAAATTTTAGTTGTTGCCATCCATCGGCGTTGTTTGTAAACAGGTGAGGATATTTTAGGTTTATTTGGTCTTCACGTTCCCAGGTATGCTCGGGGCCTTGCGTGAATTCCAACGGATAGAATATTGTTTTGTTTCAAGAGTTTAAATCATATGAATCCATAAATTTTACGAAGTGCATTTTATTATTAATGCTGAGGTTATCGAAATGATTTAACAAGAGTGTCATTGATTAGGTTTTCTCAGAAAGAGATGATGACGCTATACAAGCATTTCAATACACATGAAATGTGTTATGAATAATAGTGAGCTTATTTAAACCTTGAGCGTTTATGCCACAATATTAGGGTAGACAAAACAGAGAGGAGTTCATGAAAATCATAGTCATGAAATTTGAAAGAGATCGTCATTGTTTACAACAAGAATGATGAATATGAGTTGAAAAATAGAGTTTTATCACCTTTTGAATAATTCGGATAAAACGATTCGATTATAGAAAGAGTATAAACGAAGCTATCACAAAAGAGGAAATTAAATGTTTGCCTTAACTTTTGATATAGTTAAAGTTGATTTCCGGAATTCAAGGGATTTAAAGAAAATCTTCATAATCTGTATAAGATTTGATTCTCCGGTAATTACGGAAATTGAGATTTTCTTTGATTAAATGCGGTGAAATTGTCTCGATTGACGTGTCTGGAATTTTGGTATAAATTAGCTTCTTCCATTTCATTATCTTCACCACTTCTCAATTCATACTTCCAAAGATTGTGAAAATGCTCCATCCAGTTCTTATCCTGGATATCTTTCTGACTATTGTTTCAGTCATTCTTCTTTTTCATTTACCACCAGAGGAATTTGTTTTCTTCTACTTTTATCTTGGGATTATAGTGTTTTTAATTCTCCCGTGTCTTTATGTCGCTATACGTATTGATATACGTGGTTTGTAATTTCGGTATCATTATCAGGCTTTATATTTTCCCTTATATGTCGAAGCTCTTTGCCTTTTTATTCTCCTCTCAACTCTAAGTAAAGCGAGTAATGGTCCAGAATTTGTAGGTATGAAGTTTCGAATGATCATAATATACAAAGCAGAAGGAAAGGTAATAGCACGATTTGATTTGTCAAATTACCAGAATATCCAGAAAGATAGGACTATCAAGAAAATATGTTCTTGATATGTTTAGAGATTTAAGTAGAATGTAAGAGTCATGTAACATGGAAAATAATGATTATAAAGTCTATGAATCATTATCTTCCATTAAAAATTTAGCATGACTTACTGTAATATAATCACGTTGGCCTGACATCATTATATTATACTAACTCATGCTTCAATTCCCAACACTACTTCAAATCATTCATAATTTAAACTTGAATTTTACAGAATATAGAAACTAAAATAGTTTCCTTTATGATGTGATAAAGATATCGCAAGGAGACGGTTAATTGCGGTCAAGAATCGTTATGAAGATATCTTTAGAAATATAGAGGATATTTATAACGAAAGATACGGTGATATCTTAGAATTTCTAAGATCGAAGGATGATAAAGAAGATTTGTCCGTAAAGGTTTAGAGTCAGGGGCAAGGATTCGTTGATGACTTCAGTAGATACTGAATCGTTTGGATTCTTTGAAGGCAGATTTAATCTTTGTGATTTGTCCACAGCCTCCTTCATAGTTTGCTCAATCCATTTTCCAGTTCCAAATCTGAGCTTATACCATTCTTTATCATCTAACTTTTGGCCCTTAAGACCTTCTACAATTTTGCTGTTTCCTCTGCATTTAATGCAGTCATATTTGAATCTTCAGTTATCAATGGTTTCAAGAAATGTTATTTTTAGATGATTAAACGTTGATTGTAATTGTCAACGGATCTAATGGTTAACGAATAGGCGTTATTGATTTTAAAAGTAATGAATGATAATTTCAGTGGTTTGATATGATAATACATCATAGAATATGAATGAATACAACTCATGAGAATCAGAATTGAAGAATGTAACATATTAATGTGAGATATAAATATTTCTAGGGTATTACCTACCCGTTAAAATATTTTCACAATTAACCGTTTGTACAAAAGAGTTTTAATTACAGTCTTTATGAAAATATACATACATATATATTTTCCTTCAGATGTAATCATGGATTTAATATAATATTAAACTCATTTGATTTACGGTTGAAACGAGAATGAATAATCTCCAAAACCTTTAGAGATTTCATAATTGTCGCGAAATATTTCGCTAATGAAATTATGAATCAATACATTCATCGTTACACTTGATTTATTATGAAATGGAGTTTATTGTGTTGAAGCAGTGATTAACAATTGTTAAGTCATTAACGAAGGGTGTACATCATAGCATATTAGTGATATGAATTAACCAAGTAGTACATACTAGTTGAGATTCACACTTAATTGCTTAGTACGACAAGATTTATTATTGTTCCAAATCATATATATATATATATATATATATATATATATATATATATATATATATATATATATATATATATAAGGTATACATATATAATTCTTCACGAAGAATGTGTCAATACATCTTAACTCATTATTACTAATATTCCTTGGTATCTATGGGCGTATGATGTTGATGTTTGAGGTACTGAGTGTGATGTTGAGGCGTGGGATGCGGATGTTGTTATTGATGAAGCGGATGCTGTTGGTGGTGATGTTGATGGTACTGGTGGTGATGCTGCTTATGCTGCTGGTGCTGCTGATGCTTGTAGAATTCGCACCATATTCTCCAGAGCCACCACTCGAGCGCAAAGCTCATTGACTTCTTCTACTATTCCGGGATGATTGGCGGTTGGAACAAGGGGGTGAATAAGATCTAGAATCTTCGATATTATATATTCGTGACGGGATACCCTGGAAAAAAGAGAGAAAATGGTGTTTCAGACTGGTTCGCCAGTAAGCGCTTCAGGTTCTTCGCCAACAGGTGAATTCGATTGGTGGAAGGGATCACCTTCTTCTTGTCTCCATTAATTGAGTAGGCTACGAACCCATCCCCAATTCATCCAAAATAGATGATGGCTGATTGGTTCGTTTGTTCTGGTTACGCTGCCGTTGGAGCTCAAGGAGTTCGAGAAATTCATATTATGTGTTTGGAATAGGGTTTGATATGAAATGGGTATTGAATACTGAATGATATATTCGTCTCCTTGAATACGTATTTATAGCAAAAAGATTTCCTTGATTTACGGAGGAAATTTAGGAAAAGTGGTAGACAAGGTCTATTGGGATAGATATGATAAGATATGATTTGTCTATACTCCAATAATGACAGTATGACGTGTCGAGATTATAAAATGATAAGTATGTAATCTAATAATCTTTCGATTAAAGACTTTCAATTCATATACTGTGATAACCCAATGACATTTTCTGGTTCGCAAACTGATGCAAAAATCCATAAGGCATATAGATACGTGAATATTTGGAGTAGCAGTAGGAGCTGGTGGACGAACCATTATCTTCACTACATAAGGGTGTATAGAAGTTTTGATAAATCTGATAGGTCATAAGGTTGAAAAAAAAAATTAAGTGGGATGAAGATGAATATGATATAAATGAAACACTTTATTTTGTTAAGAACGAGGCTTTAAACAAGCCTTCTTATTACACGATTCGGGGATAGAAATAGTTTAAGTCCTAGCCTTTACATAGATAGAAAATAGGAAAGAAACAAAAATAACTAGGAAATATTAAGATTGAAGTAGTCTTCATATTTGTTTTTCTCGTCCTCAACCTTCTTCATAAACTTTTCAACTTTCTCGTTCTTCTCCTTTTGTTCCTCATAAAGATACTCGAGGTTATCATAAAGATTGGAAACATCATTGTTGATTACATGGTACATGTAGTCCCTCATAGAAAGTTGATTATTCATGTGGTCTTCCTCCATCTTCAATCTAAGGTCAACATCTTCTCTCAAATAGGCAAGAGATTGTTTTCCCCAGCGGGTATTGCGTTCTTCATCGTCCTTCACTTTCATCACCTTCTCCATCACTTTTTCTGTGTTATACTTTACAAGTTCTTCTAGCCTTTCGGTTTGAGTTTCGAAGGATTCTATGATGATCTCTTTCAAGATTTTGTTTTCTTTCTCTAGGTTATTTAGGTGCGCCTCTATCTGAGCGATGTTTTCACGAAGTGGTAAGCTAGCCCTTTTTGATGGACCGGCTTTATCTGCAGTAGCGGTTTCGGTTTGCTTTCTCTTTAGAGATAAGTTTTTAGATGATTCCTCAATAGGCTCTTTTTCGGGCTCGTAGCCTGAGTAGTCACCATTGTAGTTAGGAAGGCTTTGAATAGCTTCCCATTCAGAAGTACTCATTGGTTTATATACCGGTGAATGATTAGAGCCAGAGTCAGCAGAATCAACAGGTGTCGCATTTGAATGTGGTGGCACAATTGGGGAGTAGACAGAGTTCTCTGATTGGCTCGACATTCTAAGAAATATTAAAGAATTTAATAAGCATAGTTTCTAAGGCATAGTGTAGTATTTAACAGTTTAAGGCAACAATTAAAGGCACTATGGTCAGGGAAAGTTGTAGTCCTACATTGCTAAGGTACCTAATTGTATAAGGCACACATAAAATGCAATCCTGGTTCTCTACAACTAAACTGCTCTGATACCAATCTGTCATACCATGTGACACAGATTGGGGTTAAAACCCAAACAGTGCCTTTCCTACGAATAGGGTGACCACTGAGCGTACCTCAGACTCTGATTTTACAGCCCGCGTCACCGCTGTTATTTGGCTAACCATAAAAGGATCGCAAGGAGTAAGAGCCAATGCTTCGTCACAGGTAACACTGTGAGAACCCCCTCTACGACTAACTCACCCAAAGTCGTTGCCGTTAACCGAACCCGAATGTTGGGAACGTTAACCGATCGTTGCTTTGGACGCACTTAAATCAGCTCTGATACCAATCTGTCACACCCCCAAATAGGGCCTGGGGTATTTGTGACTAATTATATCAAATCCCAGTTGTATAAACTAGAACGACTCTACATGAGACGTTTTGTTGAGTTTTGCAGCAGAAGATAAATATGTCTTTAATTGGTATGATATGTAATAAAGACTCCAAGCATAGCAAGCAATCATAATCAAAGCAGTAGATATACAGCGGAAGCAATATTTAAGTACCTGAGAATAAACATGCTTAAAAAGTCAACACGAGGTTGAGTGAGTTCATAGGTTTGTCATAAACAATAATTTCAGTAATAGATATAGACCACAAGATTTAGTTTGTAAAGTTGATCTCCCGCAGGATCAAAAGTTATGCCAGTGCGTGATATTTAGACTAAACGTTGTTTGCCCCGTGACAAGTTGTTCTGTCCTTGTCGTTTTAATTTCATTATTAAGTAATACAAAGACTTAGTCAAATGTATCGGGGACGTTACTCCCGATAGGCCTATCCCCAATAATTAAGAATGCCGCAGTGATTAAAAATATCACTGTAGGGACTTAGTCGGACATAGTCGGGTATAGCATAGTTTAATAGTTGGTACTTGTGTCTAACGTATAAAACAATTATAAAAGTTGCGCATGTATTCTCAGCCCAAAAATATATATAAAAAGGGAGCTATGAAAACTCACGATACGATACGATACGATAGTTTGTAGGATATGCATATGATAGTACTGAACAAGTTTAGAGTTGTCCTCGGATTCACGAACCTATATCAGTTTTATATATATTAAAACATATAAATGGGAATAAAATAAACTTGTATATAATTATTAGTGATATAATTATATTTTAATATATATATATATATATATATATATATATATATATATATATATATTTGTTTTTATATATTTTAAATATATGTTAATTCATTTTCATCATTAGTTCATTAATATAGTAAGTCTTTCATTAATATATTTATATGTATAATATTATGTAAATATAATATAATAATAGGTAATATTATGGTATTTGTAAGAAATAATAGTTGTTATCATAATAATAATATTAACAGTAGTAGTAATAATATTAATAATGATGATAATGATAAACATATAGTTATTATAATTCTAGTATTGATAATGATAATAATGATAATAATTATGATAATAATAGTTTTGAAAATCATGTTATTAATAATAATACTAATACTAGTAATAACAATAATGATAATAATAATAATTTTAATCATAATGATATTACTAATAATAACTTTAATGATATTAATGATAATGCTTTTAATGATGTTAATAGTAATAATAATAATAATAATAATAATAATAATAATAATAATAATAATAATAATAATAATAATAATAATAATAATAATAATAATAATAATAATAATAATAATAATAATAATAATAATAATAAGAATAAGAAACTACCTTAACAAAGCTTTTTCCAAAAAAAATTGCCCACGTCCGGGCTTGAACCCGAGACCTCACGCTAGCCCGACACCTACACTAACCATCACGCTGCTGCTACTTTTCTGATATTTATCACAACTTAATTATATTTAAGCAGTATTAATTACGTATTCTTCTTCTTCTTCCTTTGATCGACCAGGGAACAAAATCACTTAATTAACTAAACGGTTTTAGGACTTTTAAACCAAATATAATCGATCCCTATCAGTATCAGTATTTGAATTAATTGTAAACGAAAAAAAAAGTATACAGCAGAAGAAGATAATATAAAGTATAGACCACAAGATTTAGTTTGAAAAGTTGATCTCCCGCAGGATCAAAAGTTATGCCAGTGCGTGATATTTAGACTAAACGTTGTTTGCCCCCTGACAAGTTGTTATGTCCTTGTCGTTTTAATTTCATTATTAAGTAATACAAAGACTTAGTCAAATGTATCGGGGACGTTACTCCCGATAGGCCTATCCCCAATAATTAAGAATGCCGCAGCAATTAAAAATATCACTGTAGGGACTTAGTCGGACATAGCCGGGTATAGCATAGTTTAATAGTTGGTACTTGTGTCTAACGTATAAAACAGTTATAAAAGTTGCGCATGTATTCTCAGCCCAAAAATATATATAAAAAGGGAGCTATGAAAACTCACGATACGATACGATAGTTTGTAGGATATGCGTATGATAGTACTGAACAAGTTTAGAGTTGTCCTCGGATTCACGAACCTATATCAGTTTTATATATATTAAAACATATAAATGGGAATCAAATAAACTTGTATATAATTATTAGTGATATAATTATATATATATATATATATATATATATATATATATATATATATATATATATATATATATATATATATATATATATATATATATATATATATATATATATATATATATATATATATATATATATATATATATATTATATATATATTTGTTTTTATATATTTTAAATATATGTTAATTCATTTTTATCATTAGTTCATTAATATAGTAAGTCTTTCATTAATATATTTATATGTATACTATTATGTAAATATAATATAATAATAGGTAATATTATGGTATTTGTAAGAAATAATAGTTGTTATCATAATAATAATATTAACAGTAGTAGTAATAATATTAATAATGATGATAATGATAAACATATAGTTATTATAATTCTAGTATTGATAATGATAATAATGATAATAATTATGATAATAATAGTTTTGAAAATCATGTTATTAATAATAATACTAATACTAGTAATAACAATAATGATAATAATAATAATTTTAATCATATTGATATTACTAATAATAACTTTAATGATATTAATGATAATGCTTTTAATGATGTTAATAATAATAATAATAATAATAATAATAATAATAATAATAATAATAATAATAATAATAATAATAATAATAATAATAATAATAATAATAATAATAATAATAATAATAATAATAATAATGATAATAATAATGATAATAATAATAATAATAATAATAATAATAATAATAATAATAATAATAATAATAATAATAATAATAATAATAATAATAATAATAATAATAATAATAATAATAAGAAACTACCTTAACAAAGCTTTTTCCAAAAATAATTGCCCACGTCCGGGCTTGAACCCGAGACCTCACGCTAGCCCGACACCTACACTAACCATCACGCTGCTGCTACTTTCCTGATATTTATCACAACTTAATTATATTTAAGCAGTATTAATTACATATTCTTCTTCTTCTTCCTTTGATCGACCAGGGAATAAAATCACTTAATTAACTAAACGGTTTTAGGACTTTTAAACCAAATATAATCGATCCCTATCAGTATCAGTATTTGAATTAATTGTAAACCAAAAAAAATAATTATACAGCAACTTGCTGTTCGAAAAAAAAAAACTAAAATCGTGAATTTGAAATTGATAACATTTTTATACAAAGGTTATAATACGAAATGTGTTTCAAATCACTCCTAGAATGTTTCTAAATCATCAATTGAACCGAAAACTGCAACAAGAACTCGAAATAAATGTAATAATATTTACAAACTTACAAAAACTATAGTTTAATAATTAAAATCATAATTATTATTAAAAATACAAAATACCGAATTATTTATTATTATATGCAAAATTTGTATTTATTAATTAAATAAAAAATATATTGACAAATATTCTTTGAAAAAGCACTAAATCAATTTGTTTATTTATATAAAAAAATCCTTAAAATAAATGAATTTAAAAAAAATAAATAAATAAATAAAATACTTTTTAATTAAAAATTATAATGGAAAAACTACTTTTATTATTTTATTTTGTGCATTATTCCATGACCTAATATTTAATACTTTTGAATTTTAAAATCTCATTAAAAATTAAAATATTTCTTTTTCTTTTAATTATTTTATTCTTTTTACCTAATTTTTTCAAGTATAAATACCCCTCATTTCCCATTCAAACTCACACCAAAATTTCTCTCATTCTCTCTTTAAAGAATTACTACTAGTAAGTATTCTTTTCTTACTTTTTACTTTTTACTTTTTACTTTTTACTTTTTACTTTTTACTTTTTACTTCGGTTTATTATTTTATTTTTTACCAAAACATGTAAATAATGTTATAAATTATATGCAATTAAAAATAAAATAAATAACATGTTATAATTAGTAATATATGTTACTAAAAATTATAAAAGTATTTTTATGAATTAATATATAGGAATTATAATTAAAATCGAATTAATGAATATATATGTATATACGCACCTAACGTGAAGGTTATAATTAAAGATAGCGTACAAAGACTACAAACATCACCGCTACTTGTGGCCTAGGGTGATCCTTGTTACCATTATGGGACGCTTGTGGATCTCGAATGCCAAGACTTAGATTCTGGTCAAGAGATCCTGGGCCACTCAGTAACAATAGATCATTCGAGTGACTTGCATGTTAGCAACGAAGTTTGGGCGAGATTGTACAACATCTCTGTTAAGAATTATAACCCGAACATTTTTAAACTAGAAGTTTACTATAAGTGGAAGCTTTTCATAAATAGTAAGTTTCTAAAAATAGAAACTTTTGAGAAATAGGAACTTTTCTCGAAAACCGTCACTGTCAATATAGTTGTATATATTAATAAACATACTTTATGTCAGTTAGACATTAACTAATCAAACGTTATACCTCTAGGTTGATATCCAGATCACTTACTTGCTTTACTTTCCTTCTTGCGTGGAATACTTCAACTGCTATTTAAGGTGAATTAATAGCCCCTCTTTATTGGTAGCAAACTTACTTACTTTACTTGGGGTGAGACACATGCTGTTTTTACTTTTTACAATTTAGACACAAGTACCAAACTGTTAAACTATGCTATACCCGGCTATGTCCGACTAAGTCCCTACAGTGATATTTTTAATTGCTGCTACATGCTTAATTACTGGGGGTAGGCCGATCGGGAGTAACGTCCCCGATACATTTGACTAAGTCTTTGTATTACTTGATAATGAAATTAAATCGACAAGGACAGACATAACTTATCATGGGGCAAACTTGAACGTTTAGTCTAAATATCACGCTTTGGCATAACTTTTTTATCCTGCGGGAGATCAACTTTACAAACTAAATCTTGTGGTCTAAAACAACGGTCAAACTTTTGTTAAACCTATGAACTTCACTCAACCTTTTGGTTGACACTTTAGCATGTTTTGTCTCGGGTGCTATTTGATTCAAGCTTACTTATCTACTGCTTATGTGATGCTACTTGGACATGGGATCAAGAGATTATCGCATTTATTACTATTGCATTTAAACCTTTACTTTACTCCTTTGTAACGACATTTCATTTTCCGATGCGTACTCCATAAAGTTTAACTTTCTCATTTAGTATTGTTCTCGTTATTATAATATGTTGGTATATTTTGATATTAAGTCACATTTCGACCAGGCCCTAACTGGGGGTGTGATAGATTGGTATCAGAGCATAACCAGGCTGTTATAGAGAACCAGGATTGCATTTTTGTGTGTGCCTTATGTGTTAGCTAGGGTGCCTTAGCAATCTAGAAAACTATAACCTTTCCTGCCTTAGACTTAAAGCACTTAGGATTACCTTATAATCTTAACAACCTTGCTTTGATAATCTTGGATTAAAATCCTAATCAAAGTCTCTTTCCTAATGATAGGATGTCAAGCCCAAGCGTTAACAAGCCTAACAAGGCAACTCACAACCCTAGTACCGAAGTAGGTGTGGGACACTCTGAAACATTAAGACCTGTTCGAAATCCTTCTTACAGTCCTGCTTCACCAAACTATAGTCCAGATACACTACCTACTTATCCTGAACTTCACCCAACTCATGGATCTGAAAGCGAAGGAGAAAGCCCTGCTGATTCTGCTAACTCTGGCTCTTTTCACTTATTGGTACATAAACCTATGAGTACTCCTGAATGGGATGCTCTTCAAAACCTCCCTAACTACAACAGTGACTTCTCTAATTATGAACCCGAAGAAGAGCCTATGGAAGAATCGTCTGAAAACCCAATTCTAAAGAGAAAGTAACCCGAACCCACTACCAGTCCATTATTCTGTAATAACGAGAAGCATGTAAGGGTGAAGACTGATATCATCAACCTTCAGAGTAGCTGTGAGAAGAATAGGGAGTTTAGTAGACGTCATGTTGCTCGAATAGAAGTGCGTCTAAACAACCTAGAAAAAGAAAACAAAATCTTGAAGGAAATTATCCAAGAGTCTCTTGACTCTCAAATCGAAAGGCTAGAGAAACTTGTTTGCAATTAAATATTGAACCGTGTTTGCAAACCCTATCTCGATAAATTCAACATTGTATTCATTGATGACATCTTGATCTATTCCAAGAGTGAGAAAGAACATGAGCAACATTTGCGTATGATTCTTGAACTCTTACGAAAGGAACAACTTTATGCTAAATTCTCTAAGTGCGAGTTTTGGCTCAAAACCGTACAATTCCTTGGACATGTTGTTGATAGAAGAGGAATACATGTTGATCCTGCTAAAATCACTGCTATTCAGAACTGGGAGATACCAAAGACTGCGAAGCATATTCGCCAATTTTTGGGACTTGCCGGTTACTATCGGAGATTTATAAAGGATTTTTCACTTCTTGCTAAACCTCTTATGAAGCTAACACAAAAAGGGAAGAAATTTGAGTGGTCCGAAGAACAGGAATCTGCTTTCAAGATTCTGAAGGAGAAGTTAACCACAGCCCCGATTCTATCTTTACCAGAAGGTACTGACGATTTTGTTGTTTACTGCAATGCCTCAAAGCAAGGCTTTGGTTGTGTTTTAATGGAACGTGAAAAGGTTATTGCCTACGCATCTAGACAGTTGAAGAAACACGAGGAGAACTATACCACACACGACCTTGAGTTAGGTGTCGTGGTATTTGCATTGCAGATATGGAGACATTATCTATATGGTACCCAGTTTACAGTCTACACTGACCATAAAAGTCTTCGACACATCTTTGATCAAAAATAACTGAATATGAGCCAAAGCCGATGGCTCGAGTTATTGAACGATTATCACTGTGAACTGAAATATCATCCTGGCAAGGCGAATGTAGTTGCCGATGCCCTTAGTCGAAAAGACGATGTTAAACGTGTTCGTGCTCAGAATCTGAAAATCAAATCGAATCTTATCTCACGAATCTGTGAAGCTCAATTAGAAGCTATTAAACCAACAATTATCGAAGGTGAAGGACCTATTGGTTTTGAAAACCAACTCCAAGTGAAAGCTAATGGTACACGGTAATTTGGTAAAAGAATTTGGGTTCCTCGCTTCGGTAATCTCTGTGAACTAGTCTTGGATGAAGCGCATAAGACTAGGTATTCTATTCTTCCGGGTTCCAGTAAGATGTACCACGATGTGAAGGAATTCTACTGGTGGCCTAACATGAAAACCGACATTGCTACTTATGTTAGTAAGTGTCTCACTTGTTTGAAAGTCAAGGCTGAACATCAAAAGCCTTCTGGTCTGTTGACACAACCCGATATTCCGCAGTGGAAGTGGGAATGTATCGCTATGGACTTTATTACTAAATTGCCCAAGACTTCTAGTGGAAATGATACTATATGGGTCATAGTAGATCGTCTTACTAAATCTGCTCATTTCTTACCGATCAAGGAGACCGACAAGATGGAGAGATTGTCACAACTGTATATTAAAGAAATCATCTCACGTCATGGTGTTCCTATCTCGATTATTTCTGATCGCGACAGTTGATTTTTTTCTAGATTCTGGAAAACTTTACAATCTGCTCTTGGAACTCAACTCAACATGAGTACAGCTTATTATCCTCAAACTAATGGTCAAAGTGAACGAACTATTCAAACCATGGAAGATATGCTACGTGCTTGTGCAATCGATTTCGGAAAAGGTTGGGATAGACACCTACCTTTGATTGAATTTTTCTACAATAACAGTTATCACTCTAGCATTAAAGCTGCACCTTTTGAAGCTTTATATGGACGGAAGTGTAGATCCCCTCTGTGTTAAGAAGAACTTGAGGACAGACATTTAATTGGTCTTGAAATTATCCACGAAACTACCGAAAAGATCGTTCAGATTAAGCAACGTTTAGAAACTGCCCGTAGCTGACAGAAGAGCTATGCCAATAAGAAACGAAAAGACATCAAATACCAAGTTGGAGATAAAGTCATGTTGAAAGTATCCCCTTGGATGTAGTGACCCGAACTTTTCCATGTTTATATATATATTAAATGAAATTGTTATTTACATGATTAAGTGTTTCCAACATGTTAAGCAATCAAACTTGTTAAGACTTGATTAATTGAAATAGATTTCATATAGACATTTGACCACCTAAGTTGACCGGTGATTCACGAACGTTAAAACTTGTAAAAACTATATGGTGACATATATATGGTTATATATTGTTAACATGATTTTATGATAAGTAAGTATCTCATTAGGTATTTTAACAATGAGTTATATACATAAAAATGAGACTATTAAATTAAGAAACTCGAAAATGATATATATAACGATTATCGTTATAACAACGTCTTACTAAGTACATATGAATCATATTAAGATATTGATACACTTGGTTAATTATGTTAAATGATAAGTAAATATATCATTAACTGTATTAACAATGAACTACATATGTAAAAATAAGACTACTAACTTAATGATTTCGAAACGAGACATATATGTAACGATTATCGTTGTAACGACATTTAACTGTATATATATCATACTAAGATATATTATATATCATAATATCATGATAATTTAACAATTTAACATCTCTTTAGATATAATAAACAATGGGTTAATAACATTTAACAAGACCGTTAACCTAAAGGTTTCAAAACAACATATACATGTAACGACTAACGATGACTTAACGACTCAGTTAAAATGTATTTACATGTAGTGTTTTAATTTGTATTCATACACTTTTGAAAGACTTCAAGACACTTATCAAAATACTTCTACTTAACAAAAATGCTTACAATTACATCCTCGTTCAGTTTCATCAACAATTCTACTCGTATGCACCCGTATTCATACTCGTACAATACACAGCTTTTAGATGTATGTATTATTGGTATATACACTCCAATGATCAGCTCTTAGCAGCCCATGTAAGTCACCTAACATATGTGGGAACCATCATTTTGCAACTAGCATGAAATATCTCATAAAATTACAAAAATATGAGTAATCATTCATGACTTATTTACATGTAAACAAAATTACACATCCTTTATATCTAATCCATATACCAACGACCAAAAACTCCTACAAACACTTTTATTCTTCATTTTTCTTCATCTAATTGATCTCTCTCAAGTTCTATCTTCAAGTTCTAAGTGTTCTTCATATATTCTATAAGTTCTAGTTTCATAAAATCAAGAATACTTCCATGTTTGCTAGCTTACTTCCAATCTTGTAAAGTGATCATCCAACCTCAAAAAATCTTTCTTATTTACAGTAAGATATCTTTCTAATACAAGGTAATACTCATATTCAAACTTTGATTCAATTTCTATAACTATAACAATCTTATTTCGAGTGGAAATCTTACTTGAACTTGTTTTCGTGTCATGATTCTGCTTCAAGAACTTTCAAGCCATCCAAGGATACTTTGAAGCTAGATCTATTTTTTTCATTTCCAGTAGGTTTATCCACAAAACTTGAGGTAGTAATAATGTTCCTAACATCATTCAATTCATATATATATAACTACCTTATTCGAAGGTTTAAACTTGAAATCACTAGAACATAGTTTAGTTAATTCTAAACTTGTTCGGAAACAAAAGTTAATCCTTCTAAATTGACTTTTAAAATCAACTAAACACATGTTATATATCTATATGATATGCTAACTTAATGATTTAAAACCTGAAAACACGAAAAACACCGTAAAACCGGATATACGCCGTCGCAGTAACACCGCAGGCTGTTTTGGGCTAGTTAATTAAAAACTATGTTAAACTTTGATTTAAAAGTTGTTCTTCTAGGAAAATTATTTTTCTTATGAACATGAAACTATATCCAAAAATCATGGTTAAACTCAAAGTGGAAGTATGTTTTCTAAAATGGGCATCTAGACGTCGTTTTTTCGACTGAAATGACTACCTTTACAAAAATGACTTGTAACTTATATTTCCAACTATTAACCTATACTTTTATGTTTAGATTCATAAAATAGAGTTCAATATGAAACCATATCAATTTGATTCACTCAAAACGGATTTAAAACGAAGAAGTTATGGGTAAAACAAGATTGGATATTTTTTGATTGTTGTAACTACGGGAAATATTGTAACAAATCTATATTAATCATATCCTAGATAACTTATATTGTATTATACATGTATTCTAATATATTATGTAATCTTGGGATACCATAGACAC
This sequence comes from Rutidosis leptorrhynchoides, assembly GCF_046630445.1. NCBI lineage: Eukaryota > Viridiplantae > Streptophyta > Magnoliopsida > Asterales > Asteraceae > Rutidosis > Rutidosis leptorrhynchoides. The sequence continues at coordinate 374,917,255 of NC_092337.1, read as the reverse complement.
ATATGCAAATGTTTTGACATATCATATCGACCCATGTATATATATTATTTGGAACAACCATAGACACTCTATATGCAGTAATGTTGGAGTTAGCTATACAGGGTTGAGGTTGATTTCAAAAATATATATACTTCGAGTTGTGATCTAGCCTGAGACGTGTATACACTGGATCGTGGATTGATTCAAGATAATATATATTGATTTATTTCTGTACATCTAACTGTGGACAACTAGTTATAGGTTACTAACGAGGACAACTGACTTAATAAACTTAAAACATCAAAATGTATTAAAAGTGTTGTAAATATATTTTGAACATACTTTGATATATATGTACATATTTGTTATAGGTTCTTGAATCGACCAGTGGCCAAGTCTTACTTCCCGACGAAGTAAAAATCTGTGAAAGTGAGTTATAGTCCCACTTTTAAAATCTAATATTTTGGGATGGGAATACATGCAGTTTTATAAATGTTTTACGAAATAGACACAAGTAATTGAAACTACATTATATGGGTGAATGATCGAAGCCGAATATGCCCCTTTTTCTTGGTAACCTAAGAATTAGTAAACCGATCTACTAATTGACGCGAATCCTAAAGATAGATCTATTGGGCTTAACAAACCCCATCCAAAGAACCGGATGCTTTAGTACTTCGAATTCGTTTATATCATGTCCGAAGGATTTTCCGGAATGATAGGGGATATTCTTATATGCATCTTGTTAATGTCGGTTACCAGGTGTTCACCATATGAATGATTTTTATCTCTATGTATGGGATGTATATTGAAATATGAAATCTTGTGGTCTATTATTATGATTTGATAATATATAGGTTAAACCTATAACTCACCAACATTTTTGTTGACGTTTTAAGCATGTTTATTCTCAGGTGATTATTAAGAGCTTTCGCTGTTGTATACTAAAATAAGGACAAGATTTGGAGTCCATGCTTGTATGATATTATGTAAAAACTGCATTCAAGAAACTTATTTTTGATGTAATATATTCTTATTGTAAACCATTATGTAATGGTCGTGTGTAAACGGTATATTTTAGATTATCATTATTTGATAATCTACGTAATGCTTTTTAAACCTTTATAGATAAAATAAAGGTTATGGTTATTTTAAAAATGAATGCAGTCTTTGAAAATGTCTCATATAGAGGTCAAAACCTCGCGACGATATCAATTAATATGGAACGTTTATAATCAATATGAACGGGACATTTTAGTTGGTATCAAAGCGTTGGTCTTAGAGAACTAGAAATTTGCATTAGTGTGTCTTATCGAGTTTGTTAGGATACATTAGTGAGTCTCGACTTCGACCGTGTTTTCTTTAAAAACGATTGCTTAACACTTTTGTTAGAAACTATATATTATTAACATGTAAATATTATGTGATATATTAATCTCTTAACATGTTTGATATTGTGTGATGTAACATCCCGCGTTTTTCCGTTAAATTTATTTTTAACACTATCTTTTTTTTAATAATATCTTTCGTTATTTATATTCGTAGATTCCGTTGACAAACGTTCATAATATTCTCGTTATTTAATTATAACATCACTTGTTTACTTGAGCGTTTTTAAAATATTCGTTTGGTTAATTCCCGCACCCGCTTTGAAATTTGAGGGACCGAGGTTGCCAAGTGGGCAAACTAGTTGACTAGGTCAACTAGTCAACCCACCTCATCCACCCATTCATTTCCAACCCACCTCCTCATCTCTTTCCCTCTTTCTCTCTTCTTACTTCCATTTTGTCACAAAATCATCATCTAAATCCGGATCAAGAGGCAAACATCAAAACAAATTACATTTTCGTGATCCTCTCTTCATCCTCTACATTTTGGTACCAATTTTATCTCGTTTGGGTAACTTTCTAAAAACTCTAGATTTTTCTAAATTCGTTTTATATGCTTGAAATGGTGTTAGTTAGTGTCTATGGCTCGTGTATAACATGAATATATGTTTTGTTTGCTCGATTCGTTGTTTTGAGTAACTAGTTTGAACATTTGAAATGGGTTTGCTTAATCTTGCATTTTGGATGAGTTAATGTTGTTAAATTGTTAAAGTTCATGTTTTAATTGTGTTACTAGTATCACTAACTTTGTTTTGATGCGTAGGTTGATTAAGAAAACTTCAAAAACATGAATATTGATTTTTGTGGATTTTGGTTAGGGTTTGATAGACTTAAAACGAGCTTTTGATGTTTCGAATGCCATGAAATGTAAATTGTAAATGTATAGTTGTAATGTATGTTTCATTGCCTTCAAAACGGCATATCATATGTGTGAATTGGATTTCCGAAACTTAAAATGCATTTGATGAACTTGAAACTTTGAAAATAACCCTGTAATGATCACTTGACGAGATTTCGGTTATTGTAATTGATGTTTTTGCTTGGTGAAAAGTAGTTAGTTGTATTCCTTTTCAAAAGAACTTTCCAACGATATAAGATACGAGTTCTAAGTGTTAGCGGTTTGTGATTTATGCTTGAAAGAGTTTTGATTTGAGACTTGGACATTTGAGACTGACCAGGTACCAGCACACGTTAAATGTCGCGGCGCGGCAGTCTTGGGTCGCGGCGCGACCTAAGGCGTGTCCAGGTTCTGACCTACATGGTCAAAATATGAAAAATGTTTGGCACGCTATGGACCTCCGATTCACATGTAACTTGTCCTAACATGCTTATATATGAATAAAAACCTCAGAAAAATAGTTCGGGACCCGACCCGAACGTGTTGACTTTTTGTTGACTTTGACTTGACCAAGTTTGACTTTTAGTCAAACTTAAACAAACGTTTATACAATCGTTCTAATCTTCGTTTATACTTGATTCTTGCATGAAACTTGACAACGTGATTCACTGCTATACTATTCGAGTCGTAACGAGCCATAGGACTAATTGAACACATTTCACCCGACCTTGTATCGTAACTGGTTAATTAATACAACTTACTTGTTTAGGTCAAGGCTAAGCAACTATCATGCACACGTTTACTTTGTGAAGTGCTTTTATACTCGTGCACTCGAGGTGAGATCATAGTCCCATCTTTCAACAACTTTTATACTTTAAATCATGGGATGAGAAACATATACGGTTTTATACTATATACTTTTACACTTTGAACACAAGTACGGAAACGAACATTCCATGTACGGGTTTGAACAAAAAGTCTCAATTCAATTATCATTAGTTACACTTGCAGGGTGTAAACGTGAACTTATATTATGTGATCACATGGGCTTGACGAGCCTCATTCGGACAGTTCGCTACCGTTAGCGGATGAAATATATTTTCGGGTCTAGTGTATGTTCTAACACTACGCAAAGGGTGTAAAACAGTTAAGTTTGATAATTGGGTGCCCGGGATACAAACAACAACTTTGGAATGCAAATGATTTTGATAATCATCTTATACTAAATCTTGTGGTTCAAAAACAACGTTTACAAACACCTATGATTTCACCAACGTTTTTCGTTGACAGTTTTCTATATGTTTCTCAGGTTCATACTTGGCTATTTGATACATGCTTCCGCACACTTTGATTTACTTGCTTGGAGTCAAGCATACATGCATACGCTAGTGATAGCATCTTTGGATTCAAACTTAAAGCATATACTTACGCTATTTATAGCAACCGTGATTTTAAACTAATTATGTCGCAAGTTAATTCATTTATACTTTACAACTTTTGTAAACTTAGACTTGTTGTCGAATTGTTTTGTAAACTAAACTTTGTAAGTCTTGTACGTTTCAAATGAATGCGACATAATTTTGGTCAAACGAGTCTCATATAGGGACTATTATCACGCAACGGGACCTAAGTAGTCGGCGCCGTCAATGACGATTTGGTCGAGTCGCTACATGTGATAGATGTCTACCTCAAGTACAAATCCCATTGATTCACCTAATAATAATGAAGAGTCGAATATATTTTGGGAAGATTCACAAATTCCCGAAGAGGAACCGGAAGAGGAGGAACCGGAAGAGGAGGAACCGGAATAAGAGGAACCAGAAGAGGAGGAATCGGAAGAGGAGGAACCAGAAGAAGAAGAGGTTCCGGAGGAAGAAATATTGATACCTATAGTAAAACGATTAAATAAAAGAAAATCCTCAACCAACGGACCAAAGTTAATAATGGTCAATGGTGTTTCCGTCGAGGAAACAAAATATTGGGAAGATTACCAATTTTTCGATGAATCAGATCCCGATGAGGATTTCGATGATGTTATAGAAATTACCTCGACCCAATTTAATAAAGTGAAAGAAAATAATAAGGGAAAAGGTATAAAAATAGAGAAACCCGATTCCAACCCCGATGAACTTTATATGTATCGACAACATCCGTATTTCCTAAAATGTAACAATGACCCGGGAACCTCTAAACCACCAGGTTTTTCTAAACCATTATGGAAAACGACGGTTCGTATTAGAGGAACACCATATATTCCTAGAAAATTAGGAAAATGAACCAAGTCCGAAGAAGAAGAAACCAGTGATTCAGATTAGAGGGTTGTAATCATGTTGTGCATTATATGTATTGTAGTGTGCTTGTACTTTTATGTTCTATGTAAAAATTGCTTGTATTGTTTGTTAATTATCTTTTACGAATCTAATCCTTGTCTATTTTACAGTATAAAAACAAAATGGAAGTTAAGGATAGACAACCGAATATTTTAGAAGACCTACCAGAGGATATGATTGAGGAAATCTTGTCTAGAGTCAGTCAGAATTCATCAGCACATTTAGTTATGGCGAAATTAACTTGTCAAACATTTGAAAGACTTTCCAGAAATGCCTTAGTTTATAAAAGGCTTTCCTTTGATAGGTGGGGTATATCATATTGGGGAGACCGTAAGTTACACTGTATTTTCTTTAAAGCGTTAAATGCAGGGAACCTAAATGCAATTTTACGCTATGGGTTAAGAACCTATTTTGACTCAACATATCCCAACATAGAATTTCGTGAGTTAGAAAGAGCTTCTAATATGCAACATAAAGAAGCATGTTATGCTTACGGGTTAATAATGTTCGCTTCTCATCAAATTGAGAAAAAGAACATTGGGTTGTAACTTTTAAATATAACGTTCCCACAAGTGGCAGACTCGGTAGTTGAGATGAGAAACAAGGTTTTTAGATTATTACGGGGCTGTTGGACATTACGAAACCCTCGTCCTTTTGACGACATTACAACATGCTGCCTAGCCAATGGTCATAACGGTTATTTTTCACAAGATCAAGGATGGGAAGTCGTCTTAGTAAAACCAGAATGCATGACTTATTTCTGGACTTATGAATTACATGTCTTTATTTCCTTTGCTGAACAACTTGCGTATTAACTAGGTTTATCTTCAAAACTATCATGTATCAAAGTGTACTATATTTCATGCTATATGTAATATAGCGAAGTTGTAAGTTTGAAGAATATTTGTATGTGATATATTATTATAATCAGTTTTTCATATGAAATTATAGTAGTTGAATTGTATATTAGCTACTAAGTATGAACTTAACGGGTAGGTAGTACCCGAATTTAAACTTATAAAACGCTAATATGAAGAAAAAGCTTTTATAAATGAGTTCATATTATGCTACGAAATACTATTGACTACTCTTAATATTCTGTATGATTAACTCGATTCAGTTGGCTATTTTGAAGGAAATGGCATCGACTACTCGACAAACCATGAATATGAGTGAAGAGAAATTTCGTACCTTTCTTGCTGCAAACATAGCCGCAGTATAGGCTGCGCTACATACCAACAATAACTCTGAATCTAGCAGTGCAGCTAACGGCGCAAGAAATCATGTAGGATGCTACTACAAAGAATTCACTGCCTGCAAACCTTTGGAATTTGATGGAACCGAAGGACCAATTGGATTGAAACGGTGGACCGAGAAAGTCGAATCGGTGTTTTCCATAAGTAAGTGTACTGAAGAGGAAAAAGTTAAGTACGCTACGCATACCTTCACAGGTACTGCGTTAACGTGGTGGAACACCTATCTTGAACAGGTAGGACAAAATGCTGCTTACGCACTACCATGGTGGCATTCAATCAATTGATGAACGAGCAGTACCGTCCTAGAAACGAAGTTAATAAACTCAAGGCAGAACTTAGAGAGTTATGAACTCAAGGGTTCGACGTTACCACATATGAACGACAATTCACAGAGTTGTGCCTATTGTGTCCGGGAGCATTTGAAGATGAAGAAGAGAAGATCGACGCATTTGTAAAAGGGTTACCAGTTAGGATTCAAGAAGATGTGAGTTCACACGAGCCCGCTTCTATATAGAAGGCAAGTCGAATGGCTCATAAACTCATAAATCAGATTGAGGGAAGAATTAAAGAGCAGGCGGCCGAAGAAGCCAACACGAAACAACTCAAGAGGAAGTGGGAGGAAAACGGTGACAAGAGTCACCAGTACAACAACAACAACAACAACAACAATTACAACCACAATCGCAACAACTATCCCAACAACCGCAACAACAATCGCAACAATAACCGCAATCCTAACAATAACTACAACAAACATCCCAACAACAACAACAACTACAACAACCGTTTCAACAACAATAACAATCCCAACAACAACCTCAATAACAACAACGGCAACAAAAACCAAAAACAGCCATGTCATAGGTGTGAAGAAAATCATCAGGGGTTTTGCACGACATTTTGCAACAGGTGTAAAAGAAATGGTCATAGCGCGACAAAGTGTGAGGTCTACGGACCAAAGTTTAACAAAACTAAAGGAACAAATAATGTCAGAACAAGTAATGCCGAAACGAATAGTGTCGGAGCAAGTAATACCAACGCTGTTTGTTATAAATGTGGAAAACCGGGCCACATTATTAGAAATTACCCGAATCAGGGGAATACTAATGGGCAGGGCCGTGGAAGAGTTTTCAATATTAATGTGGCAGAAGCACAAGAAGACCCGGAGCTTGTTACGGGTACGTTTCTTATTGACGATAAATCTGCTTATGTTTTATTTGATTCGGGTGCGGATAGAAGCTATATGAGTAGAGAATTTTGTGCTAAATTAAGTTGCCCATTGACGCCTTTGGATAGTAAATTTTTACTCGAATTAGCAAATGGTAAATTAATTTCAGCAGATAATATATGTCAGAATCGAGAAATTAAACTGGTTAGCGAAACATTTAAGATTGACTTGATACCAGTAGAGTTAGGGAGTTTTGATGTGATAATCGGTATGGACTGGTTGAAAGAAGTGAAAGCAGAGATCGTTTGTTACAAAAATGCAATTCGCATTATGCGTGAAAAAGGAAAACCTTTAATGGTGTACGAAGAAAAGAACAACGCGAAATTAAATCTTATCAGTAGTTTGAAGGCGCAAAAACTAATAAGAAAAGGTTGTTACGTCATTCTAGCACACATTGAGGAAGTTAAACCTGAAGAAAAGAACATCAATGATGTTCCCGTTGCAAAAGAATTTCTCGATGTAATTCCGAAAGAATTACCGGGATTACCCCCACATCGATCCGTTAAATTTCAAATAGACCTTGTACCAGGAGCTGCACCAATAGCTCGTGCTACATACAGACTCGCACCTAGCAAAATGAAGGAACTTTAGAGCCAATTACAAGAACTTTTAGAGCGTGGTTTCATTCGACCAAGCACATCACCGTGGGGAGCTCCTGTTTTGTTTGTCAAGAAGAAGGATGGTACATTTAGGTTATGTATCGACTACCGAGAGTTGAACAAACTTACCATCAAGAACCGCTACCCACTACTGAGAATCGATGACTTATTTGATCAACTACAAGGCTCGTCGGTTTATTCGAAGATTGATTTATGTTCTGGGTATCATCAAATGCGGGTGAAGGAGGATGATATTCCAAAGACTGCTTTTAGGATGCGTTACGGTCATTACGAGTTTATGGTTATGCCGTTTGGGTTGACTAACGCACCAGCTGTGTTCATGCACCTCATGAACTGAGTGTGTGGACCATACCTTGACAAGTTTGTCATTGTTTTCATCGATGACATACTTATTTACTCAAAGAATGACCAAGAGCATGAAGAACACTTGAGAAAAGTGCTAGAGTTGTTAAGGAAAGAAAAACTGTACGCTAAGTTTTCAAAGTGTGCATTTTGGTTGGAAGAAGTTCAATTCCTCGGTCACATAGTGAACAAAGAAGGTATTCAGGTGGATCCAGCAAAGATTGAAACCGTTGAAAAATGGGAAACCCCGCAAACTCCGAAGCATATACGCCAATTTTTAGGACTAGCTGGTTACTACAGAAGGTTCATCCAAGATTTTTTCAGAATAGCAAAACCCTTGACTGCATTAACGCATAAAGGGAGGAAATCTGAATGGAAGGATGAACAAGAAAAGGCGTTTCAATTATTAAAGAAAAAGTTAACTACAGCACCTATATTGTCATTACCTGAAGGGAATGATGATTTTGTGATATATTGTGACGCCTCAAAGCAAGGTCTCGGTTGTGTATTAATGCAACGAATGAAGGTAATTGCTTATGCGTCTAGACAATTGAAGATTCACGAGCAAAATTATACGACGCATGATTTGGAATTAGGCGCGGTTGTTTTTGCATTAAAGACTTGGAGGCACTACTTATATGGGGTCAAAAGTATTATATATACCGACCACAAAAGTCTTCAACACATATTTAATCAGAAACAACTGAACATGAGGCAGCGTAGGTGGATTGAATTGTTGAATAATTACGACTTTGAGATTCATTACCACCCGAGGAAGGCAAATGTGGTAGCCGACGCCTTGAGCAGAAAAGACAGAGAACCCATTCGAGTAAAATCTATGAATATAATGATTCACAATAAGCTTACTACTCAAATAAAGGAGGCGCAACAAGGAGTTTTAAAAGAGGAAAATTTAAAGGATGAAATACCCAAAGGATCGGAGAAGCATCTTAATATTCGGGAAGACGGAACCCGGTATAGGGCTGAAAGGATTTGGGTACCAAAATTTGGAGATATGAGAGAAATGGTACTTAGAGAAGCTCATAAAACCAGATACTCAATACATCCTGGAACGGCGAAGACGTACAAGGATCTCAAGAAACATTTTTGGTGGCCGGGTATGAAAGTCGCTGTTGCTAAATACGTAGGAGAATGTTTGACGTGTTTTAAGGTCAAAGCTGAGCATCAGAAACCATCAGGTCTACTTCAAAAACCCAAAATCCCGGAATGGAAATGGGAAAACATTACCATGGATTTCATCACTAAATTGCCAAGGACTGCAAGTGGTTTTGATACTATTTGGGTAATAGTTGATCGTCTCACCAAATCAGCACACTTTCTGCCAATAAGAGAAGATGACAAGATAGAGAAGTTAGCACGACTGTATTTGAAGGAAGTCATCTCCAGATATGGAATACCAATCTCTATTATCTCTGATAGGGATGGCAGATTTATTTCAAGATTCTGGCAGACATTACAGCAGGGACGATACAAACGCTTGAAGACATACTACGAGCATGTGTTATTGATTTCGGAAACAGTTGGGATCGGCATCTACCGTTAGCAGAATTTTCCTACAACAACAGCTACCATTCAAGCATTAAGATGGCGCCGTTTAAAGCACTTTATGGTAGAAAGTGCAGGTCTCCAATTTGTTGGAGTGAAGTGGGGGATAGACAGATTACGGGTCCGGAGATAATACAAGAAACTACTGAGAAGATCATCCAAATTCAACAACGGTTGAAAACCGCCCAAAGTCGACAAAAGAGCTACGCTGACATTAAAAGAAAAGATATAAAATTTGAAATTGGAGAGATGGTCATGCTTAAAGTTGCACCTTGGAAAGGCGTTGTTCGATTTGGTAAACGAGGGAAATTAAATCCAAGGTATATTGGACCATTCAAGATTATTGATCGTGTCGGACCAGTAGCTTACCGACTTGAGTTACCTCAATAACTCGCGACTGTACATAACACTTTCCACGTCTCGAATTTGAAGAAATATTTTGCTAAAGAAGATCTCACTATTCCGTTAGATGAAATCCAAATCAACGAAAACTTCAATTCATCGAAGAACCCATCGAAATAATGGATCGTGAGGTTAAAAGACTTAAGCAAAACAAGATACCAATTGTTAAGGTTCGATGGAATGCTCGTAGAGGACCCGAGTTCACCTGGGAACGAGAAGATCAGATGAAGAAGAAATACCCGCACTTATTTCCAGAAGATACGTCAACACCTCCAACTGCTTAAAATTTTGGGACGAAATTTATTTAACGGGTTGGTACTGTAGTGTCCCGAACTTTTCCATGTTTATATATATATTAAATGAAATTGTTATTTACATGATTAAGTGTTTCCAACATGTTAAGCAATCAAACTTGTTAAGACTTGATTAATTGAAATAGGTTTCATATAGACATTTGACCACCCAAGTTGACCGGTGATTCACGAACGTTAAAACTTGTAAAAACTATATGATGACATATATATGGTTATATATATAGTTAACATGATTTTATGATAAGTAAGTATCTTATTAGGTATTTTAACAATGAGTTATATACATAAAAATGAGACTATTAAATTAAGAAACTCGAAAACGATATATATAACGATTATCGTTATAACAACGTCTTACTAAGTACATATGAATCATATTAAGATATTGATACACTTGGTTAATTATGTTAAATGATAAGTAAATATATCATTAAGTGTATTAACAATGAACTACATATGTAAAAATAAGACTACTAACTAAATGATTTCGAAACGAGACATATATGTAACGATTATCGTTGTAACGACATTTAACTGTATATATATCATACTAAGATATATTATATATCATAATATCATGATAATGTAACAATTTAACATATCTTTAGATATAATAAACAATGGGTTAATAACATTTAACAAGACCGTTAACCTAAAGGTTTCAAAACAACATATACATGTAACGACTAACGATGACTTAACGACTCAGTTAAAATGTATTTACATGTAGTGTTTTAATTTGTATTCATACACTTTTGAAAGACTTCAAGACACTTATCAAAATACTTCTACTTAACAAAAATTCTTACAATTACATCCTCGTTCAGTTTCATCAACAATTCTACTCGTATGCACCCGTATTCGTACTCGTACAATACACAGCTTTTAGATGTATGTACTATTGGTATATACACTCCAAAGATCAGCTCTTAGCAGCCCATGTGAGTCACCTAACACATGTGGGAATCATCATTTGGCAACTAGCATGAAATATCTCATAAAATTACAAAAATATGAGTAATCATTCATGACTTATTTACATGTAAACAAAATTACACATCCTTTATATCTAATCCATATACCAATGACCAAAAACACCTACAAACACTTTCATTCTTCATTTTTATTCATCTAATTAATCTCTCTCAAGTTCTATCTTCAAGTTCTAAGTGTTCTTCATAAATTCTATAAGTTCTAGTTTCATAAAATCATGAATACTTCCATGTTTGCTAGCTTACTTCCAATCTTGTAAAGTGATCATCCAACCTCAAGAAATCTTTCTTATTTACAGTAATATATCTTTCTAATACAAGGTAATACTCATATTCAAACTTTGATTCAATTTCTATAACTATAACAATCTTATTTCGAGTGGAAATCTTACTTGAACTTGTTTTCGTATCATGATTCTGCTTCAAGAACTTTCAAGCCATCCAAGGATACTTTGAAGCTAGATCTATTTTTCTCATTTCTGGTAGGTTTATCCACAAAACCTTAGGTAGTAATAATGTTCATACCATCATTCGATTCATATATATATAACTACCTTATTCGAAGGTTTAAACTTGAAATCACTAGAACATAGTTTAGTTAATTCTAAACTTGTTCGCAAACAAAAGTTAATCCTTCTAACTTGACTTTTAAAATCAACTAAACACATTTTCTATATCTATATTATATGCTAACTTAATGATTTAAAACCTGAAAACACGAAAAACACCGTAAAACAGGATATATGACGTCGTAGTAACGCCGCGGGCTGTTTTGGGCTAGTTAATTAAAAACTATGTTAAACTTTGATTTAAAAGTTGTTCTTATGGGAAAATTATTTTTCTTATGAACATGAAACTATATCCAAAAATTATGGTTAAACTCAAAGTGGAAGTATGTTTTCTAAAATGGTCATCTAGACGTCGTTTTTTCGACTGAAATGACTACATTTACAAAAATGACTTGTAACTTATATTTCCGACTATAAACCTATACTTTTTATGTTTAGATTCATAAAATAGAGTTCAATATGAAACCATAGCAATTTGATTCACTCAAAACGGATTTAAAACGAAGAAGTTATGGGTAAAACAAGATTGAATATTTTTTGATTGTTGTAGCTACGGGAAATATTGTAAGAAATCCATATTAATCATATCCTAGATAACTTATATTGTATTATACATGTATTCTAATATATTATGTAATCTTGGGATAACATAGACACGTATGCAAATGTTTTGACATATCATATCGACCCATGTATATATATTATTTGGAACAACCATAGACACTCTATATGCAGTAATGTTGGAGTTAGCTATACAGGGTTGAGGTTGATTCCAAAAATATATATACTTTGAGTTGTGATCTAGTCTGAGACGTGTATACACTAGGTCGTGGATTGATTCAAGATAATATATATCGATTTATTTCTGTACATCTAACTGTGGACAACTAGTTGTAGGTTACTAACGAGGACAGCTGACTTAATAAACTTAAAACATCAAAATGTATTAAAAGTGTTGTAAATATATTTTGAACATACTTTGATATATATGTACATATTTGTTATAGGTTCGTGAATCGACCAATGGCCAAGTCTTACTTCCCGACGAAGTAAAAATCTGTGAAAGTGAGTTATAGTCCCACTTTTAAAATCTAATATTTTGGGATAGGAATACATGCAGTTTTATAAATGTTTTATGAAATAGACACAAGTAATTGAAACTACATTATATGGGTGAATGAACGAAGCCGAATATGCCCCTTTTGCTTGGTAACCTAAGAATTAGTAAACCGATCTACTAATTGACGCGAATCCTAAAGATAGATCTATTGGGCTTAACAAACCCCATCCAAAGAACCGGATGCTTTAGTACTTCAAATTCGTTTATATCATGTCCGAAGGATTTCCCGAAATGATAGGGGATATTCTTATATGCATCTTGTTAATGTCGGTTACCAGGTGTTCACCATATGAATGATTTTTATCTCTATGTATGGGATGTATATTGAAATATGAAATCTTGTGGTCTATTATTATGATTTGATAATATATAGGTTAAACCTATAACTCACCAACATTTTTGTTGACGTTTTAAGCATGTTTATTCTCAGGTGATTATTAAGAGTTTCCGCTGTTGCATACTAAAATAAGGACAAGATTTGGAGTCCATGCTTGTATGATATTATGTAAAAACTGCATTCAAGAAACTTATTTTTGATGTAATATATTCTTATTGTAAACCATTATGTAATGGTCGTGTGTAAACGGTATATTTTAGATTATCATTATTTGATAATCTACGTAATGCTTTTTAAACCTTTATAGATAAAATAAAGGTTATGGTTGTTTTAAAAATGAATGCAGTCTTTGAAAAACGTCTCATATAGAGGTCAAAACCTCGCGACGATATCAATTAATATGGAACGTTTATAATCAATATGAACGGGACATTTCATTGGAAAGGTGTTGTTCGCTTCGGTAAGAGAAGTAAACTCAGTCCACGATATGTAGGACCTTTCACAATCACTGAAAGAGTCGGTCCTGTGGCATATCGATTAGAACAACCAACCGAACTCAGTCATGTACATGATGTGTTTCATGTCTCAAATCTTAAACGGTGTCTTGCTGATGACACACTCGTTATTCCTCTGGATGATGTTCGCATTAATGAGCAAATGCATTTCGTTGAAGAACCTATAGAAATCATGGAAGGAGTAGTCAAACAAACGCGTAAAAGCAACATACCTATCGTTAAAGTTCGGTGGAATTCGCGTAGAGGCCCCGAATATACATGGGAACGCAAAGACCACATGAAACGGAAATATCCCCATCTCTTCTTAACTGCTGATGCAAACGAGGAAACTACCTAAAAACTTCGGGCGAAGTTTTCAATAACGGGGAGGTACTATAACGACTCTCATTTTTCCATTCTATATTTCTCATTTTTCCATTCTATACTTTTCCTTACTAAATGCCCAATAAAATAATTACACTTAATAATTAAACTTTAATCGATAAAGGTTAAGCGTTAAGAATTATAAAATACGATTATATTAAACCTAAACCCTAATTTAAATTATACTACTTTAATCAAAACCCTAGTTATTAGAAACCCTAATACTATTTTAAATTATTAAAACCCTAATCATTACCTAATCATTACTACATTAAATAAAACTCTAATTTACTAAACCCTAATTTATGAAACCCTAGGACATTAATTACTAAACTCTAGTTATTAAATACTACTTTAAATAACTAACTCTAATTAATGAAACCCTAATACTACTTATACTGTTAATTAACATGTATACACTGTTACTATTATTAGCACCTATAACCTACTACTTATATTATAACACTTAAGAACATTTTGGGATATGTATTAGAGATGTATAGGCCTTCGAACTTTCTTGACGAATGGTTTCTACGAGACTCTAGGCAGAGGGTTTGGATTTCCGATTTAAAGGGTCCTATGGCTCAAGCCCCTAGATCTGAAATGGCCATTCGAAGGGAAAGGGGTGATTGGAAGCTTATCTAATACGACAAGAATCCTAAAATGGAAAACACTCTTTAAGTAGAAACTTTCTAAGTATAGAAACTTACTAAAATAGGGAACATACTAAAAAATAGGAAACTTTCTAAAAATGGAAACTTTCTAAAAATAGAAACTTACTAGGAATAGAAACTTAGTGAAACAAACTATACATAAACACGTACTTAAACTCAAACATGGACAAAACACTTAACTACTCTTAAATGTCATAGGTTGACTTTTCTGCTCACTCGTTCAACTCTCTATTCTGAGGAATAACTCTCTCTCTACTTACTAAGGTGAATTCATAGCCCCTCTTTACTGCTAGCAAACTTACTTACTTTACTTGGGGTGAGACACATGTTGTTTTTACTTTTTACACTTTAGACACAAGTACCAAACTGTTAAACTATGTTATACCCGGCTACGTCCGACTAAGTCCCTACAGTGATATTTTTAATTGCTGCTGCATGCTTAATTATTGGGGGTAGGCCTATCGGGAGTAACGTCCCCGATACATTTGACTAAGTCTTTGTATTACTTGATAATGAAATTTAAAACCGACAAGGACAGACACAACTTGTCATGGGGCAAACTTGAACGGTTAGTCTAAATATCACGCTTTGGCATAACTTTAGATCCTGCGGGAGATCAACTTTACAAACTAAATCTTGTGGTCTAAAACAACGGTCAAACTTTTGTTAAACCTATGAACTTCATTCAACCTTTTTGGTTGACACTTTAGCATGTTTTGTCTCAGGTGCTGTTTGATTCAAGCTTACTTATCTACTGCTTATGTGATGCTACTTGGACATAGGATCAAGAGATTATCGCATATTTTACTATTGCATTTAAACATTTACTTTATTCCTTTGTAACGACATTTCATTTTCCGCTGCGTACTCATTAAAGTTAATTTTCTCATTTAGTATTGTTCTCGTTATTATAATATGTTGGGTACCATATAGATAATGTCTCCATATCTTTAATGCAAATACCACGGCACCTAACTCAAGGTCGTGTGTGGTATAGTTCTCCTCGTGTTTCTTCAACTGTCTAGATGCGTAGGCAATAACCTTTTCACGTTGCATTAAAATACAACCAAAGCCTTGCTTTGAGGCATCGCAGTAAACAACAAAATCGTCAGTACCTTCAGGTAAACTTAATTGACTAACCTAATTTTTGTGTGTGCCTTATGTGTTAGCTATATCAGTTCCCTTACATGCCTCTCTAGGTTAAACTTAATTGACTAACCTCATTTAGTATTGTTCAAGTTTGTTTGTTTTTATATAAATAAATAAATTGTCCTAAGTTGATGCCTAATTGTGAATTTTGTGATTCACATTTTTGTGAGAGTGTATTTGCTAGTTTATGTTGACTTTAGTTGACTGTGATCAATTATTCTGAACATACGCCTTTGCTTATATGAATCGCAATGCTTATGAACTTTGAATAGCATGACTAATTCCCTTGCTACTCGGTTATGTTTTTAGCTAACATTAACACAACGGTTTCTATGTTCTTTGGTTTGGTGTTATTATGTTTTGCAGGGACAATCTAGCAGGGGTGGATAACCGAAAAGGGACAAAACATCAAGAAACGTTTCACCACCACCACCGGTTCAACAACATTCATCATCATCATCTGGCGAATAAGAAGACGCTCAAAATAATCCAATAGTTTGGTTAGAACATCTTCGGGACAATGATGATTACGGGGAAACTTTTGCTCGAATTACCCGTCGACCAATTAATGCTACATGGTATTTGGACTGGGCTCCTTTGATTGAGGCGGGTATGCATGCCCATGTCACTCGTTTGTTAGCTATACCATATAGTAACAGATTGACCTACGCATGGGAACAAATTTTTAGTCTACACGATCAAGTGTTTCCCGTGCTATGTAAAGAATTCTATTCAACTTTCTGATTCAATAATGCTCGTGATCCACTCTCGGATGCTTTCTTTAGATTCCGACTAGGGGGTGATGAAAGAAGTTTGAGTAGTTTTGGGTTATGTAGAGTTTTGGGTATTTTTCACGAGCTTACTGGCGCACAATTAAGGCAATATTTGGTAAGCTCAGAGTATCATGGGGGAGTGAGTTTTAATGAACAATCCTTTTGGAGAAGGATTAGAGGGCCAAATTCATCTAGCCCATTCAAATCAAGCAGACACAGGTATACTGAAATAGCAACCCCTGACGATAAGCTACTCCATCGACTTATCGCATGTACCTTTAATGCGAGAGTCGAAGGACATGAAAAGGTTAAATCTCCGTATCTATGGATAATGGATCAAATAAAAAGGGGTTGTCACACCGATATACCGGGGTTAATTGGGAACTATATGCTGGGTATCGCTACGGATGCACGAAGAGACAAACCGCTTCTAGGGGGCCAATACATTACGTGGATTGCTCGTCACTTTAATATTGATCTTAATCGTCTGATAGAATGTGACCATGCAATGAAACCCCTGAAAAAGGTTTCTTATGTTAACGCCGAGATTTTGATGTACGATGGAAATAGGCGTTTGGTACCTTTTGTGGCAGGTGGCGCGAGTGGTAGTGGAGCGAATGTACAACAGGAACAACAAGAGGAAGAGGAAGCAGAAATGGAAGCCCAGACAAATGTTCAAGGTCAAGATCCTTGGTATCCGTCTCAATCTGGTTGGGATGATTTGGTCAATAATATGAACAACATGAGGGTGAGTCAGCAAGGAATGGAGCAATGCCAGATTGCTCAAGTACATAACCAGGGATGGAACAGTTATGGTATTGATTGGAATAACCATAACACCGAGTTATATTATTCCAACCCCGATCAGTACTATGGAACAGCACGTCTGACACCCCAATACTACACTGATCCTGAAAACCAACCTCTGCCTTACCCAATTTATAATACTAACGATGCGATGCAGGATGCCAGGAACCGATTTGAGCAGGAATACCCGCAAGGACGCCGAAGCAGAGATGGCTCAGAAAACTACTTTTGGCCTTAAGATAACTGAAGGCCTGCGAGCCAATGATCATCTTGTTACATTTTCAAACAATCTATTTATTTGTTATTGTGTGTATTAAAACAATATTGGTTTGTATTTTTAAACTAATTGTGTGGTATGTGATTGTAAAAACACCGTTATTTTTATTATTATTTGTGTGGTTTGTTAATTTGTGCAGCGTGGTTGAACTTCAAAGACTGGCATTAAGTTCAGTAACATTTGATATTATAATGTATGTATGTTGATAATCGAGGAATGGACTATGCTCTTATGCTGGCAGTAAGTTCAGCGGCATTCGTCTACATGTTCCACGATTTACAGGTTAAAAAATTTTGAAAATTTCTACAATCACCCTATCACTTTGCCCTCTAAATTTAATCATTTTTCTGATTTCATGCAATGAGGGCCTTGCATGATCTTAAGTGTGGGGTGGGAGATAGAAATTTATCGGGAATTCGTTTTAAAAAAATTAATGCGTTTATGATCAAAATTTTAAAATTTTCAGGTAGCCTTAGAAACGAAAATTGTCCAAAAAACCATTTTACATACATTGTGTTTTAAAACTAGAAAAGAAATGTTGAGTTATGTTTTAAATTATTAATAGGCTTTGAAGTTGTACTATCATTCAATTATTTGAATGAAAATCCTATTAGTTTAGTAAAACTAACTTGTAGGTCACTTGTACCAAAACGAGTGTAACCCGCGAGAGAGCGGTAATTGAATAGCGTGGTCGGAAACCAGACCTCGCGCCAGATCGAAAACTAAACAGGACGATCCTCATTGTTTCTCCTAACAAGGACAATGTTGCGTCCGACCACTTTATTATTACCCATAGGATGTATCCATTCCATCCTCAAGGAAGTAAAGTCTTCCGAACGACACACTTGCTGATTTATTTAAGAAGTTGTAGTCCAGACCAGTTGTAGGGTGACGAAAAATCTTGAAAAGTCATTGCTAAAATCGACTGGAAATCTACCAGGCCTCAACGTCAAACAGAGAAACTGGTAGTCAAAGCTTATCTCAATGAGGAAGATTTGCTGGCCAAATGGGAAGCGCACCATGATACACAAAATGTCAGTGAATTGATCAGATTCCCAGTGGATAACCTCCGAAAAGGTAAGATATCAGCTTTTAAGCCTGATGAACCTCAATCTTTATGGTTGACTTAACGGATTAGATGATTACCTCATGATTATCGATGATATCTGGACGTAATGTGTATCCTCCTAAACGCATTATTTTCTTACCAACATCTAACGATGTTAGGTAATGTAGGAGGGATTGGCTTGACCAATAGCGGGAAACCCGCACTCATTTTCCAAAAATTCTGAAAATCCTACAAAAAAAATCAGAAAACGTGCCTAGTGTAAAAACTAGCATTATATTTTCAAAAACATAAAACGTTTTTCATAAGGTCCTGATTTTCGTAGGATCAAATTTTTCGGGTACTTGTCTCTAAAACTCCCAAAAATGTGTGTGTGTGTTCTCATTGTGTATATAGTGTGAGTGTGATTACAAGAAATGTGTGTTATACTTAAAGCGTGTGTTTCATATAGCGTGAGTTTGCGTTTCAAATAAACATGTGTGTTTCATGTGTTTTGCGTTACTTGTGTGATGTGAGTACTCTACATTGTGTAAGTGTGTTTGATAGTTTTCTACTTTGTAAGAATGAATTGCTTGAGGACAAGCAAGGTTTAAGTGTGTGGTGTTTTAATATTGCTCAAATACATCATATATATATATATATATATATATATATATATCCCGCAATATCGAATGAAATACTCTCGAATCGAGGATAGTTAAGGCGGTTTCTGCAAGTAATACACAAAGGTATGAAAAGTGTATCGGAAAGTGCTTTATAAAGAGTTTTGGTGAATTATGACCATTCTATAAGTTGTGATTTCATCATAGTTGATCCCGATACAAGTTATGGTCAAATTAGCGCTCTAAAACGATAAAACAAGGCTTCAGGTATGTTGGACGCCGTCCAAAATGATTGGGACGCCTCCAAATGAAGGGAGATTTGAAAAAAACGAGACAGTGAAATTCAGCACAACTGGACGCCGTCCAGCCCTTCACAACTGGACACCGTCCAGGCCTTTACAACTGGACGCCGTCCAGAAATTTGGACGCCGTCCAGAAGTAGGTTTCAGCCTACTTTTTGCTTTTGACCAACTTTCACCACTTTAAAAAAGAGAGATATGATCAGATACGCACAGTTACGAAACAGAGGAGTTCCAAGACGATTTTAGGAGCAAAATTGGAGAATTCCAAGCTCTTGGAAGAGGCTTAACATCCAAGAATCAAGATTCAACACCTTCTCCATTCAAGATTCATTCTCTGTTAGGTTGATTTCTTGTTCTTCACAATGAATTCTACTTATCAATTGATTGTTATTTTGTTTGTTAATATGAATGTTGGCTAAACTCTATAATATTTGTCTAGATTAATAACTGAGGTATTGGATGTAATCTTATCGATTAAATGTATTATGTGTGATAGTTTAAAGCTTGAATTAAAAAACCATGCTTATTGATGTTAAATCATTTGTATCTAGTTAATTGATATGTTGTTGATAAAGAGAACTCTTGTTGATGCATCATATTGATTTACAATCAACTTGTCTTAGATTGATTGTTTACTAAACCGGACCAAGGGGTAAATTAGATCAAAATGATTAAACGATATAGGAATGAATTGTGTAGAGCGAACGCAAAAGACAATTGTTATTCGAGTCTTTGATCTAGCTAATCAACTAGTCACAAACGAAAAGGTCTAGGTGATAGGGAACCCTCCACTTAGTAATTCTAGTTTGAGTACTTGCTAAAGAGAACTCTTGGCAAGTCGATTTGGGTGATTAGCATATATATCATAGTTATTTGGTTAAAAACACGAGAACTATAGAGAAAAGGGAACCCTTGATCTTGTAATCGAGTTTGCGTGTTTACTAAAGAGAACTCTTGGTAAATCTATTAGGTAACTTACACACATAGTCATTCAATCGTGTCTTAACAATATAACTTACATCCAATACCGAGGGTAAAATATCTAGATGAACATTTCGTATCTTTGATCTTAATCAAACTATCTTATTTGTTTTCTTTGCACTTGTTTTCATTATATAAACTTAAAAGACCAAAAATATTATTTTTACTTTTAATCTTCTCTGATTTGGCTAAATCGTTAAATAGCCACAAAAACATAATATCTTGTACCTTTAAGTTTCATTTACTTAGTTAATCATAATACAGTTCCTAATTCTAGTTTAACTAATACAACTGTCCTTGGAACAATACACGGAACTAAACCATTACTTATACTACTACACGATCGGGTACACTGCCCGTTAGTGTGTAACAATCTTTAATTGGTATTTTTCCATATTATTTCATACATTAATTCATATACCACGTTTTGCACATCAGTGGTTATGGTAGTTGAACAAGAACATAATCAATCGAAAAAAAAATAATAGTAGCTGCAGTAATTAAAGGAAACTGGTGTTCGGTTTTACACAGAAAAGAAGCAAGGACAAGTCGAGTGATTCTTGATCAAGAAATAACAATCTTATTCTAAAATGGTGCCATAGGAAAGAAGAAGCTATGTGATTTGGTAATCTGGGTTTATGATTCATAATGCACAACATATATATATAGTGGTTTGATGAACATGGTTTAATGATAATTTTAGAAGAGAAACGATGGTGGTTTAATATGAAGGTGGTGATAGGTTTGATCGATGATAGCAGGTGGTGGTGGTAAGTTGTCAACATGGTGATGGTGTTGTATTGATGGTTCACGATGGCGTGTTGAGTGGTGGTGATCGACGGGGCAAGTAGTACAACAGACAAGTTATCAAGGTGGCGGGTGGCGGCCTTGGTTTGTTAAACAGAAATAGCAAAAGAAGACGATGGTGTGGTTGTATGTGTATCTGCATCTTATCTCTCTCTCTCTCTCTCTCTCTCTCTCTATATATATATATATATATATATATATATATATATATATATATATATATATATATATATATTGATATTAACTATAATCTAAATTGATAATAATAATATAACACTAATTATAAGATAATAAAACCAATTAAATGTGCCAAAAGTATTAGACGTACCTTGTATCTTTATTTTATGTTTGCATAATAAAAGAAAATGGGGAATTGAGTTTGCAAGTGGATTTGGATGGTAGCATATGGGATCCACACATTTGGGTGGTAGACACACTTATCCTGATTTCTTGCAAATTTAATTTGCATATTCTCATGATTCCATGCTAAAAGTAATATTCTCACATTTGTCATGTTTCTATGTTTGTCGTGATATTTATGTCACTTGGTCCTTTATTTACTATAATATGTATGTTTGCAACATTTGAAAGATTACAGAAATCCAAATCGAATAAAAATAATAATATAATAATAATTATAATATAATATAAAATTAAAACGTGTGATTAAGTTAGCCGTCGTCTACTATTTTTTTCACGGACTGGATTTTGTGTTTAATTAGTGGTGGATAAAAGTCCTCAGAAAAATCCCATATTTTTAAATTAAATGTCTTTATTTATTTTGATCATTATGGTATAGAATTCAGTCACTAACTATTAAATAAAAATTACATTAATTATTCACTCCCAACCCTAAGTAAAATATAAAAAGTTTTAAAATTCAACAAATAGTTTTTAAATATATTTTAAATAAGCCTATAACTTATTTTCGGATCACCGTTTATTTTAAAATAATATAAATTTGAATTTAACTTGTGTAATACCCATCGAATGGCGATTGAGTGTTACTTTCGTTTACAAAATAGATTTGAAATCAATAAATATATATTCTCATACTTTATTTATATATATATATATATAGATATGTTGTAAATAATAATTATCATAATATCATATATTTTATTTTATTTTGCATAATTAATTTTAATACAACAACATATAATATATAAAGTTAATTTCCAAATTATTATATTTATATATACATATATATTTAAATACACACAAATCTATTTACAATTATCTATTCGTGAATCGTCGAAATTAGTCGAAGGTCAATTGAATATATGAAACAGTTCAAAATTTTTAAGACTCAACCTAACAGACTTTTCTTATCGTGCCAGAAATATGATATCGTATCGAGAGTTTGGTTTAAAATTAGTCAAAAATTTCCGGGTCGTCACACCCTTCATATTTCAATATACAAAACAAAGACAAAACAAATAACATGATTTAGAGTTTTGAACATGAAGCATTTAAGATTTATATGATTGGACTGTCACTTACCTATTGCTACCAACCGAGAATCGAATGCATTCAAATTCCAATATCAATGAAGATCTTTCATTTATTATTCTGGAAAAAAACATGATGTTTTCAAATAACCAAACACATGACAAATTCAAGAGTCAATGGATGTTGTAACCTCGGCCACCTGCGCAGCAGCGACAAATGATCTTCTAACCTCAGCGATCTGCGCAGTAGCAACAAATGATGTTTTATCGTTCAAGCATATGTGTTTAATACATCTCTAACTTCACGTACAATAATCTCCCTAGTTAGCCTTATGTTTGTACCACTATAAGCTTTCAATACACGTACCTTTGAAAACGAATTAACAATGTAAAAATGTTAAAATTAATGGTAATATAAAGCGAAGTTTATACGTTTAGGAAACTATAATAGACTCCTAGTTAATAGCATTTAACAACAATATACATAGCAAAGTTAATAATGTGTAAAGAAGGATTTCTTAAGATACAACAATACGAAACATAACACTTAATAGATCTTCATACAAGATACTAATAGATATGGATTTATGTTTCTATAGTGTACTAATAAATCACCTACAACAATTGATACTCATATTCATTTATATGAATTTGTACATCAGAATGCAGACTTCGTTTGGCATTCAATTAAGTTAAGTGGCCAATGAGTACCTTAAAATACTACTTTCATTAATATGCTTCTTTTCATATTAATCATCTTGCTGGTGTTATTGTGTAAGTTAATAAAACTTTGAAACACCATACCCTATATACCAGTTTAATACATCTAAGACCTCCTACATCTTCCAAATCCTATACTAAAAGTCAAACCACTAAGAACCAATTATATGACACACAAAAACTAAAATAATCACACTAAAACAAACTTCAATTGCAATCACTACTTCATGAACCAAATAATTAAATTTAGAATAAATAAAGTAATTAAATTCATAAATAAATAAAATAATAATGAAAAACATAAACATGTACCTGACTTAGTCTTGGAAGATCGAGATTTCCTTGCGATGTATCACCTGCGATTCCGAAATAATCGAAAGAAAAACTGATTAGTTTTGCCCAAATCGAAAGAATACTGAAAAACCGGATGATGTAATTAACCATGAAAGAGTTTGAATTAAGGATTACAGGTTGAAAAATTGTTCGTTGTTGATTTTGTGGTGGCGATTTTGGGAGAAAATCAGAGAGGCGTGGGGTGAATTTTTTAGAAAACCCTAAAAAATGGACGCACCCCTAATTTTGCACGGTCCACCCTTCTGAGTAATTTTAGATGGCCACGTCATTAATTAAGGATAATCAGGTTTAATTAGCAAAATAACACATCAGCTTGCATGATTAAGGATAATCAGGTTTAATTAGCAAAGTTAATAAAACTTTGAAACACCATACCCTATATACCAGTTAAATACATCTAAGACCTCCTACATCTTTCAAATCCTATACTAAAAGTCAAACCACTAAGAACCAATTATATGACACAAAAACTAAAATAATCACACTAAAAAAACTTCAATTGCAATCACTACTCTATGAACCAAATAATTAAATTCAAAATAAATAAAGTAATTAAATTCATAAATAAATAAAATAATAATGAAAAACATAAACATGTACCTGACTTAGTCTTGGAAGATCGAGATTTCCTTGCGATGTATCACCCGCGATTCCGAAATAATCAAAAGAAAAACTGATTAGTTTTGCCAAAATCGAAAGAATACTGAAAATCGGATGATGTAATTAACCATTGAAGAGTTTGAATTAAGGATTACAGGTTGAAAAATTGTTCGTTGTTGATTTCGTGGTGGCGATTTTGTGAGAAAATCAGAGAGGCGTGGGGTGAATTTTTTAGAAAACCCTAAAAAAATGGACGCACCCTTAATTTTGCACGGTCCACCCTTCTGAGTAATTTTAGACGGCCACGTCATTAATTAAGGATAATCAGGTTTAATTAGCAAAATAACACATCAGCTTACAAGATTAAGGGCAGATTAAGGCTTGACATGTCATAAAAATTTTCACGATTTATAACATTTTATAGATAGATTATAGATATAGTAAGGATTTAGCTATATGTGCAATATGTAAGCATATGTAATATGTAACTATATCTACGTAGTATATTTATTAACTGTATGTAACTATAGTTAGTTATACGGAGTTATATTTATTTATATATAGAGAGTATATTTTATGTATTAATTGTAATCTATACATATATGTAAAACTATATCTATACCTATATATTAAAATAAAATTAACAATTAATTCAATTTAATTACAAAATTACACATAAGCAAAAACCTCTTTGATATATATATATATATATATATATATATATATATATATATATATATATATATATATATATATATATATATATATATATATATAGCTAAGCACTAAATGGGATACAAACTGGATAAGCAAATCTGGACCACAAACTACCAAAAAACCTCATTCACCTAAAAATTACTCGGAGGGGCAGCATGGTTAATTTACATATTATCAAGATTGGAAAAGCAGCAACAACAGGTACGTAATCTACATCGTGAAGAACATATTAGGGTGTTTAACGATGAATCTCTTCTTCAGCTTTCTTCCTCTCAAAATCAAATTAAACAACAATCTGAATCTCTTCTTCAGCTCTTCTTCATCTTTTTAATCTCTTCTGAAGCTCTCTCTCTCTCTCTCTCTCACCCGAATTCAACAAACAATGGCTATTTTGATTAATCTTCAAAACCAATGGCGAATTTCCGATGAATGTTCAATTTACAAGGTTTTCTCTTACTAATTTGTTGTTAACTTTATTATTATTATTATTCGTTAGGAAATTGTATGCTTGAGTGTTTGATTGACTGAATATATCATACGATATTGCACACTAGGTGTTCGATGATTTGTCTCAATGAATGTTGTGATATGTATTATTATCGATTGATATAACTGTGGTATTTTGTATCTCGCGAATAACTTTTTATGCAGCAACTTCAATTATATGCACTTAAAATTGTGTCCTTTAATTTGTCAAGGACCTAGGGTTTATATGTGTATTTATAATGTTTGAGAAGTTGATATTTGCTGTATAGGTGTAAGTAAAATTTATATGATTAATTTCAATTCGTGGCTTTTTTAATTCTTTTTTTAGTATCTGGCTACTATACGTCTATACTCTAACTGATGCAACATTGCTAAGTGCAGTATGGCTGACCAGGGCCATTGATATGTATAGTATCTTGAGTATTTCCTTAATATGTAATCACTTATCAGGTCTAGGGTTATATATATGTCATATAAAAATTTATACGTACATGTGGGTTGGTTAACACGTTAGTGGTAACTTTTGTGTGCGAACGAGCCGGACTGGGTCGACTAACAACCACTTTCTGTGCGTTTAGTAATTTATTTCTAAATAATGTGTGCATTAATTATGAGTCTGAAAACAACATATATTTATAAATTCATAATAATCTTTGAATAAAATGATGTTAGAGCTTGTGTTCTTTGAAAATAAACTTTGGGCAATCTGTAACGATTTGATAATATGACTCGTTTGAGATGATACAAATCTGACTATTAATAATTAAATGGGACAAAATCACTAATTTGGTACCCCTAGTATGATTTAAGTACATGATGTAAACTTTCTAATACTATACTACTTGACTTAATTATAGGCAAAAGCAAATGATGGTGAAGGTCCTGATCTTCTGCGAAGTGCAAATGAAGGTGCAAATAAGGACTAAAGATGACTAACCTAGGGTTTTGAAATGATAAATAAGTTTATGGGACTTAAATGGTTAGTAAATGACTAGCACACTTTGATATTTAGTAAGTGGGTGTTATTTGGGTATGTTGATGACCCAGATGGGTGTGTTAACCTTGAAATGGGTCAAATGAGTCTTTGATGACCTAAGTTGTTTAATGAGTGTGAAAATGCGATAACTTTGTGTTAAAAAGTGTATTAAGACCATATTTGGCTAGTGTTAGGGTTTTGCAAAGTTGACCTAATAATATGATTAAGAGTGAAAATGGGTCGAAATTGCACTATGGGTCAAAATGACACTAGGATGGTGAGTGATTTGGTTGACCAACTTGATTGTGTGATTGATTATATGCATAATGTAATAGGTACGTTACATTGAAGGTTGCAAGCTCGGTTGTCATTCACAAAAGGCGTTAAGGTGAGTGGAATAATTATGCGTGTACGTATATAATGTATTTTTTGTGTAGCGTGAGGTGTGAAGTGTCGACGTGTTAAGACACCACATTTTCACGTGACGTTTGAAGTGTCGATGTGTTAAGATACCACTCGGGGGTAAAGTGTCGATGTGTTAAGACACCACTCCGGGAAGTATGACGGGTGAAGTGTCGACGTGTTAAGACTTCACTCGGGAGTGAAGTATCGACGTGTTAAGATGCAACTCCAAGAACTATCACGGGTGAAGCGTCGACGTGTTAAGACGCCACCCGGGGTGAAGTATCAACGTGTTAAGATGTCACCTATGGGGTTAATGTACGACGTGTTAAGTACTCTAACGGTTGTTATGGACATTGATGGGAAATTCGAGTACCATTCCTTTGTACGATTGGTTAACCATGGTTGTGTGTTGCAGTGTAGCATATTATATTGTTCGTGTTATATGCTATTGTTATGCTAGCTTGTGTTGTCGGAGGTTAGTAGTGTTATACTTTGAAATTGGTATGATTTTTAGTTTGCTAGCATGTATGAGGTATTTGTGTTGTGATTGTAAGTAAGTAGGTTATATATGTATGTGTATAACTATTGCACTCACTAAGCTTTGCTTACCTCTCTCGTTGTTTACCTTTTTAGGCTCCGGCGTGGATAAGGGCAAAGGTATCCGTTTGGATTAGTGGCTCTCGGGGGATTAGCTTTTGGAAGTTCGACCAAGATATGGGTAGTTTAAACCCCAAACACCATGCTCTAAGTGTCGTTTGAAAATTAAACTTTTTATGGTCGAAACTTGTATTTTGTACGAAATTCGTAATTCGGGACGATGTGGGCCCGGTGTTGTAAAACTCGTTTTTATATTGGAAATATCTTAGTTTCACTTATTGTAATGTGTTGTGAAAACCGTTTCGTCTAAAAGTTTCGGGAAGTGGGAGATCTTTTTGCCAAAACGGAGAAAGTGGACAGACCACTTTGGAGCGCCGCTCCACCCTGGGGCACGCTGCACCAAATGCTGAACTGGACTGTTTTATTTTAAAAAAAAATCGTGTTTCGGTTGGATAACGGGTTGGGTCGTTACAAGTGTTATCAGAGCATGGCCTAAGGGATTTAGGCGACTTGAGATAGGTTCCTAGACTTAGACTTTATTGTGTATGCGTTTTATGTGGGACTTGTAGGAGACGGGTCAGACCGAGATTGGTTAGTGCCTAGGTTTATGTGAACTAACCTTGCGCTAATTGTTTTGTGTTGTAATTGCAAACATCAAGCGAGATAGACGTTGTACTAGCAAGTTAATGCGACGTGCTCGCGTAACAATGACTAGCTACCATTGTTACGGGTTCAAATCGTGTCAAACAAGCGATGTACGACGAATGTCAATCAAGATGGGGCGGTGTGGTATATATATGTTGTTTCCTTTACGTTTCGTTGTTTAATCGATGTGCATTCTTTAGAATGAAGACGTAAGATGGAATCGGAACGGACGCACCTACTCATGAAAGGAAGGATGAGTTAACGGCGAGGGTTGAGTCCATGCTCGGACATTATGTCTCGAGTTTGGCCAACGAAGTTAGAAAAGTAGTCAAGGAATCAATTGAAGGACGGGTAACTGAAATGGTCCGAGACCAAGTGGTTAAAGTCGTAAGGGAAGAGTTTGATAAGAGGTTTCCCAAACCTCAAGTTGGTGGCGGTGAAGGAGTATTAGTGTGTTTTGAATCACATTCTCCGAAAACATTCGATCACTTTTCGAGTAAACGGAAGTTTGAGTCACAAGGTGCTCCTAGTAAGAGTGCTAGAAGTACTCCCGAGGGTGTTGAAAATGTGAAGAAGATGAGTAAGGGAGGTTATGAACCTACGTGCTATAATTGCGCACAAAAGGGTCATTTGTCGCGTGATTGCACAAATGCACCTCCTAAAAGCGACATATGTTTTGAGTGTCGAAAAGATGGACACCGAAGGTCGGAGTGTCCCGAGTTGTTTTATGATCAAGGTAAAGGTGTAATTGAGAGCACAGGTAGCATGGAGAAGGGAGTGTCGGACTCCAGTACGTCTAAATGTTACAATTGTGGGCAAAGGGGACATAAGTCTCGTGAATGTCCGTCGGGCGAGCTTATGTGTTTTAAGTGTCGAAAGGAAGGGCACAAAAAGTCCAAGTGTCCCGAGTTGGTTGGTAATCAGAGTAAAAAGATAGGAGGATTTGTGCCTACATGTTTTAAGTGTGGAGGTCGAGGTCATTTGGCACGGGATTGTACGGGTGTACCTTTAAGAGCGATCAAGTGCTTTATTTGCCGGAAGGAGGGACACCGAATGTCGGAGTGTTCCGAATCATTTGACGATCGGGTTAGGAGGTTAGAGCGCGACTATTTGATGGATATTGAAGCGCAGAAGTCCATAAATGTAGTTTCAGGTACTTTCGTTTTTCGATACAAATATGCCTTATTATTATTTGTTGTGTGCTGATGGATTCGGTTATGAATTTAGAGACTTAAATCTCGTTTTGAGATCTAGTTGGTCTCGAGTGAGCGTATATGATAATGCTAAAAACAAACATATATTTCATAACATTATCCCTCAAGAAAGACAAGCTTTTAGTTGCAATTGTTCTATTTACAAGTGATATTCGTTTAAATAATAAAAGGTGAAGACAAAAGACAGATTCGACGAATTGAAGACGCAAACGACCAAAAAGCTAAAAAGAACAAAGTACAATCAAAGTGGTTCAAATTATTGATGAGAAACGTCTAAGAATTACAAGAGTACAAGCCGTGAAACACAAAGTATAAGATATTAAATTGTACGAAAAAGCGTTCGAAAATCCGGAACCGAGACATGAACCAACTTTCAGCGCGCGACGCAATGAACCAAAAATTACAAGTCAACTATGCACAAGAATATAATATTATATATAATTAATTATATATATATTATATATTATTTTAATCAAAGCAGCCCACGTTAAATTCATTTGGTGAGCTGGATTCAAGACCTCCGCACTCGCGGAGGTGTAAAGCATAAAAGCTCAGCACTCGCGGAGCTCTACAGTGAAACGTGGGCCTATAAAAGGCCGTACATTCTGATCGATTTATTCACACCTTTTTCTAATCTATCTCTCACTCTCTACGATATATATATATATATATATATATATATATATATATATATATATATATATAAATTTATAATTTTAATTTTAATTTTAATTTAATAATAATAAGGGTATGTTAGCGAATGTTGTAAGTGTGTAATTCGAAATTCTGTCCGTGTAACGCTACGCTATTATTAATCATTGTAAGTTATGTTCAACCTTTTTAAATTAATGTCTCGTAGCTAAGTTATTATTATGCTTATTTAAATTGAAGTAATCATGATGTTGGGCTAAAATATTAAAGACGGGGTTATTGGGCTTTGTACCATAATTGGGGTTTGGACAAAAGATCGACACTTGTAGAAATTGGACCATGGACTATTAATGGGCTTTATATTTGTTTAACTGAATGATAGTTCATTAATTTAATATAAAGATTTACAATTGGACGTAATTATAAATAACCACATACACTCGATCGGACACGATGGGCTGGATATTTATAAGTACTAATAATCGTTCATTTGACCGGACACGGGAATAGATTAATAGTTAATGGACTCATTAAAACAGGGGTGGATTACTTGCAAGGACACTTGGTGTAATTGATAATAAAGTATTAAAACCTTATTACAGTTTAAGTCCCTAATTAGTTGGAATATTTGACTTCGGGTATAAGGATAATTTGACGAGGACACTCACACTTTATATTTATGACTGATGGACTGCTATGGACAAAAACCAGATGGACATATTGAATAATCCAGGACAAAGGACAATTAACCCATGGTAATAAACTAAAATCAACACGTCAAACATCATGATTACGGAAGTTTAAATAAGCATAATTCCTTTATTTCATATTTCATCGCATTTTTATTTACTGTCATTCTATTTAATTGCACTTTTAATTATCGTACTTTTTAATTATCGCAATTTTATTTACCGTCATTTAATTTATCGCACTTTAATTTATCGCACTTTAATTATCGTTATTTACTTTACGCTTTAAATTAAGTTATTTTTATTTTTAATATTTTACATTAGGTTTTAAGTGCGACTAAAGTTTTAAAATCGACAAACCGGTCATTAAACGGTAAAAACCCCCTTTTATAATAATAATATTACTTTTATATATATATATATATATATATATATATATATATATATATATATATATATATACAAATATAGTTTTAAAAATATATCGTTAAACTTGGCTAGTTCCCTGTGGACGAACCGGACTTACTAAAAACTATACTACTGTACAATTAGGTACACTGCCTATAAGTGTTGTAGCAAGGTTTAGGTATATCCACTCTATAAATAAATAAATAACTAGTGTAAAATTGTATCATATTTAATAGTATTTCGTAATAAAAATATAACTATTTCGTATACACCTCTACGCACATCAAGTATTTTTGGCGCCGCTGCCGGGGAATCCTAAACGCTGAAAGCGCAACCCTATAAAAAAAGATTTTTATTAAGTCGTAATCCATTTCTGTAAAAATATACGTTTTAAATATTAAAAATACAAGAAAAAGAAAAATATATCTATATTTTATTTATATATATATTTTTTAAGTTTAGTTAAATTAAAAAGTTTATATTTTTTTATTTATTGTGAAAAAGTTATAAAAAAAGTAATAAGTTATATTTATATTTTATATATATTAAAAACAGAAAAATTAAAAAAGAAAAAAAAAACACTGAACCTGTACAAATTCGACCTGCACCTCAGCTGAGTCTGCATAATCCGCACTCGCGGTACTTTTTGCCAGCTGGGATCCGCACTCGCGGAGGCTTCTGACAGGCTGAACCTTGTACGCATTTATTACACAATTAGGTTTAAATTAATTATTATTATTATTTAAACCTAATTAGGGTTTATATTTAATATTAATTAGTTTTAGTTTAATTAATTTTGTATTTTAAGTTTTAAGTTTTATTTAGTTCTAAAAAAATTAATACTTTTATAAAATAATAATATAAAAATTGTATTTTTGTAAAAATTGTATTTTTTTTAAGTTTTATTTTTAAATTTTGTATCTTTTTAATCGTTTATTCGTAATATTTATATTTTTAGCTCGTAATTAGTTTTAAGTTATAGTTTTTGCCGTAGTTATTTATATTTCTAGATTTTTAGGATTTGCCGTAAAATCCCTTAAGTGCTTTTTCTTTAGACTAAGATTTAGGTGCTTTAGAATTTTACGACGTCGCTTATTGCTTTAGTTTTTAATAGATTTTAGTACTTTTTAAGTTATTGCCGTTTTGGATATAGAATTTCTTTAAAGCTTTAATACCTTTAGACGCAACTTTTAATTCTTAGTTTTTAAAATTTTAAGTTTCGACGCGCTACGTTCTTTTTATTATTTTTCGACCTTTTATTTTTTGACGTTTTTCGACGTGCTTCTTTTTCTTTCTTATTTCTCGCCGATCTAGTTTTTAGGACATATAATTTTCTATTTCTTCTCTAAAAATTTCTTTAAACTTCGACGAAAAATTATTTTAAGCGGTTAAATTGATAGACATCCAAAATTTTCTGGTTCGTAGTAATAGTTGGATTTGTTAGTGGCGAGTTGTGGGCTTCCGATTTAAAGGGTCCTGGCTACCTGTTGCATCTATTGGCTATTCGAAACGTGGGTAAAATCAGAAAAGTCTATTAATTTGATAACTTATATAATTTTTATCTTTTATAACTAATAGGATATTCAGTGAATGCACCGAGCAAAACGTTCACCACCGTTTATACGTTCACCACCTGTAACTCGCTCAAGACATCTAGCCAATATTGTCGCCGTTGATTTTTCTTTAGAATCGTCATCTAGTCGACCAAGTACTCCAATTCAAATTTCCGATAATCCATTTTTTGAACCCGACCTCACAATTGAGAATTCGGAGGATATTCAGGAACAATTCAGAGATCCTGAACCACTAATCATTCCTCCTGAACCACAAATCACTCATCCAGAGATTGTCGAGGAAGAAATCATTAAATCAGAATCCTCTAGTGATTCGGATTCAACAAATTCAATAATGGAAAATCTGGAACCTCTAAGTTTGGAAGACCGAATGAGAGCTAAACGCACTGGCCAAGGTCACGCTATTACTCAACCAGACATTAATGCGCCAGATTATGAAATCAAAGGACAAATTCTACACATGGTAACTAATCAATGCCAATTTAGTAGTGCGCCGAAAGAAGATCCAAATGAACATCTTCGTACCTTCAATAGGATCTGTACTCTATTTAAAATCCGAGAAGTTGAGGATGAACAGATATACCTCATGTTATTTCCCTAGACATTAAAGGGAGAAGCCAAAGATTGGTTAGAATCGTTACCTGAAGGGGCGATTGATACATGGGATGTTTTAGTTGAAAAATTTCTTAAACAATTCTTTCCGGCATCTAAAGCCGTGAGACTTCAAGGAGAAATAGTTACGTTCACACAAAAGCCAAATGAAACTCTATATGAAGCGTGGACAAGATTTGAAAAATTATTGAGAGGATGTCCGCAACATGGTTTAGACACTTATCAAATAGTACAAATATTCTACCAAGGATGCGACATCACTACAAGAAAAGATATCGATATAGCAGCTGGTGGTTCCATTATGAAGAAAACCACAACTGAAGCTTACAAAATTATTGATAACACTGCTTCCCACTCACATGAGAGGCTTCAAGAAAAAGATATCGTTAGATCATCTAAAGCAGCTAGAGCCGATTCTAGCCATGACATAGATTCCATTTCCGCAAAGATAGATGCGGTCGAGAGACGAATGGAAAAGATGACTAAAGATATTCACTCAATACGAATTAGTTGTGAGCAGTGTGGAGGACCACATTTGACAAAAGATTGTCTCAGTATTGAACAAACAATGGAACAAAGAGAAAATGTTTCATATATAAACCAAAGGCCTGGAAATAATTATCAGAATAATTATCAACCGCCAAGACCAATCTACAATCAAAACTAGAATTATAACCGAAATGTTCCATACAACAACTGATGTTATGCGAGGCATATATGAAATAGTGTATATTTTACTAGGAAAAACTATTAAATACGATACAATTTTACACAAGATATTTATTTATTTATAGAATAGATATACCTAAACCTTGCTACAACACTTATAGGCAGTGTACCTAATCGTACAGTAGTGCAGTTT
Organism: Rutidosis leptorrhynchoides; assembly: GCF_046630445.1. NCBI lineage: Eukaryota > Viridiplantae > Streptophyta > Magnoliopsida > Asterales > Asteraceae > Rutidosis > Rutidosis leptorrhynchoides. The sequence continues at coordinate 374,882,697 of NC_092337.1, read as the reverse complement.
TTAGTAAGTCCGGTTCGTTCCACAGGGAAATCTTTTAAACAAATCTTACCGCTATATTAGTTTTAATTTATAAAAATACAAATATATATATAAGTAATATTATTATTATAAAAGGGGGGTTTTTTTACCATTTAATGACCGGTTTGTCGATTTTTAAAACTTTAGTCGCAGTTAAAACCTAATGTAAAATATTAAATAAATAAAAGACTTAATTTAAAGCGTAAAGTAAATAACGATAATGAAATTGCGATAAATAAAAGTGCGATAAAATAAACTTGCGATAATTAATGAGTACGAAAATTAAAAGTGCAATTAAATACAATGACAATAAATAAAAGTGCAATTAAATACAATAACAATAAATAAAAGTGAAATAATTAGAAGTGCGATTAAATATGAAAATAAAGGAATTATGCTTATTTAAACTTCCGTAATCATGATGTTTGACGTGTTGATTTTAGTTTATTCCCATGGGTTAATTGTCCTTTGTCCTGGATTATTTAATATGTCCGTCTGGTTTTTGTCCATAACAGTCCATCAGTCATAAATATAAAGTGCGAGTGTCCTCGTCAAATTATCCTTATACCCGAAGTCAAATATTCCAACTAATTGGGGACTTAAACTGTAACAAGGTCTTAATACTTTGTTTAATAATTACACTAGGATATCGACTGCGTGTAACCCAAGGTTTTAATACTTTGTTATCAATTATGCCAAGTGTCCTTGTACATAATTTCACCTCTGTTTTAATAATTCCATAGACTATTAATCCATTCCCGTGTCCGGTTAAATGAACGATTATTCGTACATATAAATATTCCGCCCATCGTGTCCGATCGAGTGTATATGGTTATTTATAGGGACGTCCAATTGTAAATCTTTATATTAAAATTAACAAACTATCATTTAGTTAAACAAATATAAAGCTCATTAATAGCCCATAGTCTAATTTCCACAAGTGTCGTTCTTTTGTCCAAACCCCAATTATGGTACAAAGCCCAATTACCCAATTTTAATATTTTTAGTCCAACATCATGATTACTTCGACTTAAATAAGCATAATAATAATTTAGCTACGAGACATTAATGTAAAAAGGTTGAACATAACTTACAATGATTAAAAATAGCGTAGCGTTACACGGACAGAATTTCGACTTACACACTTACAACATTCGCTAACATACCCTTATTATTAGAAATTAAAATTAAAATTAAAATTATAATATAAATATATATACATATACGTTGATGAATGAAGAGAAAAAGATGTGTTAAATGATGCACCAAAGCTCGAAATTTATAGGCCTGTGAGCTGAAAAAGGGGCTCATGCGATCGCATGAAGATTACTCTTCAAGGCCATGCGATCGCATGGCCAGCTGGGGAGGCTCACATGCTCTTGTTTTTTCTGCCGACGGTTTTTATAATATAATATAATATATATTAATTTTAAGAATTAATTATATATTATATTATATTCATGTGCATAGTTGACTTGTAATTTTTAGTCCGTTGCGTCAAGCGTTGAGAGTTGACTCTGGTCCTGGTTCCGGATTTTCGAACGTCCTTGCGTACAATTTAATATATTGTATTTTGTGTTTCGAATCTTGTACTCTTGTAATTTTGAGACGTTTCTCATCAATAATTGGAACCTCTTTGATTGTATTTTGTACTTTTGAGCTTTTTGGTCATTTGCGTCTTCAATTCGTCGAATCTGTCTTTTGTCTTCACCTTTTATTATTTAAACGAATATCACTTGTAAATAGAACAATTGCAACTAAAAGCTTGTCTTTCTTGAGGGATAATGCTATGAAATATATGTTCGTTTTTAGCATTATCAAATATTCCCACACTTGATCGTTGCTTGTCCTCAAGCAATATAGTCTTGAAATATACTAGAATCACTTCTTTATTCTTCACACTTTGTACATCAGTGATTTCTTTACGGCGGTATAAACAATGGTAGTAACGATGTGATTTACAGTCCCACATGACTATAAAAATTTAGATCCATTAAGGAAATTGGATCTTTATGAAAACATTTGATCTTTTGAAAATTCAATCTAGTTTTTACCCTAGATAAGTTTTCCGGAATAACCCTTCACCGGTGTTTGCAAATTGTTTTTGTGGGTTTGGTGGGTTTGGTGGGTTTCAGATTTGAAAATTTTAGTTTAAAACTTGCGGTTTTGTGTCACCCACTTGCTAACCTTGTATTGGGAAACCAACACGTCCAGTATACTTGTTCCGTATATTACCTTTCGGTAAACTACCGTCCGGTTGTAAAGGAAAGCGTTGAACAAGCAACTGTTAAGGCAATGTCCCCTGACATGCTTTTAATTATGGTCTATAACGTGTCGGATGCAATTACTATCCTTGGTAGGAGCAATAGTAAAGCTCACCCTTATAATTTTTCGGTCTGGCACAAGGTCCTGTCTTTGACCATGCTATGCAACTACCGTTCTTACGGTTGACACCCGATTTGGTTCAGGTGACCTAATGAATTCCAGGTGAATTCCTAGGATTTTACGTTCAATGGTAATGAACGCATTGAAAATGGGTTTTCAGAAAATAAATCGGTTTTAATTTTGATCAAAATATTTTCTCGTTCAAGCTCGAGTTTAGATATCATTGAATTCCATGAGTTTGAATTCTCAATCTTTAAGGTCAATCTCTAGGATTGAGTAATATCAGTCTTAAAAGCTGATTTTTGATCTTTTAAGGAGATTATCCTTTTCTGGGGATCTGATTCATTAGTCTTATCCAGCGAATTTGCACGGCGTCCTCCCCATTTTACAAGACAGATCCTCTCATGGTTAGGATAAGTCTGACCACTTGGCGACCCTGTTTGATGCTGAGGTCCGTGGATTTCCTGCTGATTTTAGTGATGACATTTCTAGATTTTTCGTCAACCTACAGCTGGTCTGGACGACAACTTCATGACTTAAATCAAGAAGCGCGTTTCTTTTTCGGAAGACTTTACTTCCTTTTAATAATGGAATTGATTCATCGTGTAGATCCATCTTTCTTTCAAATATATTACAGTAAATCGGGTAAAACTGCTTAGATTAGCCTAAAGCAAAAGTATCTTCAATTATTTGTACAAAAATATGTGATATATGTTTTAAATAACTTGGTAAATTTTCCCACACTTGGTTTTTATTTTCCTTTTTATTGTCCTCTATTCCATTTTAAATGAATTTTAACATTTTGGTTTGTTTCTCAATTTATGTCCTTTCCAAGGTAACAATAATTTTGGTGTTAACACCTAGTTTTATCGTTCATAAATATGTATAAACATGATTTTGAATTCATTTAATTGAAAATTTTGAAAAATTTTACTAGAATTGGGTAGTCAGTATATAAGACTAGGGCTGTTCTTTATTATCAGAGAGCACTAGATTCTAATACAACTACTGCTTTACTAGTATTTCTAATGGTAACCAAGTGTATAAATCAAAATTTTTTTAAAATTCCGAAATAATTTAACCCCTTCCCACACTTAAGATCTTGCAATGCCCTCATTTGCAAGAAATCAGTAACAATTTAAATTATTGAGGGTAAATAGCGTAGAAAAATGATTAAATTTTACCAAAGTTTCCAAACATATTGGCGTTTGTTTGCTGAATGATAAATGGTGCATGTCATTTGTTCATTCCATCTTGTTGTTACATCACATTTATTTTTCATCTTGTCGTCAAAATTACTAGCTTTTGCTGAACTTAATGCCAGTCTTTGAAAATGCGCTGTTTTACCCTGTTTTGTACAATCGACAATATACATACAATACAAATATAAACATGCATGACAATTTGAAATGGGACTTAATATCCCACTTTCAAATCCTAAATGTGAAATATTAGTACACAATAATAATAAAAATGATAAAAATTACATAAATATATCCAATAACATAAGTTTAAACATGAAAAAGTAAAAAGATAAAAACATAAAAATCATAAAAATAACCAATGGAACTAAATCAGTCTGGATAGGGGTTCCAGTTCATCTCGTCAGGTGGGTTTCATTGTTGGTTATAGGTGTTCTGATAGGCTTGGTTATAGTCATATCGGTTAAAGGGTGGTCGGATGTCGGGGTTGTGTAGCGAAAAATGAGCAGGTCGAGTAGGCACGTAATTATTTGGTACCTGATATGATAGCTGGCTCATGATTTGGTGCTGATGAAATAACCAGCTATCGTGTTGGCGTCGCCTATAATCCTCGTATACTCGCTCGGAGTTCCACTGCTCGTACATACTATGTCTGGCAGCGCTCGTCATTGCTTCCTCATCTATACGAACGTGGACGTCAAGAATAGCATCTTGAAAGACATCCCTAATGTCTTCCGCTTCCTCCATTTCCTCGTCTGAGCCTCTCTCTACCTGAGGATGATTACCTTCATAGGGAATTGCCTGGTTGCGTCTACTCTTCAATACCTTAGCACCCGTATAAACCCGCAATCCTATGGTCTCATCCTGTTCTCTACAAATTTGTAATGGACCCCCTTGGTTCCTATCAACACCTAAATACTCTCCAATGAGAGTAACAAAAATACCTCCTCCTATTATACTCCCGTCCTGCATTCCTTCTACCATTTTAGATAAATAAAAACCAACACAGTAAGGGATATTAACAAAGCTTCTCGGGTCTCGAATACACTTTAGGTAAAATAAATCATGTAAGGTCATTTTCTCCTTATTGTGACCTCTCTGTGTAATCGAGTTAGCCAAAAATCTATGAATTACACGAAGCTCGGCTTTCTTAATATGTAACTAGGAGTGTTTTCCTCCCAGTGTAAAAACATTATAGTTTAACATACGCCTCCAAACGGCGTTCGCGTCAAAGTTCCTATCTACCCTTTCACCACGATAAATCAAACTCATACAATCGGGTAGTAGCAATTCACTAGGAGTGTAAATCTGTAATGCCCTGGCCATGTCCATCTTGGACATCCTGTACATCCTACCGCCAAGGATAATCTAAGAAAACTTCTATCATCTAACCTATCTACATCTACATTTAACGTTATAGTACTCATCAGCTCAACACACCATTCCTTATAAACAGGTCTACGAATGGTGAAAAGACGTTCCCAATCTGTAAAAGAAGAACTGCCATACCTTTGAATCAAATGCTGTCTAACACGGTCAGTTAGATGGACCGTTTCCAAAGGATTTCAATCAATTACCCTCGGCACCTCTACCTCTTCTGTTACCAATTTAAATTTATTACTTTGATATGCCGAGTAATCTCCCCATCGTCTATCGAATCTCAGATTAGGATGCAACGTGTGTTCCGGAATTGTTAGGTATTCTACAGGTGGATGTGGCGGAAATACTATGAATTCAGTAGGTAACTGTAGCGGGTCATAATAAGGTACGTGCTGATCAGGCTGATGTTGTTGTTCCTGTTGTGGTACTTGTTCGGGTTCTGGCTCGTATTGCATTTCTGGTTCTGGTTCTGGTACTGGAGCAGGTCGTCTAGATGATGACGATCCTGAACCTCCAGTATCGGCTCTCTGCAAAGCACATTAAACATAAAATTTCTGCATCCAAATATACATTAGTGTTAGCAAAATAACAACTTAAATTAACCACAATAACATGTTAAATCAAACTTAATCTTATACGCATTTTCACAATTTTTACAATTCTAAACTTTTTCAAATAAGCACATATGAAAATGTAGACAAAGTTCATAAGCATTTAACTCAAATAACATGTCAAAATAGTCATTACTAGCAATGAAACAAGTCTCAAATGGCAATTATATCAAATTAATCAAGTTCAAGAATTTTCGCCTAAAAAGTCAACTTTAATCTTTAAAAATCATGTTTAGGATCAATGTTTGGATCATTTAACTACCTAAACATGTTACACTACTCAATTAAGCAATAATTCATGACAAAAATCGGCCATAACCTGTTTTTATCAAAAAGCCCCAAATTGCTCAAGAACACAAACCCTAGATTTCTAAAAATTTTGAAGTTTTTGGCTTCAAATCATGTTAAATAGCATCAATCTAGGTTATACATGCATAAAATACTAACAATTTATCACTAATTACACTAGAAATCAACAAAATTGCATTAGGTAAAATATTGGTAATTATCACAAAAACTAGGAATTTATAGAGTTTAGGGGTGTAATTTTTACCTTTTTGCAGAAGAATGCAAATCTAGGCATGATTAGAGCAAGAAAATTGACGAATTACGGTGAAAAATTACAAATTTTAGAGATTATTTTGGGGTATTTTCGTATGTGTGTGTGTGGAGTGGTAAAGAACACAGACTCGCTGAGCTTTTCTATCTGGCCAGTTTTCCAGCCTCATGTGATCGCATGAGGTTGGTGTGTAAACCCCATGCGATCGCATGGGGTGCCGGGTACAGTGTTTTTTTTTTTTTTTTTTATAAAACCTTATACTTAATAAAACATAAAATTAATAAAATTTTAAAAATTTGTTTCTTTTTAGGATGAGGGCGTTTCGGATCGTTGTCCTAGTCCGTCCCTCGACAAAATTTTAAAATTTGTCAATTCAAAGCGCGGTTTTTAAAAGTAAAGATTTTTTTTTAATGTTTTTGGCATACTTTAGTTCAATAAGATTAAAAAATAATGATAATAAAAGTTCTCGTCCCTCCCTTGGGTAGAGCAATTTCGGTTCAACGACCTAGTCTTCAACTCACGACGAATTTTTAAAAATCATATTTTTAACTTAGCGAAATAAAGTAAATTTTTGTTTTTAAATTCACACCAAATTTAAATTTAAAATGCATAAAATTAAAAATTCATATTAAAAATTCACACCAAACTTATATTATATTTTTGTTTTTATACATACAAACTTATATTAAAAATATTAATTTTTCATATATTTACAATTTTTAAATATATTGATTTAAAAAGTTTACAATATTTTACTATTAATTTTAAAAACAAAGTAAAAATAGAATTAAAAATCTTTTTGGTCTTTTATCCCACTTTAATCAATCAAATATTATCAAAAATATACGCCCCTCTTTTCGGTAAAGTAATTTCGGTTCCATGACCTAATTTAACTCATGACGAATTTTTGAAATATTTTGGTTGATTGATTAAAGATATTTATACCTTAAGAATAAATGGTAAATTTCGCAGTGATGTAGTAAATTTTTGTATGATATCAATAATTTCGGTCGCAAGACATAACTTTATCGAATACCAATTTAATACTTTATAGCGAACAATTTAGCGTTTATTATCAAAATGTTAAAAATAAAAATAAAAATAAATACTGTACATACTTACCTGTGAAATAGATTTCTTAGTGATATGCTCTAGCCCACTCATAAGATAGTCGGACTAATTGGTTTTCCATGGCTACATAGACGTAACCTCGAACATTCAACGTTTTTTCTTCTAAACATATGAACGGTCCATCTCTGCATAGCGTAACAAATTCGGTATTGGAATATGTCTGATTCGTCGAGCATTTTCCTTCGTGTGACCATTTTCCGCATTTGTGACATCTTTCAAGGTGTCGTGCTCTTCTTTTCGCTGCGGATTTTGATTTTTCTTTACCAAATTGTAACTTATTATCTTCGTTCCTGGATTCTTTTCTTACTCCGTCCAATTTACCTCTGATTAATGATACTATTTCACTTGGAAGGGTGTCATTATTACGTTTAGTGATCAAAGCGTGTAGCATTAGACCATGGTTTAATTCACAGGAAGTCTTGATCTCGTAAAACCTAAAAAAAATAAAAATTCAGAATGGGGGGAGAAGGCTAGTTCTTTAGGGTCTGCTAGGAAAAGACCATTCGGATTCCATTTTCGAGAACTACACGAAAACAGAAAATCTAACTCTAACAGAAATACATATTATCCTTTAAAGACTTGATTCTCCCTACACTTAGTTAGCTGTGGTGTCGAAATTGTGATTAACTTCGTTGTCGACTTCCATTGGACTATCTATGTAATGTTTAACTCTGTGACTATTAACCTTAAATTCAATCCCATTTGAATTTATCAATTCTACTGTTCCGTACGGGAAAACTCTTTTGACTATGAATGGTCCAGACCATCTTGATTTCAATTTTCCAGGAAATAGCTTGAATCGTGAATTGAAAAGAAGAACTCTGTCTCCTTCTTTAAATTCTTTTGAACTTCTGATTCTTTTATCATGCCATTTCTTCGTTCTTTCCTTATAGATTAACGAATTTTCATATGCTTCATGTCTTAATTCTTCTAATTCGTTTAGTTGACTTAACCGTAGACGTCCAGCTTCATGTAAATCAAGATTACATGTTTTCAAAGCCCAAAATGCTTTGTGTTCAATTTCTACTGGAAGATGACATGCTTTTCCGTAAACGAGTTTAAAAGGTGTGGTTCCAATTTGAGTTTTGTAGGCTGTTCTAAAAACCCAGAGTGCATCCTCCAATTTTATGGACCATTCCTTCGGATTTGATCCTACGGTTTTCTCTAGAATACATTTTAAAGCTCGGTTGGTATTTTCAACTTGTCCACTTGTCTGTGGATGATAAGCAGTGGAGATTTTATGAGTTACTCCATATCTTTTGAGAACTTTCTCAAGTTGATTGTTACAAAAATGAGTACCCCGATCACTTATTAAAGCTTTCGGTGTTCCAAACCTTGCAAAAAGACGTTTTAAAAAGTTGACTACAACTCGTGCATCATAAGTTTGGAGAGCTTGTGCTTCCGCCCATTTAGATACATAATCAATGGCTACGAGAATATATAGATTATTATGAGATTTTGGAAATGGACCCATAAAGTCAATACCCCAAATGTCAAATACTTCACATACTTGAATGACATTTTATGGCATTTCATCACGTTGACTTATTTTTTCGGCCCTTTGACAAGCATCACAGGATTTGCAAAGAAGGTGTGCGTCTTTGAAAATTGTAGGCCAATAGAATCCAGCATCGTAAACTTTTCTTGCTGTAAGCTGAGGCCCATAATGCCCTCCTGTTGGTCCGGTGTGATAATGGTTTAAGATTTTACTAGCTTCATCTCCGAATACACATCGGCGTATTATTCCATCGGGACACCTTTTAAACAAATGTGGATCTTTCCAGAAATAGTGTTTTATATCACTAAAGAATTTCTTTCATTTTTGGTACGACAATCATTTTTCAAGGAATCCACATACTAAGTAGTTTGCATAGTCTGAAAATCATGGAATTTCATTATAATCTATCTTCAATAGATATTCATCAGGAAAGTTGTCTTGTATGGCCTATTCATTTAGAACTTCTAATTTGGGATTTTCAAGACGAGAAAGATGATCAGCGGCGAGATTTTCTGCTCCCTTTTTGTCTCGGATTTCAATATCGAACTCTTGTAAGAGTAAGATCCAACGGATTAATCTTGGTTTGGCATCTTGTTTCGAAAATAGGTATCTAAGAGCAGAATGGTCGGTATAGACCACCGTTTTTGCTAGAACGAGATATGAACGAAATTTGTCAAAAGCAAAGACAATAGCAAGGAGTTCTTTTTCAGTAGTTGTATAGTTCGTTTGTGCTCCTTGTAACGTCTTACTAGCATAATATATAGGTTGAAATCGTTTTTCAATCCTTTGTCCTAAAACGGCTCCCATTGCGAAATCACTTGCATCGCATATAAGTTCAAACGGTAGATTCCAATTTGGAGTTATCATAATCGGTGCATTAGTGAGTTTTTCTTTAAGAATATTAAAAGATTTGATGCAATCATCTGAAAAGATGAATGGAGCATCCTTTTCTAGGAGTTTATTCATAGGAGTGGCAATTTTAGAAAAATCTTTTATAAAATGTCGGTAAAAACCGGCATGCCCTAGAAAACTCCTAACTCCTCTAACATTGGTGGGATGTGAAAGTTTAGCAATTACATCTACTTTAGCTCTATCCACTTCAATTCCTTCCTTTGAAATTTTATGTCCAAGAACGATGCCTTCTTTAACCATGAAATGGCATTTCTCCCAATTAAGTACTAGATTTGATTGTTCGCATCTAATAAGCATTCGTTCAAGATTAACTAGACATGATTCAAATGTATCACCGAAGACTGAAAAGTCATCCATGAAAACTTCCATGCATTCTTCTATCATGTCGTGAAAAATCGCCATCATGCACCTATGAAAGGTTGCAGGGGCGTTGCAAAGTCCAAATGGCATGCGTATGTAAGCAAAAGTACCATAAGGGCACGTGAATGTGGTTTTCTCTTGGTCTTCGGGTGCTATTGGAATTTGAAAATATCCGGAAAAACTATCAAGAAAACAATAGTAACTATTTCCGGCTAATCTTTTCAACATTTGATCAATGAAAGGTAAGGGAAAGTGATCTTTTCTGGTGGCGTCATTTAATTTTCTATAATCAATACAAACACGCCATCCTGTTACAGTCCAAGTAGGAATAAGCTCATTTTTCTCATTTGTGATGACAGTCATGCCACCGTTCTTAGGTACGCATTGAACTGGGCTTACCCATGGACTATCAGAGATTGGATAAATTAAACCTGCATCAAGCAGTTTAATAATTTCTTTCTTAACAGCATCTTGCATATTCGGATTTAGTCTTCGTTGGCGTTGCACATACGTTTTATGACCTTCTTCCATAAGGATTTTATGTGTGCAATACGAAGGACTTATTCCTTTAATATCATGAATTTTCCATGCAATGGCTGGTTTATGAGCTTTTAACACAGAAATGAGTTGAGATTTTTCATTTTCAGTAAGAGAAGACGATATTATTACAGGTAATTCAGATTCACCATGTAAATAAACGTATTCCAAATGGTTTGGAAGTGGCTTTAACTCTAATGTCGGAGGTTCTTCTATCGATGATTTATATCGATATCTGTCTTCTTCTTTTAGCATTTGAATTTCTTCTATTGTTGGTTCATATCCATTAGCCATAAGTGTAGCTAACATTTCAGTTTCATCAATTGGTTTAGTACCTTCTCCTAAAGAACATTCCCTGTTCCTTGTAATTCTGGAAATTCTTCTAACAATTCTGCATGTGAATCTATAGTTTGAATATAATAGCATGTATCATTTGCAGATTGCAGTTGTTGCATAGCTCTATCAACTGAAAAGGTAACACTCTCGTCCTCTATACTTAGGGTAAGTTTCTTACCAAACACGTCTATTATTGCTTTAGCCGTGTTTAAGAATGGTCTTCCTAATATGAGAGGTACTCGAGAATCTTTTTCCATATCCAGAACAACAAAATCTACTGGAAATACTAAATTACCAACTTTAACTAGCATGTTCTCCATTATCCCTCTAGGATATTTTATTGATCGATCGGCTAGTTGTATAATTATTCTTGTTGGTTTCAATTCTCCAAGGTCTAGTATAGTGTATAGTGAATACGGCATTAGATTTATACTAGCACCTAAGTCTGCCAATGCTTCTATTGAACTAAGAATACCCAGAAAACATGGAATTGTGAAACTTCCTGGATCTGATAATTTTTCTGGTATCTTATTCAACAGCACTGCAGAACAATTAGCATTCATAGTAACAGTCGAGAGTTCTTCTATTCGTGATTAGATCTTTCAGAAATTTAGCATATCTAGGCATTCCTGAAATCACATCAATGAAAGGAAGATTGACATTTATTTGTTTAAACATATCCAAGAATTTGGATTGCTCGGCTTCAAGTCTCTCCTTTCTCATTTTACTCGGGTAAGGAAGTGGTAGTTGGTATGGTTTAACATAAGGTTTAGCCTTAACTGTGTTATCTTCATTAACCTTTTCAACTACCGGTTCTTTTTCCTTATCTTGTTCAGGTTGTGGTTCTTGTGGAGTAGGAATAGCTTCATCAGAAATTACAGGTATTTCAGGTGGTTTAAGTGTAATACCACTTCTTGTGGTAATAGCTTTAGATGTTTCATTCCGGGGGTTAGCATTTGTATCACTAGGTAGACTTCCCGGTTTTCTTTCACCTATTAACCTTGCTAGGTTACTCACTTCTTGTTCCAAATTTTGAATAGAAGCTTATTGATTTCTAAATGCTTGAGCATTTTGTTCATTGGTTTGTTTCTGAGATGTGAAAAACTGTGTTTGAGATTCAACTAGCTTTGTCATCATATCTTCTAAATTTGGCTTTTTATCATCGGTTTGTGGTGGTTTGTTTTGAAAATTAGGTCTTTGCTGATTGTAAGTATTATTAGATACTTGTTGATTACTAGGACCTTGTTGGTTGTTGTATGGAATATTTCGGTTATAATTCTGGTTTTGATTATAGACTGGTCTTGGCGGTTGATAATTATTATGATAATTATTTCTAGGCCTTTGGTTTATGTATGAAACATTCTCTCTTTGTTCCATTGTTAGTTCAATACTAAGACAATCTTTTGTCAAATGTGGTCCTCTACACTGCTCACAACTAATTCGTATTGAGTGGATATCTTTAGTCATCTTTTCCATTCGTCTCTCGATAGCATCTATCTTTGCGGAAATGGAATCTAAGTCATGGCTAGAATCGGCTCTAGTTGCTTTAGATGATCTAACGATACCTTTTTCTTGGTGCCACTCATGTGAGTGGGAAGCAGTGTTATCAATAATTTTGTAAGCATTAGTTTCTGTTTTCTTCATAATAGAACCACCAGCTGCTATATCTATGTCTTTTCTTGTAGTGATGTCGCATCCTTGGTAGAATATTTGTACTATTTGACGGTGTCTAAACCATGTTGCGGACATCCTCTCAATAACTTTCCAAATCTGGTCCACGCCTCATATAGAGTTTCATTTGGCTTTTGTGTGAACGTAACAATTTCTCCTTGAAGTCTTAAGGCTTTAGATGCCGGAAAGAATTGTTTAAGAAATTTTTCAACTAAAACGTCTCATGTATCAATTGCCCCTTCAGGTAATGATTCTAACCAATCTTTCGCTTCTCCCTTTAAAGTCCAGGAAAATAACATGAGATATATCTGTTCATCCTCAACTTATCTTATTTTAAATAGAGTGCAGATCCTATTAAAGGTACGAAGATGTTCGTTTGGATCTTCCTTCGGCGCACCACTAAATTGGCATTGATTAGTTACCATGTGTAGAATTTGTCCTTTGATTTCATAATCTGGCGCATTTGTGTCAGGTTGAGTAATTGCGTAACCTTGGCCAGTGCGTTTAGCTCTCATTCGGTCTTCCATACTTAGAGGTTCCAGATTCTCCATGATTGAATTTGTTGAATCTGAATCACTAGAGGATTCTGATTTAATGGTTGGTTCCTCAACAATCTCTGTTTGAATGATTGGTGGTTCCGGAGGAAAAATTGATGGTTCAGGATCTCGAAATCGTCCCTGAATATCCTCCGGATTCTCAATTGTGAGGTTAGGTTCAAAAAATGGATTATCGGAAATTTGAATTGGAGTACTTGGTCTACTGGATGACGATTCTAAAGAAAAATCAACGGCGACAATATTTGCTAGATGTCTTGATCGAGTTACAGGTGGTGAACGTACAAAAGGTGGTGAACGTTTTGCTCGGTGCATTAACTGAATATCCTATTAGTTTTTAAAAAGAAAGAAAAATTATATAAGTTATCCAATTAATAGACTTTTCTGATTTTGCCCACGTTTCGAATAGCCAAAAGATGCAGCAGAGGGGCATGATTCGTTTGGTCTCAATATAATTGACTACTGTTTGGCTCCAATAACCCGGTCCACGTACAAATCCAACTATTACTACGAACCAGAAAATTTTGATGTCTATCAATTTAACCGCTTAAAATAATTTTTCGTTTGAAATTTAAAGAAATATTAGATAAGAAATAGAGAAAATTCTAAGTCCTAAAAACTAAAATGGCGAGAAATAAGAGAGAAAAAGAGCGCGTCGAAAAACGTCGAAAAATAAAAAATTGAAAAAAAATTAGGCGTCGCAAAATAAAAATAAGAAAGTAGCGCGTCGAAACTTAAAAAGGCACTAAAAACTAAAAATTAAAAGTTGCGTCTAAAAATATTAAAACTTAAAAGAAATTCTATATCTCAAAACGACAATAACTTAAAAAGGTACTAAAATATAAAAACAGCGTCGCGAAATTCTAAATCACCTAAATCTTAGTCTAAAGAAAAAGCACTTAAGGGATTTTACGGCAAAGCCTAAAAATCTAGAAATAAAAATAACTATTGCAAAAACTATGTCTTAAAACTAAATACGAACGAAAAATACAAAAAAAAATTACGCTAAAACAAATAAAAAGGAACAAAATATAAAAATAAAATAAAAGTTGTAAAAATTACAATTTTTATAAAAATATTATTTTTATATTATTTATTTAATAAAACTATTAATTTTATAAATTATTTAAACTAAATATACAAAATAATAATAAAAACTAAATTATATAATAATAATACCCTAATTAGGGTTTAAATTAAATAATAATAATAATAATAATTACTCCATAATGATTGCAGAGTTCAGTCAAATGTGGCGTGTCAGCAGGGCTCATGCGATCGCATGAGTCCTAAGTTACCCAGCCATGCGATCGCATGGGCTAGGGTTTCGGGCCAGAGAGTGGGCTGCTACAGTACGGGCCGAATGTTTTTTTTTTTTTTTTTTTTCTGTTTTGCTGTTTTGATTTATATTAAAACAAATTATTTAAATAAAATTTATATTTTTATAAACTAAAATAAAAATAAAGAAACTTTATAAAACTTATATATTTAACAAACTCTTAAAAATATTTATATTTTGTTTTTCTTTTTATATTTTTGAATTTTTAAAACGTATTTTTACAAAAGCGTATTTTTTATAAAAGTAAACTAAAAATAATTTTTTTTTATAGAGCGTTGCGCTTCCGGCATTTAAGCAGAAAAGCTCCCCGGTAGCGGCGCCAAAAATACTTGATGTTATGCGAGGCGTATATGAAATAGTGTATATTTTACTAGTAAAACTATTAAATACGATACAATTTTACACAAGATATTTATTTATTTATAGAATGGATATACCTAAACCTTGCTACAACACTTATAGGCAGTGTACCTAATCGTACAGTAGTGCAGTTTTTAGTAAGTCCGGTTCGTTCCACAGGGAAATCTTTTAAACAAAGCTAACGCTATATTAGTTTTAATTTATAAAAATACAAATATATATATAAGTAATATTATTATTATAAAAGGGGGTTTTTTTACCGTTTAATGACCGTTTGTCGATTTTTAAAACTTTAGTCGCAGTTAAAACCTAATGTAAAATATTAAATAAATAAAAGACTTAATTTAAAGCGTAAAGTAAATAACGATAATGAAATTGCGATAAATAAAAGTGCGATAAAATAAACTTGCGATAATTAAAGAGTACGAAAATTAAAAGTGCAATTAAATACAATGACAATAAATAAAAGTGCAATTAAATACAATAACAATAAATAAAAGTGCAATAATTAGAAGTGCAATTAAATATGAAAATAAAGGAATTATGCTTATTTAAACTTCCGTAATCATGATGTTTGACGTGTTGATTTTAGTTTATTCCCATGGGTTAATTGTCCTTTGTCCTGGATTATTTAATATGTCCGTCTGGTTTTTGTCCATAACAGTCCATCAGTCATAAATATAAAGTGCGAATGTCCTCGTCAAATTATCCTTATACCCGAAGTCAAATATTCCAACTAATTGGGGACTTAAACTGTAACAAGGTCTTAATACTTTGTTTAATAATTACACCAGGATATCGACTGCGTGTAACCCAAGGTTTTAATATTTTGTTATCAATTATGCCAAGTGTCCTTGTACATAATTTCACCCCTGTTTTAATAATTCCATAGACTATTAATCCATTCCCGTGTTCGGTTAAATGAACGATTATTCGTACATACAAATATCCCTCCCATCGTGTCCGATCGAGTGTATATGGTTATTTATAGGGACGTCCAATTGTAAATCTTTATATTAAAATTAACAAACTATCATTTAGTTAAACAAATATAAAGCCCATTATTAGCCCATAGTCTAATTTCCACAAGTGTCGTTCTTTTGTCCAAACCCCAATTATGGTACAAAGCCCAATTACTCAATTTTAATATTTTTAGTCCAACATCATGATTACTTCGACTTAAATAAGCATAATAATAATTTAGCTACGAGACATTAATGTAAAAAGGTTGAACATAACTTACAATGATTAAAAATAGCGTAGCGTTACACGGACAGAATTTCGACTTACACCCTTACAACATTCTCTAATATACCCTTATTATTAGAAATTAAAATTAAAATTAAAATTATAATATAAATATATATACATATACGTTGATGAATGAAGAGAAAAAGATGTGTTAAATGATGCACCAAAGCTCGAAATTTATAGGCCTGTGAGCTGAAAAATGGGCTCATGCGATCGCATGAAGATTACTCTTCAAGGCCATGCGATCGCATGGCCAGCTGGGGAGGCTCACATGCTCTTGTTTTTTCTGCCGACGGTTTTTATAATATAATATAATATATATATTAATTTTAAGAATTAATTATATATTATATTATATTCATGTGCATAGTTGACTTGTAATTTTAAGTCCGTTGCATCGAGCGTTGAGAGTTGACTCTGGTCCCGGTTCCGGATTTTCGAACGTCCTTGCGTACAATTTAATATCTTGTATTTTGTGTTTCGAATCTTGTACTCTTGTAATTTTGAGACGTTTCTCATCAATAATTGGAACCTCTTTGATTGTATTTTGTACTTTTGAGCTTTTTGGTCATTTGCGTCTTCAATTCGTCGAATCTGTCTTTTGTCTTCACCTTTTATTATTTAAACGAATATTACTTGTAAATAGAAAAATTGCAACTAAAAGCTTGTCTTTCTTGAGGGATAATGCTATGAAATATATGTTCGTTTTTAGCATTATCAATAACCAACAAGGTCCTAGCAATCAACATTATCTAATAATACTTACAATCAGCAAAGACCTATTTTTCCAAATAAACCACCACAAACCGATGATAAAAAGCCAAATTTAGAAGATATGATGTCAAAGCTAGTTGAATCTCAAACTCAATTTTTCACATCTCATAAACAAACGAATGAACAAAATGCTCAAGCATTTAGAAATCAACAAGCTTCTATTCAAAATCTGGAACAAGAAGTAAGCAACCTAGCAAGGTTGATAGGTGAAAGAAAACTGGGAAGTCTACCTAGCGATACAAATGCTAACCTCCGGAATGAAACAGCTAAAGTCATTACCACAAGAAGTGGTATTACACTTAAACCACCTGAGATGCCTGTAATTTCTGATGACTCTATTCGTACTCCACAAGAACCACAACCTGAGCAAGATAAGGAAAAGGAACCGGTAGTTGAAAAGGTTAATGAAGATAACACAGTTAAGGCTAAACCTTATGTTAAACCATACCAACCACTACTTCCTTACCCAAGTAAAATGAGAAAAGAAAGACGTGAAGCCGAGCAATCCAAATTCTTGGATATGTTTAAACAAATAAATGTCAATCTTCCTTTCATTGATGTAATTTCAGGAATGCCTAGTTATGCTAAATTCTTGAAAGATCTAATCACAAATAGAAAGAAAATGGAAGAACTCTCGGCTGTTATAATGAATGCTAATTGTTCTGCAGTGCTGTTGAATAAGATACCAGAAAAATTATCAGATCCAGGAAGTTTCACAATTCCATGTTTTCTGGGTAGTCTTAGTTCAATAGAAGCATTGGCAGACTTAGGTGCTAGTATATATCTAATGTCGTATTCACTATACGCTAAACTAGACCTCGGAGAATTGAAACCAACACGAATAAGCATACAACTAGCCGATCGATCAGTAAATATCCTAGAGGGATAATGGAAAACATGCTAGTTAAAGTTGGTACTTTAGTATTTCCAGTAGATTTTGTTATTCTGGACATGGAAGAAGATTCTCTAGTTCCTCTCATATTAGGAAGACCATTCTTAAACACGGCTAAAGCAATAATAGACGTGTTTGGTAAGAAATTGACCCTAAGTATAGAGGACGAGAGTGTTACCTTTTCTGTTGATAGAGCTATGTAACAACCGCAAACTGCAAATGATACATGTTATTATATTCAAACTATAGATTCACATGCAGAATTGTTAGCAGAATTTCCAGAATTACAAGGAACGGGAGAATATTCTTTAGGAGAAGGAACTGAACCAATTGATGAAGCTGAAATGTTAGCTGCACTTATGGCAAATGATTATGAACCAACAACAGAAGAAATTCAAATGCTAAAAGAAGAAGACAGATATCGATACAAATCATCGATAGAAGAACCACCGATATTAGAGTTAAAACCACTTCCAAACCATTTGGAATATGCTTATTTACATGGTAAATCTGAATTACCTGTAATAATATCGTCTTCTCTTACGGAAAATAAAAAATCTCAACTCATTTCTGTGCTAAAAGCTCATAAACCAGCTATTGCATGGAAGATTCATGATATTAAAGGTATAAGTCCTTCGTATTGCACACATAAAATCCTTATGGAAGAAGGTCATAAAACGTATGTGCAACGCCAACGAAGACTAAATCCAAATATGCAAGATGTTGTTAAGAAAGAAATTATTAAACTGCTAGATGCAGGTTTAATTTATCCAATCTCTGATAGTCCATGGGTAAGCCCAGTTCAATGTGTACCTAAGAAGGGTGGCATGACTGTCATCACAAATGAAAAAAATGAGCTTATTCCTACTAGGACTGTAACAGGATGGTGTGTTTGTATTGATTATAGAAAATTAAATGACGCCACCAGAAAAGATCACTTTCCCTTACCTTTCATTGATCAAATGTTGGAAAGGTTGGCCGGAAACAGTTACTATTGTTTTCTTGACGGTTTTTCCGGATACTTTCAAATTCCAATAGCACCCGAGCACCAAGAGAAAACCACGTTCACGTGCCCTTATGGTACTTTTGCTTACAAACGCATGCCATTTGGACTTTGCAACACCCCTGCAACCTTTCAAAGGTGCATGATGGCAATTTTTCACGACATGATAGAGGAATGCATGGAAGTTTTCATGGATGACTTTTCAGTCTTCAGTGATACATTTGAAACATGTCTAGTTAATCTTGAACGAATTCTTATTAGATGTGAACAATCAAATCTAGTACTTAATTGGGAGAAATGCCATTTCATGGTTAGAGAAGGCATCGTTCTTGGTCATAAAATTTTAAAGGAAGGAATTGAAGTAGATAGAGCTAAAGTAGATGTAATTGCTAAACTTCCACATTCCACCAATGTTAGAGGAGTTAGGAGTTTTCTAGGGCATGCCGATTTTTACTGACGTTTCATAAAAGATTTTTCTAAAATTGCCACTCCTATGAACAAACTCCTTAAAAAAGATGTTCCATTTATCTTATCAGATGAATGCATCAAATCTTTTAATATTCTTAAAGAAAAACTCACTAATGCGCCAATCATGATAACTCCAAATTGGAATCTACCATTTGAACTCATGTGCGATGCAAGTGATTTTGCAATGGGAGCCGTTTTAGGACAAAGGATTGAAAAACGATTTCAACCTATTTATTACGCTAGTAAGACGTTACATGGAGCACAAACGAATTACACAACTACTAAAAAAGAACTCCTTGCTATTGTCTTTGCTTTTGACAAATTTCGTTCATATCTCGTTCTAGCTAAAACGGTGGTCTATACTGACCATTCTGCTCTTAGATACCTATTTTCGAGACAAGATGTCAAACCAAGATTAATCCGTTGGATCTTACTCTTACAAGAGTTCGATATTGAAATCCGAGATAAAAAGGGAACAGAAAATCTCGCCGCTGATCATCTTTCTCGTCTTGAAAATCCCGAATTAGAAGTTCTAAATGAATCGGTTATACAAGGTAACTTTCCTGATGAATATCTATTAAGAATCGATTATAATGAAATTCCATGGTTACAGACTATGCAAATTACTTAGTATGTGAATTCCTTGAAAAAGAGTTGTCGTACCAAAAACGAAAGAAATTTTTTAGTGATATAAAACACTATTTCTGGGAAGATCCACATTTGTTTAAAAGTTGTCCCGATGGAATAATACGCCGATGTGTATTCGGGGATGAAGCCAGTCAAATCTTAAACCATTGTCACACAAGACCAACAGGAGGGCATTATGGGCCTCAACTCACAGCAAGAAAAGTTTACGATGCTGGATTCTATTGGCCTACAATTTTCAAAGACGCACACCTTCTTTGCAAATCCTGTGATGCTTGTCAAAGGGCCGGAAAAATAAGTCAACGTGATGAAATACCACAAAATGTCATTCAAGTATGTGAAGTATTTGACATTTGGGGTAATGACTTTATGGGTCCATTTCCAAAATCTCATAATAATCTCTACATTCTCGTATCTAAATGGGCGGAAGCACAAGCTCTCTCGACTAACGATGCACGAGTTGTAGTCAACTTCTTAAAACGTCTTTTTGCTAGGTTCGAAACACTGAAAGCTTTAATAAGTGATCGGGGTACTCATTTTTGTAATAATCAACTTGAGAAAGTTCTCAAAAGATATGGAGTAACTCATAAAATCTCAACCGCTTATCATCCACAAACAAGTGGACAAGTTGAAAATACCAACCGAGCTTTAAAACGTATTCTAGAGAAAACCGTAGGATCAAATCCGAAGGAATGGTCTATGAAATTGGAGGATACACTCTGGGCTTTTAGAACAGCCTACAAAACTCCAATTGGAACCACACCTTTTAAACTCGTTTACGGAAAAGCATGTCACCTTCCAGTAAAAATTGAACATAAAGCATTTTGGGCTTTGAAGACATGTAATCTTGATTTACATTAAGCCGGACGTTTACGATTAAGTCAACTAAACGAATTAGAAGAATTAAGACATGAAGCATATGAAAATTCGTTAATCTATAAAGAAAGAACGAAGAAATGGCATGATAAAAGAATCAGAAGTTCAAAAGAATTTAAAGAAGGAGACAGAGTTCTTCTTTTCAATTCACGATTCAAGCTATTTCCTAGAAAATTGAAATCAAGATGGTCTGGACCATTCATAGTCAAAAGAGTTTTCCCGTACAGAACAGTTGAATTATTAAATTCAAATGGGATTGAATTTAAGTTTAATGGTCACAGAGTTAAACATTACATAGATAATCCAATGGAAGTTGAAGATGAAGCTAATCACAATTTCGACACCACAGCTAACTAAGTGTGGGAAGATTCAAATCTTTTTAGGGTAATATTTATTTCTGTTAGAGTTAGATTTTCAGTTTTCGTGTAGTTTTCGAGAATGGAATCCGAATGGTCTTTCCCTAGCAGACCCTAAAGAACTAGTCTTCTCCCTCCATTCTGAATTTTTATTTCTTTTAGGTTTTACAAGATGAAGAATTCCTTTGATCTGAACCATGGTCTAATGCTACACATTATGATTACTAAACGTAATAATGACATACTTTCGAGTGAACTGGTATCATTCATAAGAGAAAAAATGGACGAAGTGAGAAAAGAACTCAGGAAAGATCATCATAAGACACATTTTGGTAAAGGAAAATCCAAAATCCGCAACAAAAAGAAGAGCACGACACCTTGAAAGATGTTATTAATGCAGAAAATGGTCACACGAAGGTAAATGTTCAAACAATCAAACATATTCAAATACCGAATTTGTTACTCTATGCAGAGAAGGACCGTTCATATGTTTAGAAGAAAAGATATTGAAGAGTCGAGTTTACGCTTATGTAGCTATGGAAAACCAAATCACACGACTCTCCTATGAGTCAGCTAAAGCAGGTCTCTGAGAATTCTTTCTCATAGGTAAGTATGTGTAGTTTTTATTTTTTTTATTTATTTCTTTTAACCTTTTGATAATAAACGCTGAATCGTTCGCTATAAAGTATTAAATTGATATTCAATAAAATTAGGTATGCAAAACCGAAATTATTAATATCATACAAAAATTTATTACATCACTGCGAAATTTAACGTTTATTCTTAAGGTATAAATATATTTAATCAATCAATCCAAAATATTTCAGAAATTTGTCAGGAGTAAAACTAGGTAATATAGCTGAAATTACTTTACCCAAAAGAGGGGCGTATATTTTTGATAATATTTGATTGATTAAAGTGGGATAAAAGACCAAAAAGATTTTTAATTTTATTTTTTTCTTATTTTTAAAATAATATATAAATATTAAATTATTATTGTAAATCTTTTTAAATCAATATATTTAAGTTTTTAAATATTTTAAAAATTAATATTTTCAATATAAAGTTTGTAAAATTAATGTATAAAAATATTAATAATATTAATATGAATTTTTAATTTTATGCATTTTAAATTTAAGTTTGGTGTGAATTTAAAAACAAAAAAATTTACTTTATTTCATTAAGTTAAAAATTTGATATTTAAAATTCGTCGTGAGTTGAAGACTAGGTCGTTGAACCGAAATTGCTTTACCCGATGGCGGGACGAGAAATTTTGTTATCATTATTTTTAATCTTATTGATTTAAAGTATGCCAAAAACATTTTAAAAAACCCAAAAATCTTTGCTTTTAAAACGACGCTTAAAAAGTGACAAATTTTAAAATTTTGTCGAGAGACGGACTAGGACAACGATCCGAAACGCCCTCATTCTTAAAATAAACAAATTTTTAAAATTTATTAATTTATGTTTTATTAGTTAAAGGTTTTTATAAAAAAAATAAAAAAATCCGCACTCGCGAAACTTTATAGGGACCTACATCCGCACTCGCGGAGATATTAAAATCCAGATGGGGTTAACTGGTCGAACAGACCAGTCCCCAACACACTCACACCCAACTTTCTGCGAAAAAACCCATAAAAACGCTCTCAAATTCGAAATTTTTCACCGTTAATCATCAAATTTTTTGCTAAAATCATGTTGAGAAGGATCCTACCAAGAAGTTTCTCAAGGAGATCGGTAATTTCTACATCTAAACACTCTTTAATTCGGATTTTTAGTGTTCTTGAATAAATTTATACCTAATTTGATTTTGATGATTTCTAGTTTAATTATGCTCAAATTGTTTGTGTATTATGCTTGTATAACCTAGATTGATGCTATTTAACATGATTAGAAGCCTTAAACTTCAAATTTTGAGTAATCTAGGGTTTGTGTTCTTGAGCAAAATTGGGGCTTTTTGATATAAACGGGTTATGGCCGAATTTTGTTGTTAGTTTATACTAAATTGAGTAGTGTAACATGTTTAGGTTGCTAAATGATCAAAACTTTGATCCTAAACATGATTTTTAAGTATTAAAGTAGACTTTTTGAGTCAAAAATGCATGAACTCAATTTAATTGATATGAATGCCATTTGAAACTTGTTTAATTGCTAGTAATGATTATTTTGACATGTTATTTGAGATAAAAGCTAAAGAACATTGTATACATTTTCATATATGTTTATTGGTAAAAGTGTAGAATTGTTAATATTGTGAAAATGCATATAAAGTTTAAAATGGAATAAACATGTCTTTATGATTATTTTGATTTATGATTTTGCTAACACTAATGCATATTTGGATGCACAAAAATTGTGTTTAATGTGTTTTGCAGACTGAAAGGGGTGAATCTTCATCCGCATCTCAGGCTCACAATGCTCCTCATGAGAATGCAGAAGAACAGGAGATTAACGACCAATATAGACAAAATCTACCGCATCAATTCATTTCATATTCAAATATAGAATTGGTAGATTTACATCCTAATCTAAGGTTTGACCAACATTGGATAGATTATCCAAAATATCAGAGGAACTTGCACACCCTTCAGTTTAATGTTGTTGAAGTACCCAGAGTAATAGATTGGGAACCATTAGAAACAGTGGGATTGGCCAGTCCAATCATAGAATTACTTACATAAAGGTATGGTAATTCTACTTTTAATGATTGGGAACGTTTGTTTAATATACGTAGGCGTGTATATAGAGAATGGTGTGTGGAATTATTATGTAGTGTTGAAATAAATGATCGGGTAGCTACCTTAACCGATTGGAGTTTTATTAGATTTTTATTAGGAGGTGTGATGCACCATATGTCTCTACTAGACATGGCTCAGGCTTTGTGTATATATACGCCTAAGGAACTAGCATCTACTGATTGTCAAAGGTTGATAGTTAATGGTAGGAGGGTTGATGAAAATTTTGATATGAATGGAATATGGAGTAGAATGACTAGGCATAACCGATTTCGTGGGGGGAATAACTCTTATACTGATATTGATAGAGCTGAGCTAAGAGTAATCCATAGGTTCTTAGCAAACTCAATTACACAGCGAGGTAAGAACAAAGAGAAAGTAGATGAGAATGATTTATTTTATCTCATGTGTATTCAAGACCCACAGAGCGCTGTGAGTATACCTTATTGTGTGGGTTATTATTTATCTGCTATGGTTAGGAGTATACGGCCTAATAGTATAATAAGAGGTGGTATCTTTGTTACTTTAATTGCTGAGTATCTCGGTGTCGATAGAAATCAGGGGGGATTAATAATTGCATCACCAGAACCCCCTGATACAATTGGTTTGAAAGTATATCATGGTGCTAAGGTTTTAAAGAAACGATGTAACAACCCGACTTCATAAACTCAAAACGCGTACCCAAAAAAAAAAATTTGTATGTCAGTGCATTTGGACGGCGTCCAGAATCCTGGATGGCGTCCAGCTCAGAAAGGTGGGACGGCGTCCAAGAAATTAGGACGGCGTCCCAATGGTCTTCCAGCTACTGATCACGGGTCCAACTCACACGAGCGGAAAACCCGCTTCCCGACACTTTCAAACAAAAACCTTTTTACCACAAGTCAATATAAGTGAAACTAAGAGATTTTCATCATCAAATCAAGTTTTACATCAACGGGCCCACATCGCCCATTTTACGAGTTTCGTTCAAAAATAAAAGTTTCGAACAAATATAAGTTTAAGTTCCAAACGACACTAGAGCATGGTGTTTGGGGTTAAACTACCCTATCTTGGTCGAACTCCAAAAGCTAACACCCAAAAGCATCCCCTAACAAAACGAGCGGGAGACCACTAATCCAATTGAACGCTCTTACCCTTGTCGACGCCCGAGCCTATAAAAAGGTAAACAACGAGAGGGTAAGCAAAGCTTAGTGAATGCAATAATTATACGAATACATATATAATATACCTACTTGCAATCACTTACACAAATACCGCAAACATGCTAGCAAACACAATTAGCTTATCATCACAAATATAAGCTATAACATCCAATAATCAAGCTAGCATAACACAAGCGTATATAACATGAACGAAGTAATATGCTTACACTACAACACAATGACCATGGTTAACCAATCGTACAAGGAACGGTGTTTAAAGACCGTCGGTGTTCACAACAACCATTAGTGCACTTAACACTTCGTACACTAACCCCACGGGTGGCATCTTAACACTTCGATGCTTCACCCCGGGTGGCACCTTAACACTTCGGCACTTCACCCCGAGTGGTGTCTTAACACTTCGACACTTCACTCTTCACCTTACTTGAGGTGGCATCTTAACACATCGATACTTCACCTCGAGTGGCGCCTTAACACATCGGCACTTCGCCCGTTATTCTCTTGGAGTGGCATCTTAGCACATCGATACTTCACTCCGGGTGGTGTCTTAACACTTCGACACTTCACCCCGGGCGGCGTCTTAACACATCGACACTTCACCCTTCACATTACTTTGAGTGGTGTCTTAGCACATCGACACTTCACTCGTCACGTGAAATGTGGTGTCTTAGCACATCGACACTTCACATCTCACGCTACAACAAATAAATACATCATATACCTACGCATATAATTATTCCACTCACCTTAGAGTCTTCGTGAAAGATAACCAAACTTGCAACTTCAATGTAACGTACCTATTACATTTTACCACATAATCAATTCACAACTCAAGTCGGTCAAGCAACTCACTCAAAAATCTAGAGTCTTTTGACTCAAGGTGCAATCCCGACCCATTTTGCACCCTTAACCCTAATAATGGGTTAGCTTCACCAAAAACCCTAATTCTAGCCATTAAGGTCTTAACACACATTTAATCACCAAGTTGACTCGTTTTCGTACATGCAAGACAACCTAGGTCATCAAAGACCCATTTGACCCATTTCAAGGTCAACACACCCATTTGGGTCACCCACAACCCAAATGACACCTAATAACATTAACTATAAGTATACTAGTGATTTGCTAGGCCTTTAAGACCCATTTACCCTTTCAAAACCCTAGGTTAGTCACCATTTGGGTCTTCATGACCCAAACTTACCCAAAACCCCCAAATTACTCACAAATGGGTTTTATGTGCAACACTAACCCAAACCCTAACCCTTAAACACATTAAACTAAGGTAATAAAGTTTAGGGCTTACCACCACAATCAAAATGAAGCTAACGAGGAGATGAACAACTTCAATGCTCGAGCTAGAACCCGAAACAAGCTTCTTCCTCTCCTATTTGAGCTTTCTCACACTTAAGAGCACTCTCTCTCTAGAATTAAAGTAGATGATGTTTGGTGGTTGTGAATGGAGTAATGAGACTCCCAAAACTGATCTAGGGCTTTAAAATTCGTCCAAGAAGTGAAATTACCAAAATACCCATCTAAAATAATTAATAGCAAAAAGACATGCCTGCCAGCCATTCTGGACGGCGTCCAAAATGTTGGACGGCGTCCAGGTCTTCAAACTGGGATGGCGTCCCAAATGTTTGGACGGCGTCCAAACCCAAAAAGAAAACAGGATCTTACAACTCTCCCCCACTTGAACCGGATTGCGACCTCGCAATCCACGCCGCATGACAAGCAGGAAGATAAACCAAGATAAACTCTTCGGGCTCCCAAGTAAACTCGGAACCTATACTTCGACGCCATTGGACTTTAAAAGTCCTCACCTCTTTATTTCTCAATTTCTTAACCTTTTCATCAAGTATAGCAACCGGCTCCTCAACATACTCTAACTTATTATTTAGCTCAATCTCGCCTAACGACACCCACGAAGAATCATCCGCAAGACACTTACGGAGATGGGAAACATGAAATGTATTATGGATCCCCGCAAGTTCTTCGGGTAATTCCAAACGATAAGCAACTTCGCCAACACGAGCTAAAACTTTGAATGGCCCAATAAACCGAGGTGCTAACTTTCCCCATTTTCGAAATCGAATAATACCCTTCCAAGGCGAAACCTTAAGCATCACCATATCACCTTCTTGAAATTCGATCGTTCGTCTATGTTTATCGGCATACGACTTTTGTCTATCTTGAGCCTTCTTCAAATGTTCCCGAATAATATCAATCTTGTTATTCGTCTCCAAAACCAAATCGGTACTCCCGATTTCCTTTTGACCCACTTCACCCCAACAAATTGGAGTTCGACACCTACGCCCATATAGCATCTCATAAGGTGGCATCCCGACACCTACGCCCATATAGCATCTCATAAGGTGGCATCCCGATACTAGTATGATAACTATTATTGTACGAGAATTCCACCAAAGGCAAATGCTCATCCCCACTACCACCGAAATCAATAATGCACGCCCATAACATATCTTCTAAAGTTTGATTCGTACGTTCGGTTTGACCGTCCGTTTGAGGATGATACGCCGTGCTAAATTTCAATTGCGTTCCCATATCTTCGTGAAACTTTTCCCAAAATCGAGATGTAAAACGGGTATCTCGATCCGAAATAATAGATATAGGAACCCCATGTCGCGAGACCACTTCCTTGATAAACAACTTAGCCAAGGCCTCCGATGATATTGCTTCTTTAATGGGAAGAAACAAAGCACTTTTCGTCAACCGGTCAACTATCACCCAAATCGTATCAAATTGGGTTCTCGCCATCTTAGGTAACTTTGTTATGAAATCCATGGTAATGTGCTCCCATTTCCATTTTGGAATTTCTAACGGTTGCAATTTACCATACGGATTTTGGTGTTCGGCTTTTACTTGCAAACACGTGACGCATTGCTCAACATACTTCACAACATCACGCTTCATGCCCGGCCACCAATAATCTTTCTTCAAGTCATGATACATTTTCGTTGCACCCGGATGAATGGAATATTTGGACTTATGTGCTTCATCAAGTAGCACCCGCCGGTAATCACCCATCTTAGGTACCCACACCCTTCCTTAAAAAGACAACAAACCACGCGAGCCCATAGTAATGAACTCCGATTGGCCCACGATTCGTTCCGCATGCTTGTTGTGAACGTAAGCCTCTATTTGAATCTCGCCAAGCCTCTCAAGAAAATCGTTGAAATAATCAAACGTAACGATCCCACTTTTATCGCCGGATGTTGACTCTTTCGACTCAACGCATCCTCGACAACATTCGCCTTACCCGGATGATAAAGTATCTCACAATCATAATCTTTCACCACATCCATCCACCTACGTTGGCGATAATTCAAATCTCGTTGATTAAAGAGATGTTTCAAACTCTTATGATCCGAATAAATCGTACATTTGACACCATACAAGTAGTGGCGCCAAATTTTCAACGCATGCACAACCGCCGCCAACTCAAGATCATGAGTCGGATACCTCGTTTCATGTTCCTTTAATTGTCGAGAGGCATAAGCGATGACTTTACCTCTTTGCATTAGAACACACCCGAGACCATTTAAGGAAGCATCACAATAAACCGTCATGTCTTCCACCCCTTCCAGTAAAACTAACACCGGAGCTTGACATAACTTCTCCTTTAACAATTGAAAAGCAATTTCTTGCTCGTTCTCCCAAACAAACCTCACGTTCTTCCTCGTCAATTTCGTCAAAGAAGAAGCGATCTTAGAAAAGTCTTGGATAAATCGTCGATAATAACCGGCCAATCCGAGAAAACTTCGGACCTCCGTAGGCGTAGTCGGTTGTCTCCAACTCCTCACTGTCTCTATCTTCCCCGGATCTACTTGAATACTGTCTTTGTTCACAATGTGGCCAAGGAATTGAACCTCCCTTAGCCAAAATTCACATTTGGAGAACTTAGCATACAACTTCTCCTTTCGTAACGTCTTCAATACTTCGCGCAAATGACGTTCATGTTCGTTCATACTCTTCGAATAAACAAGTATATCGTCGATGAACACAATTACCGACTTGTCCAACAAAGGTTGGCACACTCGGTTCATAAGGTTCATGAATGCCGCCGGTGCATTCGTAAGACCAAAAGGCATAACCACAAACTCAAAATGCCCATAACGCGTTCGAAAAGCCGTTTTCTCGATATCTTCCTCACGGACCCGCATTTGGTGATAGCCGGACCGTAGGTCGATTTTAGAGAAATACGTTGCACCTTGGAGTTGGTCAAACAAATCGTCAATCCTAGGCAATGGATAACGATTCTTGATCGTCACTTTATTCAACTCCCGGTAATCGATGCACATCCGCATACTACCATCCTTCTTTTCACGAATAAAATCGGAGCGCCCCATGGCGAAGCACTCGGTCGAATAAAACCCTTCTCAAGTAACTCTTGGGTTTGATTTAACAACTCTTGCATTTCTGTTGGCGCTAAACGATAAGGAGTTTTAGCAATGGGAATAGCTCCCGGAACCAACTCAATGCGAAATTCAACTTGTCTTTCAGCCGGAATACCCGGTAACTCGTCCGGAAAAACATCTTCGAATTCACTAACCACCGAAATTTCACGAATGGGTGGTGGCTCATCACGAGTATTAACGACATGGGCAAGAAAAGCCATGCCACCACTAACAAGGAAACGGCGTGCCCGTGCAAAAGTGCATATCGGCACAAGTCTTCTACGCTTATCACCGTGAATAATTAACTCTCCCCCACTTGGGGTCTTCACGCGAATCAATTTTTCATGGCATGCAATATCGGCTCTATTATGATCGAGCCAATCTATACCAACCACGATATCAAAATCACCCAAAGTCATCGGGATGAGATCGATTTTAAAGTTTTCGGCACCAAACACAACATTACAATTCTTACACACATCAAACACTAGCACCGTCTTGCCGTCCGCTATTTCGACTTCTACCAGACGACTTAACTTAGCTAATGGTTTATTAAGTTTAGGCACAAATTTTGGTGACACGAACGACAAGTTAGCACCACTATCGAAAAGTATCCTTGCCGGATTAGAATTAACCATGAAAGTACCTGAGACAACTTCGTTCGATCGTTTGGCTTCATCATTGGTCATCAAATAATTGCGACCCCTAGCCGTAGTCGCCGCCTTCTCTAACCGCTTAACATTATCATTGCGCAACTCGGGACACTCGGGCCTTTTGTGCCCTTCCTTACCACAATTGAAACAAGTGATTTTGGTTGCGGAAGATAAACTTGGACATTCACGAGCCATGTGGCCCTTTTGTCCACAATTGTAACATGAATAAGAAAAATCCCCGGAAGCACCTTTCTTCCCACTACTAGCATTACCGAAACCCTTTTTGTTCTTTTTGTTCGAAAAGTTCGAATGGTTCGAACCTTCACTCTTTCTCTTGCCAAAAGTAAAGCCGTTCTTCCTCAATACGAGCGCCTCAAAACCTTTGGCCATATCAAACAACTCATCAAAAGTTTTCACCACCGTTACACTAATCTTATCTTGATAGCAATCATTCAACGATCGGTAAAAGTCTTCCTTCAACATCTTATCATTCCCTACATACTCCGGGCAAAATTGAGTCTTGGACAAAAAAACGGATTTGAGAGTGTTCAAATCCATCGACCCTTGCCTCAAGGAACGTAACTCGTCCTTAAGCCTAGTAAGATCGGCCCAAGTTCGGTATTCCTTGAAAAATTCGGACTTGAATTCATCCCACGTGAATTCCATGCATTGCTCTTCACTATAAACTTGGAGCTTTGCGTCCCACCATAGCTTAGCATCACCCCTCAACATACCACATCCATACCTTGTCTTCTTATCGGAAGGACATTCACAAGTACGGAAGGCCCCCTCCATATCGGAGATCCAACGGGCACTCTTTAGAGGGTCTCGTTCACCTTCAAAGGTGGGAGGTTGAGAATCCTTGAAGTTCTTATAGAGAAAGTCCCGTCTTCCCACATTATCTTCGTGAAGCACGACCTTAACTTGCTCCCTTACTACATTGACTAGTTGCTCGTCAATCGTATCTAGAAACATTTTCTTAACATCCTCGAGGAACTCCGCCTTTTGACGTTTAAAGATGGCCTCAACTTTGGTCGTGAACTCAACATCCTCACTCGTACTCCCATCATTGGTGTCGTGTCCATTTCTCATCTTCATTCTATAAAACGAAGTAATTAAGCAATGAAACGAAAGGTCATAACACATAGGTATATACATATACGCCACACTACCCCATCTTGCTCAACAATCGTCGTACATCGCTCGTTTGACACGATTTGAACCCGTAACAATGGTAGCTAATCATTGTTACGCGAACACGTCGCATTAACTTGCTAGTGCAATGTCCATCTTGCTTGATGATTGCTAAACACAACACAAATCAATTAGCACAATGTTAGTTCATATAAATCAAGGCACTAACAATTCCCGATTAGACCCAAAGTCCTACAAGTCCCGCATAAAGCGTACACACAATAAAGTCTAAGTCTAGGCACCTATCTCAAGTCGCTTAAATCTCTTAGACCATGCTCTGATACCACTTGTAATAACCCGACTTCATAAACTCAAAACGCGTACCAAAAAAAAAATTTGTATGTCAGTGCATCTGGACGGCGTCCAGAATCCTGGACAACGTCCAGCTCAGAAAGGTGGGACGGCGTCCAGCTCAAAACAACTGGGACTTCGTCCAAGAAATTGGGACGGCGTCCCAATGGTCTTCCAGCTACTGATCACGGGTCCAACTCACATGAGCGGAAAACCCGCTTCCCGACACTTTCAAACGAAAACCTTTTTACCACAAGTCAATATAAGTGAAACTAAGAGATTTTCATCATCAAATCAAGTTTTACATCAACGGGCACACATCGCCCATTTTACGAGTTTCGTTCAAAAATAAAAGTTTCGACCAAATATAAGTTTAAGTTCCAAACGACACTAGAGCATGGTGTTTGGGGTTAAACTACCCAATCTCGGTCGAACTCCAAAAGCTAACACCCAAAAGCATCCCCTAACAAAATGAGCGGGAGACCACTAATCCAATTGAACGCTCTTACCCTTGTCAACGCCCGAGCCTATAAAAAGGTAAACAACGAGAGGGTAAGCAAAGCTTAGTGAATGCAATAATTATATGAATACATATATAATATACCTACTTGCAATCACTTACACAAATACCGCAAACATGCTAGCAAACACAATTAGCTTATCGTCACAAATATAAGCTATAACCTCCAATAATCAAGCTAGCATAACACAAGCATATATAACATGAACGAAGTAATATGCTTACACTACAACACAATGACCATGGTTAACCAATCGTACAAGGAACGGTGTTTAAAGACCATCGGCGTTCACAACAACCATTAGTGCACTTAACACTTCGCACACTAACCCCACGGGTGGCATCTTAACACTTCGATGCTTCACCCCGGGTGGCACCTTAACACTTCGGCACTTCACCCCGAGTGGTGTCTTAACACTTCGACACTTCACTCTTCACCTTACTTGAGGTGGCATCTTAACACGTCGATACTTCACCTCGAGTGGCGCCTTAACACATCGGCACTTCACCCGTTATTCTCTTGGAGTGGCATCTTAGCACATCGATACTTCACTCCGGGTGGTGTCTTAACACTTCGACACTTCACCCCGGGCGGCGTCTTAACACATCGACACTTCACCCGTCACATTACTTTGAGTGGTGTCTTAGCACATCGACACTTCACTCGTCACGTGAAATGTGGTGTCTTAGCACATCGACACTTCACATCTCACGCTACAACAAATAAATACATTATATACCTACGCATATAATTATTCCACTCACCTTAGAGTCTTCGTGAAAGATAACCGAAATTGCAACTTCAATGTAATGTACCTATTACATTTTAGCACATAATCAATTCACAAATCAAGTCGGTCAAGCAACTCACTCAAAAATCTAGAGTCTTTTGACCCAAGGTGCAATCCCGACCCATTTTGCACCCTTAACCCTAATAAGGGGTTAGCTTCACCAAAAACCCTAATTCTAGCCATTAAGGTCTTAACACACATTTAATCACCAAGTTGACTCGTTTTCGTACATCCAAGACAACCTAGGTCATCAAAGACCCATTTGACTCATTTCAAGGTCAACACACCCATTTGGGTCACCCACAACCCAAATGACACCCAATAACATTAACTATAAGTATACTAGTGATTTGCTAGGCCTTTAAGACCCATTTACCCTTTCAAAACCCTAGGTTAGTCACCATTTGGGTCTTCATGACCCAAACTTACCCAAAACCCCTAAATTACTCACAAATGGGTTTTATGTGCAACACTAACCCAAACCCTAACCCTTAAACCTATTAAACTAAGGTAATAAAGTTTAGGGCTTACCACCACAATCAAAACGAAGCTAACGAGGAGATGAACAACTTCAATGCTCGAGCTAGAACCCGAAACAAGCTTCTTCCTCTCCTATTTGAGCTTTCTCACACTTAAGAGCACTCTCTCTCTAGAATTAAAGTAGATGATGTTTGGTGGTTGTGAATGGAGTAATGAGACTCCCAAAACTGATCTAGGGCTTTAAAATTCGTCCAAGAAGTGAAATTACCAAAATACCCATCTAAAATAATTAATAGCAAAAAGACATCCTGCCAGCCATTCTGGACGGCGTCCAAAATGTTGGACGGCGTCCAGGTCTTCAAACTGGGACGGCGTCCCAAATGTTTGGACGGCGTCCAAACCCAAAAAGAAAACCGGATCTTACAAACGACATAACGCTGCAGCACCATATGATGGCCATCATCTACAGGTCAAAAAAGATCAGCAGCAAGGTAATGCGGGAGGGGGGAATCAGATGACAGAAATGAAACTTTTTATGGCTCAACATGAGTATGAAATGGCTAGACAACGAGCATTTCAAGATTGGCAGTATCATCAAAACCAAATCATAAGTCATTGTGCACACATAAATACAAAATACATTCCTACTCCAATGCCCGTATTTCCTCCCTGGACTATACAGACCCGACCACCGTACCCTACATATGACCCAGCTCAAGCATTCTACAGCACATACGGCTATGAATGGGATCCCTACTGGCACCATCCTCATCAACCCTAATTTTCTTTTATGCATATTTTTATTTATTTGGTAACTTGTAATTTTATACTTTTAATATTTCTTTTGATACTATAATAGTTTTTATAAATTTCTAACTTTTATTATTAGATTTTTAATAATTTTTTAATGTGGGGTGATATACCCAACTTCAAAAATATGTATATATATGTTTGTGGTTTATCTCATATACAAAACAGGGTAAAACAGCGCATTTTCAAAGACTGGCATTAAGTTCAACAAAAGCAACTAATTTTAACGACAAGATGCAAAATATATGTGAAATAACAACTGCAGGAATGAACAAATGATGTGCACCATTTATCATTCAACATAAACAACAATATGTTTGGAAACTTTGGTAAAATTTAATCATTTTTCTACGCTAATCACCCTCAATAATTTAAACTGTTACTGATTTTTTGCAAATGAGGGCATTGCAAGATCTTAAGTGTGGGAAGGGGTTAAATTCTTTCGGATTTTTAAAATTTTAAATTTATACACTTGGTTACCATTAAAAATACTAGTAATGCAGTAGTTGTATTAGAATCTAGTGCTCTCTGATAATAAAGAACAGCTCTAGTCTTATATACCGACTACCCAATTCTAGTAAAAATTTTCAAAATTTTCAACTAAATGAACTCAAAATCATGTTTATACATATTTATGAACGATAAAACTAGATGTTAACACCGAAATTATTATTACCTTGGAAAGGACATAAATAGAGAAACAACCTAAAATATTAGAATTAATTTAAAATGGAATAGAGGAAAATAAAAAGGCAAAGAAAGGAAAATAAAAGCCAAGTGTGGAAAAAATTTACCAAGTTATTTAAAACATATATCACATATTTTTGTACAAATAATTAAAGATACTTTTGTTTTAGACGAAATTAATCAGTTTTACCCAGTTTATTGCAATATAAATAGAATTTATAAGGAAGTAAAGTCTTCCGAGAGAAAAAGAAACGCGCTTCTTGATTTAGGTCAGAAAGTTGTCGTCCAGACCAGTTGTAGAGTCTACAAAAAACCTTGAAAAGTTTTCTCGAAAATCAGCTGGAAATCCACGGACCTCAGCATCAAACAGGGTCGCCAAGTGATCAGACTTATCCTAACTATGAGAGGATCTGTCTCGTACAATTGGGGGGGGCACCGTGCAAATTAGCTTATAAGACTAATGAATCAGATCCCCAGAAAGGATAATCTCCTTAAAGATCAAAAATCAGCTTTTAAGACTGATATTACTCAATCCTTGAGATTGACCTTAAAGATTGAGAATTACAAACTCATGGAATTCAATGATATCTAAACTCGAGCTTGAACGAGAAAATATTTTGATCAAATTACAAACCGATTTGTTTTCTGAAAACCCTATTTTCATACCATTGAACGTAAAATCCTAGGAATTCACCTGGAATTCATTAGGTCACCTGAACCAAATCGGGTGTCAACCGTAAGAACGGTGGTTGCATAGCATGGTCGAAGACAGGACCTTGTGCCAGACCGAAAAAAAAACTATAGGATGATCTTTACTATTGCTCCTACAAAGGACAGTAATTGCATCCGACACGATATAGACCATAATCAAAAGCATGTCACGGGACATTACCTTAACAGTTGCTTGTTCAATGCTTTCCTTTACAACCGGACGGTAGTTTACCGAAAGGTAATATACGGAGTAAGTAAACTGGACGTGTTGCTTTCCCAATACAAGGTTAGGAAGTGGGTGACACAAAACCGCAAATTTTGAGCTAAAATTTTCAAATCTGAAACCCACCAAACCCACAAAAACAATTTGCAAACACCGGTGAAGGGTTATTCCGGAAAACTTATCTAGGGTAAAAGCTATATTAAATTTTCAAAAGATCAAATGTTTTTATAAAGATCCAATTTCCTAAAGGATCTAAATTTTTATAGTCATGTGGGACTGTAAACCACAACGTTACTATCATTGTTCATACCGCCGTATAGAAATCACTGATGTACAAAGTGTGAAGAATAAAGAAGTGATTCTAGTATTTTTATTTCAAGACTATATTGCTTGAGGACAAGCAACGCTCAAGTGTGGGAATATTTGATAATGCTAAAAATGAACATATATTTCACAACATTATCCCTCAAGAAAGACAAGCTTTTAATTGCAATTGTTCTATTTACAAGTGATATTCGTTTAAATAATAAAAGGTGAAGACAAAAGACAGATTCGACGAATTGAAGACGCAAACGACCAAAAAGCTAAAAAGAACAAAGTACAATCAAAGTGGTTCAAATTATTGATGAGAAACGTCTAAAAATTACAAGAGTACAAGCCGTGAAACACAAAATACAAGATATTAAATTGTACGAAAAAGCGTTCGAAAATCCGGAGCCGAGACATGAACCAACTTTCAGCGCGCGATGCAACGGACCAAAAATTACAAGTCAACTATGCACAAGAATATAATATTATATATAATTAATTATATATATATTATATATTATTTTAATCAAAGCAGCCCACGTTAAATTCATTTGGTGAGCTGGATTCCAGACCTCCGCACTCGCGGAGGTGTAAAGCATAAAAGCTCAGCACTCGCGGAGCTCTACAGTGAAACGTGGGCCTATAAAAGGCCGCGCATTCTGATCAGTTTATTCACACCTTTTTCTAATCTATCTCTCACTCACTATATATATATATATATATATATATATATATATATACATATATATATATATATATATATATATATAATTTATAATTTTAATTTTAATTTTAATTTAATAATAATAAGGGTATGTTAGTGAATGTTGTAAATGTGTAAGTCGAAATTCTGTCCATGTAACACTACGCTATTATTAATCATTGTAAGTTATGTTCAACCTTTTTAAATTAATGTCTCGTAGCTAAGTTATTATTATGCTTATTTAAATTGAAGTAATCGTGATGTTGGGCTAAAATATTAAAGACGGGGTTATTGGGCTTTGTACCATAATTGGGGTTTGGACAAAAGATCGACACTTGTAGAAATTGGACCATGGACTATTAATGGGCTTTATATTTGTTTAACTGAATGATAGTTCGTTAATTTAATATAAAGATTTACAATTGGACGTAATTATAAATAACCACATACACTCGATCGGACACGATGGGCGAGATATTTATAAGTACTAATAATCGTTCATTTGACGGAACACGGGAATGGATTAATAGTTAATGGACTCATTAAAACAGGGGTGGATTACATGCAAGGACACTTGGTGTAATTGATAATAAAGTATTAAAACCTTATTACAGTTTAAGTCCCCAATTAGTTGGAATATTTGACTTCGGGTATAAGGATAATTTGACGAGGACACTCACACTTTATATTTATGACTGATGGACTGTTATGGACAAAAACAAGATGGACATATTGAATAATCCAGGACAAAGGACAATTAACCCATGGTAATAAACTAAAATCAACACGCCAAACATCATGATTACGAAAGTTTAAATAAGCATAATTCCTTTATTTCATATTTCATCGCACTTTTATTTACTGTCATTCTATTTAATTGCACTTTTAATTATCGTAATTTTTAATTATTCCAATTTTATTTGCCGTCATTTAATTTATCGCACTTTAATTTATCGCACTTTAATTATCATTATTTACTTTACGCTTTAAATTAAGTTATTTTTATTTTTAATATTTTACATTAGGTTTTAATTGCTACTAAAGTTTTAAAATCGACAAGCCGGTCATTAAACGGTAAAAATCCCCTTTTATAATAATAATATTACTTATATATATATATATATATATTATTACTTATATATATATATATATATATATATATATTTATACAAATATAGTTTTAAAAATATAGCGTTAAACTTGGCTAGTTCCCTGTGGACGAACTGGACTTACTAAAAACTACACTACTGTACGATTAGGTACACTGCCTATAAGTGTTGTAGCAAGGTTTAGGTATATCCACTCTATAAATAAATAAATAACTTGTGTAAAATTGTATCATATTTAATAGTATTTCGTAATAAAAATATAACTATTTCGTATACACCTCTACGCACATCAGTATATTTCATTAGTACCCTTATAGGTGCGGGGTTAGTAATTTCGATGACGGTGCACTAGGATAGCGCTTGAGTCGTTGACTCGTGAGAGTTGCCCTGGGTCGAATGCATTGTGTAAATACGTAGTATATTTATGGGTAGCATTCCTAAGGGAATTACCCCACATTGACGATTGGATGGAGCGTAAGACTTAATCCTTCTAAGCATTCCTTGGCATTGAGTAAAGGGTTGGTTTTACCAACTTATATAAATGGGCTTTAGTGTTTGGTTGATAACGAGTGCTCGTTGTGGTGTCAGAAGTTGAAGAACCGTAAGGTTCACAGATTGGTTATGATTGAAGTCATTTAGTCGTGAGACTGGTAGCATCGGACGAATGGAATGGTGTGATGTGACGTACGAATCGTGAGATACTAGACTGGTAAATTTCATCACCCTAACGAGATGGATGTGCAAGATTGTTGGGGATGCGGACACGGATTGACGGTTGAACAAGTCAAGGACGGTGTTTGATGGCGAAGATGTGAGTAAAGCAATTGTTATAATAACATTGCTCGCTCTTTTTCTAGAAGATAAGCATAGGTGTATTGTCGGTCGGACAATTTCGGGCGCAACGGGTCGAATGAACCTACTGGTTGGAAAAGTCTACCCTGCGGGTAGCGGCGTTCTTGATATACGAGGTACGAGTTATGTTGACGTTAGGTCGTTACTTCATTGATGCCAACGGAGGAAAGTGAGCGCCGGTTTTATGGTGAAACGAATTCGCGAGGGTTTATGGGCTATGATTGATGAGGAGATTGGTCGTATAGGTCGGTGTGTTATGCCTTGACTCTATTGTTTGAGTCTGTTGTTGTCTAGACTTTTTGCGTTATGACTTTTGGGTCGTCAAAACTCGATCGAGTGAGACCCGTAGGAATTTTCGATTATGTTGTGAATGGTTGCGCATGTATGAGTTTAACAACTAAACGTATGGTGATGAAACCAATTAGGGTGTAGCCATAATGCAAATGTATGTTGGATGATATTTACATGTTAATTTGGTGATTTGGTAAGTAAAGTGTCGGGTTGCATCCCGACGTAAGGATTCGGATTTCGAAGGCTACGTGATATAATGTGGTGATTGATTCCGTAAGAATCTCACTCTTTGTTAACCACGATTGCATTTCAGTACGGTGTGTGTGGCGAGTGTTCATAGACTTGATGTGAGAAGATGACCGTGTTAATGGTTATGACAAAGTTGGAAGAGTATAAGCCTCGGTGTACCAAGCATCTCCTTAGGGATGAGTTAGAAGGTTAATAGGCTAGTTGTGTGACCTAGATGATTTGTGACTAGCGGGTGTTGCTAGAAAGTTGTGGGCATTGATCCGTAAGGTTCTTGGAAATTCCATGACTTCGAGTAGCCATAAGACACGGGACATCGAGAGTAGACCCCGTAAAGGTTGAGCTCTTGAGACTCGGTAGTAGTGAACGGAGTTGCATAACACTGCGTCAGGTGCCTTCTTATACCTGCTAGTGAAATGCTCCACTCCAATGGTGTGATTACTCTGTATTTTGGTACCGGTGAGAAACCCAAAGATACAACTGTGGTTTACTGCTGTATTTAGCGGGCGTTAGAGATTGATCGATTTGAAGGATCGAAGTTCGAATACCTTGTTATAGGTCTGTGAAGAATCGTTGTGTATGACCAGCGTCGAGACCAGTCATGTGGGTTGTGTAATGTCAAGATTCCACGAAATGTTATCACCTTGGTGGCAGGTGTACGAGATTAGAATCCTAAGTGGGGGACTAAGTACCGGAGATTTCGGATTAATCCCTATCTAGTAGACATGATGGGCGAACGGGTGTTGCTTATTTAGGAAAGGAAGACTTCGATGGTCTTCGGAGAAGTCCCAAGTTGGACTTTGGAATAAATTGTGAAGGTATGTTTG
Organism: Rutidosis leptorrhynchoides; assembly: GCF_046630445.1. NCBI lineage: Eukaryota > Viridiplantae > Streptophyta > Magnoliopsida > Asterales > Asteraceae > Rutidosis > Rutidosis leptorrhynchoides. The sequence goes on along the minus strand of NC_092337.1, from coordinate 374,842,569 downwards.
CAACATGAGTTGGAATGGCGAAGTTCCCGAATGGCGGATACGAGAGATTTTCGGAAAGCGTCAGGATGATTCCCGAATATTCCACGATTGAAAGGCGCGACGATGATGATTGTCGTGAATTGTTCTACTTTTAGGACGATTGTGAAGTGTATGGTACGAGTTTGGATACTCAGTGTAGGAGCAAACGGTTGCGATTGTTTTGTCTCGTAGGATGATTACCCTTTTTCGTTGTAATATGATGCGTTAGTGTATGAAGCGAGAACTCGGATGTGTGATTGCTACATGTGTAACTCCGCATTGGAGGCGGAAATGTTCGAAGGAGAAGTACTTAACTTCTAGTGTTGTCGCGGATCACGGGGACGTGATCGAGTTTAAGTGGGGGAGAGTTGTAACACCCTGTTTTTGTGTTACACGTTATCCTCGATGTTGTTTGAGTTACAAGGTGTGTAACGTAATTTATGTATGTGTGTTGCAGTGTAGTTGTTGTAACACCCTGTTTTTTATGATTGGTTAACCATGGTTGTGTGTTGCAGTGTAGCATATTATATTGTTCGTGTTATATGCTATTGTTATGCTAGCTTGTGTTGTCGGAGGTTAGTAGCGTTATTCTTTGAAATTGGTATGCTTTTTAGTTTGCTAGCGTGTATGAGGTATTTGTGTTGTGATTGCAAGTAAGTAGGTAATATATGTATGTGTATAACTATTGCACTCACTAAGCTTTGCTTACCCCTCTCGTTGTTTACTTTTTTAGGCTCCGGCGTGGATAAGGGCAAAGGTATCCGTTTGGATTAGTGGCTCTCGAGGGATTAGCTTTTGGAAGTTCGACCAAGATATGGGTAGTTTAAACCACAAACACCATGCTCTATGTGTCGTTTGGAAATTAAACTTTTTGTGGTCGAAACTTGTATTTTGTACGAAATTCGTAATTCGGGACGTTGTGGGCCAGGTGTTGTAAAACTCGTTTTTATTTTGAAAATCTCTTAGTTTCACTTATTGTAATGTGTTGTGAAAACCGTTTCGTCTAAAAGTTTCGGGAAGTGGGAGATCGTTTTGCCAAAACGGAGAAAGTGGACAGACCACTTTGGAGCGCCGCTCCACCCTGGGGCGCGCTGCGCCAAATGCTGAACTGGACTGTTTTGTTTTAAAAAAAAAAAATCGTGTTTCGGTTGAATAACGGATTGGGTCGTTACACGTGTTTTTCTCGAGAATTACTTTTATTATCTGAAATTTACATGATTTTTATGTGTGTTAGATTCTCTTGAATGGAGTTGCTTAGATTCTCAAATATATTAGAGACAGATACAAATGTTACTACCTACAAAATCAAAAGCGATTTGGTTTGATAAAAGTTGATTAATATTTCTGATGCTATTGCAAGGGGGAAGCGTTCATCTTAGAATTATTAGTAAGCTAAAAAACTGTTTTTTCAAGTCTTGTATAATGGTGACAATATGGGTGGGATGATTATCGAGTTTTGAATGGGTTTGTACCTTTAAAGTATTCTGAGAGGATAGAATTGGGTCTGATATAGTAGAGATGATTACAAATGTTACTATCAACGATGTGTCATTTAAGTTTATGATTTTTTGCTTATGTGATGTATACATGACCATTTAAGTTTATATTACTATGCTTGATGCAATTGTAATCATTGTTCTATTTTTGTAGATGTAGAGTCAATTCAAAAGATCAATTTTGATCCGATTTGTTATGGCTACGGGTGATTATGAACCTTACTCCTAAGGGGTCTAGGTTTAACTTCACAAATACAGCAGCAATCTTTCAATTTCAGGAGATGGAACGGGTGGCGATAACTTCAGAGATAGCTTTGAATCTTCAAAATTCAGGAAAGGCAGTGATAGGCGATAACTTCATAGACATCTACAACCATGGTATATAGGAGATGTGATATTTAATTTTCTGATTCAAAGCGTCATTTTTATATTCCGATTTATAATGAATTTCAAAATGATGATCTGGGTTTCAATAGAATCCTTGTTTAGTTTAATTGGGATTATTTATTAATTGATTTTATGTTTCAATAAAGTTGGATCCATGTCCCCATAGCGTTCAGTTACAGTTCAAAATCGACACATCAGTTTGTTCAATCCATACGGAGTAAGTCATCCATCAGATCTAGAATTCAGGTAACCTTTTCTTGCTCCCTTTCCAAAAAATACATCTTCAATTACTCACGAATTTGCTTTAAAAAGTCGCTTTCAATTTTGGTTTTTTAAACTAAACTCTTCCCGACTGAAATAATGTGCCTTTCATTGTATTTCCCAATTTTATTTCTCTTCACCATTGATGATGTGTTGTGGCTTCTTCGTTTTCAAATAGGTTGTTCGATCTTTTCTCGAGCCCATCGTTCATAGCTTTTATCAGTGATTGTATAAGTGATTTTTATGTATTTGTTCACCGATTTGTTTCCGTCGTCTTCTAACAGGTTTTTCGTACTAATCCATTGGTTAAGGTTAGTTTATCTATTTATTGTTGTAAGTTTGAATCAAGGGTTTCAGTTTACTGTAAATACCGCTTCACATATCTTTAGTTTTTTTGTTAATATCAAAATTAAGGTAAGTTCAATTTAGTGTGGGTTTCAAACAGACCTTCCTTTTTAGATCTTTTGAAATATATACTCCGTAATAATTTACTTGCAATCTCATTATTACATCTATATACTTGCATGCCAATACTTGTTTTGTTTTGGTTTAGTCAAAGATTTGATTTTTTTTTTTTTTTCCTGTCATTGTAATTGTTTCAATGAAGACACAAGCAGAGTTATAGGAGATTGCTCTTACTAAAGCAGGCGTTGCACGATTAAAGCAAAAAGTAGCAGTATTGCATCAACAACTATATCAACAGCATCAACATCACTATGGCTCCCTTTCTGATGCATCTTCTGACCATTTCCAACATGTTCATAACCATAATTCTCAACAGTGAGTTTTTCAATTACTTCACTATAAATGAAACTTCAATTTCCTGATGGAAATTAACTTTATTTAAGTTTGGCATAACATAAGTTTACATATACGTCGGAAACTGGATATTTGTAATAAATTCCTACACTTATTTTGGTTGGTTTATGTAATTTTGGCAGGAGATTATTTCAGCAAGATTTTGATATACTATTGCTTTTATTTACCATGAACGTAAACAAAGATCATCGGTAACTCTATTGTAAACTATCTTTTGAGTCGTTTCATTTTTGTAAAGTCAAATACATTTTGAAATTTGACTGAATATGATTATTATAAATAATCATGTTGGTTATCCATTTTTAGTGATGTGAATCAAGTATATATGGTTAGATAGGCAGGTTGGGTAATGGGTCAAAATGGGTATTCCTTGTATGAGTCGACTTAAAAGACTTCCTCATCAATCTTCATTTTTCTTCAAATTATATGTTTTTTATACACTTATCTTGGTTGGTATATGTTATCTTGGCAGGAGATTATTTCAACAACATTTTGATTCTACGATTGCTTTTATCTATTTTGGTGATTGGTGAAGCCGTTATCTATTTTGTATAAGTAATGTACGACATGGAAAGTCAATTTGGTGTTGGAAATGCAATTGTTATCATTGTTCAGTTGTGGTTTGCTGAAACCATTGTCATATGTCTGGATGATGAACTTCACCATAGTTGAGTGCAAATGACTATATTAGTCAAGAACATACACGTAGACAGTAGTATTCTTAGTCAATAATATACAAGTAGACAATAGAAGCTTTTTAATTATGTGGTGCGCAGGCTTAAACTTTCTTGTTAGTGTAAAGTTGAGATGTTATGTGGCAAATGTGATTTGAATGTATTTTTTTAGTATAATTAGTCATACTTGTTTGTTTTAATAATTAATCTAATCTAATCTAAATTAATATATTCAGTCGCGCGAAATCTTGGGTTATTATTATTAGATTATATATATTTCAGTCCTGCCGGTTATTTAAACGTAGATCTTAAATGTACAATATTTACATCATTAAAATTTTAATCAAAAATTTGATTGTAAAATCGCGTGAATTCGCGGGTTATAAACTAGTATGTATATCAAAAAAGTTTTTGAGGTCACATATTTAGGGTATTTTTGACAAAACTAGCTTTTAGTTTCTAGCTGGTAGTTCTTAATTGATAGCTGGTAGCTTTTTAGATATATTTTGTTGTTTGACAAAGTAGCTGAATCTGTTAAATAAATAGTAAAAATGATAAAAAGCTAAAAGTTAAAAGTTAAACGCTATTTCTAATAGCTTTTAGTTTTTTTATGTCTAAAAGCCTTAAGCTTCTCGAATCAAACGGAGCTTTTTATTAAATAAGAGTTTTTTCATAAAAGTGAAAAGCTAAAAACTTCAAAAAGCTCTAATGAGCTGGTTGCCAAATATAATAGCATTTAGACAACAGTTATTATATTATTGATATATAATTATAATCTATAGTTTGAAAATTATAATTTAATAATGATTTAACAAAATATAAAATGTTCAATGATCCGTTTGATCACCAAATATTTAATGAGCTTATTTTGAATGCACTTATTTTATATTGAAGTTAAATAAAAATATAAAAATATATTTATATAATATACATTCTTCTCTAAATTGGGCGTAGTAGGTTTTGAATGCAATCAAAACAAATATAAAAGATAAAATGTAGGTTTTCATGGTTTTGAATGGATCACGGCAAAAACAAATAATAAATGATTGTTGACCATTTGATTTTGTTGACCCTTTTAGTAATATAATGGCGGTCGAAAGAAAAAGGAGCACTTGTATTGTCTTTTCAGTGTTTCTTTGTTCGGCGAGGACGAAAATAAAAACAAACAAATTGTTTTTATTTTTTATTTTTTGGCAAAAAAAAAACCGTAACTTTTATAAAACTCGAAACATTCATCAAATAGATGAAGTCTCGGAACAGCATTACAAACATGGGCACCGGGCCAATCAACACACAAAAACCTCTACAAACAAACTCATAAACATAAAAGAGAACAAAAGACTAACACGTAACCGAACAAACAAATTTACCCATCAAACTTAGACCTACGAACGACCACCCCTTTACCTTTCTTGAGCCGAGTTCTCGTCCCCTCTTTAATCTTCGGAAGCATCTTCGATCCAATTAATTTACCTTACACTCTTACCAAGCCTTCCATATCTTTCACCGTCTCTTCAAAAAAACTAAAACTTCTACTCGACCCACCAGCTTAAACTGACCCGTAAACCGTATCTAGGCCCAAACCAGGCCCATCACCAGGCCTATCCATCAACTCAGTCCCACCAGATTCATTGCCTATCAAGCATTCCTCCCGACCCGAATCTAACATGTCCATCCTTATACTCGTTTGTCCAAATTCAAAACCTACCCGACCCGGATCAAGACCCGAATCATTCCTCCCACCCTCTAAATTCCCACCACAATCACTAGCATTTGAACCAGATACACGAATCCGTTTACGCTTACGAAAACCATGAGATTCTAAAGCCGCCTGAACGTGATCCAAAGAAAACGTGACCGAAGAAGGTGTACCAAGACCCGAACCCGATTTAGCAACACGAGAATTATCTTAACCTGATCGAATACCCGTAACAACAGGAGAAGTAAAGACAATATCGTCTTCTTCACCATTGAGACCTCCATTCCCAACACCGACACCTAACCCCTCTCCACCGTTAACATTACCACCCAATTGATCATTTGTAACAAACGCATAGATAGAACCGACGCAAAGAATGCTCCGTTCCAAACCTTCAAATGTAACGACCCTGAAATTTCCAACATTTATTTATTAATAATTATTATTATTAATATGTGTGATTAAACGAATGTACGTTATCACATTTACATGTTGCCATGATTGCCCGTACTTGACTTTTAAGGGCCCGAAACGTCTTTGTGACACCCGGAACTTTCACGAATAATATTTTTAGATATTATTTACATTCATGATTAAATTTATTAATCATTTTAATTAACTAAGGTTATTAGTTAATTACTTGGGCTTTAATTGAATTTATTTGTTAAATACTTGAACTTGGGCTTTGATTAGTGTTAATGGGCTTATAAGCCCACCCTACACACTGTGGATTAGTTGGCCCATCTCTCATGTAAATGTTACAATTAGACTTAACTAGATGAAGTAACTTAGTATGGAATCTAGTCACAAGATACTTGCACCTTATCTCCATGAACATACACCTAATAACCAACTTTTGAAACAATTACATGAAGTAACTAGTGGGCTCTTCTCTTCCCCCTCTTTCTTGATGAAACCGTCGGCCAAGCTTGGTTGGAGGGAGGTTCAATTTTTTTTTTGTTGTATTACTTAGTCACTAGTTCACTTCACTTTTTTTACACACACCAAAATACTTGCATTTCCTCTCATTTTTCTCTCAAGTTTTTCTCTCAAGTGTGAGTTCTTTAAGACTTTTTCTTCTCTTCTTTCTTTGCCTAAAACCGAACCATAACACTCTCATCATCATCATTCTTTTATTTAAATGTTACTTGTCTTTGATTTAAATCATGTTGTTGTTACTTACTTTGTAGTTTCTTGTTACTTAATTACTAGCTTTCAAGAATCAAACTTACTAGTTTGAATTCTTCATAATATCTTGTGCTTTCAAGAACAAACAAGAACTAAGCTTACTAGTTTATGTTCTACATATGTTGCATCAAAAGATTTAAGTTCATGGTTTTATAAAATCATACTTGAAGCTCATGAAGTAAACTTTAAAGTTTACTTTCTAAAGATCAAACTTTGGTTTGAATCTTTAAAGTATGAACAACCATGAACCTTTTCTTGTTTATTTAAGTTACTTCTTCAATTTATGCACTTTAATTTCATGTAGTTAGTTTATATGGTCAAGTACTACAAGTTAGTCTTGATCTCATATCTCTTGAACAAATTAAGTTAACTTTGAAAGTTCAAGAACACACAAACAAGTTTTCTTTAAATATAACTTTGGATCTAGACTTTTGAGTCTTGGATCTTCAAGATCAAACTAAGAACTATGTTCTACTACTTATGATCTTGATTAGTTAGTTAACTTTCAAATTTATAGTTCATGTAAGTGTCAAACCTAAGACTTTGATGTAACTTTGGTTCATCAAACTTCATGCAACTCTTAAGTGAGTTGTGCTTCATGTCTTAGACTTGTACATGGGTTATGATGGTCAAGACTTGGTTAAGATGATGTGGATACATCAATGAGTTGTACACTTGAAGCTATATGCATCAAGGATGAGAACCATGATGAACATCAAGCACCAAGACCACCGGAACCCTTTTTAAACTCACTGTTCTGTCCAAAAGCTACTGGTCTGGTGATTCTGTAACATACCAGTAGACCTGGGCTGTTCTAACCTTGATTTTTAGATAGATCTTTTCGAGTAGATAACTTTTCATATAGGACTCGTCTTAATCCGAGTTACGGTTTAGGATTTATGGCCCTCCGATCGTTACTATGTCCTTTAACGTTGTGCAGAAATTTCTGACCTACTCGCACTTAGACCGTCGCCACGGTCAAACCAAGACGAGTTTGCTTCTGTAAATTTTACCACACTTAAGGGACTCATAGATGGAGCCATGGCCACTGGTCTCACCTTAATTCAGTAAGGGTAGAGGCCGTGGTGACTGACTGAAGTCAGACTTTGTTTTAAACTACTTTCATAAACGAAACTTACCTTACGCCTTTTGTTTAATGATGAATGATGATGACCCTTAAGACCTTAAATACATACTTTTAAACCAATTAAGACAATTTACTGACTTAGTACTATTTGACTTAGGTTGAGGACTTCGGACCATTTACTTGCACACCTTTCCCGACTACTACTTTACCGCTACATATCATTGTGAGTTATAGCATTCCCTTTTTACTTTAACTTATTTTGGGAACTGAGAATACATGCGGATTTTATGTTTTACATACTAGGCACGAGTACTTAAACTTATATATGTGTGGGTTATACAACGGCATAAACATTCCCTTTAGCTCGGTAACGTTTAATCATTGGTTTTTGAACCGTGAACGCGAATCTTAGATATGGATCCATAGGGTTTGACATCCCCACTCGGGCTAGTCGCGCTAGCAGTCAACGAGTGTTTAATACTTCGTAAACATACGCACTCGCCAAGTGTACATTCAGGGGGTATTTTAAACGTTAAGTTAGTTACCAAGTGCCCACGGTTAACATATACTTTATCATACTGTTTTGAAACGCTCTTTGTAGCACTGAAATCTCGTGGCCTACCTTACATACTGTTATACTTAAACTATAGCTCACCAACCGTTGTGTTGACATTTTTAAGCATGTATTTCTCAGGTGCTTGAGGTTGCTTCCGCTGTGTACTAGTCGTGCTGTAGAACCCGCTGCTTAGAGTTGTCCACGCATGAACTACTTTACTTTGCATTCAAACATTCATACTTTTGAACTATGACTTGTAGCGACCATTGTGGTCACGTACACTTATTATTTGCTTCTACTTAGTGAAGCATGCTTTTGAAATGTAAAACATTTGATGTCGGTTATGACATCAGCTTTTTATCATGAATGCAACTTCTTTAATTACAGCATATAGTACTTAACCTTGTAATGATCCTGTTGTTGATGATTCGTACACGATGGTTTTGTACGGGGCATCACATTTGGTATCAGAGCATTGGTTGTAGGGAATTAGGTTGCATTAGTGAGTCTAAGACCGACCCGAGTAGGATTCACTAATAGGACTAATCTACAACTTGCTAGTTTACTTGTTTCCGCTGAGCTTACTACATGCTAATGCTTACTTTTTCTGCTATATGCCGTATGCTACTACATGATTTCACTACTGCATGATATTACTTGCTTTCGATTGCATGCTACTTCTGTACGATTCGTTATTATTGCCATGCTAGTTATTGTTATACATGATTTAAACTGTTGGCCTATTATTTGCTTGCTTTATGACATACTGACATGAAAAATTTATTTTTCCTTGTTCAGATGTCGGATGTTCCACCTGCTGGCATTTCGGGCAGTACAGACTCAGACCCCGTCGCCCTACCTACTGCTACACCTGCTGCTGCTACTGCCGATACACCGGCCCCGTCACCCACTAGTGATCCCGGCGCTTCTACTTCCGGAGCTGGTACTAGTGCACCTGCCCCAGTGTCTGCTCCCGGACCCTCGAGGTCACAGCCCCGCATTGGTGGTATTGAGATCCCCACGGAGTTCGGGGAAGGGCCGTTTCGTAACCACATGCGTACGCCTTGCCGACGCACTCCCGACGGGCGTTTAGTCGTGATTCTGCCAGGCAGACACTGACAGATGTTGGCCGCCTTCGGACGCTTCGGATTACCAGCTCAGCCACCAGTGTCACCACCACACGATTCGGATGACTCACAATCCGCCGATTCTTCATCATCAGACGACTCCAGCGATGATGAGGATCCTGCTGATAGACCTATTCAGGCACCCTCCACCCCGCTGAAGAAGCGGTACCGTTCCGACGGCACCGTCATTCCAGGGGTGAATGGAGGTCGTGCTTTTACTGATGCTTTTGGCCATCGTCGTAGGGTTACTGCTCGTAAACGAGTTGTGCCATACCCTGCCAACCCACAGATACGTAAGGTTCCCCGTTACGTATTGACTATTCCTGGAACCGTACCACCTAGATTTAGATACGGACCACTTACATCTAGAGACGTACCGTCTACATCAGGAGCCGGACCATCTACATCAGCACCACCGGCACCACCGGCACCACCCGCCCCACCAGCTCCCTCTAACGAGGAACTGATGAGGGAGGTTGAGACTCTCCGAGCTCGAGTCACTGAGCTCGAGGAGCAGTTGGCTCGAGAAGCAGTTCACTCGCCTTCACCGTATGACTTTGTATTTAGATTTCATGATGTAATCTAGATATAGTTTCATGTATTTCATATGTATCGTACGAACTTATTCAGATGTATGAAACTTATTATTATTAATGAATGGAACTTTGCATTATTTAATTCTTGCACGATGTTCTATTTACATTGCTGTACGATGATTCTGTGGTATTTGTACCTAGATGCATTATTTAATAACATGTGATGTTTTGATTCCATGATTAGTCACTATATACTGTATTATTACTACTTGCATGCTGGATTTTGACTTGGGTCAAAATTTTTGTTTAGAATACCATGGCTAACGGAAGATCCACACCTACCGCTGCCCAGATTGAGGACATGATCAACGAACGGGTCGCTGCAGCCCTAGCAGAAAGAAATCTCGAAGCTCCACCGCCACCACCACCGGTTATTCCACCCGTTCGAAATGGGTGTACATACAAGGAATTCCAGAGCTACAAACCGCATAACTTCAGCGGCACCGAGGGACCAGTTGGTCTCACCAGATGGTTCGAAAAACTTGAATCAGTATTCCGAGTTAACAACTGTTCGGAGGGCAATAAGACCAAGTTTGCATCTTGCACGCTATCAGACGGCACGCTAACGTGGTGGAACACGTTAGCTCAAGTGAAAGGTATCGATGAGGCGTATGCTACGCCATGGGAGGAATTCAAGGCGGCTATGATTGATGAGTATTGTCCAAGAACCGAAATTCAGAAGATGGAAATCGAATTTATGCAGTTAAAGGCCGTAGGGAACGACCTTAACAGTTACAACCGTAGGTTTTTGGAGTTGGCTCTTATGTGTCCGACCATGGTCACCCCCGAATTCAAGCGCATGGAGAAATACTTCTCGGGACTTCCTAAGTCCATCAAGGGTAATGTCACCTCATCCAAGCCACCGAATGTCCCCGAAGCAATGCGCATGGCGCATACTCTCCTGAATCAAATCATCCTTGACGAGCCGGAGAAGGCTAAGTTTGAAGCTGGTAGTAGCGAAAAGAGGAAATGGGATAACAACCACAACAACCACAACAACAACAACAACAACAACAGGGGGAGAAACTACGATCAAACCCCCGCCAAGAGGCACAACAACGGTGGAAACCCTAATCCCAACAACAACACCAACACCAACCCGAACTACAAAGGAACCCTACCACAATGCAAGAGGTGTTACAAACACCATACTGGATATTGCAATGTTGTCTGTGAGAAGTGCCAATGGGCTGGGCACATCGGGAAGGACTGCAAGGTCACTACTTTGAATGGGAAGCCAAACACCAATGGACCTAAGAAGTGCTACGAATGTGGACAGACGGGCCATTTCAGAAATGCGTGCCCAAATAAGCGAAAAGACGGAGGACCACCCCGAGGTAGAGCCTTCAATGTTAATGCAAGGGATGCACGCGATAACCCCGACTTGGTGACAGGTATATTCAAAATCAACAATCTTTTAGCTTCTGTCTTGTTTGATACTGGTGCGGATAGAAGTTATGTATGTAGACATTTTTGCGATAAGATTAATTGGTCATTAGTCCCGTTAAAAGAAAGTATGCTTGTCGAGGTCGCAAATAGAAAACTTGAAAAGGTTGACCATATTAGTCGTGGAGCTATTATCAACATAGCTGGTGCAGATTTCGAAATTGACTTGATACCTATCAAACTGGGAAGTTTTGACGTGATCGTCGGTATGGATTGGTTGAGCAAGATAAAGGCCGATATTATCTGTGGAGATAAAGCACTTCGCATACCACAAGGAGATGGCGAACCACTGGTTATCTATGGAGAGAGATGTACCTCGAAGTTGAACCTCATTAGTTGCGTGAAAGCGCAAAAGATTATGAAGAAGGGGCGTTTTGCTGTCCTAGCACATGTGAAAGCGGTAGAAACTGAGGTGAAGAGCGTGAACGACGTTCGAATTGTGAACGAATTTTCCGATGTCTTCCCAGAGGAATTGCCTGGATTACCGCTGCAGAGAGCAGTAGAGTTTCAGATTGACTTAGTGCCAGGAGCTGCACCTGTAGCTCGCGCACCTTATAGACTCGCACTTTCCGAGATGCAAGAATTACAGAGTCAACTACAAGAGCTATTAGATCGAGGGTTTATCCAACCAAGCTTCTCGCCTTGGGGCGCACCTGTGTTGTTTGTGAAGAAGAAGGATGGATCCTTCCGTATGTGTATCGACTACCGTGAACTCAACAAATTGACTATCAAGAATCGGTATCCTGTTCCACGAATTAACGATCTTTTTGATCAACTACAAGGATCGAGCGTTTATTCAAAGATCAATTTGCGATTCGGATATCACCAGCTGAGGGTGAAGGAAAGTGACGTGATGAAAACTGCATTCAGGACCCGTTATGGTCATTATGAGTTTCTCGTGATGCCATTCGGTTTAACAAATGCACCTGCCGTGTTCATGGACCTCATGAATCGTGTTTGCAAGCCTTACTTGGATAAGTTTTTTATCGTCTTCATAGATGATATCCTCATCTACTCTAGGAGCAAAGAAGAGCATGAGCAACACCTCTGGCTAGTACTTGAACTCTTAAGACAAGAGCAACTTTACGCCAAATTCTCCAAGTGTGAATTTTGGTTGAAGGAAGTACAATTTTTGGGTCATGTTGTAAGCGACCAGTGTATCAAAGTTGATCCCACCAAGATTGAAGCCATCAGCAAGTGGGAGACCCCCACTACTCCAACGCATATTCGCCAATTCCTAGGTCTCGCCGGTTATTATCGAAGGTTTATCGAAGGATTTTCTCTGATTGCGCGTCCTTTGACCGCGCTGACTCACAAAGGGAAGAAGTTCATTTAGGAACCCGCACATGAATCAGCATTCCAAACTTTGAAGAAGAAGTTAACCTCCGCACCTATTCTATCGCTTCCCGAAGGCAGTGACGATTTCGTTGTTTATTATGATGCATCGAAGAGTGGTTTTGGTTGTGTACTGATGCAACGATCAAAGGTTATTGCCTATGCCTCCCGCCAATTGAAGATTCATGAGCGGAACTACACTACACATGATCTTGAACTTGGAGCCGTTGTCTTTGTGCTCAAATTGTGGAGACATTATTTGTATGGAACTAAGAGCACTATCTTCACCGATCAGAAAAGTCTCCAGCACATCTTCGATCAGAAGCAACTGAATATGAGACAGCGTCGATGGATCGAGACGCTCAACGACTACGATTGTGAACTCCGTTATCACCCTGGCAAGGCCAATGTTGTAGCTGACGCTTTAAGCCGAAAGGAGAGGACGGCACCTCTTCGTGTTAGGGCTCTGAACATCACCATTCATTCGAACCTCAACAACCAGATCAGAGTAGCCCAAGTTGAGGCTCTCAAGGAGGAGAACATATCTCACGAACATCTGAACATACTTGTCTCTTGATTCGAGGTTAGAGAGTCTGGACTCCGATGTTATGCCGGAAGAATTTGGGTACCTCTTTATGGAGATCTACGGAACCTGATACTTGATGAAGCACACAAGTCGAGATATTTGATTCATCCTGGAGCGGGAAAAATGTACCACGACCTTAAAGAACAGTATTGGTGGCCGAATCTTAAAAAGGACGTTGCAACTTATGTTGGGAAGTGTTTGACTTGTTCGAAAGTTAAGGCCGAACATCAGAGACCTTCTGGTTTACTTCAACAACCGGAAATCCCACAATGGAAGCGGGAAAGGATAACAATGGACTTCATCACCAAGCTACCAAAGACGGTGGGCGGATACGATACCATCTGGGTTATTGTTGACCGCCTTACCAAATCTGCACACTTCCTAGCGATGAAGGAAACTGATACGATGGAAAGACTTGCTCAATTATACATTAAAGAGGTTGTGTCTCGTCATGGTGTACCTTTATCGATCATCTCCGATCGCGATCCCCATTTTGCTTCTAGATTTTGGCGTTCTTTGCAAGAAGCCATGGGAACTCGTCTTGACATGAGTACTGCTTATCATCCTCAGACTGACGGGCAAAGTGAACGAACGATTCAGACCTTGGAGGACATGCTGCGTGCATGTGTCATTGATTTTGGAAAGGCCTGGGAAAGGCATTTGCCACTCGCCGAATTCTCGTACAACAACAGTTATCACTCTAGCATTAATGCTGCACCTTTTGAAGCATTGTATGGCCGTAAGTGCCGATCTCCTATTTGTTGGGCCGAAGTAGGCGAAAAGCAAATCACCGGACCCGAGGTAGTCCACGAAACGACAGAGAAGATTGCTCAGATTCAAGCTAGACTTAAGACTGCCCGTGATCGCCAAAAGAGTTATGCCGATCTTAAACGTAAGGACTTTGAATTTAATGTTGGTGATCGTGTAATGTTGAAGGTTTCACCTTGGAAAGGTGTGATCCATTTTGGAAAACGTGGAAAGTTGAACCCACGATACATTGGTCCTTTCGAGATCTTGGAACGTGTTGGACCAGTTGCATACCGTTTGGATCTACCAGCACAATTGAGCTCAGTTCATCCTACCTTCCATGTATCGAACTTGAAGAAGTGTCTTGCTGCACCCGAACTTATCATACCATTGGAAGAACTTACTATTGACGACAAACTCCACTTTGTGGAGGAACCTGTTGAAATTATGGATCATGAGATCAAAACTTTGAAATGCAACAAGATTCCGATTGTACGGGTACGATGGAATGCCAAACGAGGACCTGAGTTTACTTGGAAACGAGAGGATCAAATGATGCGAAAGTATCCTCACCTTTTCCCGACTCCTCCATCTACCTCAGCTTAAATTTCGGGACGAAATTTTCTTTAACAGGTGGGTAATGTAACGACCCTGGAATTTCCAAAATTTATTTATTAATAATTATTATTATTAATATGTGTGATTAAATGAATGTACGTTATCACATTTACATGTTGCCATGATTGCCCGTACTTGACTTTTAAGGGCCCGAAACATCTTTGTGACACCCGGAACTTTCACGAATAATATTTTTAGATATTATTTACATTCATGATTAAATTTATTACTCATTTTAATTAACTAAGGTTATTAGTTAATTACTTGGGCTTTAATTGGATTTATTTGTTAAATACTTGAACTTGGGCTTTGATTAGTGTTAATGGGCTTATAAGCCCACCCTACACACTTAAGTGGATTAGTTGGCCCATCTCTCATGTAAGTGTTACAATTAGACTTAACTAGATGAAGTAACTTAGTATGGAATCTAGTCACAACATACTTGCACCTTATCCCCATGAACATACACCTAATAACCAACTTTTGAAACAATTACATGAAGTAACTAGTGGGCTCTTCTCTTCCCCCTCTTTCTTGATGAAACCGTCAGCCAAGCTTGGTTGGAGGGAGGTTCAATTTATTTTTTTTTGTATTACTTAGTCACTAGTTCACTTCACTTTTTTACACGCACCAAAATACTTGCATTTCCTCTCATTTTTCTCTCAAGTTTTTCTCTCAAGTGTGAGTTCTTTAAGACTTTTTCTTCTCTTCTTTCTTTGCCTAAAACCGAACCATAACACTCTCATCATCATCATTCTTTTATTTAAATGTTACTTGTCTTTGATTTAAATCATGTTGTTGTTACTTACTTTGTAGTTTCTTGTTACTTAATTACTAGCTTTCAAGAATCAAACTTACTAGTTTGAATTCTTCATAATATCTTGTGCTTTCAAGAACAAACAAGAACTAAGCTTACTAGTTTATGTTCTACATATGTTGCATCAAAATATTTAAGTTCATGGTTTTATAAAATCATACTTGAAGCTCATGAAATAAACTTTAAAGTTTACTTTCTAAAGATCAAACTTTGGTTTGAATCTTTAAAGTATGAACAACCATGAACCTTTTCTTGTTTATTTAAGTTACTTCTTCAATTTATGCACTTTAATTTCATGTAGTTAGTTTATATGGTCAAGTACTACAAGTTAGTCTTGATCTCATATCTCTTGAACAAATTAAGTTAACTTTGAAAGTTCAAGAACACACAAACAAGTTTTCTTTAAATATAACTTTGGATCTAGACTTTTGAGTCTTGGATCTTCAAGATCAAACTAAGAACTATGTTCTACTACTTATGATCTTGATTAGTTAGTTAACTTTCAAATTTATAGTTCATGTAAGTGTCAAACCTAAGACTTTGATGTAACTTTGGTTCATCAAACTTCATGCAACTCTTAAGTGAGTTGTGCTTCATGTCTTAGACTTGCACATGGGTTATGATGGTCAAGACTTGGTTAAGATGATTTGGATACATCAATGAGTTGTACACTTGAAGCTATATGCATCAAGGATGAGAACCATGATGAACATCAAGCACCAAGACCACCGGAACCCTTTTTAAACTCACTGTTCTGTCCAAAATCTACTGGTCTGGTGATTCTGTAACAGACCAGTAGACCTGGGCTGTTCTAACCTTGATTTTTCGATAGATCTTTTTGAGTATATAACTTTTCATATAGGACTCGTCTTAATCCGAGTTACGGTTTAGGATTTATGGCCCTCCGATCGTTACTATGTCCTTTAACGTTGTGCAGAAATTTCTGACCTACTCGCACTTAGACCGTCGCCACGGTCAAACCAAGACGAGTTTGCTTCTGTAAATTTTACCACACTTAAGGGACTCATAGACGGAGCCATGGCCACTGGTCTCACCTTAATTCAGTAAGGGTAGAGGCCGTGGTGACTGACTGAAGTCAGACTTTGTTTTAAACTACTTTCATAAACGAAACTTACCTTACGCCTTTTGTTTAATGATGAATGATGATGACCCTTAAGACCTTAAATACATACTTTTAAACCTATTAAGACGATTTACTGACTTAGTACTATTTGACTTAGGTTGAGGACTTCGGACCATTTACTTGCACACCTTTCCCGACTACTACTTTACCGCTACATATCATTGTGAGTTATAGCATTCCCTTTTTACTTTAACTTATTTTGGGAACTGAGAATACATGCGGATTTTATGTTTTACATACTAGGCACGAGTACTTAAACTTATATATGTGTGGGTTATACAACGGCATAAACATTCCCTTTAGCTCGGTAACGTTTAATCATTGGTTTTTGAACCGTGAACGCGAATCTTAGATATGGATCCATAGGGTTTGACATCCCCACTCGGGCTAGTCGCGCTAGCAGTCAATGAGTGTTTAATACTTCGTAAACATACGCACTCGCCAAGTGTACACTCAGGGGGTATTTTAAACGTTAAGTTAGTTACCAATTGCCCACGGTTAACATATACTTTATCATACTGTTTTGAAACGCTCTTTGTAGCACTGAAATCTCGTGGCCTACCTTACATACTGTTATACTTAAACTATAGCTCACCAACCATTGTGTTGACGTTTTTAAGCATGTATTTCTCAGGTGCTTGAGGTTGCTTCCGCTGTGTACTAGTCGTGCTGTAGAACCCGCTGCTTAGAGTTGTCCACGCATGAACTACTTTGCATTCAAACATTCGTACTTTTGAACTATGACTTGTAACGACCATTGTGGTCACGTACACTTATTATTTGCTTCTACTTAGTGAAGCATGCTTTTGAAATGTAAAACATTTGATGTCGGTTATGACATCAGCTTTTTATCATGAATGCAACTTCTTTAATTACAGCATATAGTACTTAACCTTGTAATGATCCTGTTGTTGATGATTCGTACACGATGGTTTTGTACGGGGCATCACATCAAACACCTAACTTATGAACACTTTTAATTTCTCTTCTGTCAAATTAGACGAATTGACGCAAAGAATGCTCCGTTCCAAACCTTCAAACACCTGACGATTCGAAATTAAAGAGACAGGAGACCTGAAGCCACCACGATTAGACGATCCAACCCCTCTCCTACAAGGCCGACCAACATAAATCGGAGAACCGAAAACAGAAGATCCGTTCATAACTTGAATTGCCAAAGCGGCATGAGCCGGTTGCTCAAAAGAAACGAAAGCAAACCGACAGAACGACCAAGACTTGATTTCTTTAATCGGACCAATTTTGGAGAACTCCGCTTGAAGAAGATTATGAGAAACCCTACATGATCTCCCAACGAAGATAGAATCCCCCAAAATTGCAGAATCAGTGGACGCCATAAAGAAATTGAAAAGAAGAGTCACAAAAAACAGGAAAGAAGAGGAAAAAAGGGCAAAAAAAATTGACCGGAAAAAATCGGAGAAGAAAACGAAATAGTCACCGGGAAGGAGGGTGACCGTTGGACACCATTCCCATGTTAGAGAGTTTTTTGTTTGATACAACAATTGATCAAGATAATTGCGATGCCAATATTGAAACAGAGAATACTGATATTAATCATCCAACAAGTTATTCAAACTCTTTGAGACAAAAAAACAAACAGTTGGTGGGCAACTCAAAACAAAGAAAGTGTAAATGAAAAAAAAAGGAGGAGAACCAATGAGAGTCAGTCAGATTCATAGGATAATCGATGAAGATGAGTTGAAGAAAAAAGATGAAGAATTCATCGAAAAAAAGAGAAAGATACATTACCGGCGAATCCCACCCATCAGTCCACTGGTTGGAGAAAATTTTATTTTTTACCGGGTTGAACATGAATAATTAATGTTGGATGGAGGTGGAGATGGGTGGTTGAAGGTGTAAAAGGGTGGAAGATGGTGGTAGCTGGAAAGAAAAAGAGACGTTACCGGTGGATTAGAAAGGTAGACTCCATGTTGTACGGAGAGAAAAGTTGAGATAAAAAAAAAACAGTTTTACTAAATTGTGTTATTAAATTGTTTTTATTGCTTTTCAATCGATTAATATATAATATAATATTTGCATATTATTTCAGTATGAACTAGCATTCGAGTGATGCTGTGTTAAATACTTTGGATCCTATCTTTTAACCTACAATACACATGAACATCAATTCGCAAAAGTATATTTACCTTTTCTCCACTCTTATTTCTTCCTTTCCCATTCTCCTCCACTCTTATTTCTTCCCTCTCTCATTCTCCTGTTGGAAGGTTCAGAAATAGTTAGAACTGAATGCGAAAAATATGAAAAAACATCTAGTAATGTATTTAACTAGAAAATTGATTATGCTCTTGCCGAAGTATCTACTCGTTACGGAATCTCAGGTGTTAAAGTGTGGATTTCATGTAGTCAAAAAGAAAGGGGACGTACTCTATCCGAAACGTACGAAATATAGTAAATATCGTAAAGGCAGATGTAGTAGGGGTTGCAAACCGGACGGTACACAACTTGGATATTTCTTTGTAAAATTTAGTTAGTTGACAATTATTACTGATGTAATTTGATCTTAGTGGGACCGCTGATGTTGTGCGGGGTGTATATGAAATAGATATTATTTTACTACGAAATACTATTAAATACGATACAATTTACACAAGTTATTTATTTATTTATTGAATGGATATACCTAAACCTTGCTACAACACTTATAGGCAGTGTACCTAATCGTAGAGTAGTGTAGTATTTAGTAAGTCCGGTTCGTTCCACAGGGAGCTGGATAAGTTTAACGCTATATTTATTTTAAACAATATTTGTATAAATATATATATATATATATATATATATATATATATATATATATATATATATATATATATATATATATACACACATATATATATATATATATATAGTAGTATTATTATTATTATAAAAGGGAGGGTTTACCGTTTAGTGACCGAGTTGTCGATTTTATGTCTTAAGTCACAATTAAAACCTAATGTAAAATATTAAATATAAATATAACTTAATTTAAAGCGTAAAGTAAATGACGATAAATAAAAGTGCGATAAATAAAATTGCAGTAATTTAAAGTATGACGATAAATAAAATGACGGTAAATAAAAGTACGATGAGATATAAATTAAGAGAATTATGCTTATTTAAACTTCTGTAATCATGATGTTTGACGTGTTGATTTTAGTTTATTGCCAAGGGTTAATTGTCCTTTGTCCTGGTTTATTTGATACGTCCATCTGGTTTTTGTCCATAATAGTCCATCGGTCATAAATATAAAGTGCGAGTGTCCTCGTCAAATTACCCTTATACCCGAAGTCAAATATTCCAACTAATTGGGGACTTAAACTGTAACAAGGTCTTAATACTTTATTAATAATTACACCACGTTATCGACTGTGTGTAACCCAAGGTTTTAATACGTTGTTAACAATTACACCAATTTTCCTTGTATGTAATCCACCCCTGTTTTAATGAGTACATTGACTATTAATCCATTCTCGTGTCCGGTTAAATGAACAATTATTATTATTTATAAATATCCCACCCATCGTATCCGATCGAGTGTATGTGGTTATTTATTGATACGTCAAATTGTAAATCTCTATATTAAATTAACGAACTATCATTCAGTTAAAAAAATATAAAGCCCATTAATAGCCCATAGTCCAATTTCCACAAGTGTCGGTCTTTTGCCCAAACCCCAATTATGGTCCAAAGCCCAATAACCCCGTCTTAATATTTAGTCCAACATCACGATTACTTCGGCTTAAATAAACATAATAATAATTTAGCTACGAGACATTAATTTAAAAAGGTTGAACATAACTTACAATGAGTATTAATCGCGTAGTGTTACACGGACAGAGTTTCAACTTACAAACTTAAAACATTCGCTACTATAACCTTATTATTATTAATTTAATATTAGAATTATAATTATAAAATATAAATATATATTATTGAGAGAGTAAGAGAAGTAGTTGATGAAGGTGTGTTAAACTCGTCCGAAAATTGCTGAATTTATAGACCTGGGCATACTTTTCACTCCATGTGATCGCATGGAGTTTGTTCCTCCAGGCCATGCGATCGCATGGCCAGCTGGATCAGCAGCCATCACTTTGTTTGCTAGTTTGCCGACGGTTTTTAATAATATAATATAATATATACAATTATATATTTATATATATATATATATATATATATATATATATATATATATATATATATATATATATATATATATATTATGTGGTAGGATCAAGAGGGAAGTAACCAATCGGGGGGAAGCGGGGGGAAGCAAAAACCTTTTTTTTTTCGTTTTTTTGAAAAAACCTTGTTCACGAACATTATAGATGGGATGAAAATATGAACATTTAGTAGAGACACTTTATGATAAATGTTTTTATTTTGGCGAGAAAACGCTCGAAGAAGTAATATATAACAATTATTGTGTTTTTCGAGCGTATGTTGAGGTTTTTTTAGCTATTGGGGTTTAGATATTAGAGTTTAGATATTAGGGTTTATAGAGTTTAGATATTAGGGTTTAGAAACTTAGGGTTTAGGGTTTAGATTTAGGATTTAGATTGAGTTTTAACACGAACGGTTTAGAGTTTAGGGTTTATGGTTTAGGGTTTAGGGTTTGGTGTTTTGGGTTTATGGAATAAATCCAAACCCCAAAACACCAAACCCTAAACCCTAAACTCTAAATCGGGCTAAATTTTACTTCACAAAATATGAAAAAAACGTTCATATTCTTCACGAACAATATTATCTTGAATGTTATTTTTGTCGATCGCTTTCCCGCCTAAATAATAACATTCATCACGAAGTGTCTCTTCTAAATATTCATATTTTCGTGTGATATTGATGCCGGAAAAAAAAAATTCAAAAAAAAAAAACCAAAAAAAAAAAAAATTTGCTTCCCCCCGATTGGTTACTTCCCCATTGATCCTGCCCCTATATATTATATTATATTCATGTGCATAGTTGACTTGTATTTTTTGGTCCATTGCGTCACGCGTTGATAGTTGGTTCATGTCCCGGTTCTGGATTTTCGAACGTCCTTTTGTACGATTTAATATCTTGTACTTTGCGTTTTGCGGCTTGTACTCTTGTAATTCTTAGACGTTTCTCATCAATAAATTGAACCACTTGGATTGTACTTTGTATTTTTTAGCGTTTTGGTCATTTGCGTCTTCAAATCGTCGAATCTGTCTTTTGTCTTCACCTTTTATTATTTAAACGATAATCACTTGAAAATAGAACAATTGCAACTAAAAGCTTGTCTTTCTTGAAGGATAATGCTATGAAATATATGTTCGTTTTTAGCATTATCAAATATTACCACACTTGAGCGTTGCTTGTCCTCAAGCAATATAGAACTTGAATAAAACTTTACTAGAATCACTTCTTTATTCTTCATACTTTGTACATCATTGATTTTAATACGGCGGTATGAACAATGGTAGTAACGATGTGGTTTACAGTCCCACATGACTATAAAAATTTAGATCCTTTAGGAAATTGGATCTTTATGAAAAAATTTGATCTTTTGAAAATTCAATCTAGCTTTTACCCTAGATAAGTTTTCTGGAATAACCTTTCACCGGTGTTTGCAAAATGTTTTTGTGGGTTTTATGGGTTTCAGAATTGAAAATTTTAGCTCAAAACTTATGGTTTTGTGTCACCCACTTGCTAACCTTGTATTAGAAAAGCAACACGTCCAGTTTACTTGCTCTGTATATTACCTTTCGGTAAACTACCGTCCGGTTGTAAAGGAAAGCGTTGAACAAGCAACTGTTAAGGCAATGTCTAATGACATGCTTTTGATTATGGTCCACAACGTGTCGGATGCAATTACTATCCTTTGTAGGAGCAATAGTAAAGATCACCCTATAGTTTTTCGGTCTGGCACAAGGTCCTGTCTTCGACTATGCTATGCAACCACCGTTCTTACGATTGACACCCGATTTGGTTCATGTGACCTAATGAATTCCAGGTGAATTCTTAGGATTTTACGTTCAATGGTAATGAACGCATTGAAAATGGGTTTTCAGAAAACAAATCGGTTTTAATTTGATCAAAATATTTTCTCGTTCAAGCTCGAATTTAGATATCATTGAATTCTATGAGTTTGAATTCTCAATCTTTAAGGTCAATCTCAAGGATTGAGTAATATCAGTCTTAAAAGCTGATTTTTGATATTTAAGGAGATTTTCCATTCTGGGGATCTGATTCATTAGTCTTATAAGCTAATTTGCACGGTGCCCCCCCATTGTACGAGACAGATCCTCTCATGGTTAGGATAAGTCTGACCACTTGGCGACCTTGTTTGATGCTGAGGTCCGTGGATTTCCAGCTGATTTTCGAGAAAACTTTTCAAGGTTTTTCGTAGACTCTACAACTGGTCTGGACGACAACTTCCTGACCTAAATCAAGAAGCGCGTATCTTTTTCTTGGAAGACTTTACTTCCTTTTAAATTCCATTTATATTACAATAAACTGGGTAAAACTGATTAATATCATCCAAAACAAAAGTATTTTCAATTATTTGTAAAAAAATATGTGATATATGTTCTAAATAACTTGGTAAATTTTTCCCACACTTGGCTTTTATTTTTCTTTCTTTGCCTTTTTATTCTCTTCTATTCCATTTTAAATGAATTCAAGCGTTTTGGGTTGTTTCTCAATTTATCTTCTTTCCGAGGTAACAATAATTTCGGTGTTAATACCTAGTTTTATCGTTCATAAATATGTATAAACATGTTTTTGAGTTCATTTAGTTAAAAAAATTTTAAATTTTTTACTAGAAGTGGGTAGTCAGTATATAAGACTAGGGCTGTTCTTTATTATCAGAGAGCACTAGATTCTAATACAACTATTGCTTTACTAGTAAAATTTAACGGTGGCTATTAAACTAAGTGTATAAGTCAAATTTTTAAAACCGAAAGAATTTAATCCCTTCCCACACTTAAGATCTTGCAATGCCCTCATTTGCAAGAAATCAGTAATAATTTAAATTATTCAGGGTGATTAGCGTAGAAAAATGATTAAATTTTGCCAAAGTTTTCAAACATATTGTTGTTTGTTTGAATGATAAATGGTGCACATCATTTGTTCATTCCTGCAGTTGTTATATCACATTTATTTTGCATCTTGTCATCAAAATTAGTTGCTTTTGCTGAACTTAATGTCAGTCTTTGAAAATGCGCTGTTTTACCCTGTTGTGTACATGAGATAAAATACATACAATACAAATATAAACATGCATGGTATTTTGAAATGTGACTTAATATCCCACTTTCAAATTACAAAAATGAAATATTAGTACAAAATAATAAAAATGTTAAACATTACATAAAAGTATCAAAATGTTAAATGTTTAACATAAATAGATAAAAATAATAAAAGATAAGAAATCACCAATGGAACACTATCAATTTGGATATGGATTCCAGTTCATATCATCGCTCGGGTTCCATGGTTGGTGATAGGTGTCCTGATAGGCTTGATTGGGGTCGTACAGGTTAAAGGGCGGTCGTATATCAGGCTGATGTGGTGGATAGTAAGCAGGTCGAGTCGGGATATAGTTATGTGGTACCTGATATGATAGTTGGCTCATGATCTGGTGCTGATGAACTTGCCAGCTATCGTGTTGGCGTCGCCTGGATTGCTCATACTCATCCGCGGCTCTCCACTGCTCATAATGATGATGCCTAGCCTGGTTATTCATTTCCACCTCATCTATATGCTGATAAACATCAGTATAACTATCCCTAATGACATCCCTAATGTCATCTGCTTCCTCCATCTCCTCATCCGAACCCCTCATTACCTGTGGATGGGTGCCCTGATATGGTATTGGCATATTGTGCCTTCGTTTTAGTACCTTTGCACCTTGATAAACCTGCAAGCCTATTTTCTCGGCTTGTTCCTCAATCTCTACCATCGGACCCCCTTGCTCTTTATCTACACCTAAGTACTCTCCAATTAGAGTAACAAAAATACCTCCCCCTATAATACTTCCTGCTTGCATACCCTCAACAACTTTAGACAAATAGTGGCCTACGCAATAAGGAATGTTAACAAAGCTCCTCGGGTCTCGAATACACTTAAGGTAAAATAAATCGTTTAAGGTCATTTTCTCCTTGTTTCTACCCCGTTGTGTAACCGAGTTCGCTAAAAATCTATGTATTACCCGGAGTTCTGCCCTGTCAATATCTAAATAGGAGTGTCTTCTACCCCGCGTAAATTCCCTAAATCTTGACATACGCCTCCATATTGCGTTAGCGTCAAAATTCCTATCTACTCTTTCACCTTCAGCAATTAAACTATTACAATCAGGTGTAATAATTTCAGCGGGGGTGTAGATCAGTAAAGCTCTAGCCATGTCTAACATGGACATTCTGTACATTGTACCTCCTAAAAGAAATCTAATAAAACTTTTATCTCCTAACATAGTAACCTGATTATTTAACTCTATAGTGCTTAGCAATTCCACACACCATTCTCTATATATAATTCTACTCCTAGTAAATAAGTGGATCCAATCGTTAAATGTAGAGTTACCATACCTCTGAACTAGTAAATCCCTAACCGGTTCGGCTAGGTTAACCGCTTCCAAAGGCTCCCAATCGATTACCCGAGGCATTTCAATATTTTTGTGGTAAAGAATGTGCATGTTCTTTTGAAATTTCGGGTATTCTGTCCAACAACGATCGAATCTTAGGTTGGGATGTAACTGTTGGTCATCGATAAGTGAGTGCATAATCCTCGGGTGAGGCTGAAATTGACGATAATGAGTGTAAAACAGTGGTTCCGGCTCATGATGTAGCATGTGTTGATCATAATGTTGTTGTTGTTGTTCAGGTTGTGGTTCTTGATCTGGTTCTTGTTCAGGTTGTCTAGACGATGATGCACCGTCCGTATATGTATTTCTCTGCAAAACACATTAAACACAAAATTTGTGCATTCAAATATGCATTAGTGTTAGCAAAATAACAAATCAAAACAATTACAATAACACGTTTAATTCATATTAAACTTATACTCATTTTTATATTTTTATCAATTCTACAATTTTTCAAATAAGCGTATATGAAAATGCATACAAAGTTCATAAGCATTCAACTCAAATAACATGTTTAAATAACCATTACTAGCAATTAAACAAGTTTCAAATGACATTCATATCAAAATAATCAAGTTCATGAATTTTAGACTTAAAAAGTCCACTTTGATGCTCAAAAATCATGTTTAGGATCAAAGTTTGGATCATTTAGCAACCTAAACATGTTACACTACTTAATTTAACAATAATTCATAACAAAAATCGGTCATAACCTATTTATATCAAAAAGTCCCAAATTGCTCAAGAACACAAACCCTAGATTTCTAAATTTTTTGAAGTTTAAGGCTTCAAATCATGACAAATAGCATCAATCTAGGTTATACATGCATAATATATGAATAATTTAACTCTAATTACTCTAGAAATTATCAAAATCAAATTAGGTAAAAGTTTGCTCAAGAACACTATAATTCGAATTTAAAGAGTTTTAGGGGTGGAATTGTTACCTTCTTTGAAAAACTTCTGAACAAACGCATGATTAGAGCGGATTATAGCAAGAAATTTGGTTGATTTTGGTTGAAAAATGATGAAATTTGAGAGTGTTTTATGGGTGTGTTCGTGTATTTGTGTGTGTGAAAGTGGACAGAGAGCAGCTGCTCGTGCCCTTTGTTTCTGATCAGTTTTCTCACTCCATGCGAGCTCATGGATTTTGTGTGGAAACCCCATGCGATCACATGGGGGTCAGGTTTTTTTTTTTTTTTTTTTTTTTTTTTTTTTTTTAATAATAAAAACCTTTTACTTATAAAAACAAATAAGTGGTTTATTTAATATTTTGTTTCTTTTTAGATTGAGGGCGTTTCGGTACGTTTACCTAGTTCGTCCCTCGCCTAAATTTTAAAATTTGTCATTTTGAAGCGTTTGTTTTAAAAGTAAAGATTTTTGGGTTTTTTTTAATGTTTTTGGCATACTTTAAATCAATAAGATTAAAAATAATGATAAAAAAAATTTCTCGTCCCGTTCTCGGGTAAAGCAATTTCAGTTCAATGACCTAGTCTTCAACTCACGACGAATTTTAAAAATAAATTTTTTTTTAACTTAATGAAATAAAGTAAATTTTGTCTTTAAATTCACACCAAACTTAAATTTAAAACGCATAAAATTTCATATAAATATTAATATTTTTTTATTTACATTAATTTTATAATTTTACATTTAAAATAATATAGTTTTATATTAATTTTAAAAATCAAGGCAAAAATAAAAATAAAAATCTTTTTGGTCTTTTATCCCACTTTAATCCATCAAATATTAACAAAAATATACGTCCCTCTTTTGGGTAAAGTAATTTAGGCTATATTACCTAGTTTTACTCCTGACGAATTTTTGAAATATTTTGAATCGATTGATTAAAGATATTTATACCTTATGAATAAATTTCGCAGTGATGAATTAAATTTTTTTCTGATATCAATAATTTTGGTTTATTATACCTAATTTTATTGAATATCAATTTAATACTTTATAGCGAACGATTCAGCGTTTATTATCAAAAGGTTAAAAGCAATAAATAAAAATAAAATAAAAACTGTACATACTTACCTATTAGATAGAATTCTCAGAGACCTGCTTTAGTCGACTCATAGGAGAGTCGTTCGATTTGGTTTTCCATTGCAACATAAGCGTAACCTCGATTTTTCAATAATTTTTTTCTAAACATATGAACGGTCCTTCTCTGCATAAAGTAACAAACTCGGAATTGGAATGTGTTTGATTGTTCGAACATTTCCCTTCATGTGACCATTTTTCGCATTTATGACATCTTTCAAGGTGTCGTGCTCTTCTTTTTGTTGCGAATTTTGATTTTCCTTTACCAAAATGTATCTTATTATGATTCTTCCTGAGTTCTTTCCTTACTTCGTCCATTTTGCCTCTTATGAATGATACCAGCTCACTCGGGAAGATGTTATTATTACGTTTAGTAGTCATAGCGTGTAGTATTAGACCATGGTTCAAATCAAAGGAATTCTTCATCTCGTAAAACCTAAAAGAAATAAAAATTTAGAATGGAGGGAGAAGACTAGTTCTTTAGGGTCTACTAGGGAAAGACCAATCGGATTCCATTTTCGAGAACTACACGAAAACAGAAAATCTAACTCTAGACAGCATTATATTATCCTTAAAAGATTCGATTCTTCCCACACTTAGTTAGCTGTGGTGTCGAAATTGTGATTAACTTCATCTTCAACTTCCATTGGATTATCTATGTAATGTTTAATTCTATGACCATTAACTTTAAATTCAATCCCATTTGAATTTATTAATTCTACTGTTCCGTATGAGAAAACTCTTTTGACTGTGAATGGTCCAGACCATCTAGATTTCAATTTTCCAGGAAATAGCTTGAATCGTGAATTGAAAAAAAGAACTCGGTCTCCTTCCTTAAATTCTTTTGAACTTCTGATTCTTTTATCATGCCATTTCTTCGTTCTTTCCTTATAGATTAACGAATTCTCATATGCATCATGTCTTAGTTCTTCTAATTCATTTAGTTGACTTAACCGTAGACGTTCGGCTTCATGTAAATCAAGATTACACGTCTTCAAAGCCCAAAATGCTTTGTGCTGAATTTCTACTGGAAGATGACATGCTTTTCCGTAAACGAGTTTAAAAGGTGTGGTGCCAATTGGAGTTTTGTAGGCTGTTCTAAAAGCCCAAAGTGCATCCTCCAATTTCATGGACCATTCCTTCGGATTTGATCCTACGGTTTTTTCTAGAATACGTTTTAAAGCTCGGTTGGTATTTTCAACTTGTCCGCTTGTTTGTGGATGATAAGCGGTTGAGATTTTATGAGTTAATCCATATCTTTTGAGAACTTTCTCAAGTTGATTATTAAAGAAATGAGTACCCCGGTCACTTATTAAAGCTTTTGGTGTTCCGAACCTAGCAAAAAGACATTTTAAGAAGTTGACTACAACTCGTGCATCGTTAGTTGGGAGAGCTTGTGCTTCCCCCCACTTAGATACATAATCAAAGGCAACGAGAATGTAGAGATTATTATGAGATTTTGGAAATGGACCCATAAAGTCAATACCTCAAACGTCAAATACTTCACATACTTGAATGACATTTTGTGGTATTTCATCTCGTTGACTTATTTTTCTGGCCCTTTGACAAGCATCACAGGATTTACAAAGAAGGTGTGTGTCTTTGAAAATTGTAAGCCAATAGAATCCAGCGTCATAAACTTTTCTTGCTATGAGTTGTGGCCCATAATGCCCTCCTGTTGGTCCTGTGTGACAATGGTTTAAGATTTGAGTAGCTTCATTTCCGAATACACATCGGCGTATTATTCCATCGGGACAACTTTTAAACAAATGTGAATCTTCCCAAAAATAGTGTTTTATATCACTAAAGAATTTCTTTCGTTTTTGGTACGACAACCCTTTTTCAAGGAATCCACATACTAAGTAGTTTGCATAGTCTGCAAACCATGGAATTTCATTATAATGGATCTTCAATAAATATTCATCAGGAAAGTTGTCTTGTATGGCTGATTCATTTAGAACTTCTAATTCGGGATTTCCAAGACGAGAAAGATGATCAGCGGCGAGATTTTCTGCTCCCTTTTTGTCTCGGATTTCAATATCGAATTCTTGTAAGAGTAAGATCCAACGAATTAATCGTGGTTTAGCATCTTGTTTTGAAAATAGGTATCTAAGAGCAGAATGGTCGGTATAGACCACCGTTTTAGCTAGAACGAGATATGAACGAAATTTGTCAAAAGCAAAGACAATAGCAAGGAGTTCTTTTTCAGTAGTTGTGTAGTTCGTTTATGCTCCTTGTAACGTCTTACTAGCGTAATAAATAGGTTGAAATTGTTTTTCAATCCTTTGTCCTAAAACGACTCCCATTGCAAAATCGCTTGCATCGCTCATGAGTTCAAATGGTAGATTCCAATTTGGAGTTATCATGATCGGTGCATTAGTGAGTTTTTCTTTAAGAATTTTAAAAGATTTGATGCATTCATCTGAAAAGATGAATGGAGCATCCTTTTCAAGGAGTTTATTCATAGGAGTGGCAATTTTAGAAAAATCTTTTATGAAACGTCGGTAAAAACCGGCATGCCCTAGAAAACTCCTAACTCCTCTAACTTTGGTGGGATGTGGAAGTTTAACAATTTCATCTACTTTAGCTCTATCCACTTCAATTCCTTCTTTTGAAATTTTATGACCAAGAACGATGCCTTCTTTAACCATGAAATGGCATTTCTCCCAATTAAGAACTAGATTTGATTGTTCGCATCTAATAAGCATTCGTTCAAGATTAACTAGACATGATTCAAAAGTATCACCGAAGACTGAAAAGTCATCTATGAAAACTTCCATGCATTCTTCTATCATGTCGTGAAAAATCGCCATCATGCACCTTTGAAAGGTTGCAGGGGCGTTGCAAAGTCCAAATGGCATGCGTTTGTAAGCAAAAGTACCATAAGGGCACGTGAACGTGGTTTTCTCTTGGTCCTCGGGTGCAATTGGAATTTGAAAGTATCTGGAGAAACCGTCAAGAAAACAATAGTAACTATTTTCGGCTAACCTTTCCAACATTTGATCAATGAAAGGTAAGGGAAAGTGATCCTTTCTGGTGGCGTCATTTAATTTTTTATAATCAATACAAACACGCCATCCTGTTACAGTCCTAGTAGGAATAAGCTCATCTTTTTCATTTGTGATGACAGTGATGCCACCCTTCTTAGGTACGCATTGAACTGGGCTTACCCATGGACTATCAGAGATTGGATAAATTAAACCTACATCTAGCAGTTTAATAATTTCTTTTTTAACAACATCTTTCATATTAGGATTTAGTCTTCGTTGGTGTTGCACATATGTTTTATGACCTTCTTCCATAAGGATTTTATGTGTGCAATATGAAGGACTTATACCTTTAATGTCATGAATCTTCCATGCAATAGCTGGTTTATGAGCTTTTAACACAGAAATGAGTTGAGATTTTTCATTTTCCGTAAGGGAAGACGAGATTATTACAGGTAATTCATATTCACCATGTAAATAAGCATATTTCAAATGGTTTGGAAGTGGCTTTAACTCTAATATCGGTGGTTCTTCTATCGATGATTTGTATCGATATCTGTCTTCCTCTTTCAACATTCGAAGTTCTTCTATTGTTGGTTCGTATTCATTAGCTATGAGTGTAGCTAACATTTCAGCTTCATCAATTGGTTCAGTTCCTTCTCCTAAAGAACATTCTCCTGTTCCTTGTAATTCTGGAAATTCTTCTAACAATTCTGCATGTGAATCTATAGTTTGAATATAATAACATGTATCATCTGCAGATTGCGATTGTTGCATGGCTCTATCTACTGAAAAGGTAACACTCTCGTCCTCTATACTTAGAGTCAGTTTCTTACCAAAGACGTCTATTATTGCTTTTGTCGTGTTTAAGAATGGTCTTCCTAATATGAGAGGAACTCAAGAATCTTCTTCCATGTCCAGAATAACAAAGTCTACTGGAAATACTAAAGTACCAACTTTAACTAGCATGTTCTCCATTATCCCTCTAGGATATTTTACTGATCGGTCTGCTAGTTGTATGCTTATTCGTGTTGGTTTCAATTCTCTAAGGTCTAGTTTAGTGTATAATGAGTATGGCATTAAATTTATACTAGTACCTAAGTCTGCCAATGCTTCTATTGAATTAAGACTACCCAGAAAATATGGAATTGTGAAACTTCCTGGATCTGATAATTTTTCTGGTAGTTTATTCAACAGCACTGCAGAACAATTAGCATTCATAGTAATAGCCGAGAGTTCTTCCATTTTCTTTCTATTTGTGATTAGATCTTTCAAGAATTTAGCATATCTTAGCATTTCTGAAATCACATCAATGAAAGGAAGATTGACATTTATTTGTTTAAACATATCTAAGAATTTGGATTGCTCGGCTTCAAGTCTTTCTTTTCTCATTTTACTCGAGTGAGGAAGTGGTGGTTGGTATGGTTTAACATAAGGTTTAGCCTTAACTGTGTTATCTTCATTAACCTTTTCAACTACCGATTTCGATTCCTTCTCTTGCTCAGGCTGTGGTGCCTGTGTAGTAGGAATAGAGTCATCAGAAATTACAGGTATTTCAGGTGGTTTGAGTGTAATACCACTTCTTGTGGTAATGGCTTTAGCTGTTTCATTTCGGGGGTTAGCATTTGTATCGCTCGGTAAACTCTCCGGTTTTCTTTCACCAATTAACCTTGCTAGGTTGTTTACTTCTTGTTTCGGATTTTGTATAGAAGCTTGTTGATTTCTAAATGCTTGAGCATTTTGTTCATTAGTTTGTTTCTGAGATGTGAAAAACTGCGTTTGAGATTCAACTAGCTTCGACATCATATCTTCTAAATTTGGCTTTTTATCATCGGTTTATGGTGGTTTATTTGGAAAAATAGGTCTTTGCTGGTTGTAAGTATTATTAGATACTTGTTGATTGCTAGGACCTTGTTGATTGTTGTATGGAACATTTCGGTTATAATTCTGATTTTGATTGTAGTTTGGTCTTGGCAGTTGATAATTATTTTGATAATTATTTCCAGGACTTTGGTTCATGTATGAAACATTCTCTCTTTGTTCCATTGTTTGTTCAATACTGAAACAATCTTTTTTCAAATGTGGTCCTATACACTGCTCACAACTAATTCGTACTGCGTGAATATCTTTAGTCATCTTCTCCATTCGTCTCTTGAAAGCATCTAACTTTGCGGAAATGGAATCAAAGTCATGGCTAGAATCAGCTCTACCTGCTTTAGATGAACGGAAGATATCTTTTTCTTGATGCCACTCATGTGAGTGGGAGGCAGTGTTATCAATAATTTTGTGAGCTTCGGTTGCGGTTTTCTTCATAATGGAACCACCAACTGCTGTGTTGATATCTTTTCGTGTAGCAACATCGCATCCTTGGTAGAATATTTGCACTATTTGATAAGTGTCTAAACCATGTTGAGGACATCCTCTCAATAACTTTCCAAATCTTGTCCACGCCTCATATAATATTTCATTTGGCTTTTGTGTGAACGTAAAAATTTCTCCTTGAAGTCTCACGGCTTTAGATGCCGGAAATTTTTTTTTAAGAAATTTCTCAACTAAAACATCCTATGTGTCAATCGCCCCTTCAGGTAACGATTCTAACCAATCTTTGGCTTCTCCCTTTAAAGTCCAGGGAAATAACATGAGATAGATTTGTTCATTCTCAACTTCTCTGATTTTAAATAGAGTACAAATCCTATTAAAGGTACGAAGATGTTCGTTTGGATCTTCTTTTGGGGCACCACTAAATTGGCATTGATTAGTTACCATGTGTAGGATTTGTCACTTGATTTCATAATCTAGCGCATTAATGTCTGGTTGAGTAATTGCATGACCTTGGCCAGTGCGTGTGGCTCTCATTCGGTCTTCCATACTTAGAGATTCTTGATTTTCCATGATTGAATTTGTTGAATCTGAATCACTAGAGGATTCTGATTTAATGATTTCTTCCTCGACAATCTCTGGTTGTATGATTTGTGGTTCAGGAGGAATGATTAGTGGTTCAGGATCTCTGAATTGTCCTTGAATATCCTCCGGATTCTCAATTGTGAGGTCGGGTTCAAAAAATGGATTATCGGAAATTTGAATTGGAGTACTTGGTCGATGATAGTGCACCAAATGAACATATATTTAGTCGCAATATCATCCCAATATGTAAAGTTTTGAGTTGTAATTATTCTATTTTTAAGTTGTAATCGTTTAAATAAATAAATGTGAAGACGAAGCACAAAGATTAAAGAATTGAAGAAAAAGTGCCACTAAAGCCTGAAAAGTGCCACTAAAGCCATAGTGCACTCAAAAGTGCCACTAAAAGTGAGTTAAAGACCGACACTTGTGGACATTGGACTATTGACTATTAATAGATGGGGGGTATTGTCTAATCGAATGACAACTCATTAAAATCTGTCGAACCTATCTTCAAATTAGTTAATCTAATAATTATTAAAATGATTCTGTATGTCCTATTTAGTGACGTTTATACGACATATTTTACGATCATTTAATTAATTATTCGGGTTGGGTAATTGATTATTCATTCTGATCAAGTGGGTAAATTAATATTCATATCTCATTAAAACAGGGGTGGATTACATATAAGGATAATTGGTGTAATTGTTAACAAAGTATTAAAACCTTGGATTACATGCAGTCGATAACCTGGTATAATTATTAACAAAGTATTAAAACCTTGTTACAGTTCGAATCCCTAATTAGTTGGAATATTTGACTTCTGGAATAAGGTAAATTTGACGAGCATATTATAATTATGACCGATGGACTATTATGGGCAAAACCCAGATAGGTATCAAATAAGCCAGGACAAAGGACAATTAACCCGGGTAACAATTAATTAAAATCAAAACGTCAAACATCATGATTACGGAAGTTTAAATAAGCATAATACTTTTATTTCATATTTCATCGTACCTTTATTTACTGTCATTTTAATTACTGCAATTTATTTATCGCAATTGAAATTAAGTCATTTATATTATCGTCATTTATCTTTACGCTTTATTTAAAATCGACAAACCGGTCATTAAACGGTAAAACTCCCCTTTTATAATAATAATAATACTACTATATTACTAATATATATATATTTATACAAATATAATTGTTTAAAAATATAGTACGTAATCGCTAGCTCCCTGTGGAACGAACCAGACTTACTAAAAACTACACTACTCTACGATTAAGTACACTGCCTATAAGTGTTGTAGCAAGGTTTAGGTATATCCATCCCATTCTATATAAATAATTAAAACTTGTATCATATTTCGTCGTATTTTGTAGTAAAAATAATAGTATTTTCGTATACACCGCTGCACACATCAGTCGACTAGATGATGATTCTAAAGAAAAATCAACAGCAACAATATTGGCTAGATGTCTTGATCGAGTTACAGGAGGTGAACGTATGAAAGGTGGTGAACGTTTTGCTCGGTGCATTCACTGAATATCCTATTGGTTATAAAGATAAAAATTATTAAAGTTATCAAATTAATAGAGTTTTCTGATTTTGCCCACGTTTTGAATAGCCAATAGATGCAGCAGGTAGCCAGGACCTTTTAAATCGGAAGCCCACAACTCGCCACTAACAAATCCAACTATTACTACGAACCAGAAAATTTTAGATGTCTATCAATTTAACCGCTTAAAATAATTTTTTGTCGAGATTTAAAGAAAATATAGAAAATTCTATGTCCTAAAAACTAGAGCATAGAAATGAGAAAGAAAAAGCGCGTCAAGAAATAAGAGTCGAAAAACAAACGTCGAAAAACAAATAATAAAAAAGAAAAGCGTCGAAACTTAAAAGTCTAAAAACTAAAAATTAAAACTTGCGTCTAAAAGTGTTAAAGCTTAAAGGAATTCTATATCCAAAACGGAAATAACTTAAAAAGGCACTAAAACCTATTAAATATTAAAGCGATAAGTGACGTCGTAAAATTCTAAAGCGTCTAAATCTTAATCTAAAGAAAAAACACTTAAGGGATTTTACGGCAAAGCCTAAGAGTTTAGAAATATATAATAACTACTGCAAAAACTAAGTTTAAAACTAGTTACGAACAATAAAAATACAAATTACCAATTAAACGTTAAAAATATACAATTTATAAAAAGATATAAAAAATGAAAAAATTACTTATTTTTTAAAAATATTATTTTTATATTATTATTTTATAAAAGTATTAATTTATATATTAATAAAACTAATTAAAACTTAAAAATACAAAATTAAATAAAACTAATACTAATTATTATTAAACTAAAACCCTAAATCTAATTAATTAATAATTATTATAAATTAATTGTAACCCTAATACTGTCGGCAGAGGATTCAGAGCTGTCCCATCAGCTCATGCGATCGCATGAGTTGAAGGCTATAGAACCATGCAGTTGCATGGACTGCAAATCCAGAAATGGTTTTGGGCTGCTACAGTGTTCTAGCCCGATTACTTATATATTTTTTTAAGATTTTTAATTTATAGAAACAAAATAATTTAAATAAAACTTATAAATTAAAAAAAATTTGCTTATCAGTTTTTATAACTTTTAACAATAAATAAAAATATAAACTTTTTTAATTTAACTAAACTTTAAAAATATAGATATATATTTTTTTCTTTTTCTTGTTTTTATATTTTTGTTTTTAATATTTAAAACTTATGTAAATATATTTTTACAAAAATAGCTTAATTTTTTTTATTATAGCGTTCTATGGCGTCCCTGGCAGCGGCGCCAAAAATACTTGATGTTGTGCGGGGTGTATATGAAATAGATATTATTTTACTACGAAATACTATTAAATACGATACAATTTACACAAGTTATTTATTTATTTATTGAATGGATATACCTAAACCTTGCTACAACACTTATAGGCAGTGTACCTAATCGTAGAGTAATGTAGTTTTTAGTAAGTCCGGTTCGTTCCATAGGGAGCTGGCTAAGTTTAACGCTATATTTATTTTAAAAAATATTTGTATATATATATATATATATATATATATATATATATATATATATAAATAATATAGTAGTATTATTATTATTATAAAAGGGGGGTTTTACCGTTTAGTGACCGGGTTGTCGATTTTATGTCTTAAGTCACAATTTAAACCTAATGTAAAATATTAAATATAAATATAACTTAATTTAAAGCGTAAAGTAAATGACGATAAATAAAAGTGTGATAAATAAAATTGCAGTAATTTAAAGTATGACGATAAATAAAATGACGGTAAATAAAAGTACGATGAGATATAAACTAACAGAATTATGCTTATTTAAACTTCCGTAATCATGATGTTTGACGTGTTGATTTTAGTTTATTGCCTAGGGTTAATTGTCCTCTGTCCTGGTTTATTTGATACATCCATCTGGTTTTTATCCATAATAGTCCATCAGTCATAAATATAAAGTGCGAGTGTCCTCATCAAATTACCCTTATACCCGAAGTCAAATATTCTAACTAATTGGGGACTTAAACTGTAACAAGGTCTTAACAATTTGTTAATGATTACACCAGGTTATCGACTGTGTGTAACCCAAGGTTTTAATACGTTGTTAACAATTACACCAATTTTCCTTGTATGTAATCCACCCCTGTTTTAATGAGTCCATTGACTATTAATCCATTCCCGTGTCCGGTTAAATGAACAATTATTAGTATTTATAAATATCCCGCCCATCGTATCCGATCGAGTGTATGTGGTTATTTATAGATACGTCAAATTGTAAATCTCTATATTAAATTAACGAACTATCATTCAGTTAAACAAATATAAAGCCCATTAATAGCCCATAGTCCAATTTCCACAAGTGTCGGTCTTTGTCCAAATCCCAATTATGGTCCAAAGCCCAATAATCCCGTCTTAATATTTTGTCCAACATCACGATTACTTCAGCTTAAATAAACATAATAATAATTTAGCTACAAGACATTAATTTAAAAAGGTTGAACATAACTTACAATGAGTATTAATCGCCTAGTGTTACACGGACAGAGTTTCGACTTACAAACTTAAAACATTCGCTACTATAACCTTATTATTATTAACTTAATATTAAAATTAAAATTATAAAATATAAATATATATTATTGAGAGAGTAAGAGAAGTAGTTGATGAAGGTGTGTTAAACTCGTCTGAAAATTGCTGAATTTATAGACCTGGGCACACTTTTCAATCCATGCGATCGCATGGAGTTTATTCCTCCAGGCCATGCGATCACATGGCCAGCTGGATCAGCAGCCATCACTTTGTTTGCTAGTTTGCCGACGGTTTTTAATAATATAATATAATATATATAATTTTATATAATTATATATATATTATATTATATTAATGTGCATAGTTGACTTATTGCGTCGCGCATTGATAGTTGCTTCATGTCCCGATTTCGGATTTTTCGAACGTCCTTTCGTACGAATTAATATCTTGTACTTTGTGTTTTGCGGCTTGTACTCTTGTAATTCTTAAACATTTCTCATCAATAAATTGAACCACTTGGATTGTACTTTGTATTTTTTAGCGTTTTGGTCGTTTGCGTCTTCAAATCGTCGAATCTGTCTTTTATCTTCACCTTTTATTATTTAAACGATAATAACTTGAAAATAAAACAATTGCAACTAAAAGCTTGTCTTTCTTGAAGGATAATGCTATGAAATATATGTTCGTTTTTAGCATTATCAACCGTTAATATTGTGAATGTTTAATTTAAAGTTTAATAAAATAAAATATGTTAATTTTAAGTTATGTGTTACGGTTATAAAATTTAAAAGTACACGCAGATATCCATCAGTGGTAATCAGAGTTGCTTTTACACAATTTTAATTTTCATGTGATCATTCTTTAGATTTACCTTTGTGGTGAATTGGTGAATGTCGAAACCTTTTTGGTTCTTTAGTTTACTTGATTGATTTAGACTTAACCTCATGACACACATATAAAATTGAAAGAATATCAATATGTTATTTTTCGAATTTAATAGTTATGGCTTATATTTTAGTTTATTTTATTTTATGGTTATACACATAAATGTAACCATGAACAAACTATATGTAGGTTTTAATAATGTAGTTATATATATATATATATATATATATATATATATATATATATATATATATATATATATATATATATATATATATATATATATATATATATATATATATATATAAATTACGGTTGCATACATAGCACATGATGCCCCGACCTATGTGAAATTGTTGTGATTATTAGTCATAGTAATTTTATGCTATGTTGGTTATTTGATTTATTGAGAGGCCTTAGAAGCTAAAGTTTTATTGTATTTAGTTTTGAATTTCGTATTTAGGTTTATTTCATTTTGAAAAAGTATTAGAATAGTTATTTTGTTAATTTAAATAAAGGTAACAAGATTAAGATTGAAGATAAAGATGTAACGCGAAGTTTGACTTAGAAGATGACGAATGTATCAAGTGGACAATGATGACGTTCAGTAATTTTCACTTGGTTCTTGAATCAAGTGGGAGCTATGAGATTTTCTTTAGTTTAATCACTTGATCCCATGTCGACTCATAAGATCAAGCATTGAACTTTTGAGCTAGGCTATGTGTGTGATACATGATTGTATTTATTTTCTCTCTCTCTCTCTCTCTCTCTCTCTCTCACACACACACACATACACACACACACACACACACACACATATATATATATATATATATATATATATATATATATATATATATATATATATATATAATTGGTGATTATAATATATGCTAATTGTTTTTTTTTATGAAAACATTAAATAAACGAGTTTAAAGATTAAAATTGATAACTTTAAAAGTTAAACTTTAACGAGTTAAAAAAAAAGATGTTAAAACTCAAATGATGTATGAGCGACATCTTTTAAATTTGTTTTAACATGATAAAATTTTGCGTATTTGTTATTTTTATATGTTTAAAATTAAATAACAAACTAGATGCATAAACCTGATCGACATATATAATTGGTTAAAATAATTTTTAACAAATAGTGTAGCGAATCTTGTGTGCATACATTATTTGTTGACACAAACATTTTCAAATACCCGTCAAATTTAAGTCATGCCCTTCAATGATCTTGCAAACTGTTACACCGTACTTTTTTTTAATTCACAGCGGAAGACTTTGTAAAGACATCATATATATTAATTAAACAAAATATACGATTATATAATATCACTGATGTTACTTATTACAGACCAAGCATTGTTTGTTTAAACAAAACATTAAGGTTATCAAGTGTGTCAAACATCACTTCATTATCTGCCACACCCATCCCAAAACATGGTACATCACATGCAGGGAAAGAACACTGTGGGGGAACTAGCACAACACTAACGGAAATATCTAAATAGACATCACTATAAGAATCAAGCACAATTTAAGTCACTAGACACTAATCACATAGTATTACAAGAGGACTGGTGGCTTGTACGTGCCATTAACTACTAGCTGACCGGGTTAGAGTTTATCGATAGTCCATATTACTGAACAACTTGGATAGTCCTTCTGACGAAACATACTCGTCATTTAAACTATACCACCAATCAGTAATACTTGGACCCAACACTTCCCTCAGAAAAACACCATGAAAGAAGGGTTGACCTCTTCTGTCAGACAACACCAAGACGGTGTCACTGGGTGTACACGTAGTCACATAGAAACACTGCACTGGTCACAGACTCATTACACAGTCTAATCATAAGCACGGCATGGGTCATTATACTTGTAACTGTATAACCATATGCATAAAGATAATCTCACTCACCTGGACGCACAAGAACTCAGTAGTCTTATTTCACTGAGCCTTCTGCATTTTCTTTATCATCTACATCAATCTTCAGTTAGTACACTTTCCAATCACTTTTACATATCCGAATAGAATAACACAACAATGCATCAAATGGGTCATAATTGCACTTGACCCAAATGGACAAATACTGTCACTCGCACGAATGAGGTCTCACTTGTGCGGTTGAATAGCTCACTTGAAACGGCCCGTCTAAATCCACCTGGACGAACACATCAACATCTGGTACCATTGCGAGACTTTGACCTCTATATGATACGTTTTACAAACATTGCATTCTTTTAAAAGACAAACTCATTTCAAAATATAACCTTTCTGTACAAATGATATATGATTCCCATAATATGAATGACTAATCTGTTATTTACTTAATAACAGTCTTTTTGAACTCAAACGATTTGAATGCAAGATCTTTTGAAATATGCCATGAACGACTCCAAGTAATATCTTTAAAATAAGCAAATGCACAGCGAAAGATTTCTTTAATACCTGAGTATAAACATGTTTAAAAGTGTCAACCAAAAGGTTGGTGAGTTCATAAGTTTATCATAAACAAAAATTTCAATATTTTTAATAGACCACCAGATTTTTTAATTGCTTGGCAGAGATAGGTCCGTATCCTATTCTCCCCCGTAGGTTGCATCGCGATTTCAAGAACTAAGGTTGAACATGAGGAAATGAGGCGAAGTCCTTATGCTTCCGTAATAGGAAGCTTAACGTATGCTCAAGTTTGTACTCGACCAGATATCACATATATATGTGGCATGTTTGTTAGATTTCATGTTACTCGTGGCCTACATCACTGAAAAGTTGCTAAGAAAGTATTGCGATATCTAAAGGAATAAAGGAGTACTACAAATTAACTTATACTAAATCTGAAACCTTGTAGTTATTAGATACTCGGATTCAGACTTTGCGAAATGCAAAGAAACTAGTATGTAAATTGTGAGATATATTTTCATACTGTCAAGTGGGTCTATTTATTGGAGATTCAAAAGCAAGTGCTAAGGATGACCTCAACATGATGGGTGAGTAAGATTTTCACTTTACAAAGCGACATTTCATTTGATGTTGTTGAGACACTTGATCATTGGACTCATAATGGCTAAATCCATATCAATGCCATTAAAGATTTAATGCGATAATAACGCAGTGATGAGCTTCTCGAATCGTACAAATAGTTAAATTGAAGCTGATTTACCTCGATACAACGTATTTACTTCTACGTGAAAGAGTGAAGGAATAACGTATACGTATCTAGTACATTAGAACTCATGAAATGCATGCGGATCTGCTAACCAAAGGTCTACAACCCAATCTATTTATGAGTCATGTCGCTAAATTGGGGTTTTATGCAACACCGGCCATTTTTTTATAACACAGCGGAAGACATTTGGTTACCAAACATAAGATCATTATTTATAATTACATAAAAACACGTAATTACATTTAACTTTAACAAACGGTGTTATGTTATTACAAACACGGTTACAAAAGCCTGCATCAGAGTTCCAAGTCAAACATGTCTTCTATATCATGTTCCGATCCCAGTGGTAGTAGCTAAACCTGCAGGGGGAGGAATGTGCGGGATTAGCGCACCGCTAAGTGAATGAAATCTATCTACAGATTAAGCTTAAGCAATCCATCATACAATAATCATCTAACATGCTTACAACCAACAAGCATACGAATAACGACAATATGAGGATCGGCGGCTTGTATGGGCAAACGAACCTACCTGATCGGGCTAGGATCTACCGATATTCCTTCCTACCAAGTCTCTGCATAACTATCCAAACGCAGCACATGCATTCTTCTATGCTATACTAAACAGACTGTAGGACTTGGACTTAACCGCTCTTGGAATGGTTGACCTCAAACGGACTTCAACCACCCTAGGAATGGTTGAAAGTCCCCAACCGCCCTAGGAATGGCTAGTGTCAAACACAGTGCACATATACAATATATATAGATCACATAGCATGCAACTATCCACCTAGCATGGCAATCACTACACTACACAGGGTAATCATAGTAATCCACAGTAGCATGATTTGCTACTTAAACTCTATCCGAAGATAGACCCATTCACTAATTACCAGCAACTGAAGATTCTCAGAGGTCTAATCTTTCTGAGTCTTCTCTTTCTCTTTTCCACATGGGAATAGACATAACACAGTCAGTAATCATGTCTTGATATTAAATCAACAATAAGACAACAATGCTACAGATCAACACTCAAATAAAATGTCACGTTCATATCGATTATAAACGTTCCATATTAATTGATTTCGTTGCGAGGTTTTGACCTCTATATGAGACATTTTTCAAAGACTGCATTCGATTTTTAAACAAACCATAACCTTTATTTTATCGATAAAGGTTTAAAAATATTACGACGATTATCAAATAATGATAATCTAAAATATAGCGTTTTCACACGATTATTACATAATGGTTTACAATAATATTACACATCAATTTAAATCTTTGAATGCAGTTTTTAAACAATATTATACAAGCATTCTGACTCCAACTCTTGTCCATAAATTAGCATGCAACAGCGGAAGCTCTTAATAATCACCTGAGAATAAACATGCATGCATAAAAATCACCTGAGAATAAACATGCATGCATAAAAATGTTGGTGAGTTATAGGTTTAACCTATATATTTATCAATTCGTAAGAATAGACCACAAGATTTCATATTTTCATTTCTTGTAAACAACATGCATGCATAAAAATCATTCATATAGATTGAACACCTGGTAACCGAAATTAACAAGATGCATATAAGAATATCCCCTATCATTCCGGGACATCCATCGGACATGATAAAACAACATCGAAGTACTAAAGCATCCGCAACCATGGATGGGGTTTGTTAGGCCCAATAGATCTATCTTTAGGATTCGCGTCAATTAGTAGATCGTTTTACTAATTCTTAGGCTACCAAGCAAAAAGGGGCATATTCGACTTCGATCATTCACCCATAGAATGTAGTTTCTATTACTTGTGTCTATTTCTTAAAACATTTATAAAACTGCATGTATTCTCATCTCAAAAATATTAGATTTTAAAAGTGGGACTATAACTCACTTTCACAGATTTTTACTTTGCCGGAAATAAGACTTGGCCACTGGTCGATTCACGAACCTATAACAAATATGTACATATATATCAAAGTATGATCAAAATACATTCACAACATTTTTATTACGTTTTAACGATTTAAGTTTATTAAGTCAGCAGTCCTCGTTAGTAACCTACAATTAGTTGTCCACAGTTAGATGTACAGAAATAAATCAATATATATATTATCTCGAATCAATCCACGACCCAGTGTCTACATGTCTCAGACTCGATCATAACTCAAAACATATATATTATTTTGGAATCAACCTCAACCCTGTATAGCTAACTCAAATATTACTGCATATAGAGTGTCTATGGTTGTTCCAAATAATATATATAGATGGGTCGATATGATATGTCAAAACATTGTATACGTGTCTATGGTATCCCAAGATTACATAATATATGTTAGAATACATGTATAATACAAAATAAGTTGGTTAAGTTATGATTTGTATAGATTTGTTACAAATTTCACATAGCTACAACAACAAAATTATCCAATCTTGTTTTACCCATAACTTCTTCGTTTTAAATCCATTTTCAGTGATTAAAGTTGCTATGGTTTCATATTGAACTTAAGTTTATGAATATAAACATAAAAAGTATAAGTTTATAGTCAGAAATACAGGTTACAAGTCATTTTTGTAAAGGTAGTCATTTCAGTCGAAAGAATGACGTCTAGATGACCATTTTAGAAAACATACTTTCACTTTGAGTTTAACCATGATTTTTGGATATAGTTTCATGTTCATAAGAAAAATCATTTTCCCAGAAGAATAGCTTTTAAATCAAAGTTTATCATAGTTTTTAATTATCCAAACCAAAACAGCCCCCGATTTTACTACGACGGCGTATATCCGGTTTTACGGTGTTCTTCGTGTTTCCAGGTTTTAAATCATTAAGTTAGCATATCATATAGATATAGAACATGTTTTTAGTTGATTTTAAAAGTTAAGTTAGAAGGATTAACTTTGTTTGCGAACAAGTTTAGAATATACTAAACTATGTTATAGTGATTACAAGTTTAAATCTTCGAATAAGATAGTTATATATATATGAATCGAATGATGTTATGAACATCATTAATACCTCAAGTTTAGTAGGTAAACCTACTAGAAGTAACAAGAAATGATCTAGCTTCAAAGGATCTTGGATGGCTTGAAAGTTCTTGAAGTAGGATCATGACACAAAA
Organism: Rutidosis leptorrhynchoides; assembly: GCF_046630445.1. Lineage (NCBI taxonomy): Eukaryota > Viridiplantae > Streptophyta > Magnoliopsida > Asterales > Asteraceae > Rutidosis > Rutidosis leptorrhynchoides. Next base: position 374,798,138 of record NC_092337.1, on the reverse strand, counting down.
ACAAGTTCAAGTAAGATTTTTACTCGAATTAAGATAGTTTATAGTTATAGAAATCGAATCAAAGTTTAAATATAAATATTACCTTATATAAGAAAGATAACCTACTATAAATAATAAAGGTTTCTTGATCTTAGATGATTACTTGGAATGGATTAGAAAGCTTGGAAGTAAACTAGTAAACTTGAAAGGATTTTTGAAGTGTTCTTGAAGTGTTCTTCCTATGATGATTATAGCTTGATTCTTAAAGTAATTTTTGATGAAGATGATGATTAGTTTACTGGAAAAATTCGTTCATAAGTGTGTGTAGGTGTTGAGAGAGAATTAGAAAGAGAATTGGTAGTGAAATGGAGTGGGTGGTGAGTGGTGAAGGGTGAGTGGGGTTAAAAGGAGTTCTTGTTTTATTTCCTTGCTCATAAGTCATGCTAGTTGCCAAATGATAGTTCCCACATGTGTTGGTGACATACAAGGGCTGCTAAGAGCTGATCATTGAAGTGTATATACCAATAGTAAGTACATCTAGAAGCTGTGTATTGTACGAGTACAAATACGGGTGCATACGAGTAGAATTGTTGATGAAAACGAATGAAAGTGTAATTGTGACCAACTTTGATAAGTATGAGTGTTTTGATATGTGTCTTGAAGTCTTCCAAAAGTGTATTAATACATCTTAATACACTACATGTATATACATTTTAATTGAGTCGTTAAGTCATCATTAGTCGTTACATGTAAGTGTTGTTTTTGAAACCTTTAAGATAACGATCTTATTTAATGTAGTTAACCCATTGTTTATTATATTTAGTGAGATGTTAAATTATCATATTATCATGATAACTTGGTGTATGAATATATCTTAATACAATATATATATTAAAATTTCGTTACAACGATAATCGTTATTTATATAACTCGTTTCGAAACTCTTAAGTTAGTAGTCTTGTTTTTACATATGTAGTTTATTGTTACTCACTTAAGGATATATATAATTATCATTTTATCATGTTAAACATAGTATATTAATATCTTAATATGATACATATGTATTTAGTAAGACGTTGTTATAACGATAATCGTTATATATATCGTTTCGAGTTTCAGAATTCACTAGTCTCATTTTTATGTATATAACTCATTATTAATATACTTAGTGAGATATTTACTTATAATAATCTCATGTTAACTATATATATATCCATATATATATCATCATGTAGTTGTTACAAGTTTTTAACGTTCGTGAATCGCCGGTCAACTTGGGTGGTCAATTGTCTACATGAAACCTATTTCAATTAATCAAGTCTTAACAAGTTTGATTGCTTAACATATTGGAAATATTTAATCATGTAAACATAGTTTTCATTTAATATATAAACATGGAAAAGTTAGGGTCACCACAGTACCTACCCGTTAAATAAATTTCGTCCCGAAATTTTAAGCTGTTGAAGGTGTTGACGCATCTTCTGGAAATAAGTGCGGGTATTTCAACTTCATTTGATCTTCATGCTCCCAGGTGAACTCGGGTCCTCTACGAGCATTCCATCGAACTTTAACGATCGATATTTTGTTTTGCTTGAGTCTTTTAACTTCACGATCCATTATTTTGACAGGTTCTTCAACGAATTGTAGTTTTTCGTTGATTTGAATTTCGTCTAGAGGAATAGTGAGATCTTCCTTAGCTAAGCACTTCTTCAGATTCGAGACATGAAAGGTATTATGTACATTGGCGAGTTGTTGAGGTAAGTCAAGTTGGTAAGCTACTGGTCCGACATGATCTATAATCTTGAATGGCCCAATGTACCTTGGATTTAGTTTCCCCCGTTTACCAAATCGAACAATGCCTTTCCAAGGTGAAACCTTAAGCATGACCATCTCTCCAATTTCAAATTCTATATCTTTCCTTTTAAGGTCCGCGTAGCACTTTTGTCGACTCTGAGCGATTTTCAACCGTTGTTGAATTTGGATGATTTTCTCGGTAGTTTCTTGGATTATCTCTGGACCCGTGATTTTTCTATCTCCCACTTCACTCCAACAAATCGGAGACCTGCACTTTCTACCATAAAGTGCCTCAAACAGTGCCATCTCAATACTAGAGTGGTAACTGTTGTTGTAGAAAAATTCAGCTAACGGTAGATGTCGATCCCAACTGTTTCTAAAATCAATAACACATGCTTGTAGTATGTATTCAAGCGTTTGTATCGTCCTTTCGCTCTGCCCATTAGTTTGTGGATGATAGGCAGTACTCATGTCTAGACGAGTTCCTAATGCTTGCTGTAATGTCTGTCAAAACCTTGAAACAAATCTGCCATCCCTATCTGAGATAATAGAGATTGGTATTCCATGTCTGCAGACAACTTCCTTTAAATATAATCGCGCCAACTTCTCCATTCTATCATCTTCTCTCATTGGCAAAAAGTGTGCTGACTTGGTGAGACGATCGACTATTACCCAAATAGTATCGAAACCACTTGCAGTCCTTGGCAATTTAGTGATGAAATCCATGGTAATGTTTTCCCATTTCCATTCCGGTATTTCGGGTTGTTGAAGTAGACCTGATGGTTTCTGATGTTCAGCTTTGACCTTAGAACACGTCAAACATTCTCCTACGTATTTAGCAATATCGGCTTTCATACTCGGCCACCAAAAATGTTTCTTGAGGTCCTTGTACATCTTTTCCGCTCCGGGATGTATTGAGTATCTGGTTTTATGTGCTTCCCCAAGTACCATTTCTCTTACATCTCCAAACTTTGGTACCCAAATTCTTTCAGCTCTATACCGGGTTCCGTCTTCTCGAATATTAAGGTGTTTCTCCGATCCTTTGGGTATTTCATTCTTCAAATTCCCTTCTTTTACAACTCCCTGTTGCGCCTCCTTTATTTGAGTAGTAAGGTTAGTACGAATAATTATATTCATAGCTTTTACCCGTATAGGTTCTCTGTCATTTCTACTCAAAGCGTCGGCTACCACATTCGCCTTCCCCGGGTGGTAACGAATCTCGAAATCGTAATCATTCAATAACTCAATCCACCTACACTGCCTCATGTTCAGTTGTTTCTGATTAAATATGTGTTAGAGACTTTTGTGGTCTTATATATAATACTTTTAACCCCATATAAATAGTGCCTCCAAGTCTTTAATGCAAAAACACCAGCGCCTAATTCCAAATCGAGTGTCATATAATTTTGCTCGTGAATCTTCAATTGTCTAGACGCATAAGCAATTACCTTCGTTCGTTTCATTAATACACAACCGAGGCCTTGCTTTGAGGCGTCACAATATATCACAAAATCATCATTCCCTTCAGGCAATGACAATATATGTGCCGTAGTTAACTTTTTCTTCAACAATTGAAACGCTTTCTCTTGTTCATCCTTCCATTCAAATTTCTTCCCTTTATGCGTTAATGCAGTCAAGGGTTTTGCTATTTTGGAAAAATCTTGGATGAATCTTTTGTAGTAACCAGCCAGTCCTAAAAATTGGCATATATGCTTCGGAGTTTTAGGGGTTTCCCACTTTTCAACCGTTTCAATCTTTGCCTGATCCACCTGAATACCTTCTTTGTTCACTATGTGACCGAGGAATTGAACTTCTTCCAACCAAAATGCACACTTTGAAAACTTAGCATACAGTTTTTCTTTCCTCAACAATTCTAACACTTTTCTCAAATGTTCTTCGTGCTCTTGATCATTCCTTGAATAAATAAGTGTGTCATCGATGAAAACAATGACAAACTTGTCGAGATATGGCCCACACACACGGTTCATGAGGTCCATGAACACAGCTGGTGCGTTAGTCAAACCAAACGGCATAACCATAAACTCGTAATGACCGTAACGCGTCCTGAAAGCAGTCTTAGGAATATCATCCTCCTTCACCCTCATTTGATGATACCCGGAACATAAATCGATCTTCGAATAAACCGACGAGCCTTGTAGTTGATCAAATAAGCCGTCAATTCTCGGTAGTGGGTAACGGTTCTTGATGGTAAGTTTGTTCAACTCTCGGTAGTTGATACACAACCTGAATGTACCATCCTTCTTTTTGACAAACAAAACAGGAGCTCCCCATGGTGATGTACTTGGTCGTATAAAACCACGCTTTAAAAGTTCTTGTAATTGGCTTTGGAGTTCCTTCATTTCACTGGGTGTGAGTCTGTATGGAGCATGAGCTATTGGTGCATCTCCTGGTACGAGATCTATTTGAAATTCAACAGATCGGTGTGGAGGTAGTCCCGGTAATTCTTTCGGAAATAAATCGAGAAATTCTTTTGCGACAGGAACATCATTGATGTTCTTTTCTTCGGTATTGACTTTTTCGACATGTGCTAGAACGACATAGCAACCTTTTCTTATGAGTTTTCGCGCCTTCAGGTTACTAATAAGATTTAACTTCGCGTTACTCTTTTCTCCGTACACCATTAAGGGTTTTCCTTTTTCTCGTACAATGCGAATTGCATTTTTGTAACATACAATTTCTGCTCTCTCCTTTTTCAACCATTCCATGCTGATTATCACATCAAAACTCCCTAACTCTACTGGTATCAAATCAATCTTAAACGTTTCGCTAACCAGTTTAATTTCTCGATTCTGACATATATTATCTGCTGTAATTAATTTACCGTTTGCTAATTCGAGTAAAAATTTATTATCCAAGGGCGTCGGTGGACAACTTAGTTTAGCACAAAAATCTCTACTCATATAGCTTCTATCCGCACCCGAATCAAATAAAACATAAGCAGATTTATTGTCAATAAGAAACGTACCCGTAACAAGCTCCGGGTCTTCCTGCGCTTCTGTCGTATTAATATTGAAAACTCTTCCGTGGTCTTGCCCATTAGTATTCCCCTTATTCGGGCAATCTCTATTAGTGTGGCCCGGTTTTCCACATCCAAAACAAACTTTGGCGGCATTATTTGTTCCTATATTTTTTGTTCTTTTAATTCTATTATATATTGGTCCGTAGACCTCACACTTCGTCGCGCTATGACCATTTCTTTTACACCTATTGCAAAATGTCGTGCAGAACCCCGGGTGATGCTCTTCACACCTTTGGCATGGCTGTTTTTGGTTTTTGTTGCCATTGTTGTTGTTGAGATTGTTGTTGGGATTTTTATTGTTGTTGAAACGATTGTTGTAGTTGTTGTTATTGTTGGGACGTTTGTTGTAGTTATTGTTAGGATTGCGGTTATTGTTGCGATTGTTGTTGCGGTTGTTATGATTGTTATTGTGGTTGTGATTGTTGTTGTTGTTGTTGTATTGGTGACCCTTGTCACTGGTTTCTTCCCACTTTCTCTTGACATGTTTCATGTTGGCCTCTTCGGTCGCCTGTTCCTTAATCCTTCCCTCAATCTGGTTTACTAGTTTGTGAGCCATACGGCTTGCCTTTTGTATGGAGGCGGGCTCGTGTGAACTCACATCTTCTTGAATCCTTTCTGGTAACCCTTTAACAAATGCGTCGATCTTCTCTTCGAACACTCTTGGACATAATAGGTACAACTCTGTGAATCATTGTTCATACGTGGTAATGTCGAATCCTTGCGTTCGTAATCCTCTAAGCTCTACTTTGAGCTTATTGACTAAGTTTTTGGGGTGATATTGTTCATTCATCAGGTGTTTGAATGCCGACCATGGTAGCGCGTAGGCAGTATCTTATCCCACCTGCTCGAGATAGGTATTCCACCATGTTAACACAGTGCCTGTGAAGGTATGCGTAGCGTACTTTACTTTATCTTCTTCAGTGCACTTACTTATGGCAAACACCGATTCGACCTTATCGGTCCACCATTTTAATCCAATTGGACCCTCGGTTCCATCGAATTCCAGAGGTTTACAGGCAGTGAATTCTTTGTAGGAGCATCCTACACGATTTCTTGTGAAATTAGTTCCACTGCTAGATCCAGAGTTATTGTTATTTTGCATCGCAACCTGTACTGTGGCTATGTTTGCTGCAAGGAAAACACGGAAGTCTTTCTCACTCATGTTCAAGTTCTGACGAGTAGTCGGTGCCATTCCCTTCAAAAATAGCCAAAAGAATTAAGTTAATCATATAGAATGTTAAGAGTAGTCAATAGTATTTCGTAGCATAATATGAACTTATTTATAAAAGCTTTTTCTTCATATTAGCGTTTTATAATTTTTCATTCGGGTAGTACCTACCCGTTAAGTTCATACTTAGTAGCTAATATACAATTCAACTACTACAATTCTATATGAAAAACTGATTACAATAATATTTCGTGTTCAAACTTTTATACAATATTTTACAAACTTACAATACCACTATTCTACATATAGTATGAAATATAGCACACAATAACTTTAATACAAGGCAGTTGCGAAGACAATCCTAGTTAATACGCAAGTCATTCAGCAAAGGCAATAAAGACACGTAATTCATAAGTCCAGAAACAAGTCATGCATTCGGGTTTTACTAGTACTATTTCCCATCCTTGATCTTGTGGAAAATAACCGTTGTGACCGTTGGCTTGGCAGCATGTTGTAACGTTTTCAAAAGGACGGGGGTTACGTAATGCCCAACAGCCCCGCAATAATCTAAAAATCTTATTTCTCACCCCAACTACTGAATCCGTCACTTGTGGAAATGTTTTATTTATTAGTTGCAATCCTATGTTCTTTTTCTCGATTTGGTGAGAAGCGAACATTATTAACCCGTAGACATAACATGCTTCTTTATGTTGCATGTTTGAAGCTCTTTCTAAAGAACGAAGTCCTATGTTGGGATAGGTAGAGTCAAAATAGGCTCTCAACCCGTAGCGTAAAATTGCATCTGGGTTCCCCGCATTCAATGCTTTAAAGAAAACACGGCGTAACCTATGGTCTTCCCAATGTGATATACCCCATCTATTAAAGGAAAGCCTTTTATAAACTAAGGCATGCCTGGAACGTCTTTCAAATGTTTGACAAACTAATTTCGCCATAAATAATTGTGCCGATGAACTCTGACCGACTCTAGACAAGATTTTATCAATCATGTCCCCGGGTAGGTCTTCTAAAATATTCGGTTGTCTATCCTTAACGTCCATTGTGTATTTTTTTATACTGTAAAATAGACGAGGATTAGATTTATAAAAGATAATTAACAAATAATACAAGCAATTTTTACATAACATGAAAATACAAGCACACTACAATACATATATTACACAACATGATTACAACTCTTTATTCCGACTCACTCGTTTCTTCCTCTTCAGACTTGGTTCGTTTCGCTAATTTCCTAGGGATATATGGTGCGCCCCTAATACGAGCCGTTCTTTTCTCAAATGGTCTAGAAAAACCTGGTGGCTTAGATGTTCCCGGGTTATAGTGAAAGTTTAAGAAATACGGGTGTTTACGGTACACCCCATCAGGGTACTTCATATTAACATAAAGTTCATCGGTTTTGGGCTCGGGTTTTTCTATTTTAATGCCATTTCCCTTATTGTTTTCTTTTGATTTTTCAAATTGGGTCGAGGTAATTTCTATAACATCATCGAAATCCTCATCGGGATCCGATTCATCAGAAAACGGGTAATTTTCCCAATATTTTGCTTCCTTGGCGGAAACACCATTGACCATTTTTAATTTTGGTCCATTGGTTGAGGATTTTCTTTTATTTAACCATTTTTCTGTAATAATTCTTCCTCCGGAACCTCTTCTTCTTCTGGTTCCTCCTCTTCCGGTTCCTCCTCTTCCGGTTCCTCCTCGAGAATTTGTGAATCTTCTCAAAATATATGTCGTGACCCGTCCTAATCCATCTGGACGAATACATTACATTTGGTTACATCGTGAGGTACTTGACCTCTATATGATACATTTTACAAACATTGCATTCGTTTTTAAAAGATAAACTTTCATCACATCGAAAGTTGACAGCATGCATACCATTCCATAATATATCCAACTATAATTGACTTAATAATAATCTTGATGAACTCAACGACTCGAATGCAACGTCTTTTGAAATATGTCATGAATGACGCCAAGTAATATCTCTAAAATGAGAAAATACACAGCGAAAGATTTCTTTCATACCTGAGAATAAACATGCTTTAAAGTGTCAACCAAAAGGTTGGTGAGTTCATTAGTTTATCATAAATAATCATTTTCAATAATATAATAGACCACAAGATACTCATAAATATACGTCCCATGTATAGAGACAAAAATCATTCATATGAATTGAACACCTGGTAACCGACCTTAACAAGATGAATATAGAATATCCACATCATTCTGGGACACCCATCGGACATGATAAACTCGAAGTACTAATGCATTCCAAATTCCAGAATGTGGCTTGTTGCGCCCGATAGATCTATCTTTATGATTCGCGTCAATTAGGTGGTCTGTTCCCTAATTCTTAGGCTACCAAGCTAAAAGGGGCATATTCGGCTTCGATCATTCAACCATATAATATAGTTTCGATTACTTGTGTCTATTTTGTAAAACATTTATAAAAGCGCATGCATTCTCAGTCCCAAAAATATATATTGCAAAAGCATTTAAAAGGGAGCAAATGAAACTCACAATACTGTATTTTGTAGTAAAAATACATATGACGATATTGAACAAGTGTAGGGTTGGCCTCGGATTCACGAACCTATATCATATATATATATATATATTAATATACATAATTGTAATCGAACAAAAATATATATTATTTGTTATTTTAATAAATTATGGGTTTCATTAATAACTTAATTAAATGTATTTACATTATATACTTTAAATAAATAAAAATGTTAATATAGTTTAGTTGATTATATTCTTATATGACTAATTTATATTGTAGTAATGATAATAATATTAGTAGTAATATTGATAATAATAATAAGGTTCTTAAAAATAATAATGACACAAGTAATAATAAAAAAATATAATAATAATAATAATAATAATATTAATGTAAAAATAATAACATTAATGTTAAAAATAAAAATAAAATAATAATGATAAAAATAATGATAATTCTAATAATAATGTTAATAATAATAATAATATATCTATCTTTATAAATTTTAGTTTTATGTATACAAAGATTATACATAATCATACTTATCATTACCATGTACCATTTTATACTTAGAGTTATATTCCTAATAATATACCTATAATTATAGTCATGACTAATCATGTTTATCATAATTTTAGTATCTATACTAGTGACATAATAATAATACTAATGATGAAATAATAATAATAATAATAATAATAATAATAATAATAATAATAATAATAATAATAATAATAATAATAATAATAATGATACTAATAATAATAAATAAGACTACCTTTCAAATGGTTGAATGAGTTTTCTAAAAAAATTTGCCCTAGCCCAGACTCGAACTCGCGACCTCTTGCTTAACACCAACACACCTTAACCATCCTTTCGTTTACGATTTCTGATTTAGATTACATACCAAATGTATATAACCTCTCGGCCCAATTTAGAGAAACCAAAGCATAAGTCTAATAATACGATCCAATTACTATATTAAAGTCCACAGCCCAAATAGCCATTAACGGCCCAAGCAATCATTATCCCTAAATCCACTTTGAATAAGCCCATGAAAAAAATGAGTGCAAGAATAGGGTTAATGATTTTTCCTCGTGTCATACCCGACAGAAAAATCTCACCAACGACTTTTATCATCATCATCGTACAACACATCTTCTTCGTGATTATCATCTAATATCGTTAGTCATCACCATTATTTCATCACCACAGAGTCATCGTCTTCTTGGCGTATTATCTTCCAGTCGTCATCATCATTTAGCATTAGGGTTTTTCGTTGGTGTTCTTTATGGTTTACGACTGAAATAGAATAGAAATCAACGAATAAACTGCAGCAAATTACGATAGGGTTCTTGATCTTATTCAACAGAAGGAGGGACGAGTAGCAGATGGTATTAGTGTTCGGGTTGTGTGGTCTTCGAACAAAATAGAAAATAGCTGCAATATACAGTGGCTTTCGAGGGGTTCTTGAACAGTAAATCAGTAGCATAGGTGGCTGTGAAGATGGTGGTTTGAGAAACAACATAGAAACAGACAACACGTAAGTAGCAGTAGTAAAATGCAGTAGGTGGAGGTTCAAGATGAAACAGAATTAGGAGGGAAAGAGGAGAGAGAGAGATGGAGATAGGACTGTGGTGGCGGTTTAGTGATTAACGAAGAAGAAAGAAAAAAGGTGGTGTTGTGTGGGTGTTTTTCTGTTGCCACACACATCTATAGGTGGCGGTGATTGTAGTTTGTGTGTGGTACTCGAACAAGAACAAAAATATATACGCTATATCAAAAGGAAAACAACCGGGTTTTGATTCGAGCTGAACAGAAACGAGGAGAAAAAAAATATAGCAGGAACAAGTTACTTGTAGTCGTGTGTTAGGTGGTGGTTTCGATGGTAAACCTAAACGTAAAGTATAAATGGGTTTGTGTTGTGGATGGTGGTTCGATGGGTGACTCGATGGGTTATGGTGGTGGTGGTCGACGGTGAAGTGGTGGAGGTGAAGGATGGTGGCCGAGTTGTAGTTGTTTTAAGTTGATAGTGATTGAATGGGTGTTGGTAGTGATTTTGTTTGATTACAAATGGGAACGAAAAGTGGCGTTTCAAAGATGATCAACTAGTGGAGTTTAATGGTGAAAGTCATGTGGTGCTAAAAAGGAAGAAGTAGGAGCACGATGGTGTTTCGGGTCTCAACTAAACAGAAGAATATATCAGTTGCAGTGAGTAACAGCAGGGTTGCCTATGATTTCAATTAGGGTGATGGTTTGTGTTTTGTCTGTGTAATGTAAATTATGTGAGTTGTATATATTATCCTCCGTAAACTTGTAGTTTGAGGAAAGAAACAAGAATGCACATTAACCTCTGTTTAATAATTCATGAATGTAACTCGTATATTATATATTATATTTATATATATATATATATACACACACACACACACACATATATATATATATAATATATATATATATAAATATAATATATATATATATTATATATATATATTATATATATATATATATATATATATATATATATATATATATATATATATATATATATATATATATAAGAAGTGGGTGATTGGTGATTGAAACATACATCAAACAATATCGTGCAAGTTGGTTCTCAAATGCAATAATAAAATAATATAATAATAATCCTATATTACTAATCAGTGAATGTGAAAAGAAACGTGTAAGAAGAATAGTTCAGAAGCCATCACTTTGTTTCTTTCTACCGACAATCTTTCACGGAATACTAAATCGTACTCCGTTGCTAAATTAGTGGCGGATAAAAAGGTTTCAGAAAAATTCCATATTTTTAAATTAACTATATTTATTTATTTTGGTCATTATGGTATAAAATTCAGTCATTAATTTAATAAATAAAAATTACATCAACTTTCCCTCTCATTTATGGGTAAAATATAAAAAGTATTAAAATTAAATAACTAGATCCTAAATACATTTTTAGTAAGCCTAAAATTTATGGAAATCATTTCCGGAACACCGTTCATTTTAAAATCATATATATTTTCAATATTCATATACGCGTTGCGAGTTATTTATATATTTAATTCTAATAATTGGTATCCTATTTATATATTCAAATTATGTTATTTAAACAAATCATTTTTATAATCAAATTATATTGGGTCGAAAAGCGTTTCCGCACGTTTAAAAATAGATCAATCAAATATTATGAAATTCAATTTTTCCACTAACTTTTGTCTTTCGTTAATTGACACATTTGTTCTTACTTTTAATCATTTTACCAATTTCTGAATATCATTAAAAAGAACAGATTTCTTAAATCATAGTGGACCTCTCAACAGAGACTTATAACCATACAATGTATTTGATAAATCAATCATTTGATATTATCTTTTAATCTCGTCGATAATTATAATAGACTTATATTGAAAAAAATACGTTCATGTAAAGTATTATATATCTAATACTTTGTTAATGTTTTCAATTAATAAGTATATATTATATATACATATCAATATACACATAACCGTTCGTGAATCGTTGAGCATAGTCAAAGGGTAATTGATTACATGAATATAAATTTCAAAGTTTTCGAGACTCAACACTACAGACTTTGCTTATCATGTCAGAAACATATAAAGATTAAAGTTTAAATTTGGTAAGAAATTCCCGGGTCATCACAGTACCTACCCGTTAAAGAAATTTCATCCCGAAATTTGTTCGAGGTTGTCATGGCTAAGAATAAAAATGTTTTCATGATGAATATGAGTTGATAAATAGAGTTTTATCATCATTGAGTAATATAGATAAAACAATTTGATTACGCGAAGAGTATAAGTGAAACTCTCGCAAAAGAGTGAAATAAATAAATGTATATTCGTTTTAACCGATGACGTAGTTACGATTGATTTCCAGAATTCATGGGATCTAAAGAAAATCTTCGTAATAAGATTTGGTTCTTCGGCAATTAAGGAAATCAGGATCTTCTTTGATTAAATGCAATAATCTGTTTCGATTGCCCTGTCGGATATTTCACTATAAATCCACTCCCTTCGTTTCCTTATTTCCATATCTCACATCTTCTATTATTTCTCCTCAATTCATACTATAAAACATTCATCAATATGCTCCATCCTGTTCTGATCCTTGATATACTCTTAACTTTCATATCTGTCATTCTTCTCTTTCATCTACCACCGGAGGATTTTATTTACTTTTACTATTACCATGGGGTTATACTATTTTTAATTCTCCCGTGCCTTTACGTGACAATACGTATTGATATGCACGGTTTGTAATTTATGTGTTGTTGTCGAGCTTTATATTTTCTTTTATATTCAAGAGTTCCATACTTTTGTCTCCTCTTCCTGACTTCAAGTCAAGCGAATAATGGTCCAGAATTCGTAGGTATGGATTTTGAAATGAACATAACTAATGTTCTAAGAAAGAGATTGTAATAACAAGATCTTGATTGGTTAAATTACTGGAATTCAAGAGAAAAGATAGAACTATCAGGAAGCTATGTTCTCGATATCTTCGGAGATTAGATACAATGTAAGAGTCGTGTAACATGGCACATGATGACGTTATGATCTGTGAACATCACGTTCCATTTAGAAACTCAGCATGACTTACTGTAATATAATCACGTTGATCAAGTGTCATTATATTATACTAACTCATGCTTCAGTTCCCAACACTACTTCAAAAACATTCCTAATTTGAATTTTTCAGAATTTAAAAACTAAAATAGTTTCCTTTTATGATATATCACAGATAGCGCGGAGAGATAATTAATATCGGACGAGAATATTTATGAAGATATCTTCAAAAATATTGAGGATATTCATAATGGAAGATACGATAATATCTTAGGATTTTAAAATCAAATTGTGATGAAGAAATTCATTCACAATGATTTACCGCGATTAAGGAGCAAGATATTCACTAAAGATTTCATCAGAATTAGAATCATCAGGATTCTTTATGTACAAGTTTAGTCCTTGTGATTTGTTCAGAGTCTCCTTTATAGTTTGCTCAATCCATTTTTCCAGTACAAATTTTCCATTGAGTGTTTCCAACACTCCATTCTTTATCATTAAACTTTTGACTGTTAAGGCAGTCTTCAGTTTTCATTGTTTCATCAGTTTTTTTTTTCAAAGTTCAATGTATTGATTCTTAGGCTGGGTGCTTTTCAGAATTTTTAGAATGGAAGATCATAATTCTAAGAGGTAAATGTTATATGTATACATATAACTGTTGATGTAGACATGCTGCTAGATTTCAAAATACTGATTGCTAATTCGCGGTAACTGGTACAGCAATTATCATTACAAAACTGCGGATGAGTATATGATAGGGTTTTAATGAACGAATATAATAGTTCTTCGGAGTGACTTAAGTTAATGAGTAATGAAGTTGCTGGTAAGTTTACTGCTAATGTGGTGGAATATAAAAGGTTCCCCGACAACGATGACGAAAGGCAGACTTATATATCAAGGCTATAATAAGGCTAATACGAATGAAAGTCGAAGTTGACTTGCTGGAGCTGTGACAAAATTTGCTAATTTGGAAAGAGATTGCAAAGTTATTTTCGGTAATAACAACGTTAAAGGAATTAGCACAGCTATGTGTTAACGTTTACTCAGTTTTCGAGAGTTTTTCAGATGCATAACTATATGTATCAATATTTTCTTCCATAGGTAAAGTGCGGTTGGTTCATCCTTTCGATTGAGGTGTTTTCAAGAATCATGAAAGGTTTGAACTCAGATTGTAATCATCAAGATACAAATGAGGTTTAAGATGAAATCAAGTGGCAACCTTGAAGAAGTGTTTAGTTTCATATGTTATAATCAATATTTTAATTCATTTTAATTATCCAATGTTATTAGTCCACATTCGATAGTCCACAGTTAACAGTCCAATAATTCATATATAGTTTAATATATAATATTCGAATTAATTAATACGCATCGTGACCCGTGTACATGTCTCAGACTCGATCACAACTCAAAGTGTATATATTATTGTAGAATCAACCTCAACCCTGTATAGCTAACTCTCGCATTACTGCATATAGAGTATCTATAGTTATTCCAAATAATATATATAGATGCGTCGATATGATATGTGAAAACCTTGTATACGTGTCCCGATATTTAAAGTGAGTAAAATAAATAACAGAAATTAAATGACGATAAATAAAATTGCGAGAATAAAAATTGCGATAATAAATTGCGATAAATAAATTGCGATAATTAAATTGCGATAATGTAATAGGGAATTAACAGTTAGTTAGGAACAGTTAGCTAGGATTTTGTTAGCGTGGATTCTTAACAAAATTCTTCTCATAGTTAAATTGTTTGTTTCTAACAAATTTTATTTTGTCAAATGTTTTCTTCATTATGCTACTTGTTGGATTCTGATAGGTCAAAATCCAAATATGAAATTGAATGAAAATGGTTATTCTGTGGTGAAAGGTTTCGTAATCATATTTGAAGAATGTACAGTATAACTTATTGATGTGAAATCTAAATATTCCTCGGGTATTACCTACCCGTTAAAATATTTTCACCATTAACAGTTTATACAAAAGAATTTTTAATTACAATCTTTATGAAAATATATATACATATATATTTTCTTCAGATGTAATCATGGATTTAATGAGTTAATATGATATTAAACTCATTTGCTTTTCGGTTTGAGCTAGAATATATAACCTCTAAGACTTTTAGAAACCACATATTCGTCGTAGAATATTTCTTCAATGAAGTTATGGATTAATACTTCATCATTCATTGTTGTTGGTACTCCTTGGTATCTATGGTGCTTATGATGTTGATGCTCGTGGCACAGATTGTGATGTTGAGGTGTGGGATGTGGATGTTGCTATTGGTGGTGGTGATGGTACTATTGGCATTGCTGATGGTGGTACTGTTGGTGCTGGTGATGTTTCTGAAGATGGTAGGTTTTGCACTATGTTTTCCAAATTGATTATTCGAGCGCGAAGTTCGTTGACTTCTTCGATTGCACCGGGGTGACTGTCGGTTCGGACGAGCGGATGAATAAGATCTAGAATCTGAGATAGTATATAGTCATGACGAGATACTCTGGAAATGGGGGAGGAAATGGTATTACGGACAGGTTCGCCGGTAAGTGCTTCGGTTCATCGCCAAGAGATGAATTTAGTTGATAGAAAGGATCACCTTCTTTTTGTCTCCAATGATTAAGAAGGCTACGAACCCATCAGATGAATTGGGGATGGATGATTGGTTGATTCATTCTGGTGACACTGCTTTCGGAGCTTAGGTGAAACTCCATATCGGAATAGTTGTAGGGTTCCAAAGAACTTGAACTAGTGACGAGTCCCATTTCGTACGATTGAGTAAAGTATTTTTCGATATGAAATGATTTTATGGCTATCGGATGGTATTCTAATTTACATAGAATATATATATATATATATATATATATATATATATATATATATATATATATATACATAGAATATATATATATATATATATATATATATATATATATATATATATATATATATATATATATATATATATATATATAT
This sequence comes from Rutidosis leptorrhynchoides, assembly GCF_046630445.1. Lineage (NCBI taxonomy): Eukaryota > Viridiplantae > Streptophyta > Magnoliopsida > Asterales > Asteraceae > Rutidosis > Rutidosis leptorrhynchoides. Next base: position 374,782,051 of record NC_092337.1, on the reverse strand, counting down.
ATATATATATATATATATATATATATATATAGAACAAAAGATTTTGTAGATTACGGAGGGATTTACGAAATATGTCAGGCAAAGTTTACAGTAACAGATACGCTAAGATATGAATTAGCAGATATCCTAAGATATGAATTAGCAGATATGCTAAGATATGAATTTTGTCTATACACTAATCATGCAATCAATGCAATAAGATGTGTCTAGACTAAGGATGATAATCAAGTGATTCCCTAAGAATGATAAGCAGGTAATTTTCGACACGAAATGATAAGCAAAACTTTTGACATGCAGACACGGTCAAAGTCCAGACTCACTAATGCATCTTAACAACTATCATTTAGACACACTAATGCAAGACCTGGTTCGCTAAGACCACCGCTCTGATACCACATGTCGTGACCCGTCCTAATCCATCTGGATGAATACATTACATTTGGTTACATCGCGAGGTACTTGACCTCTATATGATACATTTTACAAACATTGCATTCGTTTTTAAAAGACAAACTTTCATCACATCAAAAGTTGACAGCATGCATACCATTCCATAATATATCCAACTATAATTGACTTAATAATAATCTTGATGAACTCAATGACTCGAATGCAACGTCTTTTGAAATATGTCATGAATGACTCTAAGTAATATCTCTAAAATGATCAAATGCACAGCGGAAGATTTCTTTCATACCTGAGAATAAACATGCTATAAAGTGTCAACCAAAAAGTTGGTGAGTTCATTAGTTTATCATAAACAATCATTTTCAATAATATAATAGACCACAAGATACTCATAAATATACGTCCCATGCATAGAGACAAAAATCATTCCAGGACACCCATATGGATTGAAAACCTGGTAACCGACCTTAACAAGATGCATATAGAATATCCCCATCATTCTGGGACACCCATCGGACATGATAAACTCGAAGTACTAAAGCATTCCAAATTCCAGAATGGGGCTTGTTGGACCCGATAGATCTATCTTTAGGATTCGCGTCAATTAGGAGGTCTGTTCCCTAATTCTTAGGCTACCAAGCTAAAAGGAGCATATTCGGCTTCGATCATTCAACCATATAATGTAGTTTCGATTACTTGTGCCTATTTCGTAAAACATTTATAAAAGCGCATGTATTCTCAGTCCCAAAAATATATATTGCAAAAGCATTTAAAAAGGGAGCAAATGAAAATCACAATACTGTATTTTGTTGTAAAAATACATATGACGATATTGAACAAGTGTAGGGTTGGCCTCGGATTCACGAACCTATATCATTTATATATATATATATATTAATATACATAATTGTAATCGAACAAAATTATATATTATTTGTTATTTTAATAAATTATGGGTTTCATTAATAACTTAATTAAATGTATTTACTTTATATACTTTAAATAAATAAAAATGTTAATATAGTTTAGTTGAGTATATTCTTATATGACTAATTTATATTGTAGTAATGATAATAATATTAGTAGTAATATTGATAATAATAATAGGGTTCTTATAAAAATAATAATGATACTAGTAATAATAAAAATGATAATAATAATAATAATAATAATGTCAAAATAATAACATTAATGTTAAAAATAAAAATAAAATAATAATGATAAAAAATAATGATAATTCTAATAATAATGTTAATAATAATAATAATATATCTATCTTTATAAATTTTAGTTTTATGTATACAAAGATTATACATAATCATACTTATCATTACCATGTACCATTTTATACTTAGAGTTATATTCCTAACAATATACCTATAATTATAGTCATGACTAATCATGTTTATCATAATTTTAGTATCTATACTAGTGACATAATAATAATACTAATGATGATATAATAATAATAATAATAATACTAATAATAATAATAATAATAACAATAATAATAATAATAATAATAATAATAATAATAATAATAATAATAATAATAATAATAATAATAATAATAATAATAATAATAATAATAATGATACTAATAATAATAAATAAGACTACCTTTCAAATGGTTGAATGAGCTTTCTAAATTTTTTTGCCCTTGCCCAGACTCGAACTCGCGACCTCTCGCTTAACACCAACACACCTTAACCATCCTTCCGTTTACGATTTCTGATTTAGATTACATACCAAATGTATATAACCTCTCGGCCCAATTTAGAGAAACCAAAGCATAAGTCTAATAATACGATCCAATTACTATATTAAAGTCCACAGCACAAATAGCCATTAACGGCACAAGGAATCATTATCCCTAAATCCACTTTGAATAAGCCCATGGAAAAAAATGAGTGCAGGAACAAGGTTAATGATTTTTCCTCGTGTCATACCCGACAGAAAAATCTCACCAACGACTTTTATCATCATCATCGTACAGTACATCTTCCTCGTGAGTATCATCTAATATCATTAGTCATCACCATTATTTCATCACCACAGAGTCATCGTTTTCTTGGCATATTATCTTCCAGTCGTCATCATCATTTAACATTAGGGTTTTTCGTTGGTGTTCTTTATGGTTTACGACTGAAATAGAATAGAAATCAACGAATAAACTGCAGCAAATTACGATGGGGTTCTTGATCTTATTCAACAGAAGGAGGGATGAGTAGCAGATGGTATTGGTGTTTGGGTTGTGTGGTCTTCGAACAAAACAGAAAATAGCTGCAATATACAGTGGCTTTCGAGGGGTTCTTGAACAGTAAATCAGTAGCATAGGTGGCTGTGAAGATGGTGGTTTGAGAAACAACATAGAAAAAGACAACACGTAAGTAGCAGTAGTAAAACGCAGTAGGTGGTGGTTCAAGATGAAACGGAAATAGGAGGGAAAGAGGAGAGAGAGAGAGATGGAGATAGGACTGTGGTGGCGGTTTAGTGATTAACGAAGAAGAAAGAAAAAAGGTGGTGTTGTGTGGGTGTTTTTCGGTTGCCACACACATCTATAGGTGGCGGTGATTGTAGTTTGTTGGTTGTTACTGGACAAGAACAAAAATATATACGCTATATCAAAAGGAAAACAACCGGGTTTTGATTCGAGCTGAACAGAAACGAGGAGAAAAAAATATAGCAGGAGTAAGTTACTTGTAGTCGTGTATTAGGTGGTGGTTTTGATGGTAAACCTAAACGTAAAGTATAAATGGGGTGTGTTGTGGATGGTGGTTCGATGGGTGACTCGATGGGTTATGGTGGTGGTGGTCGACGGTGAAGTGGTGGAGGTGAAGGATGGTGGCCGAGTTGTAGTTGTTTTAAGTTGATAGTGATTGAATGGATGTTGGTAGTGATTGTGTTTGATTACAAATGGGAACGAAAAGTGGCGTTTCAAAGATGATCAACTAGTAGAGTTTAATGGTGAAAGTCATGTGGTGCTAAAAAGGAAGAAGTAGGAGCACGATGGTGTTTCGGGTCTCAACTAAACAGAAGAATATATCAGTTGCAGTGAGTAACAGCAGGGTTGCCTATGATTTCAATTAGGGTGATGGTTTATGTTTTGTCTGTGTAATGTAAATTATGTGAGTTGTATATATTATCCTCCGTAAACTTGTAGTTTGAGGAAAGAAACAGGAATGCACATTAACCTCTGTTTAATAATTCATGAATGTAACTCATATATTATATATATATATATATATATATATATATATATATATATATATGTATATATATATATATATATATGTATATATATATATATATATATATATGTATATATATATATATATATATATGTATATATATATGTATATATATATATATATATATATATATATATATATATATATATATATATATATATATATATATATATATATATATATATATATATATATATATATATAAGGAAGTGGGTGATTGGTGATTGAAACATACATCAAACAATATCGTGCAAGTTGGTTCTCAAATGCAATAATAAAATAATATAATAATAATCCTATATTACTAATCAGTGAATGTTAAAAGAAACGTGTAAGAAGAATAGTTCAGCAGCCATCACTTTGTTTCTTTCTACCGACAGTCTTTCACGGACTGCTAAATTGTACTCCGTTGTTAAATTAGTGGCGGATAAAAAGGTGTCAGAAAAATCCCATATTTTTAAATTAACTATATTTATTTATTTTGGTCATTATGGTATAAAATTCAGTCATTAATTTAATAAATAAAAATTACATCAACTGTCCCTCTCATTTATGGGTAAAATATAAAAAGTGTTAAATTTAAATAACTAGATCCTAAATACATTTTTAGTAAGCCTAAAATTTATGGAACTCATTTCCGGATCACCGTTCATTTTAAAATCATATATATTTTCAATATTCATATACGCATTGCGAGTTATTTATATATTTAATTCTAATAATTGGTATCCTATTTATATATTCAAATTATGTTATTTAAACAAATCATTTTTATAATCAAATTATATTGGGTCGAAAAGCGTTTCCGCACGTTTAAAAATAGATCAATCAAATATTATGAAATTCAATTTTTCCACTAACTTTTGTCTTTCGTTAATTGACACATTTGTTCTTACTTGTAATCATTTTACCAATTTTCGAATATCGTTAAAAAGAACAGATTTCTTAAATCATAGTGGACCTCTCAACAGAGACTTATAACCATACAATGTATTTGATAAATCAATCATTTGATATTATCTTTTAATCTCGTCGATAATTATAATAGACTTATATTGAAACAAAATACGTTCATGTAAAGTATTATATATCTAATACTTTGTTAATATTTTCAATTAATAAGTATATATTATATATACATATCAATATACACATAACCGTTCGTGAATCATTGAGCATAGTCAAAGGGTAATTGATTACATGAATATAAATTTCAAAGTTTTCGAGACTCAACACTACAGACTTTGCTTATCATGTTAGAAATATATAAAGATTAAAGTTTAAATTTGGTTGGAAATTCCCGGGTCATCACAATATATTCGACTCTTCATTATTATTAGGTGAGTTGATGAGATTTGTACTAGAGGTAGACATCTATCACACAATATCAAACACGTTAAGAGATTAATATATCACATAATATTTACATGTTAATAATATATAGTTTCCAACAAAAAGTGTTAAGCAATCGTTTTTTTTAAAGAAAACACGGTCGAAGTCCAGACTCACTAATGCATCTTAACAAACTCGGTAAGACACACTAATACAAATTTCTGGTTCTCTAAGACCAACGCTCGGATACCAACTGAAATGTCCCGTTCATATCGATTATAAACGTTCCATATTAATTGATTTCGTTGCGAGGTTTTGTCCTCTATATGAGACGTTTTTCAAAGACTGCATTCGATTTTTAAACAAACCATAACCTTTATTTTATCGATAAAGGTTTAAAAATATTACGACGATTATCAAATAATGATAATCTAAAATATAGCGTTTTCACACGATTATTACATAATGGTTTACAATAATATTACACATCAATTTAAATCTTCGAATGCAGTTTTTAAACAATATTATATAAGCATGCTGACTCCAACTCTTGTTCATAAATTAGCATGCTGATGTATGCGAGGTGTAGTTCGAAATAGTTATAATTTTACTGCGAAATACTATTAAATATGATACAATTTTACACAAGTTATTTATTTATTTATTTATTGAATTTGATATACCTAAACCTTGCTACAACACTTATAGGCAGTGTACCTAATCGTAGAGTAGTGTAGCTTTTAGTAAGTCCGGTTCGTTCCACAGGGAGACGGCTAATTGCGTACACTATATTTTTAAACAATTATATTTGTATAAATAAATAAATAAATAAATAAATAAATAAATATATATATATATATGTATATATATATATGTATATGTATATATATATATATATATATATATATATATATATATATATATATTAGTAATATAGTAGTATTATTATTATTATTATAAAAGAGGGGTTTTACCGTTTAATGACCGGTTTGTCAATTTTAATTAAAGCATAAAGATAAATGACGATAATATAAATGACAGAATTTAAATTGCGATAAAGTAAATTGCAGTAATTAAAATGACAGTAAATAAAGGTACGATGAAATATGAAATAAAAGTATTATGCTTATTTAAACTTCCGTAATCATGATGTTTGACGTTTTGATTTTAATTTATTTATCTGGGTTAATTGTCCTTTGTCCTGGATTTATTTGATACCTATCTGGTTTTTGTCTATAATAGTCCATCGGTCATAATTATAAAATGCTCGTCAAATTAACCTTATTCCCGAAGTTAAATATTCCAACTAATTAGGGATTCGAACTGTAACAAGGTTTTAATACTTTGTTTAATGATTACACCAGGTTATCGACTGCGTATAATCCAAGGTTTTAATACTTTGTTAATAATTACACCAATTACCCTTGAATGTAATCCACCCATGTTTTAATGAGATATAAATATTAATTTACCCACTTGATCAGTTTGAATAATCAATTACCCAACCTGAATAATTAATTAAATGATTGTAACAGATGTCGTATAAACGTCACTAAATAGGACATGCATAATCATTTAATAATTATTGGATTAACTAATTTGAAGATAGGTTCGACAGATTCCAATGAGTTGTCATTCGATTAGACAATACCTCCATCTATTAATAGTTCAGAGTCTAATGTTCACAAGTGTCGATCTTTTGTCCAAACCCGAATTATGGTACAAAATCCAATAACCCCGTCTTTAATATTTAGTCTAACATCACGATTACTTCGGCTTAAATAAGCATAATAATAACTTAGTTACGAGACATTAATTTAAAAAGGAAGAACATAGCTTACAGTGATTATTTATCGCGTAGCGTTACACGGACAGAGTTCCGACTTTAAAACCCGTAAAACATTTCTTACAATAACCCAACTAAACCATAACTTTATTATTAAAATTAACTTAAATTAAAATTAAAATTAAAATTATAAATATATAATTCTTACATAAGGAAAGAAAGAAGAGAAAAGGTATATCATTCGAGCAGAATTCGCTGGCTTTTATAGATGTGAACTGATCCTGAGGGCCATACGATCGCATGGCTTTTCAGCATTATTTCCATGCGATCGCATGGCCAGGCTGGCATGCTCCCATCAGTTTGTTTTCTAGTTTGCCGACGTTTTATTTAATAATATAATATAATATATATAATTTTATATAATTATATATATATTATATTATATTCATGTGCATAGTAGACTTGTAATTTTAGCTCCGTTGTCTCGTACGTTTACGCCCGGTTTATGTCTCGGTTTCGAATTATCGAAAGTCCTTTCGTACGCGTAGATATCTTGTACTTTGCGTTTCGCGACTTGTACTCTTGAAATTTTTAGACGTTTCTCATCAATAAATTGAACCACTTGAATTATATCTTGTACATTTGAGCTTTTTGGTCATTTGCATCTTCAAATCGTCATTTTCTTCTTTTGTCTTCGCACTTATTTATTTAAATGATTATTACATAAAAATAGAACAATAGTAACTAAAAGCTTTACATATTGGAAGGATATTGTGCCTAAATATATGTTCATTTGGAGCACTATCAAATATTCCCACACTTAAACGTTGCTTGTCCTCAAGCAATACAGAGCTTGAAATTAAATCACACTTCACTCGAATCACTTTTTTATTCTCACACTTTATATATCAGTGATTTTGATACGGCGGTATAAACAATGATAGTAACGATGTGGTTTACAGTCCCACATGACTATAAAAATTTAGATCCTTTAGGAAATTGGATCTTTATGAAAACATTTGATCTTTTGAAAATTCAATCTAGCTTTTACCCTAGATAAGTTTTTCTGAATAACCCTTCACCGGTGTTTGTAAAATGTTTTTGTGGGTTTTGTAGGTTTCGTATTTTTAAAATTTTAGCTCAAAACTTGCGATTTTGTGTCACCCACTTGCTAACCTTGTATTAGGAAAGCAACACGTCCAGTATACTTGCTCCATATATTACCTTTCGGTAAACTACCGTCCAGTTGTAAAGGAAAGCGATGAACAAGCAACTGTTAAGGCGATGTCTAATGACATGCAGATGTTCATGGTCTACAACGTGTCGGATGTAGTTACTATCCTTTGTAGGAGCAATAGCAAAGATCACCCTATAATTTTTCGGTCTGGCACAAGGTCCTGTCTTCGACCATGCTATGCAACCACCATTCTTACGGTTGACACCCGATTTGGTTCAGGTGACCTAATGAATTTCGGTGAATTCTTAGGATTTTACGTTCAATGGTAATGAACGCATTGAAAATAGGTTTTTAGAAAATAAATCGGTTTTAATTTTGATTAAAATATTTTCTCGTTCAAGCTCGAGTTTAGATATCATTGAATTCCATGAGTTTGTAATTCTCAATCTTTAAAGTCAATCTCAAGGATTGAGTAATATCAGTCTTAAAAGCTGATTTTTAATCTTTAAGGAGATTATCCTTTCTGGGGGTTTGATTCATTAGTCTTATCAAGCTAATTTGCACTGCGCCCTCCCCATTTTACGAGACAGATCCTCTCATGGTTAGGATAAGTCTGAGCACTTGGCGACCCTGTTTGATGCTGAGGTCCGTAGATTTCCTGCTGATTTTAGAGATGACTTTTCTAGATTTTTCGTCAACCTACAGCTGATCTGGACGACAACTTCTTGACCTAAATCAAGAAGTGCGTGTCTTTTTCGGAAGACTTTACTTCCTTTTAATGATGGAATTGATTCATCGTGTAGATCCATCTTTCTTTTAAATATATTACAGTAAATCGGGTATAACTGATTATTATCGTCCAAAACAAAAGTACCTGCAATAATCTTGTACAAAATATGTGATATATGTTTTAAAGAACTTGGTAAATTCTTCCCATACTTAGCTTTTATTTATTTCTTTGCCTTTTTATCCTCTATTCCATTTTAAATGAATTCAAGCGTTTTGGGTTGTTTCTCAATTTATGTTCTTTTTGAGGTAACAATAATTTCGGTAATAAAACCTAGTTTTATCGTTCATAAATATGTATAAACATGATTTTGAATTCATTTTATTGAAATTTTTTCAAAGTTTCACAAAATTTGGCAAATAAAATAAGTGTAAACCTGAGAGATAATAAACTAAGTGTAAACCCGAGAAAATTTATAATCCTTCCCCACACTTGAGATCATGCAATGCCCTCATTTGCATGAAATCAGACTATAATTATAAATTCATGAGGGTGATTAGTGTAGAAAAGTGATTAAACCCATTTGATATTTTGCGTCTTGTCGTCACAATTAGTAGCTTTTGCTGAACTTTAATGCCAGTCTTTGAAAGTGCGCTGTTTTACCCTGTTTTGTACATAAGATAAACTACAAACATACATAATATTTTTATTAAAATTTTTTTATAAAACTTTTATTTATTAAAACAATTTAAATGAATAATTTGTTTTTTTTTAAAAAAATTTTGTTTCCTTTTACTTTAGGTAGTTTCGGTATGTTTTCCTAGTCCGTCCCTCGAAAAAATTTAAAATTTGTCGTTTTTAAAGCGATTGTTTTAAAAGCAAAGATTTTTGGGTTTTTATTTTTATTTTTTTGGTATACTTTAGATCAATAAAATTAAAAAAATAATGATAACAAAATTTTTCACCCCGCCCTCGGGTAAAGTAATTTCGGTTCTATGACCTAGTCTTCAACTTAAGATGAATTTTAGAAATTATTTTTTAAACTTAATGAAATAAAGTAATTTTTGTTTTTTTAAAATCACACAAAAATTAAATTTAAAAATGCAAATTAATTTCATACAAAACCTACAAAACCAAAATTCAGAATGGGGGGAGAAAACTAGTTCTTTAGTGTCTGCTAGTGGAAAAGACCAATCGGATTCTATTCTCGGAACTACACGAGAACATAACAACTAACTCTAGACAGCATTTTCTTTTTAGAACATCTGAATCTCCCCACACTTAGGTATCTGTGGTGTTGAAATTGTGATTAACTTCATTGTCAATTTCTCTTGGACCATAATCAACTTGCATATCTGTGACTTTTGCTTTAAGCCATTGGTCGGATTCCTGTGTAATATCTACAAATTCAACTAGTTTCACCTTTTCTTTAGGCGATAGATTGGATACTAACCGGTTACATAACTTAAAGTTCCCCTTGGTTCTAGCATCGTGAATTCGTTTAATAAGTTTCTTCATTGAACTATTAATAACGGGGTCATTTAATTTCGTATCAACAACGGGGTTCTTTGTTATCAGGTCATCATTAGGTTTTACTTCATCTTCCCCACACTTAGGCGTTTTATTATTGTTAAGCACTACCGTTGGAGTTGGTAAAACAATATGGTTCTTACCAATCGTTTTTGTTGGTTCAACGGTTTTGGTTGGTGGAGATTTAGCCTTTCGACTCACAAAGGTGATTGATTTTTCATCATTACTAAGTGTCATTCTACCCTCTCTTACATCAAATAACGCCCCAGTGGATGCTAAGAATGGTCGACCTAAAATTAGAGGAATGCTTGGGTCCTCTTCTATGTCAATGACAATAAATTCGACTAGAAAGGTTAAATTACCTACTTGAACGGGTAGGTTGTCAGCAATTCCAACTGGGTGCTTAATGGTTTGATCAAAGAGTCGAACACTCATTTATTTTGGACTTAGCTCACCTACTCCTAATCTCTAATATAATGAAAGAGGCATAACACTCACACTTGCACCTGAATCTGCTAGTGCATCATACATGACACAATCACTAAGTAGACAAGGAACAATAAATTCACCCGGATCACCCACCTTGGGTGGAGGTTTCTGTGGAACTGTCTTCACCGAGTTTATTTTTACGGTTTTTGTTTCTTGTACTTTCTTATTCTTCTTCTTTCCAGAGGTATCACAAACTTTATCACCTATTACTTTCTCATACTCAACTCCTTTTCTTGGAAACGGGATGGGTGGTTTGTATGGTGCCACCACTGGCTTTACATACTCGGGTGGTGGTGGTGTTGTAACTTCTTCATTGTTACTCACATCTAAAACTTTTCCATCTTCTGATGCTGGTTTTTCAGAATTCGTTAAAACCATATTAACATTCTCATTCTGAGGATTTACTTCAGTATTACTCGGTAGCTTTCCTTGTTCCCTCTCACTCATCATGCTTGCAAGAGTACCTACGTGTTTTTCTAGATTCAAAATGGAAGCTTGTTGAGTTCTTAATGACTGATCAAACCTCTCATTCGTTTGGTTTTGAAAATTGTGTTTGAGATTTCATTAGCTTTGCAATCATTTCTTCTAGATTTGACTTTTTCTCTTCGATTTGTTGTGGTGGTTTATACAAGCTAGGTCTTTGTTGATTGAAAGTGTTGTTTTGAGTTGGTTGGTTATTCGGACCTTGTTGGTTATACGAGTTATTGTTGGGTCCATTTGGATTGTAAAGAATGTTTTGATTTCGATTGAAGTTTGGCCTTGGCGGTTGATAATTATTTTGATAATTATTTCCCGGCCTTTGATTCGTATAGGAAACATTCTCACGTTGTTCCATAGTTTGCTCAATGTGACAATCTTTCGTTAAGTGTGGTCCACCGCATTGCTCACAACTGATTCGTATTGCGTGAATATCTTTAGTCATCTTTTCCATACGTCTTTCGAAAGCATCTATTTTTGCGGAAACGGAATCAAAATCATGGCTAGAATCGGCTCTAGCCGCTTTAGATGAACGAAAGATATCTTTTTCATGGTGCCACTCATGTGAGTGGGATGCTGTGTTATCAATAATCTTGTGGGCTTCAATTGCGTTTTTCTTCATAATGGAACCACCAGCTGCTGTGTCGATGTCTTTTCGTGTAGCAACATCGCATCCTTGGTAGAATATTTGTACTATTTGATAAGTGTCTAAACCGTGTTGAGGACATCCTCTCAACAACTTTCCGAATCTTGTCCACGCCTCATATAATGTTTCATTTGGCTTTTGCGCGAACGTAACAATTTCTCCTTGAAGTCTTACGGCTTTAGATGCAGGAAAGAATTGTTTAAGAAATTTTTCAACTAAGACATCCCATGTGTCTATCGCCCCTTCAGGTAACGATTCTAACCAATCTTTGTCTTCTCCCTTTAAAGTCCAGGGAAATAACATGAGATAGATCTATTCATCCTCAACTTCTCTGATTTTGAATAGAGTACAAATCCTATTAAAGGTTCGAAGATGTTCGTTTGGATCTTCTTTTGGCGTACCACTATATTGGCATTGATTAGTTACCATGTGTAGGATTTTCCCTTTAATTTCATAATCTGGCGCATTAATGTCTGGTCACGTAATGGCATGTCCTTGGCTAGTGCGTGTAGCTCTCATTCGATCTTCCATACTTAAAGATTCCGTTATTTCCATATTTGAAATTGTTGAATCTGAATCACTAGAAGATTCTGATTTAACGGTTTGTGGTTCAGGAGGAATGATTAGTGGTTCAGGATCTCTGAATTGTCTTTGAATATCCTCCGGGTTTTCAATTTTGAAGTCGGGTTCAAAAAATGGATTATCGAAAATTTGAGTTGAAGTACTTGTTTGATTTGATGATGATTCTAAAGAAAAATCAACGGCGACAATATTAGCTAGATGTCTTGATCGAGTTACAGGTGGTGAACGTTTTGCTCGGTGCATTCACTGAATATGCTATTAGTTATAAAAATAAAAATTATATTATATAAGTTATCAAATTAATAGACTTTTCTGATTTTGCCCAAATTTCGAATAGCCAATAGATGCAGCAGGTAGCCAGGACCCTTTAAATCGGAAGCCCACAACTCGCCACTAACAAATCCAACTATTACTACGAACCAGAAAATTTGGATGTCTATTAATTTAACCCTTAAAATAATTTTTTGTCAAAATTTAAAGAAAATAAAGAAAATTCTATGCCTAAAAACTAGAGCGTAGAAATGAGAAAGAAAAAGCAGCGCGTCGAAAAACGTCGAAAAATAAAAATCGAAAAATAAAATTAAGAAAAAAAATATGTCGAAACTTAAAAGTCTAAAAACTAAATCTAAAAAGTTGCGCCTAAAGGTATTAAAGCTTAAAAGGAATTCTATATCCAAAACGGCAATAACTTAAAAGGTACTAAAATATTTAAACGGCGTCGTAAAATTCTAAAGCGCCTAAATCTTAATTCTAAAGAAAAAGCACTTAAGGAATTTTACGGCAAAGCCAGAAAATCTAGAAATATAAAAGTAACTACGGCAAAACTAAACTTAAAACTAAATACGAACGACAAATATAAAAATTACGAAGTTAAACGTATAAAAAGACAAATTATATAAAAATATTATAATATATATATATTATATTTATATTTATATTATATAAAAGTATTAATCTATATATTTAATAATAATATTTAAACTTAAAATAAGAAATTATATATTAAAACTAGAAATATAAATATGTTTAATAAATAAACCCTAAATAATAATAATAATTTAATTAAACCCTAAAGATTTAAATAATATAAATAATTATAAAACCTAATCGTATTTAATGTCCGAGGTATGTGGCCTGCCCAGATAGATCATGCGACCGCATGATGTTTGGTCTACTGGGTCATACGATCGCGTGGCCCAAGATTTCCTGATGCCATCCGGGTTTTTAACAGGCTTCGACCCAGTTACTTATTTTTTTTATTTTCTGATTTAACTTTATAAAAATATTATGTAATTAAACTAAAAAAATATTACTTATTAGTTTTATAACTCTAAAATATAAACTTTTTTTAATTTAAATTTTATAAAATAATAGATAGCTAAATTTTATAAAATATAAATAAACTTGTATTCTAAAAACTTAAAATAAAAAATACTTTTATAAATAAAATCTTAAAAATATAACTATTTTTTATATATATTTTTATTTATTTATTTATTTATTTTTAACACTTATTATAAATACAAAATATTTTTACGAAATAAGAAATAATATATTTTTACAAAAATATAGCGTTTTTCACCGAGTCCCCGGCAGCGGCGCCAAAAAAATTGATGTGTGCGAGGTGTAGTACGAAATAGTTATAATTTTACTGCGAAATACTATTAAATATGATACAATTTTATACAAGTTGTTTATTTATTTATTGAATGAGATATACTTAAACCTTGCTACAACACTTATAGGCAGTGTACCTAATCGTAGAGTAGTGTAGTTTTTAGTAAGTCCGGTTCGTTCCACAGTGAGACGGTGATGTGTGCGAGGTGTACTAGGAAATAGTATTATTTTTACAATGAAATACTATTAAATACGATACAATTTTACACAAGATATTTATTTATTTATAGAATGGATATACCTAAATCTTGCTACAACACTTATAGGCAGTGTACCTAATCGTACAGTAGTGTAGTTTTTAGTAAGTCCGGTTCGTTCCACAGGGAAAATTAAACAAGCTTAACGCTATATTAGTTTTAAATTTATAAAAATACAAATATATATATATATATATATATATATATATATATATATATATATATATATATATATATATATATATATATATATATGATGATGTAGCGTGAGGGTACGAAATAGTATTATTTTTACTAGGAAATACTACAAAATATGACACAAGTTTTATTAATTTACGGATGGGATATACCTAAACCTTGCTACAACACTATAGGCAGTGTACCTAATCGTAGAGTAGTGTAGTTTTTAGTAAGTCCGGTTCGTTCCACAGGGAGCTAGTGATTACGTACTATATTTTTATAAAACTATATTTATATAAATATATATATATATATAAGTAGTAATATTATTATAAAAGGGGGGTTTTTACCGTTTAATGACCGGTTTGTCGATTTTATATTTTTAAGCGTAAAGATAAATGACAATAATTAAAGTGCGTAAAATAAATAAATGACGATAAATAAAATAACAATAAATAAAATTGCGATAGAATATGAAATAAAAGGATTATGCTTATTTAAACTTTCGTAATCATGATGTTTGACGTTTTGATTTTAATTAATTGTTACTCGGGTTAATTGTCCTTTGTCATGGTTTATTTGATACCTATCTGGTTTTTATCCATAATAGTCCATCGGTCATAAATATAAAGTGCGAGTGTCCTCGTCAAATTACCCTTATACCCGAAGTCAAATATTTCAACTAATTAAGGATTTAAACTGTGACGCAGTTATCACTTCTGTCAACAATTACACCAGTTATCACTGTATGTAATCTACCCCTGTTTTGATTAGATATGAATATTAATTTACCCACTTGATCAGTTTGAATAATCAATTACCCAACCCGAATAATTAATTAAATGATTATAATAGATTCCATATGAACGTCACTAAATAGGACAACCATAATCATTATTAATTATTAGGATAATTAATTTGAAGATAGGTTCGACAGACTCCAATGAGTTGTCACTCAATTAGACAATACCCCCCATCTATTAATAGTCAATAGTCCAATTTCCACAAGTGTCGGTCTTTTGCCCAAACCTTAATTATGGTACAAAGCCCAATTACCCAATTTTAGTAATTAGCCCAACATCATGATTACTTCGTTTTAAATAAGCATAATAATAACTTAGCTACGAGACATTAATATAAAAAGGTTGAACATAACTTACAATGATTAAAAATAGCGTAGCGTTACACGGACAGAATTTCGACTTACACACTCAAACGATCTCTATCATAAATCTTATTATTATCATAATTTAAAATTAAAATTAAGATTATTGTTATATCTTATTACATTAACATTATGATAGAGATTTTTAGATATTGATATTGATAATAGATTTTTAGGATAGAAAAAGGGATGCCTAAAATACATCGACAATCATCGCCTTTTATAGGCAAAATATGAAATTGAATTTTCATTTACGACCCCTGAACTATGCTCAATTAACAACTTTTTATTATTTAATATTATTCTTATTATGAATTATTTAAATATTATATTTTATTCTTGTGCATAGTTGACTCGTAATTTTTACACCGTTGCGTCGAGCGCTGAAAGTTGGTTCATGCCCCGGTTCCGGATTTTCGAACGTCCTTTCGTATAATTTAATATCTTGTACTTTGCGTTTTGTAACTTGTACTCTTGTCATTTTTAGACGTTCTTCATCAATAATTTGAACCTTTTGAATTGTATCTTGTACATTTGAGCTTTTTGGACGTTTTGGTCTTTCAAATCTTTGTTTTTGTCTTTAAATCTTCATTTTCGAGCGATTTGCGTCTTTCGTCTTCGCGCTTATTTATTTAACTATTACAACTAAAAATAAGGAAATTACATTTAAAAACTTTACATATTGGAACGATATTGCTACTAAATATATGTTCATTTGGAGCACTATCAAATATCCCCACACTTGAGCGTTGCTTGTCCTCAAGCAATACAGAACTTGAAATAAAAACATACATGAATCACTTTTTTATTCATCACATTTTGTACATCAGTGATTTTGATATAGCGGTATAAACAATGACAGTAATGATGGTTAAAGGTGGGTGTGTCATCCACAGTTGCCTCGGGTTTAGGTCAACGACACTTGCAATCAAATAGCCGATTTACTTTCGGTTTCCAAAGCAAAGTGCACATTTGAAAGGCGGTTTACAGTCCCACATGACTATAAAAATGTAGATCCTTTAGGAAATTGGATCTTTATGAAAACATTTGATCTTTTAAAAATTCAAGCTAGATTTTACCCTAGACAAGTTTTCTGATTTGACCCACCATCGGTGTTGCAAAATATATTTGTGGATCAATATTTTGGCTAAAAACATTTAGGTTCGTGTAATCCACTGCTATCCCGGTATCGGAAAGCACACATCCAATTTACTTGTTCCGTATATTACCTTTCGGTAAACTACCGTCCGGTTGTAAAGGAAAGCGATGAACAAGAAACTGTTAGGGCAATGTCCCGTGACATGCAGATGATTATGGTCTTATTAACGTGTCGGATGCTAGAACTATCCTTGGTAGGAGCAATAGTAAAGATCATCCTATAATTTTTTCGGTCTGGCACAAGGTCCTGTCTCCGACCATGCTATGCAACCACCGTTCTTACGGTTGACACCCAATTTGGTTCAGGTGACCTAATGAATTCAAGGTGAATTTCTTAGGATTTTACGTTCAATGGTAATGAACGCATTGAAAATGGTTTTTCAGAAAACAAATCGGTTTGTATTTTTGATCAAAATATTTTCTCGTTCAAGCTCGAGTTTAGATATCATCGAATTCCATGAGTTTGAATTCTCAATCTTTAAGGTCAATCTCTAGGATTGAGTATTATCAGTCTTAAAAGCTGATTTTTAATCTTTAAGGAGATTATCCTTTTCTGGGGATCTGATTCATTAGTCTTATCAAGCTAATTTGCACGGTGCCTCCCCATTGTACGAGATAAATCCTTCTCATGGTTAGGATAAATCTGACCACTTGGCAACCCTGTTTGATGCTGAGGTCCGTGGATTTCCTGCTGATTTTAGTGATGACTTTTCTAGATTTTTCGTCAACCTACAGCTGGTCTGGACGACAACTTCATGACCTAAATCAAGAAGCGCGTGTCTTTTTCGGAAGACTTTACTTCCTTTTAATGATGGAATTGATTCATCGTGTAGATCCATCTTTCTTTCAAATGTATTACAGTAAACCGGGTAAAACTGATTAGTATCGTCCAAAGCAAAAGTACCTGCAATAATCTTGTACAAAAATATGTGATATATGTTTTAAATTGAATAACTTGGTACATTCTTCCCACACTTAGTTTCTTTCTTTGCCTTTTTATTTTCTTCTATTTCATTTTAAATGAATTCAAGCGTTTTAGGGTGTTTCTCAATTTATGTCCTTTTCGAGGTAACGATAATTTCGGTATTATCACCTAGTTTTCATCGTTCATAAATATGTATAAACATGATTTTGAGTTCATTTAATTGAAAATTTTTCAAATTTTCACAAAATTTGGCAAATAAACTAAGAGTAAACCCGAGAGAATTTATAACCCTTTCCCACACTTGAGATCATGCAATGCCCTCATTTGCATGAAATCAGACTATAATTATAAATTCATGAGGGTGATTAGTGTAGAAAAGTGATTAAAAATACCCAGTTTGTAAGCATATTATTTTACATCACATTTGATATTTTGCTTCTTGTCGTCAAAATTAGTACCTTTTGCTGAACTTAATGACAGTCTTTGAAAGTGCGTTGTTTTACCCTGTTTTGTATATAACATAAAATACAAACATATATATACATATTTTTGAAGTTTGGTATATAACCCCACGTTCAAAAATGTATAAAATCTAAAATCTTTTTAGCATACTTTAGATCAATAAAATTAAAAATAATGATAACAAAATTTGTCGCCCCGTCCTCGGGTAAAGCAATTTCGGCTCTATGACCTAGTCTTCAACTTACGACGAATTTTATAAATCATTTTTTTTTCAACTTAATGAAATAAAGTAAATTTTGTTTTTAAAAATACACAAAACTTAAATTTAAAAAGCATATTAATTTCATATAAAACCTACAAAGCAAAAATTCAGAATGGAGGGAGAAAACTAGTTCTTTAGTGTCTGCTAGCGGAAAAGACCAATCGGATTCCATTCTCGGAACTACACGAGAACAGAACAACTAATTCTAAATAACATTTTCTTAGAACATTTGAATCTCCCCACACTTAGGTAGCTGTGGTGTCGAAATTGTGATTAACTTCATCGTCAATTTCTTTTGGTCCATAATCAACTTGCCTATCTGTGACTTTTTCTTTAAGCCAGTGCCCGGCTTCTTCCGTAATATCCCAAAATTCAACTAGTTTCGCCTTTTCTTTAGGCGACAGATTGGATACTAACCGGTTACATAACTTAAAGTTCCCCTTACTTCTAGCATCGATAGCCCGTTTAAAAAGTTTCTTCATTGAACTGTTAATAACGGGGTCATTTAATTTCGTATCAACAACGGGGTTCTTTATTATCAAGTCAACATTAGGTGTTACTTCAATTTCCCCATACTTAGGCATTTTATTATTGCTAAGCACTACCGTTGGAGTTGGTAAAACAACATGGTTATTACCAATCGTTTTTACTGGTTCAATGGTTTTAGTTTGTGGATATTTAGACTGTCGAATCATAAAGGTGATCGATTTCTCATCATTACTAAGTGTCATTCTACCCTTTCTTACATCAAATAACGCCCCGGTGGACGCTAAGAATGTTCGACCTAAAATTAGAGGAACGTTTGAGTCCTCTTCTATGTCAATGACAATGAATTCGACTAGAAAGGTTAAATTACCTACTTGAACGGGTAGGTTGTCAGCAATTCCAACTGGGTGCTTAATGGTTTGATCAAGGAGTCAAACACTCATATCCGTTGGAGTTAACTCACCTACACCTAATCTCTTATATAATGAAAGAGGCATAACACTCACACTTGAACCTAAATCTGCTAGTGCATCATACATGACACAGTCACTAAGTAGACAAGGAACAATAAATTCACCCGGATCACCTACCCTAGGTGGAGGATTTGGTGGAACTGTCTTCACCGGGTTTACTTCTACTGTTTTTGTTTCTTGCACTTTTTTATTCTTCTTCTTCTTCTTTCCAGAGGTATCACAAACTTTATTACCTATTACTTGCTCATACTCAACTCCTTTTCTTGGAAACGGGATGGGTGGTCTGTATGGTGCCACCACTGGCTTTACATACTCGGGTGGTGGTGGTGGTGTAACTTCTTCATTGTTACTTACATCTAAAACTTTCCCATCTTCTGGTATTGGTTTTTCAGAATTTGTTGATATCATGTTAACATTTTCATTCCGAGGATTTACTTCATTATTACTCGGTAGCTTTCCTTGTTCCCTTTCACTCATCAATATAACAAGAGTACCTACTTGTTTTTCTAGATTCAAAATGGAATCTTGTTGAGTTCTAAATGACTGATCAAACCTCTCATTCGTTTGGGTTTGAGTTTCAATAAATTGTGTTTGAGATTCAACTAGCTTAAATACCACTTCTTCCAGATTTGACTTCTTCTCGTCGGTTTGTTGTGGTGGTTTATACAAGCCAGGTCTTTGTTGATTGAAAGTGTTGTTTTGAGTTGGTTGGTTATTCGGACCTTGTTGGTTATACGAGTTATTGTCGGGTCCTTTTGGATTGTAAAGAATGTTTTGATTTCGATTGAAGTTTGGCCTTGGCGGTTGATAATTATTCTGATAACTATTTTCCAGCCTTTGGTTCACGTTGACAACATTCTCACGTTGTTCCATCGTTTGTTCAATGTGACAGTCTTTCATTAAGTGTGGTCCACCGCATTGCTCACAATTGATTCGTATTGCGTGAATATCTTTATTCATCTTTTCCATTCGTCTCTCGAAAGCATCTATTTTTGCGGAAACGGAATCAAAGTTATGGCTAGAATCGGCTCTAGCCGCTTTAGATGAGAGATATATATCTTTCTCTTGGTGCCACTCATGAGAGTGGGAGGCTGTGTTATCAATAATTTTGTAAGCTTCAGTTGCGGTTTTCTTCATAATGGAACCACCAGCTGTTATGTCGATGTCTTTTCGTGTAGCAACGTTGACACCTTGGTAGAATATTTGTACTATTTGATAAGTGTCTAAACCGTGTTGAGGACATCCTCTCAACAACTTTCCAAATCTTGTCCATGCCTCATATAGAGTTTCATTTGACTTTTGTGTGAACGTAACAATTTCTCCTTGAAGTCTCACGGCTTTAGATGCCGGAAAGAATTTTTTAAGAAATTTCTCAACTAAAACATCCCATGTGTCAATCGTTCCTTCAGGTAATGATTCTAACCAATCTTTGGCTTCTCCCTTTAAAGTCCATGGGAACAACATAAGATAAATAGTTTCATCCTCAACTTCTCGGATTTTAAAGAGATTACAAATCCGATTAAAAGTTCGAAGATGTTCGTTTGGATCTTCTTTTGTTGTACCACCAAATTGGCACTGATTGGTGATCATGTGTAGGATTTGTCCTTTGATTTCAAAATCCGATGCTCTAACATCTGGCTGAATAATGGCGTGACCTTGGCCCGTGCGTGTGGCTCTCATTCGATCTTCCATACTTAGAGGTTCCGTTACTTTCATAATTGAATTTGTTGAATACGAATCACTAGAAGATTCTGATTTAACGGTTTGTGGTTCAGGAGGAATGATTAGTGGTTCAGGATCTTGGAATTGTCCTTAAATATCCTCCGGGTTCTTGGTTGTGAGAGCCTTTATATTTAGGGTTTAAAAATTGGATTATCGGAAATTTGAGTTGGAGTACTTGGTCGTCTAGATGATGATTCTAAAGAAAAATCAACGGCGATAATATTGGCTAGATGTCTTGATCTAGTTACAGGTAGTGAATGTATGAAAGGTGGTGAACGTTTTGCTCGGTGCATTCACAGAATATCCTATTAGTTATAAAAATAGAAAAACTTATATAAGTTGTCCAATTAATAGACTTTTCTGATTTTGCCCACGTTTCGAATAGCCAAAAGATGCAGCAGAGGGGCAGGATTCGTTTGGTCTCAATATAATTGAGGACTGTTTGGCTCCAATAACCCGGTCCACGTACAAATCCAACTATTACTACGAACCAGAAAATTTTGATGTCTATCAATTTAACCACTTAAAATAAATTTTCGTAATTTTAAGAAATTTAGATAAGAAGTAGAATAAAAATCTTATCCTAAAACTAGAATAGCGAGAAATAAGAAAGAAAAAGATTGCGCGTCGAAAAAGGTCGAAAAATAAAAGGTCGAAAAATAGGCGTCGAAAAATAAAAATAAGAAAGTAGCGCGAAAAACGGCGTCGCAAAATTCTAAAGCACATAAATCTTAGTCTAAGGAATAAGCACTTAAGGGATTTTACGGCAAACCTAAAAATTCTAGAAATAAAATTAACTATGGCAAAAATAAACTTAATACTAAAAATTGTAACTAAAGTCTAAAAATCTAAAGGTAATAAAAAAAAATTTTTTTTTTTTAATTTTTTTTTTATATTTCGTTTTTTAAGGATTTTAAAATTTTTTTTAAAAAAAAAAAAAAATTTTTTTATATAAATTTTTTTTAAAACTTTTTTTTTTTAAATTTTTTTTTAAAAAAAACGATTTTTTTTTACAATTTTTTTTTAAAACGAATTTTTTTTTTCTTTAAAAAAAACGATTTTTTTTTACACAAATTTTTTTTTTTTTTAAAAAAACGAAATTTTTTTTCTTAAAAAAACGATTTTTTTTTTTTTTTTTTTAAAAACGAATTTTTTTTTCTTAAAAAAACGTTTTTTTTTACAACTTTTTTTTTTATTAAAAAAAAACAATTTTTTTTTACAAATTAATAATTTTTTTATAATTATAATTTTTTTTCAAAACTTTTTTTTTTAATTCATTTACTATTCATGAATAGTAAATGAAAATAAATTAATTAATTTACTATTCACATAAAAGCGACATGATAGAAATTATTAATTATAAGTTACATAATATACCCCTGAAATATTTAATAAATACGACTTTTTAAAACTTTACGTATCAAATTTGATTCTAAAATATTATTATATTATTATATTCTATTTCAATATTATTATATTATTATATTCTATTTCAATATTATTATAATTAAAAATATAGCGTTTTAGCGCTCCTCGGCAGCGGCGCCAAAAACTTGATGATGTAGCGTGAGGGTACGAAATAGTATTATTTTTACTAGGAAATACTACAAAATATGACACAAGTTTTATTAATTTACGGATGGGATATACCTAAACCTTGCTACAACACTATAGGCAGTGTACCTAATCGTAGAGTAGTGTAGTTTTTAGTAAGTCCGGTTCGTTCCACAGGGAGCTAGTGATTACGTACTATATTTTTATAAAACTATATTTATATAAATATATATATATATAAGTAGTAATATTATTATAAAAGGGGGGTTTTTACCGTTTAATGACCGGTTTGTCGATTTTATATTTTTAAGCGTAAAGATAAATGACAATAATTAAAGTGCGTAAAATAAATAAATGACGATAAATAAAATAACAATAAATAAAATTGCGATAGAATATGAAATAAAAGGATTATGCTTATTTAAACTTTCGTAATCATGATGTTTGACGTTTTGATTTTAATTAATTGTTACTCGGGTTAATTGTCCTTTGTCATGGTTTATTTGATACCTATCTGGTTTTTATCCATAATAGTCCATCGGTCATAAATATAAAGTGCGAGTGTCCTCGTCAAATTACCCTTATACCCGAAGTCAAATATTTCAACTAATTAAGGATTTAAACTGTGACGCAGTTATCACTTCTGTCAACAATTACACCAGTTATCACTGTATGTAATCTACCCCTGTTTTGATTAGATATGAATATTAATTTACCCACTTGATCAGTTTGAATAATCAATTACCCAACCCGAATAATTAATTAAATGATTATAATAGATTCCATATGAACGTCACTAAATAGGACAACCATAATCATTATTAATTATTAGGATAATTAATTTGAAGATAGGTTCGACAGACTCCAATGAGTTGTCACTCAATTAGACAATACCCCCCATCTATTAATAGTCAATAGTCCAATTTCCACAAGTGTCGGTCTTTTGCCCAAACCTTAATTATGGTACAAAGCCCAATTACCCAATTTTAGTAATTAGCCCAACATCATGATTACTTCATTTTAAATAAGCATAATAATAACTTAGCTACGAGACATTAATATAAAAAGGTTGAACATAACTTACAATGATTAAAAATAGCGTAGCGTTACACGGACAGAATTTCGACTTACACACTCAAACGATCTCTATCATAAATCTCATTATTATCATAATTTAAAATTAAAATTAAGATTATTGTTATATCTTATTACATTAACATTATGATAGAGATTTTTAGATATTGATATTGATAATAGATTTTTAGGATAGAAAAAGGGATGCCTAAAATACATCGATAGGCAAAATATGAAATTGAATTTTCATTTACGACCCCTGAACTATGCTCAATTAACAACTTTTTATTATTTAATATTATTCTTATTATGAATTATTTAAATATTATATTTTATTCTTGTGCATAGTTGACTCGTAATTTTTACACCGTTGCGTCGAGCGCTGAAAGTTGGTTCATGCCCCGGTTCCGGATTTTCGAACGTCCTTTCGTATAATTTAATATCTTGTACTTTGCGTTTTGTAACTTGTACTCTTGTCATTTTTAGACGTTCTTCATCAATAATTTGAACCTTTTGAATTGTATCTTGTACATTTGAGCTTTTTGGACGTTTTGGTCTTTCAAATCTTTGTTTTTGTCTTTAAATCTGCATTTTCGAGCGATTTGCGTCTTTCGTCTTCGCACTTATTTATTTAACTATTACAACTAAAAATAAGGAAATTACATTTAAAAACTTTACATATTAGAACGATATTGCTACTAAATATATGTTCATTTGGAGCACTATCAATATATATATATATATATATATATATATATATATATATATATATATATATATATATATATATATATATATATATATATATATATATATATATATAAGTAATATTATTATTATAAAAAGGGGGTTTTTACCTTTTAATGACCGTTTGTCGATTTTAAAACTTTAGTCGCAGTTAAAATCTAATGTAAAATATATAAATATAACTTAATTTTAAGCGTAAAGTAAATAACGATAATGAAATTGCGATAAAAGTGCGATAAAATAAAATTGCGATAATTAAAGAGTACGATAATTAAAAGTGCAATTAAATACAATGACAATAAATAAAAGTGCGATAAATTAAAAGTGCAATTAAATATGAAATAAAAGAATTATGCTTATTTAAACTTCCGTAATCATGATGTTCGACGTGTTGATTTTTAGTTTATTCCCATGGGTTAATTGTCCTTTGTCCTGGATTATTTAATATGTCCGTCTGGTTTTTGTCCTTAACAGTCCATCAGTCATAAATATAAAGTGCGAGTATCCTCGTCAAATTATCCTTATATCCAAAGTCAAATATTCCAACTAATTGGGAACTTAAACTGTAACAAGGTCTTAATACTTTGTTTAATAATTACACCAGGATATCGACTACGTGTAACCCAAGGTTTTAATACTTTGTTAACAATTACGCCAAGTGTCCTTGTACATAATTTCACCCCTGTTTTAATAAATCTATTAACTATTAATCCATTCCCGTGTCCGGTTAAATGAACGATTATTCGTACATATAAATATCCCGCCCATCGTGTCCGATTGAGTGTATATGGTTATTTATAGGTACGTCCAATTGTAAATCTTTATATTAAATTAACAAACTATCATTTAGTTAAACAAATATAAAGCCCATTAATAGCCCATAGTCTAATTTCCACAAGTGTCGTTCTTTTGTCCAAACCCCAATTATGGTACAAAGCCCAATTACCCAATCTTAATAATTTAGCCCAACATCATGATTACTTCGTCTTAAATAAGCATAATAATAATTTAGCTACGAGACATTAAATTAAAAATAACATTAACCATAACTTACAGTGATTAAAAATAGCGTAGCGTTACACGGACAGAATTTTGACTTACACCCTTACAACATTCGCTAACATACCCTTATTATTAGAATTTAAAATTAAAATTAAAATTATAATATAAATATATATATATATATTTACGTTTGTAGATAGAGAGATGGATTTATATATGATGAACCAAAGCTGTGAATTTATAGGCATGTGGGCTGGATTTCAGGGCCATGCGATCGCATGGCTTTTGTGCCTCCAGGCCATGCGATCGCATGGTGGTAGGTATCAGCTCAAAATTCTTTATTTTCTTGTTTGTCGACGTTTATAATATATAATATAATATATAAATAATTTATATAATTATTTAAATATTATATTATATTCTTGTGCATAGTTGACTCATAATTTTTATTCCGTTGCGTCGAGCGTTGAGAGTTGACTTTGGTCCTGGTTCCGGTTTTTTGAACGTCCTTGCGTACAATTTAATATCTTGTATTTTGCGTTTCGCGTCTTGTACTCTTGTAATTTTGAGACGTTTCTTATCAATAATTGGAACCTCTTTGATTGTACTTTGTACTTTTGAGCTTTTTGGTCGTTTGCGTCTTCAATTCGTCGAATCTGTCTTTTGTCTTCACCTTTTATTATTTAAACGAATATCACTTGCAAATAGAATAATTGCAACTAAAAGCTTGTCTTTCTTGAGGGATAATGCTATGAAATATATGTTCGTTTTTAGCATTATCAAATATTCCCACACTTGAGCGTTGCTTGTCCTCAAGCAATATAATCTTGAAATAAAAATACTAGAATCACTTCTTTATTCTTCACACTTTGTACATCAGTGATTTCTATACGGCGGTATAAACAATGGTAGTAACGATGTGGTTTACAGTCATACATGACTCTGAAAATTTAGATCCATTAAAGAAATTGGATCTTTATGAAAACATTTGATCTTTTGAAAATTAAATCTAGCTTTTACCCTAGATAAGTTTTCCGGAATAACCCTTCACCGGTGTTTGCAAATTGTTTTTGTGGGTTTGGTGGGTTTCAGATTTGAAAATTTTAGCTCAAAACTTGTGGTTTTGTGTCACCCACTTGCTATCCTTGTATTGGGAAAGCAACACATCCAGTATACCTGCTCCGTATATTACCTTTCGGTAAACTACCGTCCGGTTGTAAAGGAAAGCGTTGAACAAGCAACTGTTAAGGCAATGTCCCCTGACATGCTTTTAATTATGGTCTATAACGTGTCGGATGCAATTACTATCCTTGGTAGGAGCAATAGTAAAGCTCACCCTATAATTTTTCGGTTTGGCACAAGATCCTGTCTTTGATCATACTATGCAACCACCGTTCTTACGGTTGACACCCGATTTGGTTCAGGTGACCTAATGAATTTCAGGTGAATTCTTAGGATTTTACGTTCAATGGTAATGAACGCATTAAAAATGGGTTTTTCAGAAAACAAATCGGTTTGTAATTTTGATCAAAATATTTTCTCGTTCAAGCTCGAGTTTAGATATCATTGAATTCCATGAGTTTGTAATTCTCAATCTTTAAGGTCAATCTCAAGGATTGAGTAATATCAGTCTTAAAAGCTGATTTTTAATCTTTAAGGAGATTATCCTTTCTGGGGGTCTGATTCATTAGTCTTATCAAGCTAATTTGCACGGCATCCTCCCCATTTTACAAGACAGATCCTCTCATGGTTAGGATAAGTCTGACCACTTGGCGACCATGTTTGATGCTGAGGTCCGTGGATTTCCTGCTGATTTTAGAGATGACTTTTCTAGATTTTTTGTCAACCTACAGCTGGTCTGGACGACAACTTCATGACCTAAATCAAGAAGCGCGTTTCATTTTCGGAAGACTTTACTTCTTTTTAATGATGGAATTGATTCATCGTTTAGATCCATTTTTCTTTCAAATATATTATAGTAAATCGGGTAAAACTGTTTAGATTAGTCCAAAGCAAAAGTATCTTCAATTATTTGTACAAAAATATGTGATATATGTTATAAATAAATTGGTAGATTTTTCCCACACTTGGTTTTTTATTTTCTTTTATTTGCCTTTTTTATTGTCCTCTATTCCATTTTAAATGAATTCTAACATTTTAGGTTGTTTCTCAATTTATGTCCTTTCCGAGGTAACAATAATTTCAGTGTTAACACCTAGTTTTATCGTTCTTAAATATGTATAAACATGATTTTGAGTTCATTTAATTGAAAATTTTGAAAAATTTTACTAGAATTGGGTAGTCAGTATATAAGACTAGGGCTGTTCTTTATTATCAGAGAGCGCTAGATTCTAATACAACTACTGCGTTACTAGTATTTTTAATGGTAACCAAGTGTATAAGTCAAATTTTTTTTTTTTAAATTCTGAAAGAATTTAACCCCTTCCCACACTTAAGATCTTGCAATGCCCTCATTTGCAAGAAATCAGTAACAATTTAAATTATTGAGGGTGATTAGCGTAGAAAAATGATTAAATTTTACCAAAGTTTCCAAACATATTGGCGTTTAAAAGCAAAGATTTTTGGTTTTTTTTTAATGTTTTTGGCATACTTTAATTCAATAAGATTAAAAATAATGATAATAAAATTTCTCGTCCCTCCCTTGGGTAGAGCAATTTCGGTTCAACGACCTAGTCTTCAACTCACGACGAATTTTAAATATCAAATTTTAACTTAGCGAAATAAAGTAAATTTTTGTTTTTAAATTCACACCAAACTTAATTTAAAATGCATAAAATTAAAAATTCATATTAAAAATTCACACCAAACTTAAATTATATTTTTATTTTTATACATACAAACTTATATTAAAAATATTAATTTTTTAAATATTTACAAACTTAAATATATTTATTTTTTTAAAAGGGTTTAAAATATCAATTTAATATTAATTTTAAAAACAAAGTAAAAATAAAAATAAAAATCTTTTTGGTCTTTTATCCCAATATAATCAATCAAATATTATCAAAAACATACGCCCCTCTTTTCGGTAAAGTAATTTCGGTTTCATAACGTAGTTTAACTCATGACGAATTTTTGAAATATTTTGGGTTGATTGATTAAAGATATTTATACCTTAAGAATAAACGGTAAATTTCGCAGTGATGTAGTAAATTTTTGTATGATATCAATAATTTCGGTCGCAAAACCTAATTTTATTGAGTACCAATTTAATACTTTATAGCGAACGATTTAGCGTTTATTATCAAAAGGTTAAAAATAAAAATAAAAATAAAAACTGAAAACTGTACAAACTTACCTGTGAAATAGAATTCTTAGTGACCTGCTTTAGCCCACTCATAAGATAGTCGGACTAATTGGTTTTCCATAGCTACGTAGGCGTAACCTCGAGCATTTAATGTTTTTTCTTCGAAACATATGAACGGTCCATCTCTGCATAAAGTAACGAATTCGGTATTGGAATATGTCTGATTCGTCGAGCATTTTCCTTCGTGTGACCATTTTCCGCATTTGTGACATCTTTCAAGGTGTCGTGCTCTTCTTTTCGCTGCGGATTTTGATTTTCCTTTACCAAACTGTAACTTATTATTTTCGTTTCGGGATTCTTTTCTTACTCCGTCCAGTTTACCTCTGATTAATGATACTATTTCACTTGGAAGGGTGTCATTATTACGTTTAGTGATTAAAGCGTGTAGCATTAGACCATGGTTTAGTTCACAGAAAGTCTTCATCTCGTAAAACCTAAAAAAAATAAAAATTCAGAATGGGGGGAGAAGACTAGTTCTTTAGGGTCTGCTAGGGAAAGACCATTCGGGTTCCATTCTCGAAAACTACACAAAAACAGAACATCTAACTCTAACAAAAATACATATTATCCTTTAAAGACTTGATTCTCCCCACACTTAGTTAGCTGTGGTGTCGAAATTGTGATTAACTTCGTTGTCAACTTCCATTGGACTATCTATGTAATGTTTAACTCTGTGACCATTAACCTTAAATTCAATTCCATTTGAATTTATTAATTCTACCGTTTCGTACGGGAAAAATCTTTTGACTATGAATGGTCCAGACCATCTTGATTTCAATTTTCCAGGAAATAGCTTGAATCGTGAATTGAAAAGAAGAACTCTGTCTCCTTCCTTAAATTCTTTTGAACTTCTGATTCTTTTATCATGCCATTTCTTCGTTCTTTCCTTATAGATTAACGAATTTTCGTATGCTTCATGTCTTAATTCTTCCAATTCGTTTAGTTGACTTAATCGTAGACGTCCAGCTTCATGTAAATCAAGTTACATGTCTTCAAAGCCCAAAATGCTTTGTGTTCAATTTCTACTAGAAGATAACATGCTTTTCCATAAACGAGTCTAAAAGGTGTGGTACCAATTGGAGTTTTGTAGGCTGTTCTAAAAGCCCAGAGTGCATCCTCCAATTTAATGGACCATTCCTTCGGATTTGATCCTACAGTTTTTTCTAGAATACGTTTTAAAGCTCGGTTGGTATTTTCAACTTGTCCACTTGTTTGTGGATGATAAGCGGTGGAGATTTTATGAGTTAATCCATATCTTTTAAGAACTTTCTCAAGTTGATTATTACAAAAATGAGTACCCCGATCACTTATTAAAGCTTTCGGTGTTCCAAACCTTGCAAAAAGACGTTTTAAAAAATTGACTACAACTCGTGCATCGTTAGTTGGGAGAGCTTGTGCTTCCGCCCATTTAGATACATAATCAATGGCAACGAGAATGTAGAGATTATTATGTGATTTTGGAAATGGACCCATAAAGTCAATACCCCAAATGTCAAATACTTCACATACTTGAATGACATTTTGTGGCATTTCATCACGTTGACTTATTTTTCTGGCCCTTTGACAAGCATCACAGGATTTGCAAAGAATGTGTGCGTCTTTGAAAATTGTAGGCCAATAGAATCCAGCATCGTAAACTTTTCTTGCTGTTAGTTGAGGCCCATAATGCCCTCCTGTTGGTCCTGTGTGACAATGGTTTAATATTTGACTGGCTTCATCCCCAAATACACATCGGCATATTATTCCATCGGGACAACTTTTAAACAAATGTGGATCTTCCCAGAAATAGTGTTTTATATCACTAAAGAATTTCTTTCGTTTTTGGTACGATAATCCTTTTTCAAGGAATCCACATACTAAGTAGTTTGCATAGTCTCCAAACCATGGAATTTCATTATAATCTATCTTCAATAGATATTCATCAGGAAAGTTGTCTTGTATGGCCGATTCATTTAGAACTTCTAATTCGGGATTTTCAAGACGAGAAAGATGATCAGCGGCGAGATTTTCTGCTCCCTTTTTGTCTCGAATTTCAATATCGAACTCTTGTAAGAATAAGATCCAACGGATTAATCGTGGTTTGGCATCTTGTTTCAAAAATAGGTATCTAAGAGCAGAATGGTCGGTATAGACCACCGTTTTAGCTAGAACGATATATGATCGAAATTTGTCAAAAGCAAAGACAATAGCAAGGAGTTCTTTTTTAGTAGTTGTATAATTCGTTTGTGCTCCTTGTAATGTCTTACTAGCATAATAAATAGGTTGAAATCGTTTTTCAATCCTTTGTCCTAAAACGGCTCCCATTGCAAAATCACCTGCATCGTACATTAATTCAAACGGTAGATTCCAATTTGGAGTTATCATGATCGGCGCATTAGTGAGTTTCTCTTTAAGAATATTAAAAGATTTGATGCATTCATCTGAAAAGATGAATGGAGCATCCTTTTCTAGGAGTTTATTCATAGGAGTGGCAATTTTAGAAAAATCTTTTATGAAATGTCGGTAAAAACTGGCATGCCCTAGAAAACTCCTAACTCCTCTAACATTGGTGGGATGTGGAAGTTTAGCAATTACATCTACTTTAGCTCTATCCACTTCAATTCCTTCCTTTGAAATTTTATGACCAAGAACGATGCCTTCTTTAACTATGAAATGACATTTCTCCCAATTAAGTACTAGATTTGATTGTTCGCATCTAATAAGCATTCGTTCAAGATTAACTAGACATGTTTCAAAAGTATCACCGAAGACTGAAAAGTCATCCATGAAAACTTCCATGCATTCTTCTATCATGTCGTGAAAAATCTCCATCATGCACCTTTGAAAGGTTGCAGGGGCGTTGCAAAGTCCAAATGGCATGCGTTTGTAAGCAAAAGTACCATAAGGGCACGTGAATGTGGTTTTCTCTTGATCCTCAGTGCTATTGGAATTTGAAAGTATCCGGAAAAACCATCAAGGAAACAATAGTAACTATTTCCGGCTAATCTTTCTAACATTTGATCAATGAAAGGTAAGGGAAAGTGATCTTTTCTGGTGGCGTCATTTAATTTTCTATAATCAATACAAACACGCCATCATGTTACAGTCCTAGTAGGAATAAGCTCATTTTTCTCATTTGTGATGACAGTCATGCCACCCTTCTTAGCCACGCATTGAACTGGGCTTACCCATGGACTATCAGAAATTGGATAAATTAGACCTGCATCTAGCAGTTTAATAATTTCTTTCTTAACAACATCTTGCATATTCAGATATAGTCTTCTTTGGCGTTGCACATAAGTTTTATGACCTTCTTCCATAAGGATTTTATGTGTGCAATACGAAGGACTTATTCCTTTAATATCATGAATTTTCCATGCAATGACTGGTTTATGAGCTTTTAGCACAGAAATGAGTTGAGATTTTTCATTTTCAGTAAGAGAAGACGATATTATTACAGGTAATTAAGATTCACCATGTAAATAAGCGTATTCCAAATGATTCGGAAGTGGCTTTAACTCTAATGTCGGTGGTTCTTCTATCGACGATTTGTATCGATATCTGTCTTCTTCTTTTAGCATTTGAATTTCTTCTGTTGTTGGTTCATATCCATTAGCCATAAGTGTAGCTATCATTTTAGTTTCATCAATTGGTTCAGTTCCTTCTCCTAAAGAACATTCTCCTGTTCCTTGTAATTCTGGAAATTCTTCTAACAATTCTGCATGTGATTCTATAGTTTGAATATAATAACATGTATCATCTGCAGATTGCGGTTGTTGCATGGCTCTATCAACTGAAAAGGTAACACTCTCATCCTCTATACTTAGGGTCAGTTTCTTACCGAACACGTCTATCATTGCTTTAGCCGTGTTTAAGAATGGTCTTCCTAATATGAGAGGAACTTGAGAATCTTCTTCCATGTCCAGAATAACAAAATCTACTGGAAATACTAAAGTACCAACTTTAACTAGCATGTTCTCCATTATCCCTCTAGGATATTTTACTGATCGATCGGCTAGTTGTATGCTTATTCGTGTTGGTTTCAATTCTCCAAGGTCTAGTTTAGTGTATAGTGAATACGGCATTAAATTTATACTAGCATCTAAGTCTGCCAATGCTTCTATTGAACTAAGACTACCCAGAAAATATAGAATTGTGAAACTTCCTGGATCAGATAGTTTTTCTGGTATCTTATTCAACAGCACTGCAGAACAATTAGCATTCATAGTAACAGCCGAGAGTTCTTCCATTTTCTTTCTATTTGTGATTAGATCTTTCAGAAATTTAGCATATCTAGGCATTCCTGAAATCACATCAATGAAAGGAAGATTTACATTTATCTATTTAAACATATCCAAGAATTTGGATTGCTCGGCTTCAAGTATCTCTTTTCTCATTTTACTTGGGTAAGGAAGTGGTGGTTGGTATGGTTTAACATAAGGTTTAGCCTTAACTGTGTTATCTTCATTAACCTTTTCAACTACCGGTTCTTTTTCCTTATCTTGATCAGATTGTGGTTCTTGAGGAGTAGGAATAGCATCATCAGAAATTACAGGTATTTCAGGTGGTATAAGTGTGATACCACTTCTTGTGATAATGGCTTTAGCTGTTTCATTCTGTGGGTTAGCATTAGTATCACTAGGTAGACTTCCCAATTTTCTTTCACCTATCAACCTTGCTAGGTTGCTCACTTCTTGTTCCAGATTTTGAATAGAAGCTTGTTGATTTCTAAATGCTTGAGCATTTTGTTCATTGGTTTGTTTCTGAGATGTGAAAAATTGAGTTTGAGATTCAACTAGCTTCGACATCATGTCTTCTAAATTTGGCTTTTTATCATAGGTTTGTGGTGGTTTATTTTGAAAAATAGGTCTTTGCTGATTGTAAGTATTGTTAGATACTTGTTGATTGATAGGATCTTGTTGGTTGTTGTATGGAACATTTCGGTTATAATTCTGGTTTTGATTGTAGTTTGGTCTTGGCGGTTGATAATTATTCTGATAATTATTTCCAGGCCTTTGGTTTATGTATGAAACATTCTCTCTTTGTTCCATTGTTAGTTCAATACTGAGACAATCTTTTATCAAATGTGGTCCTCCATACTGCTCACAACTAATTCATATTGAGTGAATATCTTTAGTCATCTTTTCCATTCGTCTCTCAACAGCATCTATCTTTGCGGAAATGAAATCTAAGTCATGGCTAGAATCGGCTCTAGCTGCTTTAGATGATCTAACGATATCTTTTTCTTGGTGCCACTCATGTGAGTGGGAAGCAGTGTTATCAATAATTTTATAAGCATCTGTTGCGGTTTTCTTTATAATGGAACCACCAGCTGCTATATCGATGTCTTTTCATGTAGTGATGTCGCATCCTTGGTAGAATATTTGTACTATTTGACAGGTGTCTAACCCATGTTGCGGACATCCTCTTAATAACTTTCCAAATCTTATCCAAGCCTCATATAGAGTTTCATTTGGCTTCTGTGTGAACGTAACAATTTCTCCTTGAAGTCTTAAAGCTTTAGATGCCGGAAAGAATTGTTTAAGAAATTTTTCAACTAAAACGTCCCATGTATCAATCGCCCCTTCAGGTAACGATTCTAACCAATCTTTGGCTTCTCCCTTTAAAGTCCAGGGAAATAACATGAGATATATATGTTCATCCTCCACTTCTCTTATTTTAAATAGTGTGCAGATCCTATTAAAGGTACGAAGATGTTCATTTGGATCTTCTTTCGGCGCACCACTAAATTGGCATTGATTAGTTACCATGTGTAGAATTTGTCCCTTGATTTCATAATCTGGCACATTTATGTCAGGTTGAGTAATTACGTGACCTTGGCCAGTGCGTTTAGCTCTCATTCGGTCTTCCATACTTAGAGGTTCCAGATTCTCCATGATTGAATTTGTTGAATCTGTATCACTATAGGATTCTGATTTAATGGTAGGTTCCTCAACAATCTCTGTTTGAATGATTGGTGGTTCCGGAGGAAAGATTAATGGTTCAGGATCTATGAATTGTCCTTGAATATTCTCCGGATTCTCAATTGTGAGGTCAGGTTCAAAAAATAGATTATCGGAAATTTGAATTGGAGTACTTGGTCGACTGGATGACGATTCTAAAGAAAAATCAACGGCGACAATATTTGCTAGATGTCTTGATCTGGTTACAGGTGGTGAACGTACAAAAGGTGGTGAACGCTTTGCTCGGTGCATTCACTGAATATCCTATTAGTTATAAAAATAAGAAAAATTATATAAGTTATCAAATTAATAGACTTTTCTGATTTTGCCCACGTTTCGACTAGCCAAAAGATGCAGCAGAGGGGCAGGATTCGTTTGGTCTCAATATAATTGAGTACTATTTGGCTCCAATAACCCGGTCCACGTACAAATCCAACTATTACTACGAACCAGAAAATTTTGATGTCTATCAATTTAACCACTTAAAATAATTTTTCGTTAAAGTTTAAAGAAATTTAGAGAGAAGAAATAGAAAAATTCTATGTCCTAAAAACTAGAATGTCGAGAAATAAGAAAGAAAAACAGTGCGTCGAAAAACGTCAAAAAATAAAAAGTCGAAAAATAAAAATAAGAATGTAGCGCGTCGAAACTTAAAAAGGAACTAAAAACTAAAAATTAAAAGTTGCGTCTAAAAATATTAAAGCTTAAAAGAAATTCTATATCCCAAATGGCAATAACTTAAAAAGGTACTAAAATATAAAAACGGCGTCGCAAAATTCTAAAGCACTTAAATCTTAGTCTAAAGAAAAAGCACTTAAGGGATTTTACGGCAAAACTTAAAAATCTAGAAGTAAAAATAACTATAGCAAAAACTATGACTTGAAACTAAAAACGAGCGAAAAATACAAATATTACGCTAAAACGAATAAAAAGGTACAAAATATAAAAATATACTTAAAGTTGTAAAAAGTACAATTTTTATAAAAATATTATTTTTATATTATTTATTTTATAAAACTATTAATTTTATAATTTATTAAAACTTATTAAACTTAAAAATACAAATTAAATAAATAACACTAAACTAAATAATAAATAAATAAAACCTAATTAGGGTTTAAATAATAATAATAATAAATAATACTCCGTAATTAATGCTTAATTAGGTCAACAGTTGACGTGTCAGACAGGGCCATGCGATCGCATGGTCCTCACGTTAAAAATCCATGCGATCGCATAGATAGGGATTTTGGGCCAGGCTTTGGGCTGTAACAGTACCGGGCCTCGAGTAATTTTTTTTTTCTGTTTTATATATTTATATAAATTAAATAAAACTTATATTTTTACAAAATAAAGATAAATAAACTTTATAGAACTTATATATTTAACAAACTCTTAAAAATATTTATATTTTTGTTTTTCTTTTTATATTTTCGTATATTTAAAACGTATTTTTACAAAAACGTATTTTTATAAAAGTAAACTAAAAATAAAAATCTTTTTTTTTAAATTAGTGTTGCGCTTCCGGTGTTTAAGCAAGAATGTCCCCGGCAGCGGCGCCAAAAATACTTGATGTGTGCGAGGTGTACTAGGAAATAGTATTATTTTTACAATGAAATACTATTAAATACGATACAATTTTACACAAGATATTTATTTATTTATAGAATGGATATACCTAAACCTTGCTACAATACTTATAGGCAGTGTACCTAATCGTACAGTAGTAAGTCCGGTTCGTTCCACAGGGAAAATTAAACAAGCTTAACGCTATATTAGTTTTAAATTTATAAAAATACAAATATATATATATATATATATATATATATATATATATATATATATATATATATATATATATATATATATATATATATATATATATATATATATATATATATATATATAAGTAATATTATTATTATAAAAAGGGGATTTTTACCGTTTAATGACCGGTTTGTCGATTTTAAAACTTTAGTCGCAGTTAAAATCTAATGTAAAATATATAAATATAACTTAATTTTAAGCGTAAAGTAAATAACGATAATGAAATTGCGATAAAAGTGCGATAAAATAAAATTGCGATAATTAAAGAGTACGATAATTAAAAGTGCAATTAAATACAATGACAATAAATAAAAGTGCGATAAATTAAAAGTGCAATTAAATATGAAATAAAAGAATTATGCTTATTTAAACTTCCGTAATCATGATGTTCGACGTGTTGATTTTTAGTTTATTCCCATGGGTTAATTGTCCTTTGTCCTGGATTATTTAATATGTCCGTCTGGTTTTTGTCCATAACAGTCCATCAGTCATAAATATAAAGTGCGAGTATCCTCGTCAAATTATCCTTATATCCAAAGTCAAATATTCCAACTAATTGGGGACTTAAACTGTAACAAGGTCTTAATAGTTTGTTTAATAATTACACCAGGATATCGACTACGTGTAACCCAAGGTTTTAATACTTTATTAACAATTACGTCAAGTGTCCTTGTACATAATTTCACCCCTGTTTTAATAAATCTATTAACTATTAATCCATTCCCGTGTCCGGTTAAATGAACGATTATTCGTACATATAAATATCCCGCCCATCGTGTCCGATCGAGTGTATATGGTTATTTATTGATACGTCCAATTGTAAATCTTTATATTAAATTAACAAACTATCATTTAGTTAAACAAATATAAAGCCCATTAATAGCCCATAGTCTAATTTTCACAAGTGTCGTTCTTTTGTCCAAACCCCAATTATGGTACAAAGCCCAATTACCCAATCTTAATAATTTAGCCCAACGTCATGATTACTTCGTCTTAAATAAGCATAATAATAATTTAGCTACGAGACATTAAATTAAAAATAACATTAACCGTAACGTACAGTGATTAAAAATAGCGTAGCGTTACACGGACAGAATTTCGACTTACACCCTTACAACATTCGCTAACATACCCTTATTATTAGAATTTAAAATTAAAATTAAAATTATAATATAAATATATATATATTTACGTTTGTAGATAGAGAGATGGATTTATATATTATGAACCAAAGCTGCGAATTTATAGGCCTGTGGGATGGATTTCAGGGCCATGCGATCACATGGCTTTTGTGTCTCCAGGCCATGCGATCGCATGGTGGTAGGTATCAGCTCAAAATTCTTTGTTTTCTTGTTTGTCGACGTTTATAATATATACTATAATATATAAATAATTTATATAATTATTTAAATATTATATTATATTCTTGTACATAGTTGACTCATAATTTTTAGTCCGTTGCGTCGAGCGTTGAGAGTTGACTTTGGTCCTGGTTCCGGTTTTTCGAACGTCTTTGCGTACAATTTAATATCTAGTATTTTGCGTTTCGCGTCTTGTACTCTTGTAATTTTGAGACGTTTCTTATCAATAATTGGAACCTCTTTGATTGTACTTTGTACTTTTGAGCTTTTTGGTCGTTTACGTCTTCAATTCGTCGAATCTGTCTTTTGTCTTCACCTTTTATTATTTAAACGAATATCACTTGTAAATAGAACAATTGCAACTAAAAGCTTGTCTTTCTTGAGGGATAATGCTATGAAATATATGTTCGTTTTTAGCATTATCAGACGGCTTATTGCGTGCACTATATTTTTAAAAAATTATATTTGTATATATATATACATATATATATATATATATATATATATATATATATATATATATATATATATATATATATATATATATATATATATATATATATATATATATATATATATATATATGTATGTATGTATATATATTAGTAATATAGTATTATTATTATTATTATTATTATTGTTATTATAAAAGGGGGGTTTTACCGTTTAATGACCGGTTTGTCAATTTTAATTAAAGCGTAAAGATAAATGACGATAATATAAATGACAGAATTTAAATTGCGATAAAGTAAATTGCAGTAATTAAAATGACAGTAAATAAAGGTACTATGAAATATGAAATAAAAGTATTATGCTTATTTAAACTTTCGTAATCATGATGTTTGACATTTTGATTTTAATTTATTTATCTGGGTTAATTGTCCTTTGTCCTAGATTTATTTGATACCTATCTGGTTTTTGTCCATAATAGTCCATCGGTCATAATTATAAAATGCTCGTCAAATTAACCTTATTCCTGAAGTCAAATATTCCAACTAATTAGGGATTCGAATTGTAACAAGGTTTTAATAATTTGTTTAATGATTACACCAGGTTATCGACTGCGTATAATCCAAGGTTTTAATACTTTGTTAACAATTACACCAATTACCCTTGAATGTAATCCACCCCTGTTTTAATGAGATATGAATATTAATTTACCCACTTGATCAGTTTGAATAATCAATTACCCAACCTGAATAATTAATTAAATGATTGTAATAGATGTCGTATAAACGTCACTAAATAGGACATGCATAATCATTTAATTATTATTAGATCATAACTAATTTGAAGATAGGTTCGACAGATTCCAATGAGTTGTCATTCGATTAGAAAATACCCCCCATCTATTAATAGTTCATAGTCTAATGTCCACAAGTGTCGGTCTTTTGTCCAAACCCGAATTATGGTACAAAATCCAATAACCCCGTCTTTAATATTTAGTCTAACATCACGATTACTTCGACTTAAATAAGCATAATAATAACTTAGTTACGAGACAATAATTTAAAAAGGAAGAACATAGCTTACAGTGATTATTTATCGCGTAGCCTTACACGGACAGAGTTCCGACTTTAAAACCCGTAAAACATTTCTTACAATAACCCAACTAAACCATAACTTTATTATTAAAATTAACTTAAATTAAAATTAAAATTATAATTATAAATATATAATTCTTACATAAGGAAAGAAAGAAGAGAAAAGGTATATCATTCGAGAAGAATTCGCTGGCTTTTATAGATGTGAACTGATCCTGAGGGCCATGCGATCGCATGGCTTTTCAGTGTTATTTCCATGCGATCGCATGGCCAGGCTGGCATGCTCCCATCAGTTTGTTTTCTAGTTTGCCGACGTTTTATTTAATAATATAATATAATATATATAATTTTATATAATTATATATATATTATATTATACTCACGTACATAGTAGACTTGTAATTTTCGCTCCGTTGTCTCGTACGTTTACGCCCGTTTTATGTCTCGATTCTGAATTTTCGAACGTCCTTTCGTACGTGTAGATATCTTGTACTTTGCGTTTCGCGACTTGTACTCTTGTAATTTTTAGACGTTTCTCATCAATAAATTGAACCACTTGAATTATATCTTGTACATTTGAGCTTTTTGGTCATTTGCGTCTTCAAATTATCGTTTTCTTCTTTTGTCTTCGCACTTATTTATTTAAACAATTATTACATAAAAATAGAACAATAGTAACTAAAAGCTTTACATATTGGAAGGATATTGTGCCTAAATATATGTTCATTTGGAGCACTATCACATGCAACAGCGGAAGCTCTTAATAATCAACTAAGAATAAACATGCTTTAAACGTCAACAAAAATGTTGGTGAGTTATAGGTTTAACCTATATATTTATCAATTCGTAATAATAGACCACAAGATTTCATATTTTCATTTCTTGTAAACAACATGCATGCATAAAAATCATTCATATGGATTGAACACCTGGTAACCGACATCGGACATGATAAAACAACATCGAAGTACTAAAGCATCCGCAACCATGGATGAGGTTTGTTAGGCCCAATAGATCTATCTTTAGGATTCGCGTCAATTAGTAGATCGGTTTACTAATTCTAAGGCTACCAAGAAAAAAGGGGCATATTCGGCTTCGATCATTCACCCATAGAATGTAGTTTCGATTACTTGTGTCTATTTCGTAAAACATTTATAAAACTGCATGTATTCTCATCCCAAAAATATTAGATTTTAAAAGTGGGACTATAACTCACTTTCACAGATTTTTACTTTGCCGGAAATAAGACTTGGCCACTGGTCGATTCACGAACCTATAACAAATATGTACATATATATCAAAGTATGATCAAAATACATTCACAACATTTTTATTACGTTTTAATGATTTAAGTTTATTAAGTCAGCAGTCCTCGTTAGTAACCTACAACTAGTTGTCCACAGTTAGATGTACAGAAATAAATCAATATATATATTATCTTAGTAACCTACAACTAGTTGTCCATAGTTAGATGTACAGAAATAAATCAATATATATATTATCTCGAATCAATCCACGACCCAGTGTCTACAATTCTCAGACTCGATCACAACTCAAAGTATATATATTATTTTGGAATCAACCTCAATCCTGTATAGCTAACTCAAACATTACTGCATATAGAGTGTCTATGGTTGTTCTAAATAATATATATAAATGGGTCGATATGATATGTCAAAACATTGTATACGTGTCTATGGTATCCCAAGATTACATAATATATGTTAGAAT
Organism: Rutidosis leptorrhynchoides; assembly: GCF_046630445.1. Classification (NCBI taxonomy): domain Eukaryota; kingdom Viridiplantae; phylum Streptophyta; class Magnoliopsida; order Asterales; family Asteraceae; genus Rutidosis; species Rutidosis leptorrhynchoides. Next base: position 374,740,829 of record NC_092337.1, on the reverse strand, counting down.
ACATGTATAATACAATATAAGTTGGTTAAGTTATGATTTGTATAGATTTGTTACAAATTTCACGTAGCTACAACAGCAAAATTATCCAATCTTGTTTTACCCATAACTTCTTTGTTTTAAATCCGTTTTGAGTGATTCAAGTTGCTATGGTTTCATATTGAACTTAAGTTTATGAATGTAAACATAAAAAGTATAAGTTTATAGTTGGAAATACAGGTTACAAGTCATTTTTGTAAAGGTAGTCATTTCAGTCGAAAGAATGACGTCTAGATGACCATTTTGGAAATCATACTTCCACTTTGAGTTTAACCATGATTTTTGGATATAGTTTCATGTTCATAAGAAAAATCATTTTCCCAGAAGAATAGATTTTAAATCAAAGTTTATCATAGTTTTTAATTATCCAAACCAAAACAGCCCCCTGTTTTACTACGACGGCGTATATCCGGTTTTACGGTGTTCTTCGTGTTTCCAGGTTTTAAATCATTAAGTTAGCATATCATATAGATATAGAACATGTGTTTAGTTGATTTTAAAAGTTAAGTTAGAAGGATTAACTTTGTTTGCGAACAAGTTTAGAATATACTAAACTATGTTATAGTGATTACAAGTTTAAATCTTCGAAAAAGATAGTTATATATATATGAATCGAATGATGTTATGAACATCATTAATACCTCAAGTTTAGTAGGTAAACCTACTGAAAGTGACAAGAAATGATCTAGCTTCAAAGGATCTTGGATGGCTTGAAAGTTCTTGAAGTAGGATCATGACATAAAAACAAGTTCAAGTAAGATTTTGACTAGAATTAAGATACTTTATAGTTATAGAAATTGACTCAAAGTTTAAATATGAATATTACCTTGAATAAGAAAGATAACCTACTGTAAATAATAAAGGTTTCTTGATCTTAGATGATTACTTGTAATGGATTAGAAAGCTTGGAAGTAAACTAGTAAACTTGAAAGGATTTTTGAAGTGTTCTTCCTATGATGATTATAGCTTGATTCTTGAAGTAATTTTTGATGAAGATGATGATTACTTTACTGGAAAAATTCATTCATAAGTGTGTGTAGGTGTTGAAAGAGAATTAGAAAGAGAATTGGAAGTGAAATGGAGTGGGTGGTGAGTGGTGAAGGGTGAATAGGGTTAAAAGGAGTTCTTGTTTTGTTTCCTTGCTCATAAGTCATGCTAGTTACCAAATGATGGTTCCCATATGTATTGGTGACTCACAAGGGCTGCTAAGAGCTAATCATTGAAGTGTATATACCGATAGTAAATACATCTAGAAGCTGTGTATTGTACGAGTACGAATACAGGTGCATACGAGTAGAATTGTTGATGAAAACGAATGAGAGTGTAATTGTGACCAACTTTGATAAGTATGAGTGTTTTGATATGTGTCTTGAAGTCTTCCAAAAGTGTATTAATACATCTTAATACACTACATGTATATACATTTTAACTGAGTCGTTAAGTCATCATTATTCGTTACATGTAAGTGTTGTTTTTGAAACCTTTAAGATAACGATCTTATTTAATGTAGTTAACCCATTGTTTATTATATTTAGTGAGAAGTTAAATTATCATATTATCATGATAACATGGTGTATGAATATATCTTAATACGATATATATATTAAAATGTCATTACAACGATAATCGTTATATATATAACTCGTTTCGAAACTCTTAAGTTAGTAGTCTTGTTTTTACATATGTAGTTTATTGTTACTCACTTAAGGATATATATAATTATCATTTTAAATTTCATGTCCCGTCCTAATCCATCTGGACGAATACATTACATTTGGTTACATCGCGAGGTATTTGACCTCTATATGATATATTTTACAAACATTGCATTCGTTTTTAAAAGACAATCTTTCTTTACATCGAAAGTTGACGGCATGCATACCATTTTCATAATATATCCAACTATAATTGACTTAATAATAATCCTGATGAACTCAACGACTCGAATGCAACGTCTTTTGAAATATGTCATGAATGACTCCAAGTAATATCCTTAAAATGAGCTAATGCACAGCAGAAGATTTCTTTCAAACCTGAGAATAAACATGCTTTCAAGTGTCAACCAAAAGGTTGGTGACTTCATTAGTTTATCGTAAACAATCATTTCCATTAATTTAATAGACCACAATATTTTCATTTCATTTCTCATAAATATCATGCATCTGCATAAAAATCATTCATATGGATTGAACACCTGGTAACCGACATTAACAAAATGCATCTAGAATATCCCAAAAAAAATAAAATCGAAGTACTAAAGCAGTTCAAATTCTCTGACTGGGGCTTGTCAAGGCCCATAGATCTATCTTTAGGATTCACGTCAATTGGTGGCAATTATAATAAACACCAATTCTTAGGCTACCAAGTTCAACAAGGGCGATATCCGGTATAACAATTCAACCATAAAATGTAGTTTCGATTACTTGTGTCTATTTCGTAAAATATTTATAAAAGTAGCGCATGTATTGTCAGTTCCAAAAATATATATTGCAAAAGCATTTAAAAAGGGAGCAAATGAAACTCACAATACGATATTTTGTAGTAAAAATATGCATACGACGGAACTGAACAATGCAGGGTTGGCCTCGGATTCACGAACCTATATCAAGTATATATATTAACACATATAATTAACATGTAATAACAGTCAAACTAGTTTATATATATTACTTATTTAATTTAGTAATATATTTGTTATTTCAAAGGTTATATATATATTTTTATTTTGTATATTAATATGTATACATATAGTTATACTAATACATATATATCTTTATAATTAGTATTATATTGTTAAATAAAAAAATTTGTTATATATAAATATTTATGTAAACAATGTTATTAGGTTTAATATATAATGTATATGTAATATTAATATAGTTATAGTATATGTAATAAATATCTTTTTTATATACAAATTATTTATTTGTTAAAATGATAGTCTTGAAAATAATGATTTACTAATAATAATAATAATAATAATAATAATAATAATAATAATAATAATAATAATAATAATAATAACTTTATTAATAATTAATAATGATAATACTAATAATAAAAATGATAAATGATAATTTTAATTAAAATGATACTTTTAGTAGTAATGATAATGATAATAATACTGATGATAATGTTAATACTAATACTGATGTTAATAATAATAATAATAACAATAATTGTATTGATCATTTTAATACTAATGATAATAATATTAATAGTAATAATGATAATAATAATAATAATAATGATTTTACTAATACTAACAACAATGATAATAATATTAATTGTATGAATGATACTAGTAATTATATTTTTAATATTAGTAATAACCTAATAACCATAATAATTAATAATGACAATAATATTAGCAATAATAATAATAATAATAATAATAATAATAATAATAATAATAATAATAATAATAATAATAATAATAATAATAATAATAACAATTAAAGTGAGTAAACTACCTTCAAGCTTTTTCTAAAAAGAAAACACCTCAGACAGGGCTTGAACCCAAGACCACTCGCTAACCTGAAACACCCCTTAACCATTGATCCATTGCTTGCTTTCTAACTATAATTGAAACATAAATATGCTTAATCTATTTTTATCATCAAATCCCTCGTCATTTATTATATCTCATGATAGCCCAACAGAACCCAAAACTGGGCCACAGTCCACTAACAAAAACACGGCCCACTTATAAATCCGCAACCATGGCAGCCCAAACAAGCAAACTGAATCATGGCCCAACAAACTAACTAATTATACGGACCAAAAATTATAAGAGCCCGTATAGCCCACTAGTCCACTAGGTTTAAACGTATTTGTTATCTATTTTAGTGGTATCCAGCCGTGAGTATTTTTTTTTTAATCATACACCTCGACAGATCAATCTTTACAGCTATTTGATGTTAACGTCTATCATAAATATAATCATTATCTTTAATCACAGTCCAACGTCTCTATCCTCACCATTATAATTAATATTTTCGCTTTAACAGGAACACAAGCAACAATATAGCTACAGCAGAATAGTGTGACGGTGAAGTTTGTTTTGGTTTCGAATAAAGTGAATGGAAATAGAATCGTTAGCAGCAGCAGTTAGCTGCAAACATAGCAGCTGGATAGCAGATACAGAAGTACGTAGCAGTAGCATAATAGTTTATGTGATTGTGTTGATGGTTGGTTGTTGATTTTATTAAACAAAAGAGAAAACAGAAACGAATGATATTGGTAGTCATGAATTGCAGGAAAAAGAAGATATCGAGAGGGGGAGAGAGAGGAGAGAGATGGTAGTGTGTTCGGTTTAAGAGAAGAAGGAAACAGCAGCTAGCAGTCTAAGGGAATTTACAGAAGTAGGGTTTATGATGTTATCATTTGATAGTTCTTGATGGTAGTTGATGGTTTAATCATTGAACAAAATAGAAAGCTAGTAGGTTCTTACCCATGAAGATGGTGAGGCTGCCGTGTAATAGCAGCAGCGGGTTGTTGTGATGTTAACAACAAACGAAACTGTTTTTTGGGTGGTAGTCTTGTAGTCTTGTTGTGAACCGAATCAAAACAGCAACTAGCAACGATGGCATGAGGTGATCTTGAGTTGTGCGACTAAACAAGAAGTAGTACAGTATATGCAAGTGGTAGTGGTGGTTGATGGGTTTGTGGTGATTTATGGTGGTTTGATCGTGATTAAAATAGAAAACATTACAGCCGTATTAATTTAAGGGTGTTCGATTTTGTTTGGCTTGAATATAAGAAGAATAGCAGTCAACTTTTGGTGGTGTAGGTTCAATTGGGTTTTGATCGAATAAAACAAGAACAATTAGCAGTAGTTTACTACAACCACAAAGAGACTAGTCGTTGTGAACAAGTTGGACGGTGTCGAGCTGCAAAATGGAATAGCAGATGGTGGCGGGTTTTGATATGATGAAGGTGGTTTGTGGTGACCGAGTTGTTGATAGTGGTGACGTTGGAGGTTGATGGTATTTCGTGATGGTGGCGATGAATATGTTGGTAATAGCTTTGGTTCAAAACAGAAACAAACATGGTAATAGCGGGTTGTCGATGAGGGTGGTGAACCAAAGTGGACTGTGGTGGTTAGTGATGGTTAGTGGCGGTTGTGTTCACGAATGAAGAAGAAATAGAAGCAAGGGAGTAGTGGTCTGGATATTAATATATTCTTTTCATATGTATATGATATGTATATATAGAATTAGATTTAGATAGATAGGAAGTAATACAGTAACTAAGTGTAATCATTTAATCATTCTCAAAGTAATTTACGGATCAAATGAACAAGTGGGAAGGAAAAACAAAACAATCTACTTTAACAATAATTTTATAATAATTATATCATTCAGAATTGAAAGATAACATAAATCAAATAAAAATAATAATATAATAATAATTATAATATAATATAAAATTAAAACGTGTGATTAAGTTAGCCGTCGTCCACTTTTTCATTCACGGACTGAAATTCGTACTCCGTCGTTAATCAGCGGCGGATAAAAGTCTTAGAAAAATTCCATATTTTTAAATTAAATAGTTTTATTTATTTTGGTCATTATGGTATAAAATATGATCATTAATTTATTACATAAAAAATTACATCAACTGTCCCTCTCAATTCTGGGTAAATATAAAAAGTTCTAAAATATAACAAACAACTCCTAAATACATTTTTAATAAGTCTATAATTTATAGAACTCGTTTTTCGGATCACCGTTTATTTTAAAATCATATAAATTTGAATTTAGTTTGCTTAATATCAATCGGAACATCAAACGAGTATTACAATCATTTAATATTTATTTTTACTATACTTTATTTATATATAGTTATGTTGTAAATAATAATTATTATAATATTCTATTTTTTTTATTTTACATAATTCGTTTTAATAACAACAACATATAATGTTTCAAATTATATTTCTAATTATTATATATATATATATATATATATATATATATATATATATATATATATATATATATATATATACATATATATATATATATTCACACATAACTATTTACAAATAGTGGTTCGTGAATCGTCGGGAATGGTCGAATGTCAAATGAATATATGAAACAGTTCAAAATTTTCGAGACTCAACATTATAGACTTTGCTTATAGTGTCGGAAACATTAAATCATATAAAGATTAAGTTTAAATTTGGTCGGAATTTTCTGGGTTGTCACAGTACCTACCCGTTAAAGAAATTTCGTCATGAAATTTGATTGGGATCGTCACGGATGACAATAAGTATGTCTTCATGACGCGTACGACCTGAAAATTAGAGTTTTATCATTAGTGAGTAATATGGATAAAACAATTTGATTTTATGAAGAGTACGAGTGAAGCTATCACAAAAGAGTGAAATGAGTAAATGAAGGTTCGTCTTAACTGGTGACATAGTTACGGTTGATTTCTGAAATTCCTGGGATTTAAAAGAAAATCTTTGGAAATTTATGAGATCTGATTCTTCAGAATTTAAGGAAATTAGGATCTCTCTAATTAAATGCAGAAATCTGCCTTGATTTTTTTTTATCAGATATTTCACTATAAATTAACGTCTTGCGTTCCATTATGTTTACCACTCCTACACTCAATTCCCAAATTCAAAAGATTGTGAAAATGCTTAATCCAGTTCTGATCCTTGTCCTTATCCTTACTATCGCAACAATCATTCTCCTTTTCCAACTTCCATCGGAGGAATCTGTTTTCTTCTACTTCGCCCTTGGGGTTATAGTGTTTTTAATTCTCCCTTGTCTTTATGTTGCGATAAACATTGATATACACGGTTTGTAATTTATGTGTTATTATCGGACTTTATATTCTCCCTTATATATCGGAGCTCTTTGCCTTTTTATTCTCTTCTCGACTCTAAGTCAAGCGAATAATGGTCCAGAATTTATAGATATGAAATTCGGAATGAACATAGTTAATGTTCTAAGAAGGAAATCGTAATGGCACGATCTTGATTTGTCAAATTACCAGAATATCCCAGAAAAGACCGAATCATCAAGAAAATATTTTCTTGATATGTTTAGAGATTAAGTAGAATAGAAGAGTCGTGTAACATGGCACATGATGACGTTATGATCTATGAATCATCACGTTCTATTTAAAAACTCAGCATGACTTACTGTAATATAATCACGTTGATCAAGTGTCATTATATTATACTAACTCATGCTTCAGTTCCCAACATTACTTCAGAATTCATTCATAGTTTATACTTAGATTTTACAGAAATTTCCAATATAATGTATTACAGATAGCACGAAGAGGTATATAATTTCGGACGAGAATATTTATGAAAATATTTTCAGAAGTATCGAAGATATTTATGATGATATTTTGGAATTTCTAGGTTCGAAAGTTGATAAGGAAAAATTTTCCGCAAGATTTTAACATGACTTCGGAGCAGGATATTCTTTAAAGATTTCATCGGATCCAGAATTACCTGGATTCTTTGAATATAGGGTTTGGTCCTTGTATTTGTCCTTGGTATCCTTCATGGTTAGCTCAATCTGTTTTTTAGTACCAGATTTTCTATTGAGCGTTCCCAACATTCCATTCTTTATCATCAAATTTTTGTCCGTTTAGACCATCTACGATTTTGCTATTTCCTCTGCATTTAATGCTACCATATCTGAATCATCGGTTATCAATCCGAGGTGGTTTCAAGAGAGTTGTGTTTTTAGATGATTAAACGCTGATGATAATATGGTGGAATATAAAAGGTTCCCCGGTAACAATAAAAGAGTACACATGTATATATATCAAGATGTTAATAAGGTTGTTTCGAACGAAAAGTTGAAGTTGACTTGCTGGAGCTGTGACATAATTTGCTACTTTGAAAGGAATCACCAAGTTATTTTGGGTAATAATAACACAAAAGGAATTAGCACAGATACGTGTTAAACGTTTACTCAGGTTCCGAGTATTTTCAGATGCATAACTATATGCATCAATCTTTTCTTCCGTAGATGAAGTACGATTGGTTCATCCTCTCGACTAAGGTGCTTTCAAGAATTATGAAAGGTGTGAATGTGATGATCCGGGAATTTCTGACCAAATTTAAACCTGAATCTTATTTGATTTTGATACGATAAGCAAAGTCTGTAATGTTGAGTCTCAAAAACTTTTGAACTTTGTTCATGTAACAATTTAAATCTTTGACCATTCCCGACGATTCACGAACAGTTATGTAAGTAAATATGTAATATATATATATATATATATATATATATATATATATATATATATATATATATATATATATATATATATATATATATATATATATAGAAATATAAGTGTATATAATATTTTAAATTAATAAAATATACTTTATACAATTTGAAATTTAAAATGTAATATAACAAACAGGATAATTAGATTATTATTAATTTGAATATATAAAAATATACATAAAATATTATTATGAATCTATATAGATAAATACATATAGATGATCGCAATAATTATGTGTATGACTTATGTTAAAATGTATAAATTTAATACTTAGAATAAGTTATTATATAATTAGTAACTAGGATAAAATTTATAGATTATAATATATTAAATTTAACTACAAGTTCGAATATAATTGTTATGTAAATATTATTAACAATAATTTTATTATAAACACTAATAGGAATATTTGAATAATTAATATTATTATATAAAATATATATATGAATATGTAAAACTTGATATGTATAAGTAAAATTAATACTTTTGATATAATTATTATTAGTTTCATCATTATTATTAAAAACTAATATTAATGTTTAAATAATTAATATTATTATGTTTCCTTATATATATAATTGATATATAATTATGCAAATACTGATATATACACCTATATAAATTTCAGTTATAAGTAAATGAATATAGATATATAAAATCAGATTTATATAAATACATATACATATATAAAATTGCAGATATATATAAATAAATATACATATATAGATAATTAGAATAAAAAAAAATACGATTATAAGCATTTTAATTATAAAACAATACGTATTCAGTTTCATGTCTTGATCAAACTGTAATCAAACTTTGTTTTTGCCTGCCATTTGGATGCAATCGAATAAGATCATAGATATATTCCAAAAATCTGTTAACAATCCCTTTCCTTCTATTATTTTTTTTCTTATTTACGTCTGTATCTAATTAAAAGTTGTCGACCATTTAAATTGCTATTAAACTAAATCAATTGCAGTGTTAAGTGGTACCAATCGATATACATTATCATTTAACAACTACAGAAAGCGTTTCACAACCTTTAATTAAACAAATTAAATCAAGAAAGAATGAAGAACAGGTACCTGTGCTCTGTTCTTGTTCTAAATTTCAAAAACTTCGAATTTTTATTTTATTTCAAAATCCTTAAATGCAATGTTGTTAGGAGTATTATACTCAATCTTTCTGTAAATTTACAGCTTTCAATTTACATTAACGAGTCCAAATTTATGAGTCAAAGTTAAGTTTCAAAAAAGTCAACAATATTGTTCATCTTGAAATTTGATTTCAATTTGAGGTTTTAGGTTCAATTAAAGTTGCAGAAAGATTCTAAGAATGATTTTACACCTTTTTCATGTTAAAATCGCGGTCTATAACAGCCTTTAATTTCGAATTCAACATCAAGTTTATAAGAGTCCAAAATAGTCTGTTCAGTTTATTTTTCTTCAATTTGTTTCTGTTTTAAATAATTTGATTAATCCAATAATGATTTCTGTACCGTTTATTAATCTAAAAATTTAATGGAAACATAATTAACCAGGATTTGATCCCTGGTCGTTTGATTATGAAGAGGTTATAGGAAACAGAAATAAACAGATAAATAGATAATGGGTACGTTTATTTACAGAAAATCAAAATAGATCAGATGGTTAGGGATATGTGTTATAACCGAGAGGTCTAGGGTTCGAGGTTGGGCAATGGCATTTTTTTTTTGAACTTGTTTTCTTCAAAGGTTGTAACCTAATTCTTTTATCCTTATTAATATTATTAATGTTAATATTAGTATTAATATTATTATTATTATTATTATCATTAATATTATTATTGTTGTTATTAACACTATTATTACTAGTATTGTTATTATGATTATTATTGATATTATTACACTTATAATTTTTGTTATTATTATTATTATTATTATTATCATTATTATTATACGTACTATAATTATAATTCAAAAATTATTAGTATTATCATTACTAATATTATTATTGTTAGTATTATTATTACTGTTATTATTATCATTAATATTAGTATTAGAAACATTTAGGAGTTATTATTATTATTAGTAAAATAATTATTATTAAGATTACCATTAATAATAAGATTATTATAATTATTATTATTAAGTATTATGTACTAATATCAAAATTATTATTTTCACTACCATTATTACCAAATTATTCATTTTATCAAAAACTACTAATATTATTATTATGAGATTTATAATCAAAAACTATCATCAATATTATTATTATTAACAAAATTATCAACTTTAATATTTTTATTAATAACATTATGCATTATCATTATTATCATTTTTACCATTACAAATAATATTATGGTACTATTATAATTACTATATTTTAACAAACAAACGATATATATATATATATATATATATATATATATATATATATATATATATATATATATATATATATATATATATATATATATATATTTTATACACATAATATAACAAAATTAATATTTTCATATACAAAATGAATATATGAAACATATTATATATTTTAAATATAAAAATGATATATCTAATAAATTTATATATATTGATCGATTACATTTATGTGTATTAATAAATAAACAAATGATATAGGTTCATGAATCCGAGGCCAACCCTGCATTGTTCAATATAGTCATATGTATTTTTACTACAAAATACATTAGGTGAGTTTCATTTGCCTTTTTACCCTTTATATTTTTGGGCTGAGAATACATGCGCAATTTTTATAAATGTTTTACGAAATAGACACAAGTAATCGAAACTACATTATATGGTTGAATGATCGAAGCCGAATATGCCCCTTTTTGCTTGGTAGCCTAAGAATTAGGGAACATCACTAATTTTGAGAATTAGTGCACGCCTAATTGACGCGAATCCTAAAGATAGATCTATTGGGCCTAACGAACCCCATCCAAAGTACCGGATGCTTTAGTACTTCGATGTTGTTTTATGATGTTCGAAAGATTTCTCGGAATGATAGGGGATATTCTTATATGCATCTTGTTAATGTCGGTTACCAGGTGTTCAATCCATATGAATGATATTTTTGTCTCTATGCATGGAACGTATATTTATGAGAATTGGAAATATGAAATCTTGTGGTCTATTAAAATTATGAAAATGATTATTTATGATAAACTAATGAATTCACCAACCTTTTGGTTGACACTTTAAAGCATGTTTATTCTCAGGTATGAAAAAATCTTCCGCTGTGCATTTGCTCATTAGAGATATTACTTGGAGTCACTCATGACATATTTCAAAAGACGTTGCATTCGAGTCGTCGAGTTCATCAAGATTATTATTAAGTCATTTATAGTTGGATATATTAGAAAATGGTATGCAAGCCGTCGACTTTCGATGTAATGAAAGTTTGTCTTTTAAAAACGAATGCAATGTTTGTAAAATGTATCATATAGAGGTCAAGTACCTCGCGATGTAACCAAATGTAATGTATTCGTCCGGATAGATTAGGACGGGTCCTTTCAGTTGGTATCAGAGCGGTGGTCTTAGCGAACCAGGTCTTGCATTAGTGTGTCTAACTGATAGTTGTTTCGATGCATTAGTGGGTCTGGACTTCGACCGTGTCTGCATGTCAAAAGTTTTGCTTATCATTTCGTGTCAAAAATTACCTGCTTATCATTCTTAGGGAATCACTTGCTTATCATCTTAAGTCTAAACACGTCTTACTGCATTTAGTGCATCGATAGTGTATAGACAAAATTCATATCTTAGCGTATCTGTTACTATAGACTTTTTCTGACAGCTTCTGTAGATTCCTCCGTAACTTATAGGATTTTAGTATTATATATGCATATGTAAATCATGTATTGCAGGGTACTAATCTACATCCTATAATCTATTTCATATCGAAAATCCTTCATCTGCTCGTACGAGATGAATCCCTCAACCAGTTCGAGTCCCTTAGATTCTGATAGCTATTCCGATAGTTATTCCGACAGCTATTTTGACTTGGATATTCACCTAAGCTCCGAAAACAGTATAAATGAAATGGATCAACCAACTAGTCATCTTCAATTCTGTATGAATTGAGGATGGGTTCGTAGTCGACTTCATCAATGGAGACGCGAAGAAGGCAATCCTTTCCATCAACCATATTGCCCTCTTGACGATGAACCTGAAGCACTTACCGGCAAACCCGTCCGTAATACCATTTTCTCTCTCATTTCCAGAGTAGCTCGTCACGATTATATTCTATCCACAATTCTAAACCTTATTCATTCACTCGTTCCGACCGACAATCATGCTGGAATAATGGAAGAAGTCAACGAGCTTCGCGCCCGAGTTGTAGCCTTGGAAAATATGGTGCAAAACATACCAGCTTCAGCAACATCACCGGCACCAACAGTACCATCAGTAACAGCACACGTACCATCAATAACACACGCCTCAACATCTCATTCTGTACATCAATTATAATCATCAATCTACGTATCGTTCTACATTATTTATCTTCGTTCGACATGATGATTATGTAATCTCTAATGTTTTAGAGATTATGTACTCTAATTCTAACCAAAAAGCAAATGAGTTTAATGTTATATTAACTCATTAAATCCATAATTACATCTGAAGAAAATATATATGTATATATGTTTTCATAAAGATTGTAATTAAAAATTCTTTTGTACAAACTGTTAATGGTGAAAATATTTTAACGGGTAGGTAATACCCGAGGAATATTTAGATTTCACATTAATAAGTTACATTGTACATTCTTCGAATTTGACTCAACGATCATTTACTATCCTACTTACAACCACCGATATACGCATTCCGTTCACCACAGAATAACCATTTTCATTAAGTTTCATATTTGGATTTTGACCTATCAGAATCTAACAAGTGGCATAATGAAGAAAACATTGGACAAAATAAAATTTGTTAGAAACAAACAAATCAACTATAAGAAATTTTGTTAAGAATCCACGATAACTGTTCCTAGCTAACTGATCCTAGCTAACTGATTACATTTTATTTATTGCAATTTAATTATCGCAATTTACATTCTCGCAATTTTATTTATCCTCATTTAATTTTTGTATTTATTTTACGCACTTTAAATATCGGGACAAGTATACAAGGTTTTGACATATCATATCGACGCATCTATATATATTATTTGGAATAACCATAGACACTCTATATGCAGTAATGCGAGAGTTAGCTATACAGGGTTGAGGTTGATTCTACAATAATATATATAGTTTGAGTTGTGATCGAGTCTGAGACATGTACACGGGTCAAGATACATACTAATTAATTCGAATATTATATATTAAACTATATATGAATTATTGGACTGTTAACTGTGGACTATCGACTGTGAACTGCCAACATTGGACAATTAAAATGAATTAAAATATTGATTATAACATATGAAACTAAACAATTCTTCAAGTTTGCCACATGATTTCATATTAAACCTCATTTGTATCTTGAAGATCACAATCTGCGTTCAAACCTTTCATGATTCTTGAAAACACCTCAATAGAGAGGATGAACCAACCACACTTCAGCTACGGAAGGAAGGATTTATACATATAGTTATGCACCTAAAAACACTTAGAACCTGAGTAAACGTTAACACGTATCTGTGCTAATTCCTTTGGCGTTGTTATTACCAAAAATCAATTTGCAATTTCTTTCCAAATTAGCCAAATTTGTCACAGCTCCAGCAAGTCAACTTCAACTTTTCAGTCGGACTAGCCTTACTAAAACCTTGATATATATATATGCGTGCTCTTTTATTATTACCGGAGAACCTTTTATATTCCACCATATTACCAGCAGATGTACCAGCAACCTCGTCGCTCCTTGGTTTAAATCTCTCCGATAAATCACTATATTTATCTATTGAAGTCCTATCATGAACTCATTGGCATCTTGTAACGAGAATTGCCATACCAAGTATCGGGAAAATAGCAATCAGTATTTTGAATCTCGCAGCATTTCTACATCAAAAGTTATATATACATATGACATTTATCTCTTAGAATTATGATCTCTCATTCTGAAACTCTGAACAAATCACAAGGACTAAACTTGTACATAAAGAATCCTGATGATTATGTTTCTGATGAAATCTTTAGCGAATACCTTGCTCCTTAATCGCTCTAATCATCGTGAATAAATTTCTTCATCACAAATTGATTCTAAAATTTTAAGATATTATTGTATCTTTCATTATAAATATCCTCAATATTTCTGAAGATATTTTCATAACTATTCTTATCTGAAATCATTAATCTCTTCGTGCTATCAGTGTTACATCATATAGAAACTGTTAGTTTCTATATTCTGTAAAATTTTGAGCTTAAAATATGAATGTTATTGAAGTGATGTTGGGAACTGATGCATGAGTTAGTATAATATAATGACACTTGATCAACGTGATTATATTACAGTAAGTCATGCTGAGTTTCTAATGGAACGTGATGATTCACAGACCATAACGTCATCATGTGCCATGTTACACGACTCTTACATTCTATCTAATCTATAAATATACCAAGAACATATTTTCTTGATAGTTCTATCTTTCCCTTGAATTCTGATAATTTGACGAGTCATGTTGTACTATTAAAATTTCCTTCTTAGAACATTAGCTATGTTCAACCCGAACTCCATACCTACGAATTCTGGACCATTACTCGCTTTACTATAGGTCGAGAAGGGAATAAAAAGGCAAAAGAGCTCCAAAATATAGGAGAAAATATAAAGCCCAAAAACAATACGGAGGTTACAAACCGTGGATATTAATACGAATAGCAATATAAAGACACGGTATAATTAAGAATAGTATCACCCCATGGTAATAGTAGAAGTGAACAGATTTTTCTGGTGGAAGATTGAAAAGAAAGATGACATAAATGATAATTAGAAAAATATCAAGGATTAGAAATGGGTTAAGCATTTTCACAAACTTTTGGATGTACGAACTAAGAAAGAAAGTATATGAATGGTGAGAATAATGGAATGGAAAAAGTTTAATTTATAATGGAAATATCAGACAGAGTAATCGAGGCAGATCACCGTATTTAATTATAGAGATCTTAATTTCCTTATTCGACGAAGAATCAAATCTTTTAGATTTTGAAAATTTTCTTTATATCCCTTGAATTCCGGAATTCAACCAAGACAACGTCAAAAGTTAAAACGAAACTTCATTTATTCATTTCACTCTTTTGTGATAGCTTCATTCGTGCTCTTCGAATAATCGAATTATTTTATCTGTATTATTCAATAATGATAAAACTCTATTTATCAGCTCATATTCGTCAGGGAAACATATTTATTGTTAGCCATGACGACCTCACTCAAATTTTGGGACGAAATTTCTTTAACGGGTAGGTACTGTGATGACCCGGGAATTTCCGACCAAATTTAAACCTGAATCTTATTTTATTTTGATACGATAAGCAAAGTCTGTAATGTTGAGTCTCAAAAACTTTTGAACTTTGTTCATGTAACAATTTAAACCTTTGACCATTCCCGACGATTCACGAATAGTTATGTAAGTAAATATGTAAATATATATATATAGAAATATAAGTGTATATAATATTTTAAATTAATAAAATATACTTTATACAATTTGAAATTTAAAATGTAATATAACAAACAGGATAATTAGATTATTATTAATTTGAATATATAAAAATATATATAAAATATTATTATGAATCTATATAGATAAATACATATAGATGATCGCTATAATTATGTGTATGACTTATGTTAAAATGTATAAATTTAATACTTAGAATAAGTTATTATATAATTAGTAACTAGGATAAAATTTATAAATTATAAGATATTAAATTTAACTACAAGTTCGAATATAATTGTTATGTAAATATTATTAACAATAATTTCATTATAAACACTAATAGAAATATTTGAATAATTAATATTATTATATAAAATATATATATGAATATGTAAAACTTGATATGTATAAGTAAAATTAATACTTTTGATATAATTATTATTAGTTTCATCATTATTATTAAAAACTAATATTAATGTTTAAATAATTAATATTATTATGTTTTCTTATATATATAATTGATATATAATTATGCAAATACTGATATATACACCTATATAAATTTCAGTTATAAGTAAATGAATATAGATATATAAAATTCAGATTTATATAAATACATATACATATATAAAATTACAGATATATATAAATAAATATACATATATAGATAATTAGAATTAAAAAAAAATACGATTATAAGCATTTTAATTATAAAACAATACGTATTCAGTTTCATGTCTTGATCAAACTGTAATCAAACTTTGTTTTTGTCTGCCATTTGGATGCAATCGAATAAGATCATATATATATTCCAAAAATCTATTAACAATCCCTTTCCTTCTATTATTTTTTTTTCTTATTTACGTCTGTATCTGATTAAAAGTTGTCGACCATTTAAATTGCTATTAAACTAAATCAATTGCAGTGTTAAGTGGTACCAATCGATATACATTATCAATTAACAACTACAGAAACCATTTCACAACCTTTAATTAAACGAATTAAATCAAGAAAGAATGAAGAACATGTACCTGTGCTCTGTTCTTGTTCTAAATTTCAAAAACTTTGAATTTTTATTTTATTTCAAAATCCTTAAATGCAGTGTTGTTAGGAGTCTTATACTCAATCTTTCTGTAAATTTACAGCTTTTAATTTACATTAACGAGTCCAAATTTATGAGTCAAAGTTAAGTTTCAAAAAAGTCAACAATATTGTTCATCTTGAAATTTGATTTCAATTTGAGGTTTTAGGTTCAATTAAAGTTACAGAAATATTCTAAGAATGATTTTACACCTTTTTCATGTTAAAATCGCAGTCTATAACAGCCTTTAAATTCGAATTCAACATCAAGTTTATACGAGTCCAAAATAGTCGGTTCAGTTTATTTTTCTTCAATTTGTTTCTGTTTTAAATAATTTGATTAATCCAATAATGATTTCTGTACCGTTTATAAATCTAAAAATTTAATGGAAACATAATTAACCAGGATTTGATCCCTGGTCGTTTGATTATGAAGAGGTTATAGGAAACATAAATAAACAGATAAATAGATAATGGGTACCTTTATTTACAGAAAATCAAAATAGATTAGATGGTTAGGGACATGTGTTATAACCGAGAGGTCTCGGGTTCAAGGTTGGGCAATGGCATTTTTTTTTGGAACTTGTTTTCTTCAAAGGTTGTAACCTAATTCTTTTATCCTTATTAATATTATTAATGTTAATATTAGTATTAATATTATTATTATTATCATTAATATTAATATTATTATTGTTGTTATTAACACTATTATTACTAGTATTGTTATTATGATTATTATTGATATTATTACACTTATAATTTTTGTTATTATTATTATTATTATTATCATTATTATTATAAGTACTATAATTATAATTCAAAAATTATTAGTATTATCATTACTAATATTATTATTGTTAGTATTATTATTACTATTATTATTATCATTAATATTAGTATTAGAAACATTTAGGAGTTATTATTATTATTAATAAAATAATTATTATTAAGATTACCATTAATAATAAGATTATTATAATTATTATTATTAAGTATTATTTACTAATATCAAAATTATTATTTTCACTACCATTATTACCAAATTATTCATTTTATCAAAAACTACTAATATTATTATTATGAGATTTATAATCAAAAACTATCATCAATATTATTATTATTAACAAAATTATCAACTTTAATATTTTTATTAATAACATTATGCATTATCATTATTATCATTTTTACCATTACAAATAATATTATGGTACTTTTATAATTACTATATTTTAACAAACAAACAATATATATATTTTATACACATAATATAACAAAATTAATATTTTCATATACAAAATGAATATATGAAACATATTATATATTTTTAATATAAAAATGATATAACCAATAAATTTATATATATTGATCGATTACAATTATGTGTATTAATAAATAAACAAATGATATAGGTTCGTGAATCCGAGGCCAATCCTGCATTGTTCAATATAGTCATATGTATTTTTACTACAAAATACATTAGGTGAGTTTCATTTGCCTTTTTACCCTTTATATTTTTGGCCTGAGAATACATGCGCAATTTTTATAAATGTTTTACGAAATAGACACAAGTAATCGAAACTACATTATATGGTTGAATGATTGAAGCCGAATATGCCCCTTTTTGCTTGGTAGCCTAAGAATTAGGGAACATCACTAATTTTGAGAATTAGTGCACGCCTAATTGACGCGAATCCTAAAGATAGATCTATTGGGCCTAACGAACCCCATCCAAAGTACCGGATGCTTTAGTACTTCGATGTTGTTTTATCATGTCCGAAGGATTTCCCGGAATGATAGGGGATATTCTTATATGCATCTTGTTAATGTCGGTTACCAGGTATTCAATCCATATAAATGATATTTTTGTCTCTATGCATGAGACGTATATTTATGAGAATTGGAAATAGGAAATCTTGTGGTCTATTAAAATTATGGAAATAATTATTTATGATAAACTAATGAACTCACCAACCTTTTGGTTGACACTTTAAAGCATGTTTATTCTCAGGTATGAAAGAAATATTCCGCTGTGCATTTGCTCATTAGAGATATTACTTGGAGTCACTCATGACATAATTCAAAAGACGTTGCATTCGAGTCGTCGAGTTCATCAAGATTATTATTAAGTCATTTATAGTTGGATATATTAGAAAAGAGTATGCATGCCATCGACTTTCGATGTAATGAAAGTTTGTCTTTTAAAAACGATTGCAATGTTTGTAAAATGTATCATATAGAGGTCAAGTACCTCGCGATGTAACCAAATGTAATGTATTCGTCTGGATGGATTAGGACGGGTCCTTTCAGTGAGCGCAGATTGTAATCGTCAAGATACAAATGAGGTTTAAGATGAGATCAAGTGGCAAACTTGAAGAAATGTTTAGTTTCATATGTTATAATCAATATTATAATTCATTTTAATTGTCCAATGTTATTAGTCCACAGCCGATAGTCCTCAGTAAACAGTCTAATAATTCATATATAGTTTAATATATAATATTCGAATTAATTAATACGTATCGTGACCTGTGTACATGTCTCAGACTCGATCACAACTCAAAGTATATATATTATTTTAGAATCAACCTCAACCCTGTATAGCTAACTCAAGCATTACTGCATATAGAGTGTCTATGGTTGTTCCAAATAATATATATAGATGTGTCGATATGATATGTCAAAACATTGTATACGTGTCCCGATATTTAAAATACGTAAATAACAGTATTTAAATGACGATAAATAAAGTGCGTAAAATAAATAACATAAATTAAATGACGATAAATAAAATTGCGAGAATTAAAATTGCGATAATTAAATTGCGATAAATAAAATGTAATAATGAATTAACAGTTAGCTAGGAACAGTTAGCTAGGATTTTGTTAGCGTGGATTCTTAACAAAATTTCTCATAGTTAATTTGTTTGTTTCTAACAAATTTTATTTTATCCAATGTTTTTCTTCATTATGCCACTTGTTGGATTCTGATAAGTCAAAATCCAAATATGAAATTGAGTGAAAATGGTTATTCTGCGGTGAACGGATATGTATATCTGTGGATGTAAATAGGATAGTAAATGATTGTTGAATCGGATTCAAAGAATGTACGGTGTAACTTATTAATGTGAAATTTAAATATTCCTCGGGTATTACCTACCCGTTAAAATATTTTCACCATTAACGGTTTGTACCAAAGAATTTTCAATTACAATCTTTATGAAAGCATATATACATATATATTTTCTTCAGATGTAATCATGAATTTAATGAGTTAATATGATATTAAACTCATCTGATTTACGGTTAGAACTAGAGTACATAATCTCTAAAACATTAGAGATTACATAATTATCATGTCGAACGGAGATAAATGATGTAGAACGTCATGTAGAACGATGATTATACTCGAGGTACGAAATGAGATGTTGAGACATGGATCATTGATGGTACTGGTGCTGTTATTGATGGTACGGTTGGTGCCAGTGATGTTGCTGAAGCTGGTAAGTTTTGTACCATATTCTCCAAATTGATTACTCGAGCGCGAAGTTCGTTGACTTATTCTATTATTCCGGGATGATTGTCGGTCGAAACGAGCAGATGAATAATGTTTAGAATTTTAGATAGAATATAATCGTGGTGAGATGCAGACATGGTCGAAGTCCAGACCCACTAATGCATCTAAACAACTATCAGTTAGACACACTAATGCAAGACCTGGTTCGCTAAGACCACCTCTCTGATACCAACTTTCAGTAGTGGAGACGCATCCCACTCAGTGCCTTTCCAGCTAACCACCTGGTGACCACTGAGGGTACCTCAGACACTAATTTTTACGGCCATGCCTCTCGGCAAAGCCAACCATATTCGGATCGCGAGGAGTAAGAGTCAATGCTTCGTCACAGGTAACACTGTGAGAACCCCCTCTACGATTAAGCCGACGACACAGCTTAAACCAGCTCTGATACCAACTTTCATGACCCGTCCTAAACCATCTGGACGAATACATTACATTTGGTTACATCGCGAGGTATTTGACCTCTATATGATACATTTTACAAATATTGCATTCGTTTTTAAAAGACAATCTTTCTTTACATCGAAAGTTGATGGCATGCATACCATTTTCATAATATATCCAACTATAATTGACTTAATAATAATCCTGATGAACTCAACGACTCGAATGCAACGTCTTTTGAAATATGTCATGAATGACTCCAAGTAATATCCTTAAAATGAGCTAATGCACAGCGGAAGATTACTTTCAAACCTGAGAATAAATATGCTTTCAAAAGTACATATGCGACCCCCCTCAAAATGAGACCCTAGTTTATCGTAAACAATCATTTCCATTAATTTAACAGACCACAAGATTTTCATTTCATTTCTCATAAATATCATGCATCTGCATAAAAATCATTCATATGTATTGAGCACCTGGTAACCGACATTAATAAAATGCATCTAGAATATCCCTAAAAAAATAAAATTGAAGTACTGATAATGCTAAAAACGAACATATATTTCATAGCATTATTCCTCAAGAAAGACAAGCTTTTAGTTGCAATTGTTCTATTTAAAAGTGATATTCGTTTAAATAATAAAAGGTGAAGACAAAAGACAGATTCGACGAATTGAAGACGCAAAGGTCCAAAAAGCTCAAAAGTACAAAATACAATCAAAGTGGTTCCAATTATTGATAAGAAACGTCTCGAAATTACAAGAGTACAAGATTCAAAACGCAAAGTACAAGATATTAAATTGTACGCAAGGACGTTCGAAAATCCGAAACCGGGACATGAGTCAACTCTCAACGCTCGACGCAACGGACTAAAAATTACAAGTCAACTATGCACATAAATATAATATAATATTTAAATAATTCTTATAATTATTTATATATTATATTTATATAAAAATCCGTCGGCAAGAAAGGAGCCAAAATTGAGTGAGCTGGAATTTCAAACTCCGCGACTCGCGGAGTTTGAAGAGCAAAAATGCCGCGAGTTGCGGAGCAGCCAAATTCGAAAATCCCTATAAAACCCAACGAATTCTGATCATTTTTAATATCATTAATATATCCATCCTCTCTATATCTATAGGTAATATTTATATTTATAATTTATATTTTAATTTTAATTTTAATTTTAAATCCTAATAATAAGGGTATGTTAGCGAATGTTGTAAGGGTGTAAGTCGAAATTCTGTTCGTGTAACGCTACGCTATTTTTAATCATTGTAAGTTATGTTCAACCTTTTTAATTTAATGTCTCGTAGCTAAGTTATTATTATGCTTATTTAAAACGAAGTAATCATGATGTTGGGCTAAAAATATTAAAATTGGGTAATTGGGCTTTGTACCATAATTGGGGTTTGGACAAAAGAACGACACTTGTGGAAATTAGACTATGGGCTATTAATGGGCTTAATATTTGTTTAACTAAATGATAGTTTGTTAATTTTAATATAAAGATTTACAATTGGACGTCCCTATAAATAACCATATACACTCGATCGGACACGATGGGCGGGGTATTTATATGTACGAATAATCGTTCATTTTACCGGACACGGGAATGAATTAATAGTCTATGGAATTATTAAAACAGGGGTGAAATTATGTACAAGGACACTTGGCATAATTGATAATAAAGTATTAAAACCTTGGGTTACACTCAGTCGACATCCTGGTGTAATTATTAAACAAAGTATTAAAATTTTATTACAGTTTAAGTCCCCAATTAGTTGAAATATTTGACTTCGGGTATAAGGATAATTTGACGAGGACACTCACACTTTATATTTATGACTGATGGACTGTTATGGACAAAAACCAGACGGACATATTAAATAATCCAGGACAAAGGACAATTAACCCATGGGCATAAAACTAAAATCAACACGTCAAACATCATGATTACGGAAGTTTAAATAAGCATAATTCTTTTATTTCATATTTAATTTCCTTTATTTTATATTTAATTGCACTTCTAATTATAGCACTTTTATTTATTGTTATTGTATTTAATTTCACTTTTAATTATCGTACTTTTTAATTATCGCAAGTTTATTTTATCGCACTTTTATTTATCGCAATTTCATTATCGTTATTTACTTTATGCTTTAAATTAAGTCTTTTATTTATTTAATATTTTACATTTGGATTTAACTGCGACTAAAGTTTTAAAATCGACAAACCGGTCATTAAACGGTAAAAAACCCCCTTTATAATAATAATATTACTTATATATATATTTGTATTTTTATAAATTTAAACTAATATAGCGTTAAGCTTTGTGAAAAAGATTCCCTGTGGAACGAACCAAACTTACTAAAAACTACACTACTGTACGATTAGGTACACTGCCTATAAGTGTTGTAGCAAGGTTTAAGTATATCCATTCAATAAATAAATAAATATCTTGTGTAAAATTGTATCGTATTTAATAGTATTTCCTTGTAAAATTTAATAGTATTTTATACCTCTTAGCTTTGACCATCAAGTATTTTTGGCGCCGCTGCCGGGGAACTTAAACGCCGAAAGCGCAACGCTAAATATTAAAAAAAAGATTTTTATTTTTAGTTTACTTTTATAAAAAATACGCTTTTGTAAAAATACGTGTTAATTATTCGAAAACATAAAAAGAAAACAAAAATATAAATATTTTTAAGAGTTTGTTAAATATTTAAGTTTTATAAAGTTTCTTTATTTCTATTTTATAAAAATATAAGTTTTATTTAAATATTTTGTGTTTATTTAAAATATAAAAAATTTTAAAAAAACCGAAAAAAATAAATATATATAAATCTATTTTTTTAGATTGTTATTTTTATAAAATTATAAAGTATTTCTATTTTTATTTTAGTTTTTAAAACATAAGTTTTATTTAGTTTTTATAAATATTTTATTTAAATATTTAAACAGAAAATATATAAAAAAAAAGAAAACTGAAACGAAACAGCCTGTCATCTGAAATTTCGATCTCCGCGACTCTGTTGGTTGCTGAAATGTCCCGTTCTTATTGATTAAAAACGTTCCATATTAATTGATTTCGTTGCGAGGTTTTGACCTCTATATGAGACGTTTTTCAAAGACTTCATTCATTTTAAAACAAACCATAACCTTTATTTCATCATAAAGGTTTAAAAAGCTTTACGTAGATTATCAAATAATGATAATCTAAAATATCCTGTTTACACACGACCATTACATAATGGTTTACAATACAAATATGTTACAACAAAATAAGTTTCTTGAATGCAGTTTTTACACAATATCATACAAGCATGGACTCCAAATCTCGTCCTTATTTAAGTATGCGACAGCGGAAGCTCTTAATAATCACCTGAGAATAAACATGCTTAAAACGTCAACAAAAATGTTGGTGAGTTATAGGTTTAACCTATATATATCAAATCATAATAATAGACCACAAGATTTCATATTTCAATACACATCCCATACATAGAGATAAAAATCATTCATATGGTGAACACCTGGTAACCGACATTAACAAGATGCATATATAAGAATATTCCCATCATTCCGGGACACCCTTCGGATATGATATAAATTTCGAAGTACTAAAGCATCCGGTACTTTGGATGGGGTTTGTTAGGCCCAATAGATCTATCTTTAGGATTCGCGTCAATTAGGGTGTCTGTTCCCTAATTCTCAGATTACCAGACTTAATAAAAAGGGGCATATTCGATTTCGATAATTCAACCATAGAATGTAGTTTCACGTACTTGTGTCTATTTTGTAAATCATTTATAAAACCTGCATGTATTCTCATCCCAAAAATATTAGATTTTAAAAGTGGGACTATAACTCACTTTCACAGATTTTTACTTCGTCGGGAAGTAAGACTTGGCCACTGGTTGATTCACGAACCTATAACAATATATACATATATATCAAAGTATGTTCAAAATATATTTACAACACTTTTAATATATTTTGATGTTTTAAGTTTATTAAGTCAGCTGTCCTCGTTAGTAACCTACAACTAGTTGTCCACAGTTAGATGTACAGAAATAAATCGATAAATATTATCTTGAATCAATCCATGACCCAGTGTATACGTATCTCAGTATTGATCACAACTCAAACTATATATATTTTGGAATCAACCTCAACCCTGTATAGCTAACTCCAACATTCACATATAGAGTGTCTATGGTTGTTCCGAAATATATATAGATGTGTCGACATGATAGGTCGAAACATTGTATACGTGTCTATGGTATCTCAAGATTACATAATATACAATACAAGTTGATTAAGTTATGGTTGGAATAGATTTGTTACCAATTTTCACGTAGCTAAAATGAGAAAAATTATCCAATCTTGTTTTACCCATAACTTCTTCATTTTAAATCCGTTTTGAGTGAATCAAATTGCTATGGTTTCATATTGAACTCTATTTTATGAATCTAAACAGAAAAAGTATAGGTTTATAGTCGGAAAAATAAGTTACAAGTCGTTTTTGTAAAGGTAGTCATTTCAGTCGAAAGAACGACGTCTAGATGACCATTTTAGAAAACATACTTCCACTTTGAGTTTAACCATAATTTTTGGATATAGTTTCATGTTCATAATAAAAATCATTTTCTCAGAATAACAACTTTTAAATCAAAGTTTATCATAGTTTTTAATTAACTAACCCAAAACAGCCCGCGGTGTTACTACGACGGCGTAAATCCGGTTTTACGGTGTTTTTCGTGTTTCCAGGTTTTAAATCATTAAGTTAGCATATCATATAGATATAGAACATGTGTTTAGTTGATTTTAAAAGTCAAGTTAGAAGGATTAACTTTTGTTTGCGAACAAGTTTAGAATTAACTAAACTATGTTCTAGTGATTACAAGTTTAAACCTTCGAATAAGATAGCTTTATATGTATGAATCGAATGATGTTATGAACATCATTACTACCTTAAGTTCCTTGGATGAACCTACTGGAAAAGAGAAAAATGGATCTAGCTTCAATGGATCCTTGGATGGCTCAAAGTTCTTGAAGCAAAATCATGACACGAAAACAAGTTCAAGTAAGATCATCACTTGAAATAAGATTGTTATAGTTATAGAAATTGAACCAAAGTTTGAATATGATTATTACCTTGTATTAGAATGATAACCTACTGTAAGAAACAAAGATTTCTTGAGGTTGGATGATCACCTTACAAGATTGGAAGTGAGCTAGCAATCTTGAAAGTATTCTTGATTTTATGAAACTAGAACTTTTGAAATTTATGAAGAACACTTAGAACTTGAAGATAGAACTTGAGAGAGATCAATTAGATGAAGAAAATTGATGAATGAAAGTGTTTGTAGGTGTTTTTGGTCGTTGGTGTATGGATTAGATATAAAGGATATGTAATTTTGTTTTCATGTAAATAAGTCATGAATGATTACTCATATTTTTGTAATTTTATGAGATATTTCATGCTAGTTGCCAAATGATGGTTCCCACATGTGTTAGGTGACTCACATGGGCTGCTAAGAGCTGATCATTGGAGTGTATATACCAATAGTACATACATCTAAAAGCTGTGTATTGTACGAGTACGAATACGGGTGCATACGAGTAGAATTGTTGATGAAACTGAACGAGGATGTAATTGTAAGCATTTTTGTTAAGTAGAAGTATTTTGATAAGTGTCTTGAAGTCTTTCAAAAGTGTATGAATACATATTAAAACACTACATGTATATACATTTTAACTGAGTCGTTAAGTCATCGTTAGTCGTTACATGTAAATGTTGTTTTGAAACCTTTAGGTTAACGATCTTGTTAAATGTTGTTAACCCAATGTTTATAATATCAAAAGAGATTTTAAATTATTATATTATCATGATATTATGATGTACGAATATCTCTTAATATGATATATATATACATTAAATGTCGTTACAACGATAATCGTTACATATATGTCTCGTTTCAAAATCATTAAGTTAGTAGTCTTGTTTTTACATATGTAGTTCATTGTTAATATACTTAATGATATGTTTACATATCATAATATCATGTTAACTATATATATAACCATATATATGTCATCATATAGTTTTTACAAGTTTTAACGTTCGTGAATCACCGGTCAACTTGGGTGGTCAATTGTCTATATGAAACCTATTTCAATTAATCAAGTCTTAACAAGTTTGATTGCTTAACATGTTGGAAACATTTAATCATGTAAATATCAATCTCAATTAATATATATAAACATGGAAAAGTTCGGGTCACTACAGTACCTACCCGTTAAATAAATTTCGTCCCGAAATTTTAAGCTGTTGAAGGTGTTGACGAATCTTCTGGAAATAGATGCGGGTATTTCTTCTTCATCTGATCTTCATGCTCCCAGGTGAACTCGGGTCCTCTACGAGCATTCCATCGAACCTTAACAATTGGTATCTTGTTTTGCTTAAGTCTTTTAACCTCACGATCCATTATTTCGACGGGTTCTTCGATGAATTGAAGTTTTTCGTTGATTTGGATTTCATCTAACGGAATAGTGAGATCTTCTTTAGCAAAACATTTCTTCAAATTCGAGACGTGGAAAGTGTTATGTACAGCCGCGAGTTGTTGAGGTAACTCAAGTCGGTAAGCTACTGGTCCGACACGATCAATAATCTTGAATGGTCCAATATACCTTGGATTTAATTTCCCTCGTTTACCAAATCGAACAACGCCTTTCCAAGGTGCAACTTTAAGCATGACCATCTCTCCAATTTCAAATTCTATATCTTTTCTTTTAATGTCAGCGTAGCTCTTTTGTCGACTTTGGGCGGTTTTCAACCGTTGTTGAATTTGGATGATCTTCTCGGTAGTTTCTTGTATAATCTCCGGACCCGTAATCTGTCTATCCCCCACTTCACTCCAACAAATCGGAGACCTGTACTTTCTACCATAAAGTGCTTTAAACGGCGCCATCTCAATGCTTGAATGGTAGCTGTTGTTGTAGGAAAATTCTACTAACGGTAGATGTCGATCCCAACTGTTTCCGAAATCAATAACACATGCTCGTAGCATGTCTTCAAGCGTTTGTATCGTCCTTTAGCTCTGCCCATCAGTTTGTGGATGATAGGCAGTACTCATGTCTAGACGAGTTCCTAATGCTTGCTGTAATGTCTGCCAGAATCTTGAAATAAATCTGCCATCCCTATCAGAGATAATAGAGATTGGTATTCCATGTCTGGAGATGACTTCCTTCAAATACAGTCGTGCTAACTTCTCCATCTTGTCATCTTCTCTTATTGGCAGGAAGTGTGCTGATTTGGTGAGACGATCAACTATTACCCAAATAGTATCAAAACCACTTGCAGTCCTTGGCAATTTAGTGATGAAATCCATGGTAATGTTTTCCCATTTCCATTCTGGGATTTCGGGTTGTTGAAGTAGACCTGATGGTTTCTGATGCTCAGCTTTGACTTTAGAACACGTCAAACATTCTCCTACGTATTTAGCAACATCGGCTTTCATACCCGGCCACCAAAAATGTTTCTTGAGATCCTTGTACATCTTCCCCGTTCCAGGATGTATTGAGTATCTGGTTTTATGAGCTTCTCTAAGTACCATTTCTCTCATATCTCCAAATTTTGGTACCCAAATCCTTTCAGCCCTATACCGGGTTCCGTCTTCCCGAATATTAAGATGCTTCTCCGATCCTTTGGGTATTTCATCCTTTAAATTTCCCTCTTTTAAAACTCCTTGTTGCGCCTCCTTTATTTGAGTAGTAAGGTTATTATGAATCATTATATTCATAGATTTTACTCGAATGGGTTCTCTGTCCTTCCTGCTCAAGGCATCGGCTACCACATTTGCCTTCCCCGGGTGGTAACGAATCTCAAAGTCGTAATCATTCAATAATTCAATCCACCTACGCTGCCTCATATTCAGTTGTTTCTGATTAAATATGTGTTGAAGACTTTTGTGGTCGGTATATATAATACTTTTGACCCCATATAAGTAGTGCCTCCAAGTCTTTAATGCAAAAACAACCGCGCCTAATTCTAAATCATGCGTCGTATAATTTTGTTCGTGAATCTTCAATTGTCTAGACGCATAAGCAATCACCTTCGTTCGTTGCATTAATACACAATCGAGACCTTGCTTTGATGCGTCACAATAAATCACAAAATCATCATTCCCTTCAGGCAATGACAATATAGGTGCCGTAGTTAGCTTTTTCTTCAATAACTGAAACGCTTTCTCTTGTTCATCATTCCATTCAAATTTCTTCCCTTTATGCGTTAATGCAGTCAAGGGTTTTGCTATTCTGGAAAAGTCTTGGATGAACCTTCTGTAGTAACCAGCTAGTCCTAAAAACTGGCGTATGTGTTTCGGAGTTTTCGGGGTTTCCCACTTTTCAACAGTTTCTATCTTTGCCGGATCCACCTTAATACCTTCTTTGTTCACTATGTGACCGAGGAATTGAACTTCTTCCAACCAAAATGCACACTTTGAAAACTTAGCATACAATTCTTCCTTCCTCAATACTTCTAACACCTTTCTCAAATGTTCACCGTGTTCTTGGTCATTCTTTGAGTAAATAAGTATGTCATCAATGAAAACAATGACAAACTTGTCAAGGTATGGTCCACACACTCGGTTCATAAGGTCCATGAACACAGCTGGTGCATTAGTTAAACCAAACGGCATGACCATAAACTCGTAATGACCGTAACGTGTTCTGAAAGCAGTCTTTGGAATATCATCTTCTTTCACCCGCATTTGATGATACCCGGAACGTAAGTCAATCTTTGAATAAACAGATGAGCCTTGTAGTTGATCAAATAAGTCATCGATTCTCGGTAGTGGGTAGCGGTTCTTGATGGTAAGTTTGTTCAACTCTCGGTAGTCGATACACAACCTGAATGTACCATCTTTCTTCTTGACAAACAAAACAGGAGCTCCCCACGGTGATGTGCTTGGTCGAATGAAACCACGCTCTAAAAGTTCTTGTAATTGGCTTTGTAGTTCTTTCATCTCGCTGGGTGCGAGTCTGTAAGGAGCACGAGCTATTGGTGCAGCTCCTGGTACAAGATCTATTTGAAATTCAACGGATCGATGTGGGGGTAATCCCGGTAATTCTTTCGGAAATACATCAGGAAATTCTTTTGCGACGGGAACATCATTGATGCTCTTTTCTTCAGTTTGTACTTTCTCGACGTGTGCTAGAACAGCATAGCAACCTTTTCTTATTAGTTTTTGTGCCTTCAAATTACTAATAAGATGTAGCTTCGTGTTGCCCTTTTCTCCGTACACCATTAAGGGTTTTCCTTTTTTTCGTATAATGCGAATTGCATTTTTGTAACAAACGATCTCCGCTTTCACTTCTTTCAACCAGTCCATACCGATTATCACATCAAAACTCCCTAACTCTACTGGTATCAAATCAATCTTAAATGTTTCGCTAACCAGTTTAATTTCTCGATTCCGACATATATTATCTGCTGAAATTAATTTACCATTTGCTAATTCGAGTAAAAATTTACTATCCAAAGGCGTCAATGGACAACTTAATTTAGCACAAAAATCTCTACTCATATAGCTTCTATCCGCACCCGAATCAAATAAAACGTAAGCAGATTTATTGTCAATAAGAAACGTACCCGTAACAAGCTCCGGGTCTTCCTGTGCCTCTGCCGCATTAATATTGAAAACTCTTCCACGGCCTTGTCCATTCGTGTTCTCCTGGTTCGGGCAATTTCTAATAATGTGGCCTGGTTTTCCACATTTATAACAAACTACATTGGCATAACTTGCTCCGACACTACTTGCTCCGCCATTACTCGTTCCGACACCATTTGTTCCTTTCGTTCTATTAACCCCTGGTCCGTAGACCTCACACTTCGCCGCGCTATGACCATTTCTTTTACACTTGTTGCAAAATTTGGTGCAGAACCCCGAGTGATTCTTTTCACACCTTTGGCATAGCTGCTTCTGATTGTTGTTGTTGTTGTTGCGGTTATTATTGTTGTTGGGATGATTGTTGTAGTTGATGTTGTTGTTGTTGTTGTTGGGCCGTTTGTTGTAGTTGCGAGTGATGTTGCGATTGTTGGGATAATTGTTGCGATTATTGTTGTAATTGTTGTTGTTGTTGTATTGGTGATTCTTATCACCGTTTTCCTCCCACTTTCTTTTGACTTGCTTCACATTGGCCTCTTCAGCAGTCTGTTCTTTAATTCTTTCTTCAATTTGGTTCACGAGTTTGTGAGCCATTCTACATGCCTGTTGTATGGAGGCGGGCTCGTGTGAACTTATATCTTCTTGGATTCTTTCTGGTAATCCTTTCACAAACGCGTCAATCTTCTCTTCCTCATCTTCGAATGCTCCCGGACACAATAGGCACAATTCTGTGAATCGTCTTTCGTATGTGGTAATATCAAATCCTTGGGTTCGTAACCCTCTAAGTTCTGTCTTGAGCTTATTGACCTCAGTTCTGGGACGGTACTTCTCGTTCATCAAGTGCTTGAATGCTGACCAAGGTAGTGCGTACGCATCATCTTGTCCCACTTGCTCTAGATAGGTATTCCACCATGTTAACGCAGAACCTGTGAAGGTATGCGTAGCGTACTTCACTTTGTCCTCTTCAGTACACTTACTTATGGCAAACACCGATTCGACCTTCTCGGTCCACCGTTTCAATCCGATCGGTCCTTCGGTTCCATCAAATTCCAAAGGTTTGCAGGCAGTGAATTCTTTGTAGGTGCATCCCACACGATTTCCTGTACTGCTAGATCCAAGGTTATTGTTGGTATGTAGCGCAGCCTGTACTGCGGCTATGTTTGAAGCTAGAAAAGTACGGAATTCCTCTTCATTCATATTCACGGTGTGTCGAGTAGTCGGTGCCATTTCCTTCAAAATAGTCAAATGGAACAAGTTAATCATACAGAATGTTAAGAGTAGTTAATAGTATTTAGTAGCATAATATGAACTCATTTATAAAAGCTTTTTCTTCATATTAGCGTTTTATAAGTTTAAATTCGGGTAGTACCTACCCGTTAAGTTCATACTTAGTAGCTAATATACAATTCAACTACTACAATTCTATATGAAAAACTGATTGTAATAATATTTCGCGTTCAAGCTTTTATACAATATTTTACAAACTTACAATACCGCTTATTTTACATAAAGCATGAAATATAGCACACAATAACTTTGATACAAGATAGTTGTGAAGATAATTCTAGCTAGTACACAAGTCGTTCAGCAAAGGCAATAAAGACACGTAATTCATACGTCCAGAAACAAGTCATGCATTCTGGTTTACTAGGACTACTTCCCATCCTTGGTCTTGTGCAACATAACCGTTATGGCCGTTGATAAGACAGCGTGTTGTAACATCATCAAAGGGACGAGGGTTACGTAATGTCCAACAGTCCCGTAATAATCTAAAAACCTCATTTCTTACCCCAATTACCGACTCCGTCACTTGTGGAAACGTTTTGTTTAATAGTTGTAGCCCGATGTTCTTGTTCTCACTTTGGTGAGAAGCGAACATTACTAATCCGTAAGCATAACATGCTTCTTTATGTTGCATGTTAGCCGCTTTTTCTAAATCACGAAGTCCAATATTTGGATATATTGAGTCAAAATAATTTCTTAACCCGTTGCGTAAAATAGCATTTGGGTTCCCCGCAATATATGCGTCAAAGTAAACACATCGTAACTTATGGGTTTCCCAATGTGATATCCCCCATCTTTCAAACGAAAGTCTCTTATAAACCAAGACATTCTTGGAACGTTCTTCGAATGTCTTACAAACTGATCTCGCCTTAAATAGTTGTGCCGAAGAATTCTGGCCGACTCTAGACAAGATTTCATCAATCATGTCTCCGGGTAGGTCTCTTAAAATATTGGGTTGTCTATCCATTTTGTGTTTTTAAACTGTAAAATAGACAAGAGTTAGATTCATAAAAAAAAAAAATACTTATTAATACAAGCAATTTTTTTTACATATATCATAAAGCATAAGCACACTATATTACATATATTACACCACACGAATACAACTATCTTATTCCGACTCGCTCGTTTCTTCTTCTTCGGTTTTGGTTCGTTTTCCCAAGTTTCTAGGGATATATGATGTTCCCCTAATACGAGCCGTCGTAATCCACATTGGTTTAGAAAAACCTGGTAGTTTAGAGGTTCCCGGGTAATTGTTACAACTTAAGGACTTCGGGGGTTGACGATACATATAAAGTTCATCGGGGTTGGAATTAGATTTCTCTATTTTTATGCCCTTTCCCTTATTAGTTTCTTTTGCCTTTTTAAATTCAGTTGGGGTAATTTCTATAACATCATCGGAATTCTCGTCGGAATCCGATTCATCGGAGAATTGGTAATCCTCCCAATATTTTGCTTCCTTGGCGGAAACACCATTGACCATAATTAACCTTGGTCGGTTGGTTGAGGATTTTCTTTTACTTAACCGTTTTATTATTTCCCCCACCGGTTCTATTTCTTCTTCCGGTTCCGATTCTTCTTCCGGTTCCGATTCTTCTTCCGGTTCCGACTCTTCTTCCGGTTCCTCTTCGGGAACTTGTGAATCAGTCCACGAATCATTCCAATTTACATTTAACTCTTCATTATTATTAGGTGAGTCAATGGGACTTGTTCTAGAGGTAGACATCTATCACATAATATCAAACACGTTAAGAGATTAATATATCACATAATATTCATATGTTAAAAATATATAGTTTCCAACAAAAATGTTAAGCAATCATTTTTAAAGAAAACACGGTCGAAGTCCAGACTCACTAATGCATCCTAACAAACTCGATAAGACACACTAATGCAATTTTCTGGTTCTCTAAGACCAACGCTCGGATACCAACTGAAATGTCCCGTTCTTATTGATTAAAAACGTTCCATATTAATTGATTTCGTTGCGAGGTTTTGACCTCTATATGAGACGTTTTTCAAAGACTGCATTCATTTTAAAACAAACCATAACCTTTATTTCATCATAAAGGTTTAAAAAGCTTTACGTAGATTATCAAATAATGATAATCTAAAATATCCTGTTTACACACGACCATTACATAACGGTTTACAATACAAATATGTTACAACAAAATAAGTTTCTTGAATGCAGTTTTTACACAATATCATACAAGCATGGACTCCAAATCTCGTCCTTATTTAAGTATGCGACAGCGGAAGCTCTTAATAATCACCTGAGAATAAACATGCTTAAAACGTCAACAAAAATGTTGGTGAGTTATAGGTTTAACCTATATATATCAAATCATAATAATAGACCACAAGATTTCATATTTCAATACACATCCCATACATAGAGATAAAAATCATTCATATGGTGAACACCTGGTAACCGACATTAACAAGATGCATATATAAGAATATCCCCATCATTCCGGGACACCCTTCGGATATGATATAAATTTCGAAGTACTAAAGCATCCGGTACTTTGGATGGGGTTTGTTAGGCCCAATAGATCTATCTTTAGGATTCGCGTCAATTAGGGTGTCTGTTCCCTAATTCTCAGATTACCAGACTTAATAAAAAGGGGCATATTCGATTTCGATAATTCAACCATAGAATGTAGTTTCACGTACTTGTGTCTATTTTGTAAATCATTTATAAAACCTGCATGTATTCTCATCCCAAAAATATTAGATTTTAAAAGTGGGACTATAACTCACTTTCACAGATTTTTACTTCGTCGGGAAGTAAGACTTGGCCACTGGTTGATTCACGAACCTATAACAATATATACATATATATCAAAGTATGTTCAAAATATATTTACAACACTTTTAATATATTTTGATGTTTTAAGTTTATTAAGTCAGCTGTCCTCGTTAGTAACCTACAACTAGTTGTCCACAGTTAGATGTACAGAAATAAATCGATAAATATTATCTTGAATCAATCCACGACCCAGTGTATACGTATCTCAGTATTGATCACAACTCAAACTATATATATTTTGGAATCAACCTCAACCCTGTATAGCTAACTCCAACATTCACATATAGAGTGTCTATGGTTGTTCCGAAATATATATAGATGTGTCGACATGATAGGTCGAAACATTGTATACGTGTCTATGGTATCTCAAGATTACATAATATACAATACAAGTTGATTAAGTTATGGTTGGAATAGATTTGTTACCAATTTTCACGTAGCTAAAATGAGAAAAATTATCCAATCTTGTTTTACCCATAACTTCTTCATTTTAAATCCGTTTTGAGTGAATCAAATTGCTATGGTTTCATATTGAACTCTATTTTATGAATCTAAACAGAAAAAGTATAGGTTTATAGTCAGAAAAATAAGTTACAAGTCGTTTTTGTAAAGGTAGTCATTTCAGTCGAAAGAACGACGTCTAGATGACCATTTTAGAAAACATACTTCCACTTTGAGTTTAACCATAATTTTTGGATATAGTTTCATGTTCATAATAAAAATCATTTTCTCAGAATAACAACTTTTAAATCAAAGTTTATCATAGTTTTTAATTAACTAACCCAAAACAGCCCGCGGTGTTACTACGACGGCGTAAATCCGGTTTTACGGTGTTTTTCGTGTTTCCAGGTTTTAAATCATTAAGTTAGCATATCATATAGATATAGAACATGTGTTTAGTTGATTTTAAAAGTCAAGTTAGAAGGATTAACTTTTGTTTGCGAACAAGTTTAGAATTAACTAAACTATGTTCTAGTGATTACAAGTTTAAACCTTCGAATAAGATAGCTTTATATGTATGAATCGAATGATGTTATGAACATCATTACTACCTTAAGTTCCTTGGATGAACCTACTGGAAAAGAGAAAAATGGATCTAGCTTCAATGGATCCTTGGATGGCTCAAAGTTCTTGAAGCAAAATCATGACACGAAAACAAGTTCAAGTAAGATCATCACTTGAAATAAGATTGTTATAGTTATAGAAATTGAACCAAAGTTTGAATATGATTATTACCTTGTATTAGAATGATAACCTACTGTAAGAAACAAAGATTTCTTGAGGTTGGATGATCACCTTACAAGATTGGAAGTGAGCTAGCAATCTTGAAAGTATTCTTGATTTTATGAAACTAGAACTTTTGAAATTTATGAAGAACACTTAGAACTTGAAGATAGAACTTGAGAGAGATCAATTAGATGAAGAAAATTGATGAATGAAAGTGTTTGTAGGTGTTTTTGGTCGTTGGTGTATGGATTAGATATAAAGGATATGTAATTTTGTTTTCATGTAAATAAGTCATGAATGATTACTCATATTTTTGTAATTTTATGAGATATTTCATGCTAGTTGCCAAATGATGGTTCCCACATGTGTTAGGTGACTCACATGGGCTGCTAAGAGCTGATCATTGGAGTGTATATACCAATAGTACATACATCTAAAAGCTGTGTATTGTACGAGTACGAATACGGGTGCATACGAGTAGAATTGTTGATGAAACTGAACGAGGATGTAATTGTAAGCATTTTTGTTAAGTAGAAGTATTTTGATAAGTGTCTTGAAGTCTTTCAAAAGTGTATGAATACATATTAAAACACTACATGTATATACATTTTAACTGAGTCGTTAAGTCATCGTTAGTCGTTACATGTAAATGTTGTTTTGAAACCTTTAGGTTAACGATCTTGTTAAATGTTGTTAACCCAATGTTTATAATATCAAAAGAGATTTTAAATTATTATATTATCATGATATTATGATGTACGAATATCTCTTAATATGATATATATATATACATTAAATGTCGTTACAACGATAATCGTTACATATATGTCTCGTTTCAAAATCATTAAGTTAGTAGTCTTGTTTTTACATATGTAGTTCATTGTTAATATACTTAATGATATGTTTACATATCATAATATCATGTTAACTATATATATAACCATATATATGTCATCATATAGTTTTTACAAGTTTTAACGTTCGTGAATCACCGGTCAACTTGGGTGGTCAATTGTCTATATGAAACCTATTTCAATTAATCAAGTCTTAACAAGTTTGATTGCTTAACATGTTGGAAACATTTAATCATGTAAATATCAATCTCAATTAATATATATAAACATGGAAAAGTTCGGGTCACTACAATTGCCAGGTGGAGCCGCAACTCGCGGAGTTCTCCCTGACGCGCCTGACAGAACCCTAATCAGCATTTATTACGGAGTAATTATTATTATTAATTTTTAATTAAACCCTAATTAGTTTTGTTAATTTATTATTAAGTTTAGTTTATTTATTTAATTTGTATATTTAGTTTATTTAGTTTAATTAAATTGTAAAATTAATAGTTTTAATAAATAAATAATATAAAAATAATATTTTTATAAAAATTGTACTTTTTACAACTTTTTGTGTATTTTTATATTTTGTCCCTTTTTAATTGTTTTAGCGTAATATTTGTATTTTTCGCTCATATTTAGTTTTAAACATAAGTTTTTGCCATAGTATTTTTACTTCTAGATTTTTAGGCTTTGCCGTAAAATCCCTTAAGTGCTTTTTCTTTAGACTAAGATTTAAGTGCTTTAGAATTTTGCGACGCCTTTTTAAGTTTTAGTTTCTTTTTAAGATATTGCCATTTAGGATACAGTTTTACTTGTAAGCTTTAATATTTTTCGACACCTTTTACCTATGTATCAATTATCATTCCAATTAGTAATCTCAATTTGCGATTATAATTTTAAGTTAGTAATAGTAATAAGGTTGGGTTAGTCAAGTATTTTTAAGTTCTATAGTCATCTCTTTTTATTTCTTATTTTTCGACGCCTTTTATTTTTCAACCCTTTTCTTTTTCTTTTTCGATGCACTCTTTTTCTTTCTTATTTCTTGCTATTCTAGTTTTAGGACATAGATTTTTTTTTTCTACTTCTTATCTAAATTTCTTAAAATTACGAAAATTTATTTTAAGTGGTTAAATTGATAGACATCAAAATTTTATGGTTCGTAGTAATAGTTGGATTTGTACGTGGACCGGGTTATTGGAGCCAAACAGTCCTCAATTATATTGAGACCAAACGAATCCTGCCCCTCTGCTGCATCTTTTGGCTATTCGAAACGTGGGCAAAATCAGAAAAGTCTATTAATTGGATAACTTATATAATTTTTCTTTCCTTTTTAAAAACTAATAGGATATTCAGTGAATGCACCGAGCAAGACGTTCACCACCTTTTGTACGTTCACCACCTGTAACTAGATCAAGACATCTAGCTAATATTGTCGCTGTTGATAATCCATTTTTTGAACCCGACCTCACAATTGAGAATTCGGAGAATATTCAGGGACGATTCATAGATCCTGAACCACTAAACTTTCCTCCGGAACCACCAATCATTCAAACAGAGATTGTTGAGGAACGAACCATTAAATCAGAATCCTCTAGTGATTCTGATTCAACAAATTCAATGATGGAGAATCTGGAACCTTTAAGTATGGAAGACCGAATGAGAGCTAAACGCACTGGCCAAGGTCACGCAATTACTCATCCAGACATTAATGCGCCAGACTATGAAATCAAAGGACAAATTCTACACATGGTGAGAAATCAATGCCAATTTAGTGGTGCGCCGAAGGAAGATCCAAATGAACATCTTCGTACCTTTAATAGGATCTGCACTCTATTTAAAATAAGAGAAGTTGAGGATGAACAGATATATCTCATGTTATTTCCCTGGACTTTAAAGGGAGAAGCCAAAGATTGGTTGGAATCGTTACCTGAAGGGGCGATTGATACATGGGACGTTTTAGTTGAAAAATTCCTTAAACAATTCTTTCCGGCATCTAAAGCCGTAAGACTTCAAGGAGAAATTGTTACGTTCACACAGAAACCGAATGAAACTCTATATGAGGCGTGGACAAGATTTGGAAAGTTATTAAGAGGATGTCCGCAACATGGTTTAGACACCTGTCAAATAGTACAAATATTCTACCAAGGATGCGACATCACTACAAGAAAAGACATCGATATAGCAGCTGGTGGTTCTATTATGAAGAAAACCGAAACTGATGCTTATAAAATTATTGATAACACTGCTTCCCACTCACATGAGTGGCACCAAGAAAAGATATCGTTAGATCATCTAAAGCAGCTAGAGCCGATTCTAGCCATGACTTAGATTCCATTTCCGCAAAGATAGATGCTGTGGAGAGACGAATGGAAAAGATGAATAAAGATATCCACTCAATACGAATTAGTTGTGAGCAGTGTGGAGGACCACATGTGACAAAAGATTGTCTCAGTATTGAATTAACAATGGAACAAAGAGAGAATATTTCATACATAAACCAAAGGCCTGGAAATAATTATCAGAATAATTATCAACCGCCAAGACCGATCTACAATCAAAACCAGAATTATAATCGAAATATTCCATACAACAACCAACAAGGTCCTAGCAATCAACAAGTATCTAACAATACTTACAACCAGCAAAGACCTAATTTTCAAAACAAACCACCACAAACCGATGATAAAAAGCCGAATTTAGAAGATATGATGACGAAGCTAGTTGAAACTCAAACGCAGTTTTTCACATCTCAAAAACAAACTAATGAACAAAATGCTCAAGAATTTAGAAATCAACAAGCTTCTATTCAAAACTTGGAACAAGAAGTAAGTAACCTAGCAAGGTTAATAGGTGAAAGAAAACCGGGAAGTTTACCTACTGATACAAATGCTAACCCCCGGAATGAAACAGCTAAAGCCATTACCACAAGAAGTGGTGCAACACTTAAACCACCTGAAATACCTGTAACTTCTGATGAAGCTATTCCTACTCCACAAGAACCACAACCTGATCAAGATAAGGAAAAAGAACCGGTAGTTGAAAAGGTTAATGAAGATAACACAGTTAAGGCCAAACCTTATGTTAAACCATACCAACCACCACTTCCTTACCCAAGTAAAATGAAAAAAGAGAAACTT
Source organism: Rutidosis leptorrhynchoides (assembly GCF_046630445.1). Taxonomy (NCBI): domain Eukaryota; kingdom Viridiplantae; phylum Streptophyta; class Magnoliopsida; order Asterales; family Asteraceae; genus Rutidosis; species Rutidosis leptorrhynchoides. Next base: position 374,700,899 of record NC_092337.1, on the reverse strand, counting down.
GAAGCCGAGCAATCCAAATTCTTGGATATGTTTAAACAGATAAATGTAAATCTTCCTTTCATTGATGTGATTTCAGGAATGCCTAGATATGCTAAATTCTTGAAAGATCTGATCACGAATAGAAAGAAAATGGAAGAACTCTCGGCTGTTACTATGAACGCTAATTGTTCAGCAGTGCTGTTAAATAAGATACCAGAAAAATTATCTGATCCGGGAAGTTTCACAATTCCATGTTTTCTGGGTAGTCTTAGTTCAATAGAAGCATTGGCAGACTTAGGTGCTAGTATAAATTTAATGCCGTATTCACTATACGCTAAACTAGACCTTGGAGAATTGAAACCAACAAGAATAAGCATACAACTAGCCGATCGATCAATAAAATATCCTAGAGGGATAATGGAGAACATGCTAGTTAAAGTTGGTACTTTAGTATTTCCAGTAGATTTTGTTATTCTGGACATGGAAGAAGATTCTCAAGTTCCTCTCATATTAGGAAGACCATTCTTAAACACGGCTAAAGCAATGATAGACGTGTTCGGTAAGAAATTGACCCTAAGTATAGAGGATGAGAGTGTTACCTTTTCAGTTGATAGAGCAATGCAACAACCGCAATCTGCAGATGATACATGTTATTATATTCAAACTATAGATTCACATGCAAAATTGTTAGAAGAATTTCCAGAATTACAAGGAACAGGAGAATGTTCTTTAGGAGAAAGTACTGAACCAATTGATGAAGCTGAAATGTTAGCTACACTTATAGCTAATGGATATGAACCAACAACAGAAGAAATTCAAATGCTAAAAGAAGAAGACAGATATCGATATAAATCATTGATAGAAGAACCACCGAAATTTGAGTTAAAGCCACTTCCAAACCATTTGGAATACGCTTATTTACATGGTGAATCTGAATATCCTGTAATAATATCGTCTTCTCTTACTGAAAATGAGAAATCACAACTCATTTCTGTGTTGAAAGCTCATAAACCAGCCATTGCATGGAAGATTCATGATATTAAAGGAATAAGTCTTTCGTATTGCACACATAAAATCCTTATGTAAGAAGGTCATAAAACGTATGTGCAACGCCAACGAAGACTAAATCCGAATATGCAAGATGTTGTTAAAAAAGAAATTATTAAACTGCTAGACGCAGGTCTAATTTATCCAATTTCTGATAGTCCATGGGTAAGCCCAGTTCAATGCGTGCCTAAGAAGGGTGGCATGACTATCATTACAAATGAGAAAAATGAGCTTATTCCTACTAGGACTGTAACAGGATGGCGTGTATGTATTGATTATAGAAAATTAAATGACGCCACCAGAAAAGATCACTTTCCCTTACATTTCATTGATCAAATGTTGGAAAGGCTAGCCGGAAATAGTTACTATTGTTTTCTTGATGGATTTTCTGGATATTTTCAAATTCCAATAGCACCCGAAGATCAAGAGAAAACCACATTCACGTGCCCTTATGGTACTTTTGCTTACAAACGCATGCCATTTGGACTTTGCAACGCCCCTGCAACCTTTCAAAGGTGTATGATGGCGATTTTTCACGACATGATAGAAGAATGCATGGAAGTTTTCATGGATGACTTTTCAGTCTTCGGTGATACTTTTGAATCATGTCTAGTTAATCTGGAACGAATGCTTATTAGATGCGAGCAATCAAATCTAGTACTTAATTGGGAGAAATGCCATTTCATGGTTAAAGAAGGCATCGTTCTTGGACATAAAATTTCAAAAGAAGGAATTGAAGTGGATAGAGCTAAAGTAGATGTAATTGCTAAACTTCCACATCCCACCAATGTTAGAGGAGTTAGGAGTTTTCTAGGGCATGCCGGTTTTTACCGACGTTTCATAAAAGATTTTTCTAAAATTGCCACTCCTATGAATAAACTCCTAGAAAAGGATGCTCCATTCATCTTTTCAGATGAAAGTATCAAATCTTTTAATATTCTTAAAGAGAAACTCACTAATGCGCCGATCATGATAACACCAAATTGGAATCTACCGTTTGAACTAATGTGCGATGCAAGTGATTTTGCAATGGGAGCCGTTTTAGGACAAAGGATTGAAAAATGATTTCAACCTATATATTATGCTAGTAAGACGTTACAAGGAGCTCAAATGAATTACACAACTACTGAAAAAGAACTCCTTGCTATTGTCTTTGCTTTTGACAAATTTTGATCATATCTCGTTCTAGCAAAATCGGTGGTCTATACCGACCATTCTGCTCTCAGATACCTATTTTCTAAACAAGATGCCAAACCAAGATTAATCCGTTGGATCTTACTCTTACAAGAGTTTGATATTGAAATCCGAGATAAAAGAGGAGCAGAAAATCTTGCCGCTGATCATCTTTCTCGTCTTGAAAATCCTGAATTAGAAGTTCTAAATGAATTGGCCATACAAGACAACTTTCCTGATGAATATCTATTGAAGATAGATTATAATGAAATTCCATGGTTTGCAGACTATGCAAACTATTTAGTATGTGGATTCCTTGATAAAGGATTATCGTACCAAAAATAAAAGAAATTCTTCAGTGATATAAAACACTATTTCTGGGAAGATCCACATCTATTTAAAAGTTGTCCCGATGGAATAATACGCCGATGTGTATTCAGAGATGAAGCTAGTAAAATTTTAAACCATTGTCACACAAGACCAACAGGAGGGCATTATGGGCCTCAACTAACAGCAAGAAAAGTTTATGATGCTGGATTCTCTTGGCCTACAATTTACAAAGACGCACACCTTCTTTGCAAATCCTGTGATGCTTGTCAAAGGGCCGAAAAAATAAGTCAACGTGATGAAATGCCACAAAATGTCATTCAAGTATGCGAAGTATTTGACATTTGGGGTATTGACTTTATGGGTCCCTTTCCAAAATCTCATAATAATCTCTATATTCTCGTAGCCATTGATTATGTATCCAAATGGGCGGAAGCACAAGCTCTCCCAACTAACGATGCACGAGTTGTAGTCAACTTTTTAAAACGTCTTTTTGCAAGGTTTGGAACGCCGAAAGCTTTAATAAGTGATCGGGATACTCATTTATGTAATAATCAACTTGAGAAAGTTCTTATAAGATATGGAGTAACTCATAAAATCTCCACCGCATATCATCCACAAACAAGTGGACAAGTTGAAAATACCAACCGAGCTTTAAAACGTATTCTAGAAAAAACCGTAGGATCAAATCCGAAGGAATGGTCCATTAAATTGGAGGATGCACTCTGGGATTTTAGAACAGCCTACAAAATTCCAATTGGAACCACACCTTTCAGACTCGTTTATGGAAAAGCATGTCATCTTCCAGTAGAAATTGAACACAAAGCATTTTGGGCTTTGAAGACATGTAATCTTGATTTACATGAAGCTGGACGTCTACGGTTAAGTCAACTAAACGAATTAGAAGAATTAAGACATGAAGCATACGAAAATTCGTTAATCTATAAGGAAAGAACGAAGAAATGGCATGATAAAAGAATCAGAAGTTTAAAAGAATTTAAAGAAGGAGACAGAGTTCTTCTTTTCAATTCATGATTCAAGCTATTTCCTGGAAAATTGAAATCAAGATGGTCTGGATCATTCATAGTCAAACGATTTTTCCCATACGGAACGATAGAATTAATAAATTCAAATGGAATTGAATTTAAAGTTAATGGTCACAGAGTTAAACATTACATAGATAGTCCGATGGAAGTCGACAACGAAGTTAATCACAATTTCGATACCACAGCTAACTAAGTGTGGGGAGAATCAAGTCTTTTAAGGATTTTATGTATTTTTGTTAGAGTTAGATTGTCTGTTTTCGTGTAGTTCTCGAAAATGGAACCCGAATGGTCTTTCCCTAGCAGACCCTAAAGAACTAGTCTTCTCCCCCCATTCTAAATTTTTATTTTTTTTAGGTTTTTACGAAATGAAGACTGCCTGTGAACTAAACCATGGTCTAATGCTACACGCTTTGATCACTAAACATAATAATGACACACTTCCGAGTGAAATAGTATCAGTAATCAGAGAAAGATTGGACGGAGTAAGAAAAGAATCCAGATGCGAAGATAATAAGTTACAATTTGGTAAAGGAAAATCAAAATCCGCAGCGAAAAGAAGAGCACGACACCTAGAAAGATGTCACAAATGCGGAAAATGGTCACATGGAGGTAAATGTTCAAATAATCAAACCTATTCAAATACCGAATTTGTTACTTTATGCAGAGACGGACCATTCATATGTTTAGAAGAAAAAACACTGAATGCTCGAGGTTACGCCTATGTAGCTATGGAAAACCAATTAAACCGACTATCTTATGAATGGGATAGATCATATAACTAAGAATACTATCTCACAGGTAAGTCTGTACAGTTTTTATTTTTTTTTTATTTTTATTTTTAACCTTTTGATAATAAACGCTAATTTGTTCGCTATAAAGTATTAAATTGGTATTGAATAAAATTAGGTTTGGCGACCGAAATTATTGATATCATTCAAAAATTTATTACATCACTACGAAATTTAACGTTTATTCTTAAGGTATAAATATATTTAATCAATCAACCCAAAATATTTCAAAAATTCGTCATGAGTTAAATTAGGTCATGGAACCGAAATTACTTTACCGAAAAGAGGGGCGCATATTTTTGATAATATTTGATTGATTAAAGTGGGATAAAAGACCAAAAAGATTTTTAATTTTATTTTTACCATGTTTTTAAAATTAATATATAAATCTTAAATTAATATTGTGAACTCTGTAAAATCAATATATTTAAGTTTGTCAATATTTGAAAAATTAATATTTTTAATATAAGTTTGTATGTATAAAAATAAAAATATAATATAAGTTTGGTGTGAATTTTTAATATTATGCATTTTTAATTAAGTTTGGTGTAAATTTTTAATTTTATGCATTTTTAAATTTAAGTTGTGTGAATTTAAAAACAAAAATTTACTTTATGTCGCTAAGTTAAAAATATGATTTTCAAAATTCGTCGTAAGTTGAAGACTAGGTCTTTGAACCGAAATTGCTTTACCCGAGGGAGGGACGAGAACTTTTATTATCATTATTTTTAAACTTATTGAATTAAAGTATGCCAAAAACATTAAAAAAATCCAAAAATCTAAGCTTTTAAAACAATCGCTTGAAAAAGACAAATTTTAAAATTTTGTCGAGGGACGGACTAGGACATCGTTCCGAAACGACCTCGTCCTAAATAACAAGGGAAACAAAATTTTAAAATTAATTACTTAATTGTTTTAATTAGTATAAGATGTTTAAAAAAAAAATACAAACTCCGCGACTCGCGGAGTTTGAAGGGTAAATATGCCGCGACTCGCGGAGGGACTAAAATCCAGAAAAAAATATAACGAGCTGAACTGATCAGTCCCCATCCCCACACCACAAAAACTGCGAAAAAACACCCGAAAATACACACATAAACACTCCGAAATTCACAATTTTTCACCGTTTTTCATCACATTTTTAACTAAAATCATGTTGAGAAGGATGCTATCAAGGAATTACTCAAGAAAAACGGTAAATTTCTACACCTAAACACCATTTAATCTGAAAATTAGTGTTCTTGAGCAATTTTATACCCAATTCGATTTTGATGCTTTTTAGTGTAATTATGCTTAAATTGTTTATGTATTATGCTTGTATAACCTAGATTGATGCTATTTAACATGATTAGAAGCCTTAAACTTCAAATTTTGAGTAATCTAGGGTTTGTGTTCTTGAGCAATTTGGGACTTTTTGATATAAACAGGTTATGGCCGATTTTTGTCATGAATTGTTGCTAAATTAAGTAGTGTAACATATTTAGGTAGTTAAATGATCCAAACTTTGAGCCTAAACATGATTTTGAGAATTAAAGTGGACTTTTTTCAAGTCTAAAATTCATGAACTTGATTTTTAAGAGATAATGCCATTTGAAACTTGTTTAATTGCTAGTGATGATTATTTTGACATGTTATTTGAGTTGAATGCTTATGAACTTGGCGAACATTTTCGTATATGCTTATTTGAAAAAGTGTAGATTTGATAAAAATATGAAAATGAGGTTATGTTTGATATAAATTGAACATGTCATTGTAATTATTTTAATTGATGATTTTGCTGACACTAATGCATATTTGGATGCACAAAAATTGTGTTTGATGTTTTTTGCAGACTGAAAGGGGTGAATCTTCATCCCAAGCTCGCAATGCTCCTGCTGAGAATACGGAACAACGGGAGGTGGATAACTACTACAAACAAGGTATACCTCATCCAGTCATGACATTTTCATATATGCACTTGGAAGATTTGCACCCGAACTTGAGATTTGACAGACGTTGGATAGATTATCCAAAATACCAAAGGGGCTTGCATACTCTTCATTCTAAAGCTGTTGAAGTACCTAGGGTAATATAATGGGAACCATTAGAAGCTGTAGAATTAGCCGGGCCAATTAGGGAATTACTTACACAGAGGTATGGTAATTCTACTTTTAACGATTGGGTACGTTTATTCAACATGCGTAGACCTGTATATAAAGTATGGTGTGAAGAATTATTGTGTAGTATAGAAATAAATGATCGGGTAGCTAGTTTAACCGATCGATCTTTTATTAGATTTTTGTTAGGAGGTTCGATGCGCCACATGTCTTTACTAGACATGGCTCAGGCTTTACGTATATATACGCCTAAGGAGTTAGCATCTGCCGATTGTAGAGGGTTGATTCTAAATGGTAGAAAGATAGACGAAAATTTTGATACGCATGGTGTATGGAGTTAAATGACTAGCCATCACCGATTTAGAGGGGAAAATTACTCTTATTTGGATATAGTTAGAGCAGAGTTAAGAGTAATTCATAGGTTTTTAGCCAATTCGATTACACAACGAGGTAAGAATAAGAAAAAGGTAAATGAACACGATTTGTTTTACCGCATGTGTATTCGAGACCCACAAAGCCATGTAAGTATACCTTATTGTGTGGGTTATTATTTATCAGCTATGGTTAGGGGGATGAGACAGCATAGCATAATAGGAGGTGGTATATTTATTACTTTGATTGCTGAATATCTCGGTGTGGATATAAGTCGGGGGGGATTATTAGTCGAAGAACCAGAACCCCGCGATACAATAGGTTTAAATGTATACCATGGTGCGAAGGTTTTGAAGAGGCGAAATAACGCCGCAATACAATACCATGGTAGACATCCACAGGTTGAGAGAAACCAACAGCCAGGTAATGTGGGAGGAGGAAATGAAATGACAGAAATGCAAAGGTTTATAGCTTCACAAGAGTATGAAAATGCTAGACATCGAGCATTTGAAGATTGGCAAGTTAATCAAAACCAAATCATAGCTCATTGCCAACATGTAGGTAGAAACTATATTCCTACTCCATCGCCTGTATTTCCTCCCTGGTCTATAGAGATCCAACCACCGTATCCTACGTATAACCCAGCCGAAGCATTTTATAACACATATGGTTATGCATGGAACCCCTACTGGTATCAGTATCATCCCTAGTCTACTTAGTTTTATTTATTTTATAATTTGTAATGTTGATACATTTAATACTTATGTTGGAATTGTATTAGTTTTTATAATTTACAAATTTTTATTTTTAGATTTTAATAATGTTTGAATGTGGGGTAATATACCAAACTTCAAAAATATGTATATATGTTTGCAGTTTATCTTATGTACACAACAGGGTAAAACAACGCATTTTCAAAGACTGGCATTAAGTTCAGCAAAAGCAACTAATTTTGACGACAAAATGCAAAATAAATGTGATATAACAACAAGACGGAATGAACAAATGATATGCACCATTTATCATTCAGCAAACAAACGCCAATATGTTTGGAAACTTTGGTAAAATTTAATCATTTTCACACAAATCACCCTCAATAATTTAAATTGTTACTGATTTCTTGCAAATGAGGGCATTGCAAGATCTTAAGTGTGGGAAGGGGTTAAATTCTTTCGGATTTTTAAAATTTTTATCTTAAACACTTGGTTACCATTAAAAATACTAGTAAAGCAGTAGTTGTATTAGAATCTAGTGCTCTCTGATAATAAAGAACAGCCCTAGTCTTATATACTGACTACCCAATTCTAGTAAAAATTTTCAAAATTTTCAATTAAATGAACTCAAAATCATGTTTATACATATTTATGAACGATAAAACTAGGTGTTAACACCGAAATTATTGTTACCTCGGAAAGGACATAAATTGAGAAACAAACCAAAATGTTAAAATTCATTTAAAATGGAATAGAGGACAATAAAAAGGAAAATAAAAGCTAAGTGTGGGAAAATTTACCAAGATATTTTAAACATATGTCACATATTTCTGTAACAAATAACTGAAAATACTTTTGCTTTGGACTAAACTAAACTGTTTTACCCGATGAAAGAAAAGAAGAGATGGATCTACACGATGAATCAATTCCATCATTAAAAGGAAGTAAAGTCTTCCGAAAAAGAAACACGCTTCTTGATTTAGGTCAGGAAGTTGTCGTCCAGACCAGCTGTAGGTTGACGAAAAATCTAGAAAAGTCATCACTAAAATCAGCAGGAAATCCACGGACCTCAGCATAAAACACGGTCGCCAAGTGGTCAGATTTATCCTAACCATGAGAAGGATTTATCTCGTAAAATGGGGGGGGCACCGTGCAAATTAGCTTGATAAGACTAATAAATCAGATCCCCAGAAAGGATAATCTCCTTAAAAGATCAAAAATCAGCTTTTAAGCCTGATATTACTCAATCCTAGAGATTGACCTTAAAGATTGAGAATTCAAACTCATGGAATTCAATGATATCTAAACTCGAGCTTGAACGAGAAAATATTTTGATCAAATTATAAACCGATTTATTTTCTGAAAACCCATTTTCAGTGCGTTCATTACCATTGAACGTAAAATCCTAGGAATTCACCTGGAATTCATTAGGTCATCTGAACCAAATCGGGTGTCAACCGTAAGAACGGTGGTTGCATAGCATGGTCGAAGACAGGACCTTGTGCCAGACCGAAAAATCATAAGGGTGAGCTTTACTATTGCTCCTACAAAGGATAGTAATTGCGTCCGACACGTTATAGACCATAATTAAAAGCATGTCAGGGGACATTACCTTAACAGTTGCTTGTTCAACGCTTTCCTTTACAACCAGACGGTAGTTTACCGAAAGGTAATATACAGAGCAAGTATACTGGACGTGTTGCTTTTCTAATACAAGGTTAGCAAGTGGGTGACACAAAACCGCAAGTTTTGAGCTAAAATTTTCAAATCTGAAACCCACCAAACCCACAAAAATATTTTGCAAACACCGGTGAAGGGTTATTCCGGAAAACTAATCTAGGGTAAAAGCTAGATTAAAATTTTCAAAAGATCAAATATTTTCATAAAGATCCAATTTCCTTAATGGATCTAAATTTTATAGTCATGTGGGACTGTAAACCACATCGTTACTACCATTGTTTATACCGCCGTATAGAAATCACTGATGTACAAAGTGTGAAGAATAAAGAAGTGATTCTAGTATTTCAAGACTATATTGCTTGAGGACAAGCAACGCTCAAGTGTGGGAATATTTGATAATGCTAAAAACGAACATATATTTTATAGCATTATTCCTCAAGAAAGACAAGCTTTTAGTTGCAATTGTTCTATTTAAAAGTGATATTCGTTTAAATAATAAAAGGTGAAGACAAAAGACAGATTCGACGAATTGAAGACGCAAAGGTACAAAAAGCTCAAAAGTACAAAATACAATCAAAGTGGTTCCAATTATTGATAAGAAACGTCTCGAAATTACAAGAGTACAAGATTCAAAACGCAAAGTACAAGATATTAAATTGTACGCAAGGACGTTCGAAAATCCGAAACCGGGACATGAGTCAACTCTCAACGCTCGACGCAACGGACTAAAAATTACAAGTCAACTATGCACATAAATATAATATAATATTTAAATAATTCTTATAATTATTTATATATTATATTTATATAAAAATCCGTCGGCAAGAAAGGAGCCAAAATTGAGTGAGCTGGAATTTCAAACTCCGCGACTCGCGGAGTTTGAAGAGCAAAAATGCCGCGAGTTGCGGAGCAGCCAAATTCGAAAATCCCTATAAAACCCAACGAATTCTGATCATTTTTAATATCATTAATATATCCATCCTCTCTATATCTATACGTAATATTTATATTTATAATTTATATTTTAATTTTAATTTTAATTTTAAATCCTAATAATAAGGGTATGTTAGCGAATGTTGTAGGGGTGTAAGTCAAAATTCTGTCCGTGTAACGCTACGCTATTTTTAATCATTGTAAGTTATGTTCAACCTTTTTAATTTAATATCTCGTAGCTAAGTTATTATTATGCTTATTTAAAACGAAGTAATCATGATGTTGGGCTAAAAATATTAAAATTGGGTAATTGGGCTTTGTACCATAATTGGGGTTTGGACAAAAGAACGACACTTGTGGAAATTAGACTATGGGCTATTAATGGGCTTAATATTTGTTTAACTAAATGATAGTTTGTTAATTTTAATATAAAGATTTACAATTGGACGTCCCTATAAATAACCATATACACTCCATCGGACACGATGGGCGGGGTATTTATATGTACGAATAATCGTTCATTTAATCGGACACGGGAATGAATTAATAGTCTATGGAATTATTAAAACAGGGGTGAAATTATGTACAAGGACACTTGGCATAATTGATAATAAAGTATTAAAACCTTGGGTTACACTCAGTCGACATCCTGGTGTAATTATTAAACAAAGTATTAAAATCTTGTTACAGTTTAAGTCCCCAATTAGTTGGAATATTTGACTTCGGGTATAAGGATAATTTGACGAGAACACTCGCACTTTATATTTATGACTGATGGACTGTTATGGACAAAAACTAGACAGACATATTAAATAATCCAGGACAAAGGACAATTAACCCATGGGCATAAAACTAAAATCAACACGTCAAACATCATGATTACGGAAGTTTAAATAAGCATAATTCTTTTATTTCATATTTAATTTCATTTATTTTATATTTAATTGCACTTCTAATTATAGCACTTTTATTTATTGTTATTGTATTTAATTGCACTTTTAATTATCGTACTTTTTAATTATCGCAAGTTTATTTTATCGCACTTTTATTTATCGTAATTTCATTATCGTTATTTACTTTACGCTTTAAATTAAGTCTTTTATTTATTTAATATTTTACATTTGGTTTTAACTGCGACTAAAGTTTTAAAATCGACAAACGGTCATTAAACGGTAAAAAACCCCCCTTTATAATAATAATATTACTTATATATATATTTGTATTTTTATAAATTTAAACTAATATAGCGTTAAGCTTTGTGAAAAAGATTCCCTGTGGAACGAACCGGACTTACTAAAAACTACACTACTGTAAGGTACACTACCTATAAGTGTTGTAGCAAGGTTTAAGTATATCCATTCAATAAATAAATAAATATCTTGTGTAAAATTGTATCGTATTTAATAGTATTTCCTTGTAAAATTTAATAGTATTTTATACCCCTTAGCTTTGACCATCAAGTACTAAAGCAGTTCAAATTCTTTGACTGGGGCTTGTCAAGGCCCATAGATCTATCTTCAGGATTCGCATCAATTGGTGGCAATTATAATAAACACCTATTCTTAGGCTACCAAGTTCAACAAGGGCGATATCCGGTATAACAATTCAACCATAGAATGTAGTTTTGATTACTTGTGTCTATTTCGTAAAATATTTATAAAAGCAGCGCATGTATTCTCAGTCCCAAAAATATATATTACAAAAGCATTTAAAAATGGAGCAAATGAAACTCACAATACGATATTTTGTAGTAAAAATATGCATACGATGGAACTGAACAATGCAGGGTTGGCCTCAGATTCACGAACCTATATCAAGTATATATATTAACACATATAATTAACATGTAATAACAGTCAAACTAGTTTATATATATTACTTATTTAATTTAGTAATATATTTGTTATTTCAAAGGTTATATATATATATTTTTATTTTGTATATTAATATTTATACATATAGTTATACTACTACATATATATCTATATAATTAGTATTATATTGTTGAATAAAAAAATTTGTTATATGTAAATATTTATGTAAACAATGTTATTAAGTTTAATATATAATGTATATGTAATATTAATATAGTTATAGTATATGTAATAAATATCCTTTTTATATACAAATTATTTATTTGTTAAAATGATAGTCTTGAAAATAATGATTTACTAATAATAATAATAATAATAATAATAATAATAATAATAATAATAATAATAACTTTATTAATAATGATAATACTAATAATAAAAATGATAAATGATAATTTTAATTAAAATGACACTTTTAGTAGTAATGATAATGATAATAATACTGACGATAATGTTAATACTAATACTGATGTTAATAATAATAATAACAATAATTTTATTGATCATTTTAATACTAATGATAATAATATTAATAGTAATAATGATAATAATAATAATAATAATAATAATGATTTTACTAATACTAACAACAATGATAATAATATTAATTGTATGAATGATACTAGTAATTATATTTTTAATATTAGTAATAACCTAATAACGATAATAATTAATAATGACAATAATATTAGCAATAATAATAATAATAATAATAATAATAATAATAATAATAATAATAATAATAATAATAATAATAATAATAATAATAATAATAATAATAATAATAATAATAATAATAATAATAATAATAATAACAATTAAAGTGAGTAAACTACCTTCAAGCTTTTTCTAAAAAGAAAACACCTCAGACAGGGCTTGAACCCAAGACCACTCGCTAACCTGAAACACCCCTTAACCATTGATCCATTGCTTAATTTCTAACTATATTTGAAACATAAATATGCTTAATCCGTTTTTATCATCAAACCCCTCGTCGTTTATTATCTCAAGATAGCCCAACAGAACCCGAAACTGGGCCATAGTCCACTAACAAAAACACGGCCCACTTATAAATCCACAACCATGGCAGCCCAAACAAGCAAACTGAATCGTGGCCCAACAAACTAACTAATTATACGGACCAAAAATTATAAGAGCCCATATAGCCCACTAGTCCACTAGGTTTAAACGTATCTGTTATCTATTTTAGTGGTATCCAGCCGTGAGTATTTTTTTTAATCATACACCTCGACGGATCAATCTTTATAGCTATTTGATGTTAACGTCTATCATAAATATAATCATTATCTTTAATCACAGTCCAACGTCTCTATCCTCACCATTATAATCAATATTTTTGCTTTAATAGTAACATAAGCAACAATATAGCTGTAGCAGAATAGTGTAACGGTGAAGTTTGTTGTGGTTTCAAATAAGGTGAATGTAAATAGAATCATTAGCAGCAGCAGTTAGCTGCAAACATAGCAGCTGGACAGCAGATACAGAAGTACATAGCAGTAGCATAATAGTTTATATGATTGTGTTGATGGTTGGTTGTTGATTTTATTAAACAAAAGAGAAAACAGAAACGAATGATATTGGTAGTCATGAATTACTGGAAAAAGAAGATATCGAGAGGGAGAGAGAGAGAAGAGAGATGGTAGTGTGTTCGGTTTAACAGAAGAAGGAAATATCAGCTAGCAGTCTAAGGGAATTTGCAGAAGTAGGGTTTATGATGTTATCGTTTGATAGTTCTTGATGGTGGTTGATGGTTTAATCATTGAACAAAATAGAAAGCTAGTAGGTTCTTACCCATGAAGATGGTGAGGCTACCGTGTAATAGTAGCATCAGGTTGTTGTGATGTTAACAACAAATGAAACTATTTTTTGGGTGGTAGTCTTGTAGTCTTGTTGTGAACCGAATCAAAACAGCAACTAGCAACGATGGCATGAGGTGACGTCGAGTTGGGCGACTAAACAAGAAGTAGTACAGTATATGCAAGTGGTAGTGGTAGTTGATGGGTTTGTGGTGATTTATGGTGGTTTGATCGTGCTTAAAATAGAAAACATTACAGCCGTATTAATTTAAGGGTGTTCAATTTTGTTTGGCTTGAATATAAGAAGAATAGCAGTCGACTTTTGGTGGTGTTGGTTCAATTGGGTTTTGATCGAATAAAACAAGAACAATTAGCAGTAGTTTACTACAACCACGAAGAGACTAGTCATTGTGAACAAGTTGGACGGTGTCGAGCTGCAAAATGGAATAGCAGATGGTGGGGGGTTTTGATATGATGAAGGTGGTTTGTGGTGACCGAGTTGTTGATAGTGGTGATGTTGGAGGTTGATGGTATTTCGTGATGGTGGCGATGAATATGGTGGTGATAGCTTTGGTTCAAAACAGAAACAGACATGGTAGTAGCGGGTTGTCGATGAGGGTGGTGAACCAAAGTGGACTGTGGTGGTTAGTGGCGGTTGTGTTCACGAATGAAGAAGAAATAGAAGCAAGGGAGTAGTGGTCTGGATATTAATATATTCTTATCATATGTATATGATATGTATATATAGAATTAGATTTAGATAGATAGGAAGTAATACAGTAACTAAGTGTAATCATTCAATCATTCTCAACGTAATTTACGGATCAAATGAACAAGTGGGAAAGAAAAACAAAACAATCTACTTTAATAATAATTTTATAACAATTATATCATTCAGAATTGAAAGATAACAGAAATCAAATAAAAATAATAATATAATAATAATTATAATATAATATAAAATTAAAACGTGTGATTAAGTTAGCCGTCTTCCACTTTTTCATTCACGGACTGAAATTCATACTCCGTCGTTAATCAGTGGCGGATAAAAGTCTTAGAAAAATTTCATATTTTTAAATTAAATATTTTTATTTATTTTTATCATTATGGTATAAAATTTGATCATTAATTTATTAAATAAAAAATTACATCAACTGTCCCTCTCAATTCTGGGTAAAATATAAAAAGTTCTAAAATATAACAAACAGCTCCTAAATACATTTTTAATAAGTCTATAATTTATAGCACTCATTTTTCGGATCACCATTTATTTTAAAACCATATAAATTTGAATTTAGTTTGCTTAATATCAATCAGAACATTAAACGAGTATTACAATCATTTAATATTTATTTTTACTATACTTTATTTATATATAGTTATGTTGTAAATAATAATTATTATAATATTCTATTTTTTTTATTTTACATAATTCGTTTTAATAACAACAACATATAATGTTTCGAATTATATTTCCAATTATTAATTATATATATATATATATATATATATATATATATATATATATATATATATATATATATATATGTATATATATATATATATATATATATATATATATATATATATATATTCACACATAACTATTTACAAATAGTGATTCGTGAATCGTCGGGAATGGTCGAATGTCAAATGAATATATGAAACAGTTCAAAATTTTCGAGACTCAACATTATAGACTTTGCTTATAGTGTCGGAAACATTAAATCATATAAAGATTAAGTTTAAATTTGGTCGGAATTTTCCGGGTTGTCACATTAAACATAGTATATTAATATATTAATATGATACATATGTATTTAGTAAGACGTTGTTATAACGATAATCGTTATATATATCGTTTCGAGTTTCAGAATTCACTTGTCTCATTTTTATGTATATAACTCATTGTTAATATACTTAGTGAGATATTTACTTATAATAATATCATGTTAACTATATATATATATATATATATATATATATATATATATATATATATATATATATATATATATCCATATATATATCATCATGTAGTTGATACAAGTTTTTAACGTTCGTGAATCGCCGGTCAACTTGGGTGGTCAATTGTCTACATGAAACCTATTTCAATTAATCAAGTCTTAACAAGTTTGATTGCTTAACATGTTGGAAATATTTAATCATGTAAACATAGTTTTCATTTAATATATAAATATGGAAAAGTTCGGGTCACCACATCAAACACATAAAACTGGTCTGCCAATCGTACAAGTAACATCATCACTCGCACATTTGAGAACACTCAACCGTGCGGTTGACAAGTCACTAGTACGTTTAGTCTATGACTGAACATCCATCAATGAATCACCTGATCCGTACGGTTCGCCACACGAGTGACCAGTGACTCGCACGAGTCACATCTCAACCGTACATATCAACTTAACCAAAATAATAGTTCTCCTTAATCACTCAATCACACGGTTTATTACACGGTTGACCACCCCAACCGTACGAGTGAAGGCTTACTCGTGCGAGTGCAGAAGAACAGTAACAACAGCTGTTATGATGGGTTTCAACCCCAAAATGCACACATGAAACATTAATACATACTGTAATTTAACACATACAATCACGCATTCACTATATGATAAGTCTACATCACAAATTTAATCAATAACGACACTCACATGTGTGCAAAACAAGGCATACACCCTAAAAACCCTTTTTCTGACCAAAGTAAAATTTGATCCAGCTTCTTAAAACCTTATCATTGGAAAGTATACCTTAAGACTATTCCAATGATAGTTTATTCATCGAAAATGGAGTTACGGTTTGAAAGCTACGCTCTTTTCAAATTTACTAAATGCTGACCAGTGCTCAACCGCGTGGCTGAGACCTCAAACGTGCGGTTGAGCCCTCAACCGCGTGGTTGATCCCTCAAACGCGTGCTCAACCGCATGGTTAAGCCCTCAAATGCGTGGGAGCTGATGAACAGCTCCAGCTCGCTGTTTTTCGCGTTTTTTACTCCAAATCTTGATTTTAGCAAGTTCTAACACCAAAACCACTTGAAAAACATCATATAAACTATATAGCAACTATTTCTAACATCAATTAAGCATAACAAACAAAAAATCACGAAGATTCAAGCTCATATTCATCAAAAACTCATTTTACACCCAAACCCAATTCTTAAGAATTAAACCACGAATTCAAGCATGCTAACCTGGATAAATGATTACAAGGATGATATGATTCAGTTCCTAAAGCCTCTTGATTCAATTTATCACTTAGATTCAATTAGGGTTTGAGATGGTGTAAAGTTAAGTACGAGCTTTGATAATGCTAAAAATGAACATATATTTCATAGCATTATCCTTCAAGAAAGACAAGCTTTTAGTTGCAATTGTTCTATTTTCAAATGATTATCGTTTGAATAATAAAAGATGAAGACAACAGACAGATTTGACGATTTGAAGATGCAAATGACCAAAAAGCTCAAATGTACAAGATACAGTCCAAGTGGTTCAATTTATTGATGAGAAACGTCTCAAAATTACCAGAGTACAAGCCTCAAAACGCGAAGTACAAGATATTAAATCGTACGAAAGGACGTTCGAAAATTCAGAACCGGGACATGAACCAACTATCAACGTACGACTCAACGGACCTAAAATTACAAGTCAACTATGCACAAGAATATAATATAATATATATATAATTATATAAAATTATATATATTATATTATATATTAAATAAATCGCAGCAGCCCACGTTTTAATTACAATCTGAGCTGTCACAGCTGGCCATGCGATCGCATGGCCAGGAATAGTAAAATCCATGCGATCCCATGGAGTCCTGTAGCTGGCCAAGTCCTATAAATAGCAACATTTTCAGTCGAATTATGTACACCTTCATCAATCTGATCTCTCACTCTCTCAATATATATTTATATTTATATTTTATAATTATAATTTTAATATTAAGTTAATAATAATAAGGTTATAGTAGCGAATGTTTTAAGTTTGTAAGTCGAAACTCTGTCCGTGTAACACTATGCGATTAATACTCATTGTAAGTTATGTTCAACCTTTTTAAATTAATGTCCCGTAGCTAAGTTATTATTATGGTTATTTAAGCCGAAGTAATCGTGATGTTGGACTAAATATTAAGACTGGGTTATTGGGCTTTGGACCATAATTGGGGTTTGGACAAAAGACCGACACTTGTGGAAATTGGACTATGGGCTATTAATGGGCTTTATATTAACTAAATGATATCTCGTTAATTTAATATAGAGAGTTATAATTCGACGTATTTATATATAACCACATACGCTTGACTGGGTATGGTTGGCGGGATATTTATAAATACTAATAATTATTCATTTGATCGGACACGGGGATGGATTAATAGTCAATGGACTCATTAAAACAGGAGTGGATTACATTCAAGGGTAATTGGTGTAATTGTTAACAAAGTATTGAAACATTGGATTACACCCAGTCGATAACCTGGTGTATTCATTAAATAAAGTATTAAGACCTTGTTACAGTTTGAATCCCCAATTAATTAGAATATTTGACTTTGGGTATAAGGTTAATTTGGGAAGACTCTCGCACTTTATAATTATGACCGATGGACTATTATGGACAAAACCAGATGGACTTATCAAATAATCCAGGACGAAGGACAATTAACCCATGGTAATAAATTAAAATCAAAACGTTAAACATCATGATTACGGAAGTTTAAATAAGCATAATTCTTTTAATTTATATCTCATCGTACTTTTATTTACTGTCATTTTATTTATCGTCATTTTATTTATCATACTTTTAATTATCGCACTTTTAATTATTGTCATTTACTTTACGCTTTAAATTAAGTTATATTTAATATTTTGCATTGGGTTTTAATTGTGACTTAAGTTTTAAAATCGACAAACTGATCATTAAACGGTAAAAACTCCCTTTATAATAATAATAATAATACTACTATATTACTTATATATATATTTTTATACAAATATAGTTTAAAAAAAATATAGCGTTAAACTCAGCTAGCTCCCTGTGGAACGAACCGAACTTACTAAAAACTACACTACTTTACGATTAGGTACACTGCCTATAAGTGTTGTAGCAAGGTTTAGGTATATTCATTCTATAAATAAATAAATAACTTGTGTAAATTGTATCGTATTTAATAGTATTTTGTAGTAAAAATAATAGTATTTCGTACTACCCCTCGCACACATCAAGTATTTTTGGCGCCGCTGCCGGAGACAACGCCGAAGCGAAACGCTATATAAAAAAATTAGTTTTTAAGCTATTTTTGTAAAAATATAATAAGTTTTAAACTTAAAAATACAAAAATATAAAATATATATATATATCTATTTAAGTGTTCAAATAAAAAGAAAATGTATTTTATATAAAGTATAAAAGTATATTTTTTTGTTCTTAAAAATATAATTCTAAATATTTCTCATATATTAATTTTGTAAAAAGTATAAATTAAATTCATATTTGAAAAAAAAAACGATTTGAATCTGCAAATTTGAGCCTGCACTCCGTCTCCGTCTGAACCTGAAGCTCATGTGAACGCATGGGATGGTAGTTTTATATCCATGCGATCGCATGGTGTTGTCTGACACCTGATCCTCGTACTGCATTAAATACGCCTAGAGTTTTTAATTTATAATTATTATTAATTAGGGTTTTAATTATTTAATTAGTTTATATTTCTAGTCTTAATTTATATTTAGTAATATTAAGTGTTAATCTTATTATTAAATATATAAAATTAATATTTTTATAAAATAATAATATAAAAAAATATATTTTTATAAAAATAAGTAATTTTATCATTTTTTATAATTTGTATCTTTTTAATCATTTAGTTCGCTGTATTTAATTGAAACAACCCAACCCGTATTTCCATACAATATATTTTTTTTTCCACATTTATGCGCCAATAAAATATGTAAACCATTCCACAAGTTTCATTTAAAACGTACCACAATTTAAATGTTTACAAGGAACGAAGGCCATTAATTAAGTTTAATACAAGTTCGCCCCACTACAAATGATAGTTTATAATCCAAACGACACTTCGAGCATGGTTTGGGACTAAACTATCCAAAACATTAGGCCAACTTTCAAAGCTAACAAATCCAAAAGCGTCCCCTAACAATAAGGCGGGATCTCTAATCCAAACGAATGCCCTTACCCTTGTCCACGCCGGAACCTATAAAATGGTAAACAACGAGAGAGTAAGCAATGCTTAGTAAATGCAATAATTATACATTATACATACATATATATAACCCATCTATTTGCAATCACAAATACCAAATACCTCGTACTTACATGTAACTCACAAAGCAAGTCAATCATACCCGAAATACCAACAAGTCATACATTGACACAAAATCTCATTAGCATATACTCAACACAATATATATATATATATATATATATATATATATATATATATATATATATATATATATATATAATGCTAAACGATCACAACACAATATGGTTAACCATAACGCTATGGTGCTACCGGCACGTGGTTCACACCATACGCATTTGAGTCTCACTCTTTTATAGTGCTACCGGCACATGGTCCACACTTTGACGCTACTGGCACGTGGTTCACGCCTCATTTTATAGTGCTACCGGCACGTGGTTCACACTCGATGCTACCGGCACGTGGTTCACATCCTATATCCGTCACATACATGTTATGGCACTACCGGCACATGGTTCATGCCATAACATTCACAAATAAACACGCCATATACATGAACATATAATTATTCCACTCACCTTATCGTCTTTGGTGAACTAGGGAATCAAGCTCGCAACCTTCAATGCAAAGTACCTATTACATTAAGTACACTTTCAATACACAAACTAGTTGGACTAGACACCAACATTTAACACTTGAGCATTTAATGACCCAATTGCATTAAATGACTCATTTACACCAAAACCGCCCATTAATGGCCAAGACCCATTATAATTCCCCAAAAGCTAGTGATTATAGTCCAATATCAACAACTAACACCATCTAGGGTATTTTTATACCCATCTTGCCCAAACTAGGTCAACATTACCCATTTGACCCATTTTGACACTTAAACTTACAAATTTAGTCAAACTTAACCCATTTACAAATCTTTCGACATTTAACATGTGTATTAGTGCCTAACAACACATTTAACACTTACAAATCTCAAACAACAAGACCAAGGCCTAGGTTATAGCTATTAGGGTTTTCATTTCATCAATATAAGCCAAATTCACCCATTTGACCCCCAAATGGTCATACAAGCCTCAAGTACACAAAACCCTAGCCATAAACCAATTAAAACTCAAAACAGAGAGTTAAGACTTACCAATACAATCACAACGTAGCTAGAGACGTAGGGAACAACTTTAAAACTCGGACTTGGGTGGGATTTGGTCTTCTTCTTCCTCAAGTGAGCTCTCTCTCACTAAACCCTAACTCTCTCTCTCTCTAGGATTTAATTGGTGAAGGTGAAGATGTGATAAATGAGGATTGGGTAAGGTTGAATCAGCTTTAAACTCCCCAAAACCGGCCACAAGTGAAAGGACTATTATACCCCCAAAAGATGCCATTTAAAATGGCTAAAAAGTCATTTCAACGACATTTGTCGCGTTTCGCGACACTTCGTCACGTTTTACGACACCAGGACGCGATAAACAGCACTCAAACGCGACAAAGTGGTCAGAAATCACCATCGGAACTTGTCTCGTTTCAAGCATGTTTGTCACGGAACGCGACACACCAGAACGCGACAAACTGCACTCAAACTCGATAGATTACCTGATGTACTCCAATTTCACTTTTAAAACATCCCAAAGTCAATCGTGGTCAATGCATTATATCCAAACTATTAAATAATCATTCTTGGACTTCAAATGATGCCCTGAGCGTCATGTTTAGAAAAACGGGTGTTACAACTCTCCCCCACATAGATTCGATCACGTCCTCGTGATCCTAATCACTTAATCAATCCAAACCGACACACTACTGTTCTCAACAAACGTTTCAATCTGACTTTCATCACATTACTCATTAACCCAAGGACTAATCCATTAACTAAGACACACACTTGCACGCATTCTGAGCCGTGCAATACACGCAACAACGGAAGTTTACAACAATCACTTAGAATACAAGGAATCACCATGTATTCTTCTAACTCCTCTAGGTAATCCTTCTCAAAGAGTTACCCTTAACAACTAAATCGTCACCTGCGATTTATCAAGTCCACAATTCCGAGCACTAACACTAACTCAATCCCTCACATCGGGAAAAACTCAACCAATCTCGTACCGAGATATCAATTTCTAGCGTACTATGCCAAGCACATCGCTAGTAACAACCACAAGCCAAAATAAAGTTAACCATCAAATCGAAGAAGACCGAATAAAAGCGAATCCTTACGGATAACACTTACCACTTAACATCCCTTGTAGTGCGCAATACGACCAATACGCAACTACCGCACCATCATAAACAAACGGCTAGAACCGATAGCGCCCAAAACGACTATGGCAACGCTAATCTAAAGGTGAACAAGATCGACTATCGTCACACCCGTAACAACATGTGAGCGAAACACGGCTATCGCATCACTAATCATACAACATGGTCCTCACGACCCCACCATCGGTGTATAAAACAACTGATAGTTCCCGCAACATGGTCCTTATGACCCCACCATTGGTGTATAAAACAACGAATATATCAAACGACATGGTCCTCACGACCCCACCATCGGTGTATAACACAACCGATAGATCAAACAACATAGTCCTTATGACCCCACCATTGGTGTATAAAACAACCAACAGATCAACATCATGGTCCTTACGACCTCACCATCAGTGTATAAAAAAACCGACAGATCACACAACACGAAGGCTGGCCAAAAACACACGCGCCTTAGTGAATCCGGACTACACGCGACTCACTACCTTCACCACAACAACAAACGGGATTGGCCGAACTACACGCGCCATAGTGAATCCGAACTACACGAGAGTCACTATCCCAGAGGAATGATCGAACTACACGAGTCATTTATGAATCCGAACTACACGAGACTCACTCCTCAATACCATGACCGAAACCACACGAGTCATTTGTGAATCCGAACTACACGAGATTCACTTCCACAATAAGATGACCGAAACCACATGCGTCATCGTGAATCCGAAAACCACACGCGATCCACTACCATGATGAAGTCAGCAGACCCCGAAGGTCATGCTTCACAATCTCAACACCGGATGAAGTCAGCGGACCCCGAAAGTCATGCTTCACCGATATAACACTACGCCTATGATGAAGTCAGCGGACCCCGAAGGTCATGCTCCACCAATCAACAATACCATGATGAAGTCAGCGGACCCTAAAGGTCATGCTTCACCAATCAACGCCCTTTTGGCCTCGAACAACGAGTAGCATAACATCGCGCTCTGCTACGCCATAGTGAATCCTAACGGATACCACTAACCATTCCCACAATCGAGCAAGAACCGCCTATATCAAACATAGGTACCCAACAATCGTTCTCTAAAAGAGGATCCGATACGTACATCCCTTAACCGAGGGATTTCACCTTGCTCGCCCAACACGTTCATTATTTCTCAACGAGATTTACCACATTACCACTTCGGTGATAATTTAAATCCAAACCATAAGTACAATTTAACCGAAATTGTACCCTACCACAATTTGACCAAAACTAGGTCCCAACACAATTTTCGGATCTTACTAAAACGTCATCCAAAATTTCACACTAGAACTTCCTCGGGCGGGAGTGTAACTCCCCCACTTGGAACTACGTCTCATAACCGCATCTCGTACAACTGTACCATGCTACCAAAGGTAGACTTTACCAACAATTGGGTTCACACGACCCATCACCATATCTTGCTCCCACCTTGAGCATACGAAGGATTTCAACCAATCCTTAAACACTTCGAATGAAAAGTGTACCGCCAATTACACCACTCTACTCTCGCAATCATCCAATTGCTTTAGTTTGTCAAATTTCACCCGATCACTCATGTACCTAAGGGTTTCACTTCGGTACCCTAAGTACAATGTAACCGCAACACAATCGGAGTTGAACACCACGCTAGTAGGTATAAAAGAGGCACCTAATGTCGCGTCACGTAGACTCCTTTACCAACATACATCGAGATCAAACACTCGATATTTTTCGGGTTCCAATCCACTCGACGAACCTCATGGTTCATCAACTTCCACACTATAGCGAACACGCGCTTAACAATCGAACACCAAAACCCATTTCCATGGCTTGGTAGAAACATTTCCAAATACTAAGGAATGCTTGGTTGCACCAAGTCTTACGCCCTTAGCCCGTTAATCAAAACATCACCATAGGGTACTTCCATTAGGAACGTCACCCATAACAACAATATGCATAACACAAGGCATTTTACAAACTCAAATTCAACGGCACTTAATAAATAATCAAAGGACATATTTATTAAAATGAAACATACCTTAATGTCTCCTTGCCGCACCCGTCCCCGCTAACTTGGGACATTCTGACTTACGATGTCCTTCTTCTTGGCAATTGAAGCACACCATGCCATCACCCTTTGGTACCGAACATTCCCAAGACTTGTGACCCCTCACACTACAATTGTAACATCTAGCTACACTAGAATACGATACATTCGTCCGTGCACCACCCGTGCTCACACTCGGACCCTTAGTCCTCTTACTTGGAGCACCATACGAAACAATCCTTCTCTCACTTGAAGGTTCACCAACCTTCGATCGCGAATAAGAATCGAAACCTCTAGCCAAGGCGAATAACTCCGCAAATGATTTCGCTTGACCCCGGCTAATTTTACTCTTCAAGTCATCATTCAAGGTCCGATAGAAATCCCCCATCAATAAATGATCATTCTCCAAATACTCTGGGCAAAAATGAGCCTTCGTCATAAAGGTCGTCTTGAGAGTATTCAAATCCATAGATCCTTGTCGCAAATTTCGTAACTCATTACGCAACTCCCACAAATCGGCTGAAGTCCGGAACTCCTCGAAGAATTCCTCCTTAAATTCGTCCCACGACAAAACCATAAACGTTTCACCACCGACAAGGTCAATCTTACCATTCAACCAATCCCTCGCCCTACCCCGCAACAAACTAGTAGCGAGTCTCGTCTTTTTCTCGGGAGGGCATTCAATAGTACGAAAACACCCTTCGACATCCGAGATCCATGTGGTGCTTACCAAAGGATCCGGTTTCCCATCATACATCGGGGGTTTAGTCCTCATGAAGCTCTTAAGACAACGCTCCATTTCACTACTACCCCGAAATTTGGAATACTTCCTATCCATTTCTTCTCGAAATGCACTCATTTACTCCGCAACGGCGGCCGCAACTCTAGAGTTAAACTCCTCGTCATTCGTCTCGATCTTGTTTCGCGTCGTCATTCTAAAGAATGCAAAATGATTAGTCCATGAACGTATAAAACAACACGCATAACACCACCCCATCTTGCTCAACACTCGTCGTACATCACTTGTTAGACACGATTTGCACCCGTAATAAGGTTTGCAAGTCCTTATTACGTACACACGTCGTCTCAACTCGTTAGTACAACGACCACCTCGCTCGATGATATAACCAACACAATGACAATTCCACGCGATATAAACACACGCAAGGGAATAGCTTCACAACACAAGCCAAAAATCCTAGTTAGTCCACCTACAAACAAGGCACTAACTATAACCCGTTCTGACCCGTTCACCTACAAGTCCCGCAACAAATAAGCACACACAAAAGTCTAAGTCTAGGCACCTATCTCAAGTCGCCTAAATCCCTTAGACCATGCTCTGATACCACTTGAAACAACCCAACCCGTATTTCCATACAATATATTTTTTTTCACATTTACGCGCCAATAAAATATGTAAACTATTCCACAAGTTCCATTTAAAACGTACCACAATTTAAATGTTTACAAGGCACGAAGGCCATTAATTAAGTTTAATACAAGTTCGCCCCACTACAAATGATAGTTTATAATCCAAACGACACTTCGAGCATGGTTTGGGACTAAACTATCCAAAACGTTAGGCCAACTTCCAAAGCTAACAAATCCAAAAGTGTCCCCTAACAATAAGGCGGGATCTCTAATCCAAACGAATGCCCTTACCCTTGTCCACGCCGGAACCTATAAAATGGTAAGCAACGAGAGGGTAAGCAATGCTTAGTGAATGCAATAATTATACATATATATATATAACCCATCTATTTGCAATCACAAATACCAAATACCTCGTACGAACATGTAACTCACAAAGCAAGTCAATCATACCCGAAATACCAACAAGTCGTACATTGACACAAAATCTCATTAGCATATACTCAACACAATATATATATATATATATATATATATATATATATATATATATATATATATATATATATATATATATATATATATATATATATATATATATATAATGCTAAAAGATCACAACACAATATGGTTAACCATAACGCTATGGTGCTACCGGCACGTGGTTCACACCATACGCATTTGAGTCTCACTCTTTTATAGTGCTACCAGCACATGATCCACACTTTAACGCTATCGTTACGTGGTTCACGCCTCATTTTATAGTGCTACCGGCACATGGTTCACACTCGATGCTACCGGCACATGGTTCACATCCTATATCCATCACATACATATTATGGCACTACCGGCACATGGTTCATGCCATAACATTCACAAATAAACACGCCATATACATGAACATATAATTATTCCACTCACCTTACCGTCTTTGGTGAACTAGGGAATCAAGCTCGCAACCTTCAATGCAACATACCTATTACATTAAGTACACTTTCAATACACAAACTAGTTGGACTAGACACCGACATTTAACACTTGAGCATTTAATGACCCAATTGCATTAAATGACTCATTTACACCAAAACCACCCATTAATGGCCAAGACCCATTATAATTCCCCAAAAACTAGTGATTATAGTCCAATATCAACAACTAACACCATCTAGGGTATTTTCATACCTATCTTGCCCAAACTAGGTCAACATTACCCATTTGACCCATTTTGACACTTAAACTTACAAATTTAGTCAAACATAACCCATTTACAAATCTTTTGACATTTAACATGTGTATTAGTGCCTAACAACACATTTAACACTTACAAATCTCAAACAACAAGACCAAGGCCTAGGTTATAGCTATTAGGGTTTTCCTTTCATCAATATAACCCAAATTCACTCATTTAACCCCCAAATGGTCATACAAGCCTCAAGTACACAAAACCCTAGCCATAAACCAATTAAAACTCAAAACATAGAGTTAAGACTTACCGATACAATCACAACGTAGCTAGAGACGTAGAGAACAACTTTAAAACTCGGACTTGGGTGGGATTTGGTCTTCTTCTTCCTCAAGTGAGCTCTCTCTCACTAAACCCTAACTCTCTCTCTAGGATTTAATTGGTGAAGGTGAAGATGTGATAAATGAGGATTGGGTAAGGTTGAATCAGCTTTAAACTCCCCAAAACCGGCCACAAGTGAAAGGACTATTATACCCCCAAAAGATGCCATTTAAAATGGCTAAAAAGTCATTTCAGCCACATTTGTCGCGTTTCGCGACACTTCGTCGCGTTTCGCGGCACCAGGACGCGATAAACAGCACTCAAACGCGACAAAGTGGTCAGAAATCACCATCGGAACTTGTCTCGTTTCAAGCATGCTTGTCACGGAACGCGACACACCAGAACGCGACAAACTGCACTCAAACTCAACAGATTACCTGATGTACTCCAATTTCACTTTTAAAACATCCCAAAGTCAATCGTGGTCAATGCATTATATCCAAACTATTAAATAATCATTCTTGGACTTCAAATGATGCCCCGATCATCATGTTTAGAAAAATGGTTTGTTACATTAATATTTGTCGTTCGTTCGTAATTAGTTTTAAACTTAGTTTTTGCCGTAGTTATTTTATATTTCTAGATTTTTAGGTTTTACCGTAAAATCCCTTAAGTGCTTTTTCTTTAAATTAAGATTTAGACGCTTTAGAATTTTACGACGTCGCTTATCGGTTTAATATTTAATAGATTTTAGTGCCTTTTTAAGATATTGCCGTTTTTGGATATAGAATTCCTTTTAAGCTTTAATACCTTTAGACGCAAGTTTTAATTTTTTTTAATTTTTAGACTTTTAAGTTTCGACGCTTTACTTTCTTTTTATTATTTTTTTCGACGGTTTGTTTTTCGACGTTTGTTTTTCGACCTCTTATTTTTCGACGCACTCTTTTTTTTTTTTTTTATTTCTACGCTCTAGTTTTATGACATAGATTTTTATCTTCTTCAAAATTTCAATGAAAAATTATTGTAAGCAATTAAATTAATAGACATCCAAAATTTTCTGGTTCGTAGTAATAGTTGGATTTGTTAGTGGCGAGTTGTGGGCTTCCGATTTAAAGGGTCCTGGCTACCTGCTGTATCTATTGGTTATTCGAAATGTGAGCAAATTCAGAAAAGTCTATTAATTTGATAGCTTTAATAATTTTTATTCTATGAATGCACCGAGCAAAACGTTCACCACCTTTCATATGTTCACCACCTGTAACTCGATCAAGACATCTAGCCAATATTGTCGCCGTTGATTTTTCTTTAGAATCATCTATTCGACCAAGTACTCGAATTCAAATTTTCGATAATCCATTTTTTGAACCCGACCTCACAATTGAGAACCCGGAGGATATTCAAGGACAATTCAGAGATCCTGAACCACTAATTATTCCTCCTGAACCACAAATCATACAATCAGAGGTTGTCGAGGAAGAAACCGTTAAATCAGAATCCTCTAGTGATTCAGATTCAACAAATTCAATCATGGAAAATTCGGAACCCCTAAGTATGGAAGACCGAATGAGAGCTACACGCACTGGTCAATGTCATGCCATTACTCAACTAGACATTAATGCGCCAGATTATGAAATCAAAGGAAAAATCCTACACATGGTAACTAATCAGTGCCAATTTAGTGGTACGCCAAAGGAAGATCCAAACGAACATCTTCAAACTTTTAATAGGATCTGTACTCTATTTAAAATCAGAGAAGTTGAGGATGAACAGATCTATCTCATGTTATTTCCCTGGACTTTAAAGGGAGAAGCCAAAGATTGGTTAGAATCGTTACCCGAAGGAGCGATTGATACATGGGATGTTTTAGTTGAGAAATTTCTTAAAAGATTCTTTCCGGTATCAAAAGCCGTGAGACTTCAAGGAGAAATTGTTACGTTCGCGCAAAAGTCAAATGAAACATTATATGAGGCGTGGACAAGATTCGGAAAGTTGTTGAGAGGATGTGCTCAACACGGTTTAGACACTTATCAAATAGTACAAATATTCTACCAAGGATGCGACGTTGCTACACGAAAAGACATCGACACGGCAGCTGGTGGTTCCATTATGAAGAAAACCGCAACTGAAGCTCACAAAATTATTGATAACACAACCTCCCACTCACATGAGTGGCATCAAGAAAAAGATATTTTTCGTTCATCTAAAGCGGCTAGAGCCGATTCTAGCCATGACTTCAATTCCATTTCCGCAAAGTTAGATGCTTTCGAGAGACGAATGGAAAAGATGACTAAAGATATTCACGCAATACGAATTAGTTGTGAGCAGTGTGGAGGACCACATTTGACAAAAGATTATCTCAGTATTGAACAAACAATGGAACAAAGAGAGAATGTTTCATACATGAACCAAAGGCCTGGAAATAATTATCAAAATAATTATCAACCGCCAAGACCAAACTACAATCAAAATCAGAATTATAACCGAAATGTTCCATACAATAACCAACAAGGTCCTAACAATCAACAAGTATCTAATAATACTTACAACCAGCAAAGACCTATTTTTTCAAATAAACCACCACAAACCGATGATAAAAAGCCAAATTTAGAAGATATGATGTCGAAGCTAGTTGAATCTCAAACTCAATTTTTCACATCTCATAAACAAACTAATGAACAAAATGCTCAAGCATTTAGAAATCAACAAGCTTCTATTCAAAATTTGGAACAAGAAGTGAGCAACCTAGCAAGGTTAATAGGTGAAAGAAAACCGAGCAGTCTATCTAGCGATACAAGTGCTAACCCCCGAAATGAAACA
This sequence comes from Rutidosis leptorrhynchoides, assembly GCF_046630445.1. Classification (NCBI taxonomy): domain Eukaryota; kingdom Viridiplantae; phylum Streptophyta; class Magnoliopsida; order Asterales; family Asteraceae; genus Rutidosis; species Rutidosis leptorrhynchoides. Next base: position 374,670,793 of record NC_092337.1, on the reverse strand, counting down.
GCTAAAGCCATTACCACAAGAAGTGGTATTACACTTAAACCACCTGAAATACCTTTAATTTCTGATGACTCTATTCCTACTACACAGGCACCACAGCCTGAGCAAGAGAAGAAAGGCCAAACCTTATGTTAAACCATACCAACCACCGCTGCCTTATTCGAGTAAAATGAGAAAAGAAAGACTTGAAGCCGAGCAATCCAAATTCTTGGATATGTTTAAACAAATAAATGTCAATCTTCCTTTCATTGATGTGATTTCAGGAATGCCAAGATACACTAAATTCTTGAGAGATCTAATCACAAATAGAAAGAAAATGGAAGAACTCTCAGCTGTTACAATGAATGATACATGTTCTGCAGTGCTGTTGAATAAGATACCAAAAAAATTATCAGATCCAGGAAGTTTCACAATTCCATGTTTTCTGGGTAGTCTTAGTTCAATAGAAGTATTGGCAGACTTAGGTGCTAGTATAAATTTAATGTCGTATTCATTATACGCTAAACTAGACCTTGGAGAATTGAAACCAACACGAATAAGCATACAACTAGCCTACCGATCAGTAAAATATCCTAGAGGGATAATGGAGAACATGCTAGTTAAAGTTGGTACTTTAGTATTTCCAGTAGACTTTGTTATTCTGGACATGAAAGAAGATTCTCGAGTTCCTCTTATATTAGGAAGACCATTCTTAAACACAGCTAAAGCAATAATAGACGTGTTTGGTAAGAAACTGACCCTAAGTATAGAGAACGAGAGTGTTACCTTTTCTGGTGATAGAGCCATGCAACAACCGCAATCTGCATATGATACATGTTATTATGTTCAAACTATAGATTCATATGCAGAATTGTTACAAGAATTTCCAGAATTACAAGGAACGGGAGAATGTTCTTTAGGAAAAGGAACTGAACCAATTGACGAAGCTGAAATGTTAGCTACACTTATGGCTAATGAATACGAACCAACAATAGAAGAACTTCAAATGCTGACAGAGGAAGACAGATATCGATACAAATCATCGATAGAAGAACCACCGATATTAGAGTTAAAGCCACTTCCAAACCATTTGGAATACGCTTATTTACATGGTGAATCTGAATTACCTGTAATAATCTTGTCTTCTCTTACAAAAAATGAAAAATCTCAACTCATTTCTGTGCTAAAAGCTCATAAACCAGCTATTGCATGGAAGATTCATGACATTAAAGGCATAAGTCCTTCGTATTGCACACATAAAATCCTTATGGAAGAAGGTCATAAAACATATGTGCAACGCCAACGAAGACTAAATCCAAATATGCAAGATGTTGTTAAGAAAGAAATTATTAAACTGCTAGATGCAGGTTTAATTTATCCAATCTCTGATAGTCCATAGGTAAGCCCAGTTCAATGCATACCTAAGAAGGGTGGCATCACTGTCATCACAAATGAAAAAGATGAGCTTATTTCTACTAGGACTGTAACAGGATGGCGTGTTTGTATTGATTATAGAAAATTAAATGACGCCACCAGAAAACATCACTTTCCCTTACCTTTCATTGATCAAATCTTGAAAAGGTTAGCTGGGAATAGTTACTATTGTTTTCTTGACGGTTTCTCCGGATACTTTCAAATTCCAATCGCACCCGAGGACCAAGAGAAAACCACCTTCACGTGCCCTTATGGTACTTTTGCTTACAAACGCACGCCATTTGGACTTTGCAATGCCCCTGTAACCATTCAAAGGTGCATGATGGCGATTTTTCACGACATGATAGAGGAATGCATGGAAGTTTTCATGGATGACTTTTCAGTCTTCGGTGATACTTTTGAAACATGTCTAGTTAATCTTGAATGAATGCTTATTAGATGCGAACAATCAAATCTAGTTCTTAATTAGGAGAAATGCCATTTCATGGTTAAAGAAGGCATCGTTCTTGGTCATAAAATTTCAAATGAAGGAATTGAAGTGGATAGAGCTAAAGTAGATATAATCGCTAAACTTTCACATCTCACCAATGTTAGAGGAGTTAGGAGTTTTCTAGGGCATGCCAGTTTTTACCGACGTTTTATAAAAGATTTTTCTAAAATTGCCACTCCTATGAACAAACTCCTAGAAAAAGATGCTCCATTCATCTTTTCAGATGAATGCATCAAATATTTTAATATTCTTAAAGAAAAACTCACTAATGCGCCGATCATGATAACTCCAAATTAGAATCTACCATTTGAACTCGTGTGCGATGCAAGTGATTTTGCAATGGGAACCGTTTTAGGTCAAAGAATTGAAAAACGATTTCAACCTATCTATTACGCTAGTAAGACGTTACAAGGAGCACAAACGAATTACACAACTACTGAAAAAGAACTCCTTGCTATTGTCTTTGCTTTTGACAAATTTCGTTCATATCTCGTTCTAGCTAAAACGATGGTCTATACCGACCATTCTGCTCTTAGATACCTATTTTCAAAACAAGATGCCAAACCACGATTAATCTGTTGGATCTTACTCTTACAAGAATTTGATATTGAAATCCGAGACAAAAAGGGAGCAGAAAATCTCGCCGCTGATCATCTTTCTCGTCTTGAAAATCCTGAATTAGAAGTTCTAAATGAATCGGCCATACAAGATAACTTTCCTGATGAATACCTCTTGAAAATTGATTATAATGAAATTCCATGGTTTGCAAACTTTGCAAACTACTTAGTATGTGGATTCCTTGAAAAAGGGTTATCGTACCAAAAACGAAAGAAATTCTTTAGTGATATAAAACACTATTTTTGGGAAGATCCACATTTGTTTAAGAGATGTCCTGATGGAACAATACGCCGATGCGTATTCGGGGATGAAGCTAGTCAAATCTTAAACCATTGCCACACAAGACCAACAAGAGGACATTATGGGCCTCAACTCACAGCAAGAAAAGTTTACGATGCTGGATTCTATTGTCCTACAATTTTTAAAGACGCACGCCTTCTTTGTAAATCCTGTGATGCATGTCAAAGGGCCGGAAAAATAAGTCAACGTGATGAAATGCCACAAAATGTCATTCAAGTATGTAAAGTATTCGACGTTTGGGGTATTGACTTTATGGGTCCATTTCCAAAATCTCATAGTAATCTCTACATTCTCGTTGCCATTGATTATGTATCTAAATGGGCAGAAGCACAAGCTCTCCCAACTAACGATGCATGAGTTGTAGTCAACCTCTTAAAACATCTTTTTGCTAGGTTCAGAACACCGAAAGCTTTAATAAGTGATCGGGGTACTCATTTTTGTAATAATCAACTTGAGAAAGTTCTCAAAAGATATGGAGTAACTCATAAAATCTCAACCGCTTATCATCCACAAACAAGTGGACAAGTTGAAAATACCAACCGAGCATTAAAACGTACTCTAGAGAAAACTGTAGGATCAAATCCGAAGGAATGGTCCATGAAATTGGAGAATGCATTCTGGGCTTTTAGAACAGCCTACAAAACTCCAATTGGAACAACACCTTTTAAACTCATTTACGAAAAAGCATGTCACCTTCCAGTAGAAATTGAGCACAAAGCATTTTGGGCTTTGAAGACGTGTTATCTTGTTTTGCATGAAGCTGGACGTCTACGATTAAGTTAACTAAACGAATTAGAAGAATTAAGACATGATGCATATGAAAATTCGTTAATCTATAAGGAAAGAACGAAGAAATGACATGATAAAAGAATCAGAAGTTCAAAAGAATTTAAGGAAGGAGACATAGTTCTTCTTTTCAATTCACGATTCAAGCTATTTCCTGAAAAATTGAAATCAAGATGGTCTGGACCATTCATAGTCAAAAGAGTTTTCTCATACGAAACAATAGAGTTAATAAATTCAAATGGAATTGAATTTAAAGTTAATGGTCACAGAGTTAAACATTACATACATGATCCGATGGAAGTTGACAATGAAGTTAATCATAATTTCACCACCAAAGAAAACTCTCAGAATAAAAACATAAATATGTTTTCAATGACATATGAAAAACCAAAATTGAAAGATGGAGAAGCTTCAAATTGGAGTGATTGTAACATCCATGTTACATCCATCCCACATCGTTTGGAGAGGGGAACGAAGCATGCCTTATAAGGGTGTGGAGACCTTTCCTAGCATGACGCGTTTTGGGACCACAAGCGCAGCAGATCTCATGAGAACTCTGCAGTTAAGCTTGCTCAGGCGAGAACACTACCAGGATGGGTGACCTCCTGGGAAAGTACTCGTCGTATGTGGTTGCCAAGAAAAATCCGTGCGCCTACGAGCAAAGCGTACAATATCATGCTACGGGGAACGTTTACCTGGGATATAACAGATGGTATCAGAGCCAGGTTCTGGACCAAACGTGCACAGCGAGGACGCTGTGTCCTATTAGGGGGAGTATTGTAACATCCGTGTTACATCCGTCCCATATCAATTGGAGAGGGGAACGAAGCATGCCTTATAAGGGTGTGGAGACCTTTCCTATCATGACGCGTTTTGGGACCACAAGCGCAGCATATCTCATGAGTACTCTGCAGTTAAGCGTGCTCAGGCGAGAGCACTACCAGGATGGGGACCTCCTGGGAAAGTGCTCGTCGTGTGTGGTTGCCAAGAAAAATTCTTGCGCCTACGGGCAAAGCGGACAATATCATGCTACGGGGAACGTTTACCTGGGATGTTACAGTGATGAAGAAGGATTTCTATATAAACTTCTCATTCCAAGAAACGAAGAAAAATATGAACAAGAAGTTCAAGTAAAAGTGGAAGAACCAAGAAAAGAGCACCCGGAAAAGGTTAACAAACCAACTCCACTTACTAAAGTGGGAGACCCAGGTGAATTTATCATTTCTTGCTTACTTAATGATGGTGCTATGTATAATGGGCTCGCAGATTTAGGAGCGAGTGCGAATGTTATGCCTCTTTCCTTATACAAAAGATTAGGTGTGGGTAAATTAAGACCAACCAGCATAGGTGTTCAATCATTTGACCAAACCATTAAACACCCGGTTGGAATAGCCAACAATTTACTTGTTAAAGTGGGAAGTTTGACCTTTGTTGCAGATTTCATAGTTATCAATATGGAGGAAGACCTTGATATTTCTCTAATTTTAGGTTGCCCATTTTTAGCAACCACCGAGGCGTTCATTGATGTAAGAGAAGGTAGAATGACACTTAGTGATGGTGACAAATCGGTCACCTTTGTGAACCGAAAGTTTAAATCTCCACTAACCAAAACTGTTAAACCAATAAAAACGCCTAAGTGTGAGGAAGATGAAGAAACACCTAATGATGACCCGATAACAAAGAACCCTATTGTTGATACAAAATTAGAAGACTCCGTTTTTAACAGTTCAACGAAGAAACTTTATAAACGGATTCAAGATGCTAGGATTAAGGGGAACTTTAAGTTATGTAACTGATTAGTATCCAATTTGTCGCCTAAAGAAAAGACGATGTTAGTTAAATTTGTGAATGTTACAGAGGAAATCAACAAATGGCTTGAAGCAAAAGTCAGAGATATGCAAGTTGTTGATGGTCCAATTGAAATTAACAATGAAGTTAATCACAATTTCGACACCACAGCCAACTAAGTGTGGGAAGATTCAAATATTTTAAGATTATGAATTTCTGTTAGAGTTAAATGTTCTGTTTTCGTGTAGTTTTCGAGAATGGAATCCGAATGGTCTTTCCCTAGCAGACCCTAAAGAACTAGTCTTCTCCTCCTATTCTGAATTTTTTGTTTTTTAGGTTTTACGAGATGAAGAATTCCTTTGATTTGAACCATGGTCTACTACTACACGCTATGATTACTAAACGTAATAATAACACTTTCCCGAGTGAACTGGTATCATTCATAAGAGGCAAAATGGACGAAGTAAGAAAAGAACTCGGGAAAGATCATAATAAGACACATTTTGGTATAGGAAAATCAAAATCCGCAACAAAAAGAAGAGCACGACACCTTGAAAGATGTCCTAAATGCGGAAAATGGTCACACGAAGGGAAATGTTCGAACAATCAGACACCGAGTTCGTTACTTTATACAGAGAAGGACCGTTCATGTAACATCCCAAATATTTAAGGTATTATTTTATGTAAATTTTATTGCTAAGAAATTAATGGTAAAGGATATTTTATGTTAAATGGACGAAAGTTAATGTTGTTAGTTAAGTTTCAAGGGACTAAAGATGCAAGGTTATGATTTAGGACCTCCTTAACTATAGTTTACATGGGGAGGGTAGAAATTGCAATTATGCCATAGTTGTTTTAATAAAAGAAATTAGAAATGCTGGAAATTGATTATTATTCACAAAAAAATAAAATACAGAGAGTGCTCCTGGGTTGTGTATGTCGACATTTGCAAGGGAAGAAGGAGGATCCATCATTTGTTGAAATTTAACTCATGCAAGCTTGAATTTGTGAAATCTAACACACCCTAATCACTTTAGCAAGCTCTAATCTTCCAATTTCATCTTCATTGTGCACAATTAGGGTTCTTAAAACTCTAAAAGACAAGGTATGGATTTTGTGTCTAATTATTGCTTGCATTGTATGCTAATGATGAGATTATGCTTAAGAAAGTTGCTATTTGTTAAATTGTGCACATTTGGATGAGTTAGTATGGATTTGTTGTTGATTTTGGAAGTAATTACATGTATGAACTTGCATTATAGATTTATGGCATGATTATGGTGAGAATGATGATGTTCTAGTTAGATTTCTAGTCATGCACACCAAGTGTTTGTTAAAATGCCTCAATGAGATGATTTTGTGTTCTAGCTAGAAATTTTGATGAAGGATGCTCATGTATGAACTTTTGTTATAGTTATAAGTTATAGAAATTGATAATTTGATAAGTTAATGGTGTTAGTAATGAAATTGAATTATGATGCACATTTGATGTTTAATGAAAGGATTAAAGGAAAAGTTGCATGATAAAGCTAAAAGTGATGAGTTAGTAATGTACATGATTAAAATGTGATGTTTGATTGGTAACATGCTTGTTTTAGAAAAGATGAGTTCAAAGTTAGAAAGTATGAATGAATGTATGTTGTGATTAGGGGGTAAAGTGTAAGTGTAAGTATGAATGACGTAATGATTCAAGAAAGTTGTGATTTTGATTTAGTTATGTGATTAATGAGATTAGCTCATGTATAGGTGCTAATCAAGGAAAAGAAGTTACAAGTGACCAAGGAAATTCAATTAAGCAAGGTGAGTTTATAGGGGGTAATATGGGCGGGTCAAGAGTGGCTTAGTGTTCTCGGATTGCATCCGTGCAAGAGAGTAACGACTAAGTGCACTAGTTACGTAGCTTAGATAGAACTATTGGGTTAGCTCAATAGTTGTGTCTATGGATGATGCTTAGCTTAGGCAAGGTTATTACATTGCTAGTAATCTTGCCTATGGTTCATGTTAGCTTAGACACTTCGGGTGTCTATGTATGAGATGATGATAGCTTAGGCATATTTAGTATGTCTATGGTTAGCTTAGACATGATTACTAGGTTCGGCCTAGTAAGTCATGCCTATGGTATGAATGATCGGATCCGAAAGTATGCAAGCAACCTAAGGGTTGAAGGATAAGTGTTTTGATTATGCCCAAATGATTTATGTTTTGTGTTTTGTTACTTTCCTATAACTCACTAAGTGTAAAAGCTTACCCCCATGATGTTTTATGTTTTAGGCGCTAAGGTTCATCGAGAAGGTAAGGAACCCGTGTGAAGAGCTGGAGGAGCATTGGCATAGTGTAAGTGGTATTGCAAGTCCCTTTTTGTAATCACGCTCTATGGTTACCGCTTATCAAACGCCAAGTATTTTGAAGTGTCAAGTTGTCATTGTTGAATTTGGGACCAAATGTTGGTTTTGATTCATGGAAACATATTTTATTGACTAAATGTTGTTTATGGATGGTTTAAGATATTAGAAACGGAATTTTTATGGTTGTGTATGAATTACGCTGTTTTGAAAGTGTTTGAAAATGATGAAAAGTGCAAAATTGGTTTAAGTTAATTGTTGCAGGTCTGGCACCCGGACAAGTGTTATGTCGCGCCGCGGCAAAGGGCTCCGCGCCGCGGCAAACAACTAATGTTCAAAACAGAAATGGAGTTAACAAGGTTAAAAAGTTAAGTGTTATGTCGCGCCGCGACAAGGCAGGCCGCGCCGCGGCAATTGCCTTGTCCGGCCAGTGACTTAACTTTTCAAAAAAAAAAAAAAAAAAAATTTTTTTTCTTGGTTCAAGGCGTTAAAAGTTGGTATCAGAGCTGTGGTTTAAGGGACTTGGATAACCCACGATAGGGATTATCTAGGATTAAACCATTGTTGTGAAGGATAAGCGGTTTAGGACTTGCATAAGTGTTAAAGTCGTATAGTTGTGCCATGCTCCATAGGGTAGAGTCATTGACGAGACCCGTAGTATAATGATTGATCTATGAAAGGAGTTTGATACCCGTTAGCCATGATGTCATAGTGGACTTAATGTGTAATGAAATGGTGTAATAACAACGGGCCATTGTTATTACTTCATTTTAGTACACATGAACGTCTACTATAGTCATGGTGAATCGAGTTAGGAATTCTTTCGAATGGTTTGGTTTGTTGAATAATGGTGTTACCGGTATTTGAACTAATGGGTTGAATGTAATTTTTTTAGAAATGGCTATTGTATCACCAAACCGAGGTCAAGATGAGGATGATGAGTACGTCCGCACCCCATCCGCGGAGTCTATAGAAGACTCTCAAAACGAATCGGAAGAAGTTAACATGCCAAATGACATTTCGGGGCAAATAGGGCAAGCCTTGATACGTTATACCCCAACCTTGTTAGAAAAGATCAAGACATTGATCAATGATCAATTAGATGAGAAGTTAAAGACTCTTATTGCTAATAACCCTACCTTAAGAGGTGAAGGCGGTAGTGGGGTAAGACAAGAAGAGGTAGAAGCCCCAAAGAAGAAGGATGATCGTTTTGAATACAAGAACTTTGCAAATTGCCATCCCCCCGAGTTTCATGGTAAGGTTGACCCAATCGTTAGTCAAAGGTGGATAGACGAAATTGAAGAAACTTTTATGTTATGTGAATGCCCCGAGCATTTAAAGGTAATTTACGCGGCACATCAAATGAAGGGTAGTGGTTATGAGTGGTGGAATTTTATAGTTAAGTCTCATGGGCGAGACGTGGCTACAAGTTTCTCATGGGACAAGTTCCGTGAAATGTTTATGAATCAATTTGCTCCACCCGCCGAGGTTAGTAGGTTGAAATCCGAGTTTATGAATGTAGAGCATGGAAGTAAGTCGGTGACCGAGTTTAATGCCGAGTTCAATGATAAGTCTCGATTTTGTCCGGACTTTGTGTCGAGTCCCAAGTTGATGATGGATCATTATCATGAGAAGTTGAATCCCGAGATAAGTGAGTTTATCGACAAGAGCACGTATAAGACTTTGGCCGAAATGATGAATAGAGCACTTGTTAGAGAACACGAACTTAGGAAGAAGGCGGCGTTTAAGCGAAAATTAGATCAAGACTCCAAGGTAATGCAAAATGTTAGTCCGAAAAAGGGTAAGTTTAGTTTCGAATCCCCGCACAAGTCAAAAGGGGGTTTTGTGTCGGGTAAGAGCGGTGGGAAAGAAGCCAAGTTGTGTACTAGATGTGGTAAAAATCATACGGGTGAATGTAAAGCGGGTACCTCCGATTGTTACTCTTGTGGAAAGCCGGGACATAGGGCCGCCGAATGTCCTAAGAAAGGTAAGCAATGTTATTATTGTTTTGAGAAAGGTCACTTTCAAGCCTAATGTCCGGAATACAAGAAGGATTTAGCTAGTGGTAGTGTTAAGAAAGAGGTTAAGACGGAACTGAAGACTAGTGATAGCCGACCAAGGGCCCGAGCTCATCAGATTACCGCACTCGAAGCGAAGGAGTCCCAAAATGTGGTGTCAGGTACCTTTATTGTAAACTCTTTACCTGTGCATGTTTTGTTTGATTCCGGTGCTACGCGGTCGTTTGTATCATATTCTTTTTGTAAGCATTTTAATATGACCCCAAGTATGTTAGAACACCCATTAGAAGTTGAAATAGCGGATAATAAGACTGTGATGGTGTATAGTATCATTAAGGGGTGTGAAATTATTTTGGATGACGAAAAGTTTGTCATTGATTTAATACCCATGCATATGGGGGAATTTCAAGTAATTGTGGGAATGGATTGGCTAGGTGACAATGAAGGAATAATTTTGTGTCGTAAGAAAATAGTGTTAGTTCAATCACCTAGTGGGAAGGTTATATGGATTTATGGGGAACGAGCTAGGCGTGCTATTCCTATATGCACGTATGCTAAGGCTAAAAGGTTTTTGTCTCACGGGTGTTGTGCGTTTTTGGCACATGTTGTTGATAATTCGAGAAAGGTTGTTGAATTAGACGATGTACCAATAGTTAACGAGTTTCCGGATGTGTTTCCAAATGAATTGCCCAGTGTACCTCCCGAGCGTGAGGTAGAGTTTAGAATAGATTTGATACCCGGGGCCACGCCAATTGCCAAAGCTCCATATCGATTAGCCCCATCGGAAATGAGAGAAATGATGACTCAATTGCAAGATTTGATAGATAAAGGTTTTATACGCCCTAGTAGTTCACCTTGGGGAGCTCCGGTTTTATTTGTGAAAAAGAAAGATGGAACTATGAGAATGTGCATTGATTATCGAGAATTGAACAAGGTCACTATTAAGAATAAGTATCCGTTGCCGAGGATAGACGATTTGTTTGATCAATTGCAAGGTGCAAGTTTCTTTTCAAAGATAGATTTGAGGTCGGGTTACCATCAATTGAAAGTGAGGGAAGAAGACGTCCCTAAAACGGCTTTTCGAACGAGGTATGGTCATTATGAGTTTGTGGTTATGCCGTTTGGGTTAACGAATGCACCGGCCGCGTTTATGGATTTGATGAATAGAGTTTGTCGACCGATGCTTGATAGGTTCGTAATTGTATTTATTGATGATATTTTGGTATATTCTAGGAGTGAAGAGGAGCATGCGGTACATCTAAGACAAGTATTAGAGACTTTAAGAAGAGAAAGATTGTTTGCTAAGTTCTCTAAGTGCGAGTTTTGGCTTCGAGAAGTTCAATTTCTGGGTCATGTCATTAACAAGAAGGGTATTTGTGTTGATCCGGTAAAGATAGAGGCAATTATGAGATGGGAACCACCTACGAATCCTACCGAAGTTAGGAGTTTTCTAGGTTTAGCGGGGTATTACCGACGATTTATACAAGATTTCTCTAGAATAGCCACCCCACTCACCAAGTTGACCCGTAAAAGTGTGCCATGGAAATGGGAAGAAAAGCAAGAACAAGCGTTTCGACTCCTTAAAGAGAAACTTGTTCAAGCTCCCATATTGGTTTTACCGGAAGGGAATGAGAACATGACGGTTTATTGTGATGCTTCTAAGAAAGGCTTAGGGTGTGTATTGATGCAAAATGGGAAGGTCATAGCTTATGCTTCCCGACAATTGAAGGAACACGAGAAACGCTATCCTACGCATGATTTAGAATTGACGGCCGTGGTTTTTGCTCTAAAGATTTGGCGTCATTATCTTTATGGTGTTAAGTTTTCCATTTATACCGATCATAAGAACTTAAAGTATTTGTTTGATCAAAGGGATTTGAACGATAGGCAAAGGAGAGGTCTCGATTTGGTGAAAGATTATGATTGTGAGATCTTATATCACCCCGGAAAAGCGAATGTAGTAGCGGATGCTCTTAGTAGGAAGTCAAGTCATCAACCGATTAAGATAACAAGCTTGGCTATGGTAATATCACCTCAAATATTTGATGATATTCGTGTTGCACAAGGTGGAGCATTATCGCCCGAAAACGTGAGAAAAGAAAGAATCAAGGGGCAAGTTGACGATTTTGTGGTAGATTCTCGTGGTTTAAGGCTTAGATATGGGAGAATTTGGGTACCTTTGCAAAGTGATGTTAGAAGTGAGCTCCTTGACTTAGCTCACAAGTCTAAGTATTCGATTCACCCCGGTGCTACGAAAATGTATAGAGATTTAAGGAAAGACTATTGGTGGCCGGGAATGAAGAGGGATATAGTTAAGTATGTGCACAAGTGTCTTACTTGTCTTCAAGTGAAAGCCGATCATCAAATGCCCTACGGTAAAATGCAACCTTTAGAGGTACCGGTGTGGAAATGGGAGCATATTACGATGGATTTAGTGACTAAGTTGCCTAAGACCCCTAGACAACACGATGCAATTTGGGTTATTGTTGATAGATTGACTAAGAGTGCATTATTTTTGGCAATAAGAGAAGCTTCGTCGTCGGAAGCAATGTCAAAGTTATATATGAAAGAAGTTGTTGCAAGGCATGGAGTGCCGGTTTCCATAGTTTCGGATCGAGACACTCGATTTACATCTAGATATTGGAGAAAGTTTCAAGAGGAAATGGGTACTAAGTTACATATAAGTACCGCGTTTCACCCACAAACGGATGGTCAAAGTGAACGGACTATACAAACTCTTGAGGATATGTTAAGAGCATGTGTCATTGATTTTGGTGGAAGTTGGGATACTCATTTACCGTTAGTTGAATTTTCATACAACAATAGTTATCACTCTACGATTGGGATGGCACCATATGAAATGTTGTATGGAAGGAGGTGTAGAACCCCGATATGTTGGGGCGAAGTAGGTCAACGAGAATTAGGAAGCACGGAAATAGTGCAACAAACCACCGAGATGATTGATCAAATTCGTGAAAGAATGAAGGCGGCACAAGATAGACAAAAGTCATATGTTGATAAGAGGAGAAAGCCGATAGAATTTCAAGTAGGTGATAAAGTGATGCTAAAAGTTTCTCCATGGAAAGGCATCATCCGTTTTAGAAAGAGGGGAAAATTGGGTCCAAGGTTCGTGGGACCATTTGAGATAGTGGCGAAAGTGGGGAAGGTAGCCTACCGTTTGGCTTTACCCGATGAATTAAGTAATATACATGACACGTTTCACGTGTCACAATTGAGAAAGTGTTTGGCGGATGATTCAACCTATGTTCCTTTGAATGAAATTGAGGTCGATAATAAGTTAAGATATGCGGAGAAGCCGATAAAGATTTTGGATCAAAAGGTTAAGCACTTGAGAAATAAGTCGGTTATATTGTTGAAGGTGTTATGGCAATTTAGAAAAGGTTCCGAATGTACATGGGAACCCGAAGAATGGCTCATGAAGTATTATCCGTCGTTGCATCAAGAATGGTTCGCGAGGACGCGAACGATCCAAGAGGGGGAGAGTTGTAACATCCCAAATATTTAAGGTATTATTTTATGTAAATTTTATTGCTAAGAAATTAATGGTAAAGGATATTTTATGTTAAATGGACGAAAGTTAATGTTGTTAGTTAAGTTTCAAGGGACTAAAGATGCAAGGTTATGATTTAGGACCTCCTTAACTATAGTTTACATGGGGAGGGTAGAAATTGCAATTATGCCATAGTTGTTTTAATAAAAGAAATTAGAAATGCTGGAAATTGATTATTATTCACAAAAAAATAAAATACAGAGAGTGCTCCTGGGTTGTGTATGTCGACATTTGCAAGGGAAGAAGGAGGATCCATCATTTGTTGAAATTTAACTCATGCAAGCTTGAATTTGTGAAATCTAACACACCCTAATCACTTTAGCAAGCTCTAATCTTCCAATTTCATCTTCATTGTGCACAATTAGGGTTCTTAAAACTCTAAAAGACAAGGTATGGATTTTGTGTCTAATTATTGCTTGCATTGTATGCTAATGATGAGATTATGCTTAAGAAAGTTGCTATTTGTTAAATTGTGCACATTTGGATGAGTTAGTATGGATTTGTTGTTGATTTTGGAAGTAATTACATGTATGAACTTGCATTATAGATTTATGGCATGATTATGGTGAGAATGATGATGTTCTAGTTAGATTTCTAGTCATGCACACCAAGTGTTTGTTAAAATGCCTCAATGAGATGATTTTGTGTTCTAGCTAGAAATTTTGATGAAGGATGCTCATGTATGAACTTTTGTTATAGTTATAAGTTATAGAAATTGATAATTTGATAAGTTAATGGTGTTAGTAATGAAATTGAATTATGATGCACATTTGATGTTTAATGAAAGGATTAAAGGAAAAGTTGCATGATAAAGCTAAAAGTGATGAGTTAGTAATGTACATGATTAAAATGTGATGTTTGATTGGTAACATGCTTGTTTTAGAAAAGATGAGTTCAAAGTTAGAAAGTATGAATGAATGTATGTTGTGATTAGGGGGTAAAGTGTAAGTGTAAGTATGAATGACGTAATGATTCAAGAAAGTTGTGATTTTGATTTAGTTATGTGATTAATGAGATTAGCTCATGTATAGGTGCTAATCAAGGAAAAGAAGTTACAAGTGACCAAGGAAATTCAATTAAGCAAGGTGAGTTTATAGGGGGTAATATGGGCGGGTCAAGAGTGGCTTAGTGTTCTCGGATTGCATCCGTGCAAGAGAGTAACGACTAAGTGCACTAGTTACGTAGCTTAGATAGAACTATTGGGTTAGCTCAATAGTTGTGTCTATGGATGATGCTTAGCTTAGGCAAGGTTATTACATTGCTAGTAATCTTGCCTATGGTTCATGTTAGCTTAGACACTTCGGGTGTCTATGTATGAGATGATGATAGCTTAGGCATATTTAGTATGTCTATGGTTAGCTTAGACATGATTACTAGGTTCGGCCTAGTAAGTCATGCCTATGGTATGAATGATCGGATCCGAAAGTATGCAAGCAACCTAAGGGTTGAAGGATAAGTGTTTTGATTATGCCCAAATGATTTATGTTTTGTGTTTTGTTACTTTCCTATAACTCACTAAGTGTAAAAGCTTACCCCCATGATGTTTTATGTTTTAGGCGCTAAGGTTCATCGAGAAGGTAAGGAACCCGTGTGAAGAGCTGGAGGAGCATTGGCATAGTGTAAGTGGTATTGCAAGTCCCTTTTTGTAATCACGCTCTATGGTTACCGCTTATCAAACGCCAAGTATTTTGAAGTGTCAAGTTGTCATTGTTGAATTTGGGACCAAATGTTGGTTTTGATTCATGGAAACATATTTTATTGACTAAATGTTGTTTATGGATGGTTTAAGATATTAGAAACGGAATTTTTATGTTTGTGTATGAATTACGCTGTTTTGAAAGTGTTTGAAAATGATGAAAAGTGCAAAATTGGTTTAAGTTAATTGTTGCAGGTCTGGCACCCGGACAAGTGTTATGTCGCGCCGCGGCAAAGGGCTCCGCGCCGCGGCAAACAACTAATGTTCAAAACAGAAATGGAGTTAACAAGGTTAAAAAGTTAAGTGTTATGTCGCGCCGCGACAAGGCAGGCCGCGCCGCGGCAATTGCCTTGTCCGGCCAGTGACTTAACTTTTCAAAAAAAAAAAAAAAAAAAAATTTTTTTTCTTGGTTCAAGGCGTTAAAGTTCATATGTTTAGAAGAAAAGTTATTGAAAAATCGAGGTTACGCTTATGTAGCAATGGAAAATCAAATCGAACGACTCTTATATGAGTCGACTAAAGCAGGTCTCTGAGAATTCTTTCTCATAGGTAAGTATGTACAGTTTTTATTTTATTTTATTTTATTGCTTTTAAACTTTTGATAATAAACGCTGAATCATTCGCTATAAAGTATTAAATTGATATTCAATAAAATTAGGTATAATAAACTGAAATTATAGATATCATACAAAAATTTAATTCATCACTGCGAAATTTACCGTTTTATTCATAAGGTATAAATATCTTTAATCAATCAATCTAAAATATTTCAGAAATTCGTCAGGAGTAAAACTAGGTAATATAGCCGAAATTACTTTACCCAAAAGAGAGACGTATATTTTTGTTAATATTTGATTGATTAAAGTGGGATAAAAGACCAAAAAGATTTTTATTTTTACCTTGTTTTTAAAATTAATATATAACTATATTATTTTATTTGAAAACTTGTAAAATTAATGTATATAAACATTATTAATATTTATACGAACTTTTATGCATTTTAAATTTAAAGTTTGGTGTGAATTTAAAAAAAAAAAATGTATTTTATTTCATTAAGTTAAAAATTGATTTCTAAAATTCGTCGTGAGTTGAAGACTAGGTCATGGAACCGAAATTGCTTTACCCGAGGGCGGGACGAGAAATTTTGTTATCATTATTTTTAATTTTATTGATCTAAAGTATGCCAAAAACATTAAAAAACCCAAAAATCTTTGCTTTTAAAATAATCGCTTTGAAATGACAAATTTTAAAATTTTGGCGAGGGACGAACTAGGTGAACGTACCGAAACGACCTCATTCTAAATATCAAGGAAAACAAAAGTTTATATTAATCAATTATTTGTTTTATAAGTTAAAGATTTTTATATAAAAAAAAAAAATTTACCACACCCCATGCGATCGCATGGGGTTTACACTTGGAACCCATGCAATCGCATGGGGACCAAATGCAGGTCAAGTATTAAAAGTTCCAGCGTGCTGCTTCTGTCTTTCCACTCCACACACACACAAACTCGAGCATATCACCCAAATATCACCTAAAATCTTCATTTTTCAACCAAATTCAACGAAATTTGTTGCTACAATCAGCTATAATCATGCGTTTATTCAGATTGGAGAGTAAAAAGGTAAAAATTTCACCCCTAAATTCTTAAATTTCTAAATTTTAGTGATAATTTCAATTAATTGCAATAAACTTAGTTTGATGATTTCTAGCTTAATTAGAGTTAAATTGTTAGTATATTATGCGTGTATAACCTAGATTGATGCTATTTAACATGATTTGAAGCCTTAAACTTCAAAATTTTAGAAATCTAGGGTTTGTGTTCTTGAGCAATTTGGGGCTTTTTGATATAAACAGGTTATGGATGATTTTTGTTATGAATTATTGCTAAATTAAGTAGTGTAACATGTTTAGGTTGCTAAATGATCCAAACTTTAATCCTAAACATGATTTTTGAGCATCAAAGTGGACTTTTTAAGTCTAAAATTCATGAACTTGATTAATTTGATATAAATACCATTTGTAACTTGTTTAATTGCTAATAATGGTTATTTTGACATATTATTTGAGATGAATGCTTATGAACATTGTATACATTTTCATATATGCTTGTTTGAAAAAGTGTAGAATTGTTAAAATTATGAAAATATGTATAAGTTTAATATGGATTAAACATGTTATTGTAATTGTGTTAATCAGTTATTTTGTTAACACTAATGCATTATTTGGATGCACAAAATTTTGTATTTAATGTGTTTTGCAGAAAAATACAGATACTGAGGTGCATCATCTTCTAGACAAGCTGATCCAGAGCCACAGCCAGAACAACAACCTGAGCCACAACAAGAGCAACAGCATCATAATCAACACCTACCATATTATGAACTAGAACCACAATTTTTTTACTGCCTACATACAATTTCCGCCTCACCAGTTAATAGTACACTCAAGAGTTCATAATCAGGAATTACATCCCAATCTCAGATTTGAGCAAAACTGGGCAGATTACCCGACGTACCAACGTAACAAATTTAAGCTTTGCACCAAAAATGTGGAAGTACCAAGGGTAATAGATTGGAGACCTTTGGAAGAAGTCAACCTAGCTAACTTAGTTAGGCTGTTACTAATCCAAAGGTATGGGAACTCTTCTTTTCCTGACTGGGAACGTTTGTTTACCATTCGTAGGCCTGTATATAAGGAATGGTGTGTTGAATTAATGAGTACTATAGTATTTAATAAGGATGTATCTCTGTTAGACGATAGGACTTTTCTTAGATTTTTACTTGGAGGTAGGATTTACAAGATGTCCATGATAGACATGGCTAGGGCTTTACAGATATACACCCCCGCTGAATTATTATCACCTGATTGTACAGCTTTAATTTATGAAGGTGAGAGGGTAAACAGAGATTTTGACGCTAATGCCATATGGAGGCGTATGTCAAACTTTAATGTATTTAGGCGGGGTGGAAGATACTCCTATTTAGATATTGATAGAGCAGAGCTTCGCGTTATACATAGATTTTTAGCGAACTCGATTACACAACGAGGTAGAAACAAGGAGAAAATGACCCTAAACGATTTATTCTACCTCAAGTGCATTCGAGACCCTAGAGGCTTTGTTAACATCCCTTACTGTGTTGGTTATTATTTGTCCAAAATGGTGTAAGGTATACAGGAAGGGGGAATAATAGGAGGAGGTATTTTTGTTACTCTCATTGGAGAGTATTTAGGTGTAGATATGGAACAAGGAGGTCCAATGATCATGGTTCAGGAACAAACCGAGACTATAGGTCTATCGGTTTATCAAGGTGCACAGGTACTAACTCGGAGACACAATAGGCCATTACCATATCAGGGCACCCATCCATAGGTAGAGAGGGGTTCGGATGAGGAGATGGAGGAAGCAGATGACATTAGGGATGTCATTAGGGATAGTTATACTGATGTTTTCCAGCGTATAGATGAGGTGGAAATGATTAACGAGGCTAGGCATCGTCAGTATGAGTAGTGGAGAGCCGCAGATGAGTATGAGCAATCCAAGCGACGCCATCATGATAGTTGGGCCGTTCATCAGCACGAGATCATGAGCCATCTATCATATCAGGTACCACAAAACTACATCCCGACTCGGCCTGCTTATTATCCACCACATCTGCCCGACATGCGACCGCCCTTTAACCTATACGACCCCAACCAAGCCTATCAGAACACCTACAACGAGCCATGGAACCCAAACGATAACATGAACTGGAATCCCTATACAGATTGATAGTGTTCCATTGGTGATTTCTTATCTTTTATCATTTTTATCTATTTATGTTTAAACATTTGATATTTTGATACTTTTATGTAATTTATAAACATTTTTATTATTTTGTTACTAATATTTCATATTTATAATTTGAAAGTGGGATATTAATTCCCATTTCAAATTACCATGCATGTGTATATTTGTATTGTATGTATATTGTCAATTGTACATAACAGGGTAAAACAACAAACTTTGAAAGACTGGCATTAAGTTCAGCAAAAGCTACTAATTTTGACGACAAGATGCAAAATATATGTGAAATAACAACTGCGGGAATGAACAAATGAAGTGCACCATTTATCATTCAAACAAACAACAATATGTTTGGGAACTTTGGTAAAATTTTAATCATTTTTCTACGCTAATAGCCCTCATGAATTTAAATTTTTACTGATTTCTTGCAAATGAGGGCATTGCAAGATCTTAAGTGTGGGAAGGGATTAAATTCTTTCGGGTTTTAAACATTTGACTTATACACTTGGTTTAATAGCCACCGTTAAATTTTACTAGTAAAGCAGTAGTTATATTAGAATCTAGTGCTCTCTGATAATAAAGAACAGCCCTAGTCTTATATACTGACAGTGACGACCCAAAAATTTCTGACCAAATTTAAACTTAATCTTTATATGATTCTGATAAGCAAAGTCTGTAGTGTTGAGCCTGAAAATTTTGGAATTTGTTTACATGAATGCATTTAATCCTTTGACTATTCCCGATGATTCACGAACAATTTTGTGTAAATAAATATGTATATGTATATATGTGTATATATATATAAATAAATATAACTATGTATATAATATTTTAAATTGATAAAGTACACTTTAATCATTTGAATTAAAAATGTAATATAATAAATAGAATTACTAAGTTATTATTAAAATGAATATATATATATATATATATATATATATATATATATATATATATATATATATATATATATATATATATATATATATATATATATATATATATATATATATATATATATGAATTCTATATAATGTTTGAATATTAAATATTCAATGTATGTTAGTATATATTATATAATAATAAGATACAATATTAATAAGTTTAATTATATGTTAAATTATAATTGTTATAGTAATACCTTCAGTACTAATATCTAAATTAGTATTCTTAATATAAAAATATATATATTTATATAAATTGTTATACTATCATTATCACTAATATTATTATAATTTGTATTCTTATTAATAGCATTACTAATATTAGTATTATCATTTTAATTTTTATTATTATATTCTTAGTAGCATTTTGATAAAATTATTATTAATATTACTAGTATTATATTTCTATTATTATTATTATTATTATTATTATTATTATTATTATTATCATCATCATCATTATTATTATTATTATTATTATTATTATTATTATTATTATTATTATTATTATTAGTAATTAGTAATTAGTAATTATATTAAAATTTATCACATTCACAGATTTATTAATAAATTCATATTACTAATCCATATTACAAAATGTAATATAATAGATATATATAAACCAATATATAAATATAAGTTTATAAATACTGTTATATAAATAGATATATAAAATACAGTTATTAATATATATATATATATATATATATACACATATTTATATACAAAAACGAATACAGATAGATTATTACGGATTCTGTTACAGGTCTTGATCAACTTTATTAGTATTATTTTCTGTCGCAAATATGGTTATCAAATCAAATTTATCACAGATATAAAAACAAAGAAACTGGACATCAAAGTCCATAACTTGTACGATTTAATTGTAGCTTTTATCTGTTTCAAATTTTTTTACTTGTTTTATCTTCCTGATTGAAACATCCTGTCGATCGAAATTCACTATAAATCAAAGGATGCCAGTTGTTAAACGAATTCATTCTACTTTCTGTCATCAATCATCAATCACAACTATTACTAATTGTTAAGTCCTGATAAATTTTATAAATTTTCAATTTGAAGCTAGTTATCTCTGTTTGAAAAACTTTTTAGCCATAATTCGATTTCGAACGAGTTTTCAAATTCTATAAATGCAATTAAGTTTGGAATTTGCTAGTTAATCTTTCTTCAAAATCCATCTTCCAATTCCTCGAAACAAAGAGGAATTTCTGAGTCAAAGTTCAATTTGAAAAAAGTCAACAACATTGTTCATCATAAAATTTGATTTCAATCTGATGTTTTGGGTCCAATTGAGGATAAAGAAAGTTTCATAGAGTGTTTTAAAACATATTTCATTTTGTAAGTTTTGTCTAAAATTGTCTTAAATTCAAAAATGGAATTTGGGATTTGTTTATGTTCTTTGTATACATACAGTAGACCTGTATGTTTGATTTTTTTATTATACGTTTTGTTTAGATTACACAAAATAATCATTACAGTTGGTTTACAATGAAGTCTCAATACTTAAATAACACCTTAAGTTCGTTACCTTGGTCCCTGGTCGAGCACTGTTATAAGGAAGATGAAGAACAGGAGTAATGGGGTTAATATAATTGGAATGAAAAATAAATCAGAAAACACGCAGCAGCGTAACGGTTTAGAGTGTTAGCGGGTATCTGGGAGGTCATGGGTTCGAGTCCGGTTGTGGCCATTATTTTTGGAAAAAACATTTAAGGTAGCCATTTATTACTTAAATATTATTATTTCTTTATTATTATTATTATTATTATTATTATTATTATTATTATTATTATTATTATTATTATTATTATTATTATTATGATTATTATTAATGTTATTATTATGATTATAAGTATAAGTATTATAAATATGATGATAATTATTACTAATATCATTATTATTATTATAATTGTTGTTATTTTTAGAACTATAGTTATTAAGATCATTATTACTAATATAGGTATTATGATAGAAAGTTCACTTATTATTATTATGATCATAACTACAAATATAATTTTTAATGTCATTACTAACATTGATATTATCATTTAAAAATGTAACTTTATCATTTTATTACTAGCATAAGAATTATTATTATTATTATTGTGCTTAGGATTATTATCATTATGTAAATAATGAAATTTATTATTATTCTCATTAGTATTAGTATTAGCATCATATTAAAATTTTTATTATTAACATAAGTATTATTATTAATAATACCATTAGTAATAAGGTAGTTATAATTATTATTATTATTAATAAGTATTAAGTATTATTATCAAAAGTATCATTTTCATTACCATTACTATTAAGTTTTTTATTTATTTAAAAACTACTGTTATTTTCATTATTATAAGATGCAATATTAAAACTATCATTAGTATTATCATTAATAGAATTATTAATAGTAGTATCTTTAGTACTAATACTAATATTATCATTATTATTATTTTTATCATTACCAATATTATCTTGATATTATTAAAAATACTATTTTAACAAACAAATGATATACAAAAATGTATTTAGTACATATAACATAACAAAAGTTATATTTTAAAATATATAAAATAAACATATAATGGAATATATAAGTTATTGATTTAAAAGTATATCACTAATAATTATATATATATTTGATCGATTACAAGTATATGTTTTAATATATATACGAATGATATAGGTTCCTGAATCCAAGGCCAACCATGCATTGTTCAATGTCGTCATATGTATTTTTACTACAAAATACAGTATTGTGAGTTTCATTTGCTCCCTTTTTAAATGATTTTGCAATATATATTTTTGGGACTGAGAATACATGCGCTGCTTTTATAAATGTTTTACAAAATAGACACGAGTAATCGAAACTACATTCTATGGTTGGATTATCGAATCGAATATGCCCCTTTTTAGCTTGGTAGCCTAAGAATTAGGGAAATGGCCCCTAATTGACGCGAATCCTAAAGATAGATCTATGGACCTTGACATGTCTCATTCGGGTTACGAATGCTTTAGTACTTCGATTATTATGTCCGATGAGAGTCCCAAAATGATGGGGATATTCTATATGCATCCTGTTAGTTCGGTTATCAAGCGTTCACCATATGAATGATTTTTATCTCTATGCAGTTTGCGAAATGCCTGATATGAGATGTATATTTATGGAAAAAATGAAATCTTGTGGTCTATTAAAATGATGAAAATGAATGATTATGATAAACTAATGAACTCACCAACCTTTTGGTTGACACTTGAAAGCATGTTTATTCTCAGGTATGAAAGAAATCTTCCGCTGTGCATTTGCTCATATTAGAGATATTACTTGGAGTCATTCATGACATATTTCAAAAGACGTTGCATTCGAGTCATCGAGTTCATCAAGATTATTACTAAGTCAATTATAGTTGGATATATTATGAAATGGTATGCATGCCGTCAACTGCCAATGTAATGAAAGTTTGTCTTTTAAAAACGAATGCAATGTTTGTAAAATGTATCATATAGAGGTCAAGTACCTCGCGATGTAACCAAATGTAATGTATTCGTCCAGATGGATTAGAACGGGTCATGAAAGTTGGTATCAGAGCAGTGGTCTTAGCGAACCAGGTCTTGCATTAGTGTGTATAACTGATAATTGTTTAGATGCATTAGTGTGTCTGGACTTCGACCGTGTCTGCATGTCAAAAGTTTTGCTTATCATTTCGTGTCGAAAATCAACTACTTATCATCCTTAGGAAATTACCTGCTTATCATTCCTAGTCTAGACACATCTTACTGCATTGATTGCATGAATAGTGTATAGACAAATCCATTTCTTAGCTTATTTATTACTGTAGACTTTATCTGACACGTTTCCTTAATTTCCTCCGTAATCTACGGGATCTTCTGTACTATATTAGATATTCTATATAATTAGAATATTATCTGATAACCGAAAATCATTTCATATCAAAAATCCTCTAACTGATCATAAGAGATGGATCCTACACCTAGCTTGGATTCCATTAGTTCTGGAAGCAATTTCGAGATGCTTATTGAAGTAGACTCCGAAGTCAATGAACCCGAAGTGTCTCCACCGTTTAGCTATTTTTCTTTCTGGAGGAGATGGGGGTGGGTCCGAGACTTACTCACTCGATGGAGAAATGAAGAAGGCGAGCCCTACCGTGAACCAAACTTACCTCCTGACATCGGAGAAAATGATGTACTCATCGGTGAACCTATGCGCAACACTGTATTCACCCTTCTTGCTAAATTTTTCCACCTCGAAGGTCGCATTACTGCAATCTCAGAAAATATTCAACCTCTACTTCTGAATACCAATCAAAGGGGAATATTAGAAGAAGTTAGGGAACTTCGAATTGATAATCAAGATCTATCGAATCAGATGAGTGGATGGATAGAAATGATAGAGGGTAGGATAGAAACCCTGACAAGAATGGTGCATGATCTACAATCTATACTTACTACACCAACATCATCACCAACCTCAGCACCAACAACACTTGCAGCACCAACAGCAACAGTACCACCATCAGCAGCACCAGTAGCATAACCAGTACCAACAACAACAACAACAACAACATCACATGTCTCAACCTCGCAATCTATACCTCAAGCATAATCATCGTTCTACGAATCGTTCTACATAAACTATCTTCGTTCTTCATGGCGATTATGTAATCTCTAATGTTTTAGAGATTATGTACTCTAGTTCTAGCCGTAAATCTGATGAGTTTAATATCACATTGACTCATTAAATCCATGATTACGTCTGAAGAATATATATATATATATATATATATATATATATATATATATATATATATATATATATATATATATATATATATATATATATATATATATATGTTTTCATAAAGATTGTAATTAAAAGTTTTATTGTACAAACTGTTAATGGTGAAAATATTTTAACGGGTAGGTAATACCTGAGGAATATTTAGATTTCGCATTAATAAGTTACACTGTACATTCTTCGAATGTGATTCAACAGTCATTTACTATCCTACTTACACCCACAGATATACGTATCCGTTCACCGCAAAATAACCATTTTCATTCAATTTCATATTTGGATTTCGATCTATCAGAATCTAACAAGTGGCATAATGAAGAAAACATTGGACAAAAAAAATTGTTAGAAACAAACAAATTAACTATGAGAAATTTTGTTAAGAATCCGCGCTAACAAAATCCTAGCTAACTGTTCTTAGCTAACTGTTAATTCCTTATTACATTTAATTATCGCAATTTAATTATCGCAATTTTAATTCTCGCAATTTTATTTAATGTCATTTAATTTCTGTTATTTATTTTACGCACTTTAAATATCGAAACACGTATACAAGGTTTTGACATATCATATCGATGCATCTATATATATTATTTGGAATAACCATAGATACACTATATGTTGTAATGGTCGAGTTCGCTATACAGGGTTGAGGTTGATTCTACTATAATATATATACTTTGAGTTGTGATCGAGTCTGAGACATGTATACAATGGATCACGATACGTATTAATTAATTTGAATATTATATATTAAAGTATATATGAACTATTGGACTGTTAACTGTGGACTATTGACTGTGGACTAATAACATTGGACAATTAAAATGAATTAAAATATTGATTATAACATATGAAACTAAACATTTCTTCAAGTTTTTCACTTGATTTCATCTTAAACCTCATTTGTATCTTGACGATTACAATCTGCTTTCAAACTTTTCATGATTCTTGAAAACACCTCAATCAAAAGGATGAATCAACTGCACTTCATCTACGGAAGAAAAAATTGATGCATATAGCTATGCACCTGAAAAACTCTCAGAAACTGAGTAAACATTTAACACGTAGCTTTGCTAATTCCTTTAGTGTTATTATTAACCAAAATAATTTGGTAATCCCTTTCAAAGTAGCAAATTTTGTCACAGCTCCAACAAGTCAACTTCGACTTTTCGTCGAAAACAACCTTATTATAACCTTGATATATATGTGTGCTCTTTTATTGTTACCGGGGAACCTTTTATATTTCACCATATTACCAGCAGATGTACCAGCAACCTCGTCGCTCCTTGGTTTAAATCCCTCCGACAAATCACTATATTTATCTATTGAAGTCTCATCTCGTACTCATCCGCATCGTGTAACAAGAATTGCCATACCAATTACCGGAAATCAACAAATCTATATTGTGAGTCTCGCAACGTTTTCACATCAACAGTTATATGTATCCATATAACATTTATCTCTTAGAACTATGATCTTCCATTCTGAAATTCTGAAAAGCACCCAATCCGCGAATTAATACTCTGAATTTTGAAAAGTTGAATGAAGCAACAAAAACTGTAAACGACCTCAACAGCCAAAAGTTGATGATAAAGAATTGTATGTTGGCAAAGCTCAGAAAAAGTTTGAAACTGAAAAACTGATTGAGCAAACTAAGAAGGTGTCCCTGAACAAATCACAAGGACTAAACTTGTACATTAAGAATCCTGATGATTCTGTTTCTGATGTAATCTTTAGCGAATACCTTGCTTCTGACTCCAAACTCTTGTGGACAAATTTTCTTCACCATCCTTCGATATTAGAAATTCCAAGATATCATCGTATAGAAACTGTTAGTTTCTATATTCTGTAAACTTTCGAGCTTAAAATATGAATGTTATTGAAGTAATGTTGGGAACTGATGCATGAGTTAGTATAATATAATGACACTTGATCAATGTGATTATATTAAAGTAAATCATGCTGAGTTTTTAATGAAACGTGATGATTCACAGACTATAACGTCATCATGTGCCATGTCTCACGACTCTTACATTCTACCTAATCTTCAAACATATTAAGATCATATTTTCTTAATAAATCTATTTTTCCAGGATATTCTGGTAATTTAACAAATCAAGATCGTGCCATTACAAGTTTCTTTCTTAGAATATTAACTATGTTCATTTCGAAATTCATATCTACAAATTCTGGATCATTATTCGCTTGACTTGAAGTCGGGAGGAGAAAACAAAAGTATGGAACTCCGAAATATAAAGGAGAATATAAAGCCCGATAACAACACATAAATTACAAACCGTGTACATCAATGTTTATTGCAACATAAAGACACGGGAGAATTAAAAACATTATAACCCCAAGGGCGAAGTAGAAGAAAACAGATTCCTCTAGTGGTAATTGAAAAAGGAGAATGATTGTTGAGATAGTAAGGATAAGGACAAGAATCAGAACTGAATTAAGCATTTTCACAATCTTTTAAGTTTGGGAATTGAGTATAGGAGTGGTAAAAATAATGGAACGGAAGAAGTTAATTTATAGTGAAATAATCGATAAAGAAATCAAGGCAGATTTCTGCATTTATTTAGAGAGATCCTAATTTCCTGACTTATCGAAGAATCAAATCTTTTAGATTTCGAAGATTTCTTTAAATCCCTTGAATTCCGGAAATTCAACCAAGACAACGTCAAAAGTTAAGACGCACCTCATTTTCTAAATTCAACCCTAACTATGTCAAAAGTTAAGTCTCTATCTCAATCTTTTGTGATAGCTTCACTCGAACTCTTCGAGTAGTCGAATTATTTTATCCATATTACTCTATGGTAATAAAACTGTATTTATCAACTCATATTCGTCATGAAAACATACTTGTTGTCAGCCATGACCATCCCGATCAAATTTTGGGACGAAATTTCTTTAACGGGTAGGTACTGTGACGACCCGAAAATTTCCGACCAAATTTAAACTTAATCTTTATATGATTCTGATAAGCAAAGTCTGTGGTGTTGAGCCTGAAAATTTTGGAATTTGTTTACATGAATGCATTTAAACCTTTGACTATTCCCGACGATTCACGAACAATTTTGTGTAAATAAATATGTATATGTATATATATGTATATATATAAATAAATATAACTATGTATATAATATTTTAAATTGATAAAGTACACTTTAATCATTTGAATTAAAAATGTAATATAATAAATAGAATTACTAAGTTATTATTAAAATGAACATATATATATATATATATATATATATATATATATATATATATGTGAATTCTATATAATGTTTGAATATTAAATATTCAATGTATGTTAGTGATAATGCTAAAAACGAACATATATTTCATAGCATTATTCCTCAAGAAAGACAAGCTTTTAGTTGCAATTGTTCTATTTACAAGTGATATTCGTTTAAATAATAAAAGGTGAAGACAAAAGACAGATTCGACGAATTGAAGACGCAAACGACCAAAAAGCTCAAAAGTACAAAATACAATCAAAAAGGTTCCAATTATTGATAAGAAACGTCTCGAAATTACAAGAGTACAAGATTCAAAACCCAAAGTACAAGATATTAAATTGTACGCAAGGACGTTCGAAAATCCGGAACCGGGACCAGAGTCAACTCTCAACGCTCGACGCAACGAACTAAAAATTACAAGTCAACTATGCACATAAATATAATATAATATTTAAATAATTCTTATAATTATTTAATATATTATATTATTTATAAAACCGTCGGCAGAAGAAAACAACCAAAAATGAGCCTCCCCAGCTGGCCATGCGATCACATGGCCTGGAAGGCATAAATCCATGCGATCGCATGAGCCCCAGTTCCAGCCCACATGCCTATAAAAATCGAGCTTTGGTGCACCACAAATCTATCTATCTTTCTCTTTTCTCATTCATACGCAAAATATATATATATATATATATATTTATAATTTATATTTTAATTTTAATTATAATTCTAATAATAAGGGTATGTTAGCGAATATTGTAAGGGTGTAAGTCGAAATTCTGTCCGTGTAACGCTACGCTATTTTTAATCATTGTAAGTTATGTTCAACCTTTTTACATTAATGTCTCGTAGCTAAGTTATTATTATGCTTATTTAATCCGAAGTAATCATGATGTTGGGCTAATTACTAAAATTGGGTAATTGGGCTTTGTACCATAATTGGGGTTTGGACAAAAGAACGACACTTGTGGAAATTAGACTATGAGCTATTAATGGGCTTTATATTTGTTTAACTAAATGATAGTTTGTTAATGTTAATATAAAGATTTACAATTGGGCGTCCCTATAAATTACCATATACACTCAATCGGACACGATGGGCGGGGTATTTATATGTACGAATAATCATTCATTTAACCGGACACGGGAATGGATTAATAGCCACTAGAATAATTAAAACAGGGGTGAAATTATGTACAATGACACTTGGTATAATTGATAACAAAATATTAAAACCTTGGGTTACACTCAGTCGACATCATGGTGTAATTATTAAATAAAGTATTAAAATCTTGTTACAGTTTAAGTCCCCAATTAGTTGGAATATTTAACTTCGGGTATAAGGATAATTTGAAGAGGACACTCGCACTTTATATTTATGACTGATGGACTGTTATGGACAAAAACCAGACGGACATATTAAATAATCCAGGACAAAGGACAATTAACCCATGGGCATAAAACTAAAATCAACACGTCAAACATCATGATTACGGAAGTTTAAATAAGCATAATTCTTTTATTTCATATTTAATTTCCTTTATTTTATATTTAATTGCACTTCTAATTATCGCATTTTTTATTGTTATTGTATTGCACTTTTAATTATCGTACTTTTTAATTATCGCAAGTTTATTTTATCGCACTTTTATTATTCGCAATTTCATTATCGTTAGTTACTTTATGCTTTAATTTAAGTCTTGTGTTTATTTTTAATATTTTACATTTGGTTTTAACTGTGACTAAAGTTTTAAAATCGACAAACCGGTCATTAAACGGTAAAAATCCCCCTTTATAATAATAATATTACTTATATATATATATATATATATATATATATATATATATATATATATATATATATATATATATATATTTGTATTTTTATAAAAGTAAACTAATATAGCGTTAAGCTTTGTTTAAAAAGATTCCCTGTGGAACGAACCGGACTTACTAAAAACTACACTACTGTACGATTAGGTACACTGCCTATAAGTGTTGTAGCAAGGTTTAAGTATATCCATTCTATAAATAAATAAATATCTTGTGTAAAATTGTATCGTATTTAATAGTATTTTCTGTAAAAATATAAGCTATTTTATATACTACTCTGCTAAAACATCAAGTATTTTTGGCGCAGCTGCCGGGGAACTCTTAAACGCCGGAAGCGCAACGCTAATATAAAAAAAAAGATTTTTAGTTTACTTTTATCAAAATTCGTTTTTATAAAAATACGTTTTAAATATTCGAAAATATAAAAAAGAAAAACAAAAATATAAATATTTTTTTTTTTAGAGTTTGGTAAATATTTAAGTTTTATAAAGTTTCTTTATTTCTATTTTTTTTATTTTGTAAAAATATAAGTTTTATTTAATTAATAAATATATTTTATATTTTACAGCAAAAAACAAAAAAAAAAGTAGTAAAAAACCACTCGGCCCGATCACTGTTGCAGCCCAAAGTGTGGCCCGAATTCGCAAGCCATGCGATCACATGGTAAAACAACTAACACCTCATGCGATCGCATGAGGTGAGTTGACAGGTCTGGTAACCTAGTCCGACCAGTTTAGGGTTTAAATTAATTATAATTATTATTAATTAACCCTAATTAGGGTATTGATATTTTATTATTTAGTTTATTTTGTATTTTTTTTTAGTTTTAATTAATTTTATTTTGTTTTAATAAATTATAAAATTGATACCTTTAAAAATAAATAATATAATATTTTTATAAAAATTTTTACTTTTTACAACTTTAAGTTTATTTTTATATTTTGTAACTTTTTAATCGTTTTAGCGTAATATTTGTATTTTTTCGCTCATACTTAGTTTTAAACTTAGTTTTTGCCATAGTTATTTTTACTTCTAGATTTTTAGGCTTTGCCGTAAAATCCCTTAAGTGCTTTTTCTTTAGACTAAGATTTAGGTACTCTAGAATTTTGCGACACCTTTTTAAGTTTTAGTTTCTTTTTAAGTTATTTCCATTTGGGATTTAGTTTTTCCTGTAAGCTTTAATATTTTTAGACACCTTTTACTATGTATCAATTATCATTCCAATTAGTAATTTCAATTTGCGATTATAATTTTAAGTTAGTTGTAGTAATAAGGTTAGGTTAGTCAAAGTACTTTTAAGTTTTATAAGTTTCTTTAATTTTTCCGTCACCTTTTATTTTTCAACCATTTTTCTTTTCCGATCTTTTTCGACGAACTCTTTTTCTTTCTTATTTCTCGCTATTCTAGTTTTAGGACATAGATTTTTATTCTACTTCTTATCTAAATTTCTTAAAATTACGAAAATTTATTTTAAGTGGTTAAATTAATAGACATCAAAATTTTCTGGTTCGTAGTAATAGTTGGATTTGTACGTGGACCGGGTTATTGGAGCCAAACAGTCCTCAATTATATTGAGACCAAACGAATCCTGCCCCTCTGCTGCATCTTTTGGCTATTCGAAACGTGGGCAAAATCAGAAAAGTCTATTGATTGGATAACTTATTATAATTTTTCTTTCCTTTTTAAAACTAATAGGATATTCAGTGAATGCACCGAGCAAGACGTTCACCACCTTTTGTACGTTCACCACCTGTAACTAGATCAAGACATTTAGCAAATATAACTGCCATTGATTTTTCTTTAGAATCGTCATCCAGTCGACCAAGTACTTCAGTTCAAATTTCCGATAATCCATTTTTTGAACCCGACCTCACAATTGAGAATCCGGAGAATATTCAGGAACGATTCGTAGATCCTGAACCATTAAATTTTCCTCCGGAACCACCAATCATTCAAACAGAGATTGTTGAGGAACGAACCATTAAATCAGAATCCTCTAGTGATTCCGATTCAACAAATTCAATTATGGAGAATCTGGAACCTTTAAGTATGGAAGACCGAATGAGAGCTAAACGCACTGGCCAAGGTCACGCAATTACTCATCCAGACATTAATGCGCCAGATTATGAAATCAAAGGACAAATTCTACACATGGTGACTAATCAATGCCAATTTAGTGGTGCGCCGAAGGAAGATCCAAATTAACATCTACGTACCTTTAATAGGATCTGCACACTATTTAAAATCCGAGAAGTGGAGGATGAACAGATATATCTCATGTTATTTCCCTGGACTTTAAAGGGAGAAGCCAAAGATTGGTTGGAATCTTTACCTGAAGGGGCGATCGATACATGGGATGTTTTAGTTGACAAATTTCTTAAACAATTCTTTCCTGCATCTAAAGCCGTAAGACTTCAAGCAGAAATTGTTACGTTTACACAGAAACCGAATGAAACTCTATATGAGGCATGGACTAGATATGGAAAGTTATTAAGAGGATGTCCGCAACATGGTTTAGACACCTGTCAAATAGTACAAATATTCTACCAAGGATGCGACATCACTACAAGGAAAGACATAGATATAGCAGCTGGTGGTTCTATTATGAAGAAAACCGAAACTGATGCTTACAAAATTATTGATAACACTGCTTCCCACTCACATGAGTGGCACCAAGAAAAAGATATCATTAGATCATCTAAAGCAGCTAGAGCCGATTCTAGCCATGACTTAGATTCCATTTCTGCAAAGATAGATGCTGTGGAGAGACGAATGGAAAAAATGACTAAAGATATTCACTCAATACGAATTAGTTGTGAGCAATGTGGAGGACCACATTTGACAAAAGATTGTCTCAGTATTGAATTAACAATGGAACAAATAGAGAATATTTCATACATAAACCAAAGGCCTGGAAATAATTATCAGAATAATTATCAACCGCCAAGACCGATTTACAATCAAAACCAGAATTATAACAGAAATATTTCATACAACAACCAACAAGGTCCTAGCAATCAACAAGTATCCAATAATACTTACAATCAGCAAAGACCTAATTTTCAAAATAAACCACCACAACAAACCGATGATAAAAAGCCGAATTTAGAAGATATGATGACGAAGCTAGTTGAAACTCAAACACAGTTTTTCACATCTCAGAAACAAACTAATGAACAAAATGCGCAAGCATTTAGAAATCAACAAGCTTCTATTCAAAATCTGGAACAAGAAGTAAGTAACCTAGCAAGGTTAATATGTGAAAGAAAACCGGGAAGTCTACCTAGTGATACAAATGCTAACCCCCGGAATGAAACAGCTAAAGCCATTACCACAAGAAGTGGTACAACACTTAAACCACCAAAAATACCTGTAACTTCTGATGAAACTATTCCTACTCCACAAGAATCACAACCTGATCAAGATAAGGAAAAAGAACCGGTAGTTGAAAAGGTTAATGAAGATAACACAGTTAAGGATAAACCTTATGTTAAACCATACCAACCACCACTTCCTTACCCGAGTAAAATGAAGAAAGAGAAACTTGAAGCCGAGCAATCCAAATTTTTGGATATGTTTAAACAGATAAATGTAAATCTTCCTTTCATTGATGTGATTTCAGGAATGCCTAGATATGCTAAATTATTGAAAGATCTAATCTCAAATAGAAAGAAAATGGAAGAACTCTCGGCTGTTACTATGAATGCTAATTGTTCAGCAGTGCTGTTGAATAAGATACCAGAAAAACTATCTGATCCAGGAAGTTTCACAATTCCATGTTTTCTGGGTAGTCTTAGTTCAATAGAAGCATTGGCAGACTTAAGTGCTAGTATAAATCTAATGCCATATTCACTATACGCTAAACTAGACCTTGGAGAATTGAAACCAACCAGAATAAGCATACAACTAGCCGATAGATCAATAAAATATCCTAGAGGGATAATGGAGAACATGCTAGTTAAAGTTGGTACTTTAGTATTTCCAGTAGATTTTGTTAAAGGAATAAGTCCTTCGTATTGCACACATAAAATCCTTATGGAAGAAGGTCATAAAACGTATGTGCAACGCCAATGAAGACTAAATCCTAATATTCAAGATGTAGTTAAGAAAGAGATTATTAAACTGCTAGATGCAGGTCTAATTTATCCAATCTCTGATAGTCCATGGGTAAGCCCAGTTCAATGCGTGCCTAAGAAGGGTGGCATGACTGTCATTACAAATGAGAAAAATGAGCTTATTCCTACTAGGACTGTAACAGGATGGCGTGTATGTATTGATTATAGAAAATTAAATGACGCCACCAGAAAAGATCACTTTCCCTTACCTTTCATTGATCGAATGTTGGAAAGATTAGCCGGAAATAGTTACTATTGTTTTCTAGATGGATTTTCCGGATATTTTCAAATTCCAATAGCACCCGAGGACCAAGAGAAAACCACATTCACGTGCCCTTATGGTACTTTTGCTTACAAACGCATGCCATTTGGACTTTGCAACGCCCCTGCAACCTTTCAAAGGTGTATGATGGCGATTTTTCACGACATGATAGAAGAATGCATGGAAGTTTTCATGGATGACTTTTCAGTCTTCGGTGATACATTTGAATCATGTCTAGTTAATCTGGAACGAATGCTTATTAGATGCGAACAATCAAATCTAGTACTTAATTGGGAGAAATGCCATTTCATGGTTAAAGAAGGCATCGTTCTTGGACATAAAATTTCAAAAGAAGGAATTGAAGTGGATAGAGCTAAAGTGGATGTAATTGCTAAACTTCCACATCCCACCAATGTTAGAGGAATTAGGAGTTTTCTAGGGCATGCCGGTTTTTACCGACGTTTCATAAAAGATTTTTCTAAAATTGCCACTCCTATGAATAAACTCCTAGAAAAGGATGCTCCATTCATCTTTTCAGATGAGTGTATCAAATCTTTTAATATTCTTAAAGAAAAACTCACTAATGCGCCGATCATGATAACACCAAATTGGAATCTACCATTTGAACTAATGTGCGATGCAAGTGATTTTGCAATGGGAGCCGTTTTAGGACAAAGGATTGAAAAACGATTTCAACCTATATATTATGCTAGTAAGACGTTACAAGGAGCACAAACGAACTATACAACTACTGAAAAAGAAATCCTTGCTATTGTCTTTGCTTTTGACAAATTTCGATCATATCTCGTTCTAGCAAAAACGGTGGTCTATACCGACCATTCTGCTCTTAGATACCTATTTTCAAAACAAGATGCTAAACCAAGATTAATCCGTTGGATCTTACTCTTACAAGAGTTTGATATTGAAATCCGAGAAAAAAGAGGAGCAGAAAATCTCGCCGCTGATCATCTTTCTCGTCTTGAAAATCCCGAATTAGAAGTTCTAAATGAATCGGCCATACAAGACAACTTTCCTGATGAATATCTATTGAAGATAGATTATAAAGAAATCCCATGGTTTGCAGACTATGCAAACTACTTAGTTTGTGGATTCCTTGAAAAAGGATTATCGTACCAAAGACGAAAGAAATTCTTCAGTGATATAAAACACTATTTTTGGGAAGATCCACATCTATTTAAAAGTTGTCCCGATGGAATAATACGCCGATGTGTATTTGGAGATGAAGCTAGTAAAATATTAAACCATTGTCACACAGGACCAACAGGAGGGCATTATGGGCCTCAACTAACAGCAAGAAAAGTTTATGATGCTGGATTCTATTGGCCTACAATTTACAAAGACGCACACCTTCTTTGCAAATCATGTGATGCTTGTCAAAGGGCCGGAAAAATAAGTCAACGTGATGAAATGCCACAAAATGTCATCCAAGTATGTGAAGTATTTGACATTTAGGGTATTGACTTTATGGGTCCATTTCCAAAATCTCATAATAATCTATATATACTCGTAGCCATTGATTATGTATCTAAATGGGCGGAAGCACAAGCTTTCCCAACTAATGATGCACGAGTTGTAATCAACTTTTTAAAACGTCTTTTTGCAAGGTTTGGAACACCGAAAGCTTTAATAAGTGATCGGGGTACTCATTTCTGTAATAATCAACTTGAGAAAGTTCTTAAAAGATATGGAGTAACTCATAAAATCTCCACCGCATATCATCTACAAACAAGTGGACAAGTTGAAAATACCAACCGAGCTTTAAAACGTATTCTAGAGAAAACCGTAGGATCAAATCCGAAGGAATGGTCCATTAAATTGGAGGATGCACTCTGGGCTTTTAGAACAGCCTACAAAACTCCAATTGGAACCACACCTTTTAGACTTGTTTATGGAAAAGCATGTCATCTTCCAGTAGAAATTGAACATAAAGCATTTTGGGCTTTGAAGACATGTAATCTTGATTTACATGAAGTCGGACGTCTACGATTAAGTCAACTAAACGAATTAGAAGAATTAAGACATGAAGCATACGAAAATTCATTAATCTATAAGGAAAGAACGAAGAAATGGCATGATAAAAGAATCAGAAGTTCAAAAGAATTTAAAGAAGGAGACAGAGTTCTTCTTTTCAATTCACGATTCGAGCTATTTCCTGGAAAATTGAAATCAAGATGGTCTGGACCATTCATAGTCAAAAGAGTTTTCCCATACGGAACGATAGAATTAATAAATTCAAATGGGATTGAATTTAAAGTTAATGGTCACAGAGTTAAACATTACATACATGGTCCGATGAAAGTCGACAACGAAGTTAATCACAATTTCGACACCACAGCTAACTAAGTGTGGGGAGAATCAAGTCTTTAAAGGATAATATGTATTTCTGTTAGAGTTAGATTGTCTGTTTTCGTGTAGTTCTCGAAAATGGAACCCGAATAGTCTTTCCCTAGCAGACCCTAAAGAACTAGTCTTCTCCCCCCATTCTGAATTTTTATTTTTTTTAGGTTTTTACGAAATGAAGACTGCCTGTGAACTAAACCATGGTCTAATGCTACACGCTTTGATCACTAAACGTAATAATGACATACTACCGAGTGAATTAGTATCAGTAATCAGAGAAAGAATGGACGGAGTTAGAAAAGAATCCAGATGCGAAGATAATAAATTGCAATTTGGTAAAGGAAAATCAAAATCCGCAGCGAAAAGAAGAGCACGACACCTAGAAAGATGTCACAAATGCGGAAAATGGTCACATGGAGGTAAATGTTCAAATAATCAAACCTATTTAAATACCGAATTTGTTACTTTATGCAGAGACGGACCGTTCATATGTTTAGAAGAAAAGACACTGAATGCTCGAGGTTACGCCTATGTAGCCATGGAAAACCAATTAAACCGACTATCTTATGAATGGGATAGATCATATAACTAAGAAATCTATTTCACAAGTATGTCTGTACAGTTTTTATTTTTATTTTTAACCTTTTGATAATAAACGCTAATTTGTTCGCTAAAAAGTATTAAATTGGTATTGAATAAAATTAGGTTTGGCGACCGAAATTATTGATATCATTCAAAAATTTATTACATCACTGCGAAATTTAACGTTTATTCTTAAGGTATAAATATCTTTAATCAATCAACCCAAAATATTTCAAAAATTCGTCATGAGTTAAATTAGGTTTTGGAACCGAAATTACTTTACCGAAAAGAGGGGCGCATATTTTTGATAATATTTGATTGATTAAAGTGGGATAAAAAGCCAAAAAGATTTTTAATTTTATTTTTACCATGTTTTTAAAATTAATATTTAAATCTTAAATTAATATTGTAAACTTTGTAAAAACAATATTTTTAAAAATGTAAATATTTGAAAAATTAATATAAGTTTGGTGTGAATTTATAATGTGAATTTTTAAAATTAAGTTTGGTGTGAATTTTTAATTTTTAAAATATGAATTTTTAATTTTATGCATTTCAAATTTTAAGTTTGGTGTGAATTTTTAATATTAATTTTGAATTTTATATTTAAGTTGTGTGAATTTAAAAACAAAAATTTACTTTATCTCATTAAGTTAAAAATATGATTTTTAAAATTCTTCGTAAGTTGAAGACTAGGTCTTTGAACCGAAATTGCTTTACCCGAGGAAGGGACGAGAACTTTTATTATCATTATTTTTAATTTTATTGAATTAAAGTATGCCAAAAACATTAAAAAAAAAACCCAAAAATCTTTACTTTCAAAAACCGCGCTTTGATTTGACAAATTTTAAAATTTTGTCGAGGGACAGACTAGGACAACGATCCGAAACGCCCTCGCTCCTAAAGGAAAACAAAATTTTTAAAATTTAATTA
Organism: Rutidosis leptorrhynchoides; assembly: GCF_046630445.1. Lineage (NCBI taxonomy): Eukaryota > Viridiplantae > Streptophyta > Magnoliopsida > Asterales > Asteraceae > Rutidosis > Rutidosis leptorrhynchoides. The sequence goes on along the minus strand of NC_092337.1, from coordinate 374,632,871 downwards.
ATTAGAAGTTTTTATAAAGCATAAGGTTTTATAAAATAAAAAAAAAAAAAAAAAAAAAACCTGAAAACACTGTAGCCGGCACCCCATGCGATCGCATGGGTTTTACACTTCAACTCCATGCGATCGCATGGAGCTGAAATCCAGGCCTGATACATACAGCAGCCTGTTCTGTCTTCCTCACCACAACACACACACATTCACGAAACTCACCCAAAAATTCACCAATTTTCGCCATTTTTCCACCATAATTCGTCATTTTTCTTGCTCTAATCATGCCTAGATTCTCATTCTTCAGCAAATTGGTAAAAATTACACCCCTAAACTCTATAAATTCCTAGTTTTTGTGATAATTACCAATTTTTTACCTAATGCAATTTTGTTAATTTCTAGTGTAATTAGTGTTAAATTGTTAGTATTTTATGCATGTATAACCTAGATTGATGCTATTTAACATGATTTGAAGCCAAAAACTTTAAAATTTTTAGAAATCTAGGGTTTGTGTTCTTGAGCAATTTGGGGCTTTTTGATATAAACAGGTTATGGCCGATTTTTGTCATGAATTATTGTTAAATTGAGTAGTGTAACATGTTTAGATAGTTAAATGATCCAAACAATGATCCTAAACATGATTTTTGGAGATTAAAGTGGACTTTTTAAGTCCAAAATTCATGAACTTGATTAATTTGATATATTTGCCATTTGAGACTTGTTTAATTATTAATAATGAATATTTTGACATGTTATTTGAGTTAAATGCTTATGAATTTTGTATACATTTTCATATGTGCTTATTTGAAAAGTGTAGAATTGTGAAAAATTGTGAAAATGTGTATAAGTTTAATTTTGATTTAACATGTTATAGTGATTGTTTTAAGTTGTTATTTTGCTAAAACTAATGCATATTTGGATGCACAATTTTTGTGTTTAATGTGTTTTACAGAGAGCCGATACTAGAGGTTCAGGAGCATCATCATCTAGACGACCAGCACCAGCACCAGAACCAGAACCAGAAATGCAACACGAACAAGAACCACAACAGGAACAACAACAGCCTGATCAGCACATACCTTATTATGATCCAGTACAGTTTGTTGAAGAATTCATAGTATTCCCAATGAGGCCGCCAGTAGAATTCCCAACGATTCCTGAGCACACTCAACATCCTAATCTGAGATTTGATAGAAGATGGAGAGATTACGAGACATATCAAATGAACAAATTCAAATTGGTAACAAAAAATGTAGAGGTGCCAAGGGTAATTGATTGGGCCCCTTTGGAAACAGTCCATCTAGCTGACCGTGTTAGACAGCTTTTAGTTCAAAGGTATGGCAGTTCTTCTTTTACAGATTGGGAACGTCTTTTCACCATTCGTAGACCTGTATATAAGGAATGGTGTGTTGAGTTGATGAGTACTGTATCACTTGATACAAATATAGTTAGGATAGATGATAGAAGATTTCTTAGGTTTATCCTTGGCGGTAGGATGTACAGAATGTCCATGCTGGACATGGCCAGGGCCTTACAGATATATACTCCTGGTGAGTTGCTATTACCCGATTGTACAAACTTGATTCATTATGGTGAACGGGTAGATAGTAACTTTGACGCTGACGCCATTTGGAGGTGTATGTCACATTTTGATGTTTTTACACGAGCAGGAGGACACTCCTATACACATATTGACAGAGCCGAGCTTCGTATTATTCATAGATTTTTGGCTAACTCGATTACACAAAGAGGTCATAATAAAGAAAAAATTACCTTATATGATTTATTCTACCTAAAGTGTATTCGGGATCCTAGAAGCTTTGTCAATATCCCTTACTGTGTTGCTTTTTATTTATCTAAAATGGTAGAGGGAATGCAGGATGGGAGTATAATAGGAGGAGGTATTTTTGTTACTCTCATTGGAGAGTATTTAGGTGTTGATAGGAACCAAGGGGGTCCATTACAGATTTGTAGAGAACAGGTTGAGCCCTTAGGATTGAAAGTTTATGTGGGTGCTAAGGTATTGAAAAGTAGACGTAACCAGGCAGTACCCTGTGAGGGATCTCATCCTCAGGTAGAGAGAGGCTCAGACGAGGAAATGGAGGAGGCGGAAGACATTAGGGATGTCTTTCGAGATGCTATTCTTGACGTCCACATTCGTATAGATGAGGAAGCAATGACGAACGCGGCAAGACATAGTATGTATGAGCAGTGGAACTCCGAGCGAGTATACAAGGATTATAGGCGACGCCAACACGATAGCTGGTTAGTTCATCAGCACCAAATCATGAGCCAGCTATCATATCAGGTACCAAATAACTATGTACCTACTCGACCTGCTCATTTTCCGCCACATAGCCCCGATATCCGACCACCCTTTAACCGGTATGACTATAACCAAGCCTATCAGAACACCTATAACCAACAATGGAACCCACCCGATGAGATGAACTGGAACCCCTATCCAGACTGATTTAGTTCCATTTGATTATTTTTATGATTATTATGTTTTTATCTTTTGACTTTTTCATGTTTAAACTTATGTTATTGGATAAATTTGTGTAATTTTTATTATTTTATTATTATTGTGTACTAATATTTCATATTTAGAATTTGAAAGTGGGATATTAAGTCCCATTTCAAATTGCCATGCATGATTATACTTGTATGTATGTATATTGTCGATTGTTCAAAATAGGGTAAAACAGCGCATTTTCAAAGACTGGCATTAATTTCAGCAAAAGCTACTAATTTTGACGACAAGATGACAAATAAATGTGATGTAACAACAGACGAAATGAACAAATGCTATGCACCATTTATCATTCAGCAAACAAACGCCAATATATTTGGAAACTTTGGTAAAATTTAATCATTTCTACGCTAATCACCCTCAATAATTTAAATTGTACTGATTTCTTGCAAATGAGGGCATTGCAAGATCTTAAGTATGGGAAGGGGTTAAATTCTTTCGGATTTTTAAAATATTTATCTTTATACACTTGGTTACCATTAAAAAATACTAGTAACGTAGTAGTTGTATTAGAATCTAGTGCTCTCTGATAATAAAGAACAGCCCTAGTCTTATATACTGACTACCCAATTCTAGTAAAATTTTTCAAAATTTTTAATTAAATGAACTCAAAATCATGTTTATACATATTTATGAACGATAAAAGTAGGTGTTAACACCGAAATTATTGTAACCTCGGAAAGGACATAAATTGAGAAACAAACCAAAATGTTGAAATTCATTTAAAATGGAATAGAGAACGATAAAAAAGAAAATAAAATCCAAGTGTGGGAAAAATTACCAAGTTATCTTAAACATATGTCACATATTTCTGTAACAAATAACTGAAAATACTTTTGCTTTGGACTAAACTAAACTATTTTACCCGATGAAAGAAAAGAAGAGATGGATCTACACGATGAATCAATTCCATCATTAAAAGGAAGTAAAGTCTTCCGAAAAAGACACGCGCTTCTTGATTTAGGTCAAGAAGTTGTCGTCCAGACCAGCTGTAGGTTGACGAAAAATTCAGAAAAGTCATCACTAAAATCAGCAGGAAATCCACAGACCTCAGCATTAAACAGGGTCGCCAAGTGGTCAGATTTATCCTAACCATGAGAAGGATTTATCTCGTACAATGGGGGGGGCACCATGCAAATTAGCTGGATAAGACTAATGAATCAGATCCCCAGAAAGGATAATCTCCTTACTGATTAAAAATCAGCTTTTAAGACTGATATTACTCAATCCTAGAGATTGACCTTAAAGATTGAGAATTACAAACTCATGGAATTCAATGATATCTAAACTCGAGCTTGAACGAGCAAATATTTTGATCAAAAATTACAAACCGATTTGTTTTCTGAAAACCCTATTTTCAATGCGTTCATTACCATTGAACGTAAAATCCTAGGAATTCACCTGGAATTCATTAGGTCACCTGAACTAAATCGGGTGTCAACCGTAAGAACGGTGGTTGCATAGCATGGTCAAAGACAGGACCTTGTGCCAGACCGAAAAATTATAAGGGTGAGCTTTACTATTGCTCCTACCAAGGATAGTAATTGCGTCTGACACGTTATAGACCATAATTAAAAGCATGTCAGGGGACATTGCCTTAACAGTTGCTTGTTCAACGCTTTCCTTTACAACCGGACGGTAGTTTACCGAAAGGTAATATACGGGACAAGTAAACTGGACGTGTTGCTTTCCAAATACAAGGTTAGCAAGTGGGTGACACAAAACCGCAAGTTTTGAGCTAAAATTTTCAAATCTGAAAACCACCAAACCCACAAAAATATTTTGCAAACACCGGTAAAGGGTTATTCCGAAAAACTTATCTAGGGTAAAAACTAGATTTAATTTTCAAAAGATCAAATGTTTTCATAAAGATCCAATTTCCTTAATGGATCTAAATTTTTATAGTCGTGTGGGACTGTAAACCATATCGTTACTACCATTGTTTATACCGCCGTATAGAAATCACTGATGTACAAAGTGTGAAGAATAAAGAAGTGATTCTAGTATTTCAAAACGATATTGCTTGAGGACAAGCAACGCTTAAGTGTGGGAATATTTGATAATGCTAAAAACGAACATATATTTCATAGCATTATTCCTCAAGAAAGACAAGCTTTTAGTTGCAATTGTTCTATTTACAAGTGATATTCGTTTAAATAATAAAAGGTGAAGACAAAAGACAGATTCGACGAATTGAAGACGCAAACGACCAAAAAGCTCAAAAGTACAAAATACAATCAAAGAGGTTCCAATTATTGATAAGAAACGTCTCGAAATTACAAGAGTACAAGATTCAAAACGCAAAGTACAAGATATTAAATTGTACGCAAGGACGTTCGAAAATCCGAAACCGGGACCAGAGTCAACTCTCAACGCTCGACGCAACGAACTAAAAATTACAAGTCAACTATGCACATAAATATAATATAATATTTAAATAATTCTTATAATTATTTAATATATTATATTATTTATAAAACCGTCGGCAGAAGAAAACAACCAAAAATGAGCCTCCCCAGCTGGCCATGCGATCGCATGGCCTGGAAGGTATAAATCCATGCGATCGCATGAGCCCCAGTTCCAGCCCACATGCCTATAAAAATCGAGCTTTGGTGCACCACAAATCTATCTATCTTTCTCTTTTCTCATTCATACGTAAAATATATATATATATATTTATAATTTATATTTTAATTTTAATTATAATTCTAATAATAAGGGTATGTTAGCGAATATTGTAAGGGTGTAAGTCGAAATTCTGTCCGTGTAACGCTACGCTATTTTTAATCATTGTAAGTTATGTTCAACCTTTTTACATTAATGTCTCGTAGCTAAGTTATTATTATGCTTATTTAATCCGAAGTAATCATGATGTTGGGCTAATTACTAAAATTGGGTAATTGGGCTTTGTACCATAATTGGGGTTTGGACAAAAGAACGACACTTGTGGAAATTAGACTATGAGCTATTAATGGGCTTTATATTTGTTTAACTAAATAATAGTTTGTTAATGTTAATATAAAGATTTACAATTGGGCGTCTCTATAAATTACCATATACACTCAATCGGACACGATGGGAGGGGTATTTATATGTACGAATAATCGTTCATTTAACCGAACATGGGAATGGATTAATAGCCACTAGAATAATTAAAACAGGGGTGAAATTATGTACAAAGACACTTGGTATAATTGATAACAAAATATTAAAACCTTGGGTTACACTCAGTCGACATCCTGGTGTAATTATTAAACAAAGTATTAAAATCTTGTTACAGTTTAAGTCCCCAATTAGTTGGAATATTTAACTTCGGGTATAAGGATAATTTGACGAGGACACTCGCACTTTATATTTATGACTGATGGAATGTTATGGACAAAAACCAGACGGACATATTAAATAATCCAGGACAAAGGACAATTAACCCATGGGCATAAAACTAAAATCAACACGTCAAACATCATGATTACGGAAGTTTAAATAAGCATAATTCTTTTATTTCATATTTAATTTCCTTTATTTTATATTTAATTGCACTTCTAATTATCGCATTTTTTATTGTTATTGTATTGCACTTTTAATTATCGTACTTTTTAATTATCGCAAGTTTATTTTATCGCACTTTTATTATTCGCAATTTCATTATCGTTAGTTACTTTATGCTTTAATTTAAGTCTTGTGTTTATTTTTAATATTTTACATTTGGTTTTAACTGTGACTAAAGTTTTAAAATCGACAAACCGGTCATTAAACGGTAAAAATCCCCCTTTATAATAATAATATTACTTATATATATATATATATATATATATATATATATATATATATATATATATATATATATATATATATATTATATTTTTATAAAAGTAAACTAATATAGCGTTAAGCTTTGTTTAAAAAGATTCCCTGTGGAACGAACCGGACTTACTAAAAACTACACTACTGTACGATTAGGTACACTGCCTATAAGTGTTGTAGCAAGGTTTAAGTATATCCATTCTATAAATAAATAAATATCTTGTGTAAAATTGTATCGTATTTAATAGTATTTTCTGTAAAAATATAAGCTATTTTATATACTACTCTGCTAAAACATCAGTTAGTATATATTATATAATAATAAGATGTAATATTAATTAGTTTAATTGTATGTTAAATTATAATTGTTATAGTAATACCTTCAGTACTAATATCTAAATTAGTATTCTTAATATAAAAATATATATATATATTTATATAAATTGTTATACTATCATTATCACTAATATTATTATAATTTATATTATTATTAATAGCATTACTAATATTAGTATTATCATTTTAATTTTTATTACTATATTCTTAGTAGCATTTTGATAAAATTATTATTAATATTACTAGTATTATATTTCTATTATTATTATTATTATTATTATTATTATTATTATTATTATTATTATTATTATTATTATTATTATTATTATTATTATTAGTAATTAGTAATTATATTAAAATTTATCACATTCACAGATTTATTAATAAATTCATATTACTAATCCATATTACAAAATGTAATATAACAGATATATATAAACCAATATATAAATATAGTAATATAAATACTGTTATATAAATAGATATATAAAACAGAGTTATTAATATATATATATACAGATTTATATACAAAAACGAATACAGATAGATTATTACGGATTCTGTTACAGGTCTTGATCAACTTTATTAGTATTATTTTCTGTCGCAAATCTGGTTATCAAATCGAATTTATCACTGATATAAAAATAAAGAAATTGGACATCAAAGTCCATAACTTGTACGATTTAATTGTAGCTTTTATATGTTTCAAATTTTTTTATTTGTTTTATCTTCTTGATTGAAACATCCTGTCGATCTAAATTCACCATAAATCAATGGATGCCAGTTGTTAAACGAATTCATTCTACTTTCTGTCATCAATCATCAATCACAACTGTTACTAATTGTTAAGTCCTGATAAATTTTATAAATTTTCAATTTGAAGCTCGTTATCCCTGTTTGAAAAACTTTTTAGCCATAATTCGATTTCGAACGAGTTTTTAAATTCTATAAATGCAATTAAGTTAGGAATTTTCTAGTTAATCTATCTTCAAAATCCCATCATCCAATTCCTCGAAACAAAGAGGAATTTCTGAGTCAAAGTTCAATTTGAAAAAAGTCAACAACATTGTTCATCGTAAAATTTGATTTCAATCTGATGTTTTGGGTCCAATTGAGGATACCGAAAGTTTCTTAGAGTGTTTTAAAACATATTTCATTTTGTAAGTTTTGTCTAAAATTGTCTTAAATTCGAAAATGGAATTTGGGATTTGTTTATGTTCTTCGTATACATACAGCAGACCTATATGTTTGATTTTTTTTTATACGTTTTGTTTAGATTACATAAAATAACCATTACAGTTGGTTTACAATGAAGTCTCAATACTTAAATAACACCTTAAGTTCGTTACCTTGGTCCCTGGTCGAGCACTGTTATAAGGAATATGAAGAACAGGAGTAATGGGGTTAATATAATTGGAATGTAAAATAAATCAGAAAACACGCAGCAGCGTAACGGTTTAGAGTGTTAGCGGGTATTCGGGAGGTCATGGGTTCGAGTCCGGTTGTGGCCATTATTTTTGGAAAAAACATTTAAGGTAGCCATTTATTATTTAAATATTATTATTTCTTTATTATTATTATTATTATTGTTATTATTATGATTATTATTAATGTTATTATTATGATTATAAGTATAAGTATTATAAATATGATGATAATAATTATTACTATCATTATTATTATTATAATTGTTGTTATTTTTAGAACTATAGTTATTAAGATTATTATTACTTATATAGGTATTATGATAGAAAGTTCACTTATTATTATTATGATCATAACTACAAATATAATTTTTAATGTCATTACTAATATTAATATTATCATTTAAAAATGTAACTTTATCATTTTATTACTAGCATAAGTATTATTATTATTATTATTATTGTGCTTAGGATTATTATCATTATTTAAATAATGAAATTTATTGTTATTCTCATTATTATTAGTATTAGCATCATATTAAAAATTTTATTATTAACATAAGTATTATTATTAATAATACCATTAGTAATAAGGTAGTTATAATTATTATTATTATTATTATTAATAAGTATTAAGTATTTGTAACACCCCGTTTTTCCCCGTACATGATTTATAGGTGTATTGTGTATGTACGATAGGCGTATGAAGGGTTCGGGACATGTCCGGGTGTTGAGGTCTTGTATGCAAGGAAATGAGTCAGACCACGTTGAACGTCGCGGCGTGACAAAAGAGGCCGCGGCGCGGCAATTAACTGGAATCAAGATCAGAAGTTCGATTAAAAATGATTCCAGACCTAGGCAAAGGTCACGGCGCGACATTTAAGGTCGCGGCGCGACGATACGGGCAAACTGGTACTAGATTCTTGTAATTTTAAATAAGGTTCAAGGGCAATTTGGTCATTTTACGTTTGAGCCAGATTTGAGGTTTTAACCTCATCCACTCATTCATTTTCTTTAATTTCGTTTTCCTTTTCTTTCCTATTTTCCTCTCAAAACATAAATTCCTCAAGTTATTCAAGTGGGATTTTGGAAAGGAAGAAGCGGGTTTTGATCTTTGGCGTAGTTGACAAGTTTGTTCTCCTCGTTCTTAGCTACACGGTGATACTAATGGTAAGCTCTAACTCCGAATTTCATTTTCGTGTTCATCATTCAAATTTGGGGCTTTTGATTGTATGATTCATAGATGGAACCCATTTAGTTGTTAATTGGAGATTAACACCAAGATTCGGGTTTGTAAGTGTTAAAGGCGGGTTTTGGGTTGGTTAATGATTTAACCACGTTTAAGACTTGAGAATGGTGTATAACCACTAGTATTACTGATTATTGATGTTTTGGAGACTTTTAGGGTTCTTGTGGTTGACTAATTTTGACTAGAGTCGAAATTAGGGTTTGTTGAAGATTATAACCCGAATGTCGATTCGATGAGGTTTGTAAACTTAAAATGGATTAAGTTGAAGTATAAAACCGAGATAAATATGTTTTGGTGTCAAAACTTGTAAATGGGGAGATTTTGACTTGACGGGTCAAAATTAAGAATTTTGGGCGATTTTGAGAACGATAAGTGTTTAACACTTGTGTTTGGGTTTAATTGGCATATTAGGACCATTTTCACTTGTGTTAGTGAATGTTGGTTAGTTTGGGCTCGGTTTGTGCTTGAAAGTGCATTTGGGTCGAAATTGCACTAAGTGTCGAATTGGGTTGGTTTGTAAATCCAATCTAAGTGTGTTGTTGAATTTGTGATAATGGAATAGGTACTTTCCATTGACGAGTTGCGGATTACTTGGAAGCATTCTTCAAGGCGACAAGGTGAGTGTTAATATCCTATGTGCATATGTATGTGTAGGATGGGTGCGGGTCAGATGAAGTGGTTCTCAGTTATAGAGCCCACTTCACATATATGTAGATTTGATGGACTTGTGTATAGGTCCAATTGGCACGGTTGTGCATTTTGGTTGACCACCTTGGCGAGGTGCACACTTTGTGTGTACGTTATCACATGGGCGTGTGATGTGGATTATATAACCCCAATGGCGAAGGGTTAATATTGTGAGTGGAATAATTATGCGTGTACGTATATAATGTATTTATTTGTGTAGTATGAATGTGGAATTTGTCGCGGTGTTCAAGACACCACATTCTAAGTAATGAGTGGTATTGTCGCGGTGTTTAAGACACCACATTGTCATGTGAGTGGGATATGAATGTGGAATTTATCGCGGTGTTCAAGACACCACATTCTAAGTAACGAGTAGTATTGTCGCGGTGTTTAAGACACTACTCATTGTTGATTGACATGTGGTATTGTCGCGGTGTTTAAGACGCCACGTTGTCATGGGAGTGGAATTGTCGCGTTGTTCAAGACACCACTCATTGTTTTGATCGACATGTGGAATCGTTACGGTGTTCAAGATGCCACATTGTCATGGGGGTGAGTTAGTCGCGGTGTTTAAGACATCACCTGAGGGATTAGTGAATACGCGGAGTAATGTACACTAATGGATGTTATGAACTCTGACGATCTTTCAAGTACCGTTCCCTTGTTCGATTGGTTAACCATGGTTATTGCGTTGTAAGTGTAAGCAATTACGTTATTCGAGTTATATATATATATATATATTTTGTATACGTATAACGTCATTTTGTCGTGATATAGCTAACCCTCCGGGTGTAGTTGATTGGCATTGTTCACATCATTATTGGTGAACTTATATTTTGTTGATGTATCTTTAGCTCGTTGCTTAGTGATCTTACGGTATACTTAAACTAGCTTGCCTTTATGCTTGGATGCTCCGGTATGCGGTATTTGGATATTTGTGTGGCGTGTCCATTTTATGCATGTATATGTATGTAGTATATTCTCACTCATTAAGCGTTATCTTACCCTCCCGTTGTTGATATTTTTATAGGTTCGCATGCTTGGCGGCTCGGGTAAGCTTGGGGATTAGAGATCTTGGCTAGGTTACTTAGAAGATCTTGCTTTTGTACTCGATTAGGATTTGGGTAGCGCAGTTCCAAATCACCATGCTCGGTTTTGTGTAAACGTAACTAGTCGGGTCATAATGATTATAACCGGTTTATAATTTAACTACGTATTATTGTATTGAGAAGTTTAAAGTATTAATGTATGCTTTAAGTTCGTTGAACTTACTTTGGTAACAAATATGTTTTGGTAAATGTGTAATGGGACCTAAAGTATTATTTAACGTATATTAAAAGGAAAAAATTTTATGGGCCGGTTTAATATGGGTTGGGTTGTTTCAAGTGGTATCAGAGCATGGTCTAAGGGATTTAGGTGACTTGAGATAGGTGCCTAGACTTAGACTTGTGTGTGTGCTTAATTTGTTGCGGGACTTGTAGGAGTACGGGTCGGAATGGGTTTAGTTAGTGCCTTGTTTATAGGTTGGACTAACGTTTGTATTAGTAATACGGATATTATTAATATGTTATTGTGTTGTGATGATAATTCTCGCGTGTGTTTATATCGCGTAGAATTTTGTTTGTGTTTGCTTATATCATCGAGCGAGGCAGTCGTTGTACTAACAAGTCGATATGGTGTGTGTGAGTAATAAGGACTTGCAAACCTTATTACGGGTGCAAATCGTGTCTAACAAGTGATGTACGATGAGTGTTTACCAAGATGGGGCGGTGTGGAGTGTGTGTTTTATACGTTCGTGATCTAATCACTTTGCATTCCTTAGAATGGCGACGGGAAGTGGGATCGAGATGAACGATACTGAGTTTAACGCTAGAGTTGCGGCCGCCGTTGCGGAGCAAATGAGTGCGTTTCGAGAAGAAATGGATAAGAAGTACTCCGAACTTCAAAGTAGTGGTGAAATGGAGCGTTGTCTTAAGAGCTTCATGAGGACTAAACCCCCGATGTACGACGAAAAGCCGGATCCTTTGATAAGCACAACTTGGATCTCGGATGTCGAAGGGTGTTTTCGTACTATTGGTTGCCCTTTCGAGAAAAAGACGAGACTCGCTACGAGTTTTTTGCGGGGTAGGGCGAGGGATTGGTTGGATGGTAAGATTGATCTTGTCGGTGGTGAAACGTTTATGGCGTATTCATGGGGTGAGTTTAAGAAGGAATTCTTCGAGGAGTTCCGAACTTCAGCCGACTTGACGGAAATGCGTAATGAGTTGCAAAATTTGCAACAGGGTTCTATGGATTTAAATACTCTCAAGACGACCCTTATGGCGAAGGCTCGTTTTTGTCCGGAGTATTTGGGAAATGATCGTTTGTTGATGGGGGATTTCTATCGGACCTTGAATGATGACTTGAAGAACAAATTAGTCGGGGTCAAGCGAGATCGTTTGCAGAATTATTTAGACTTAGCTAGGGGTTTCGAGTCGTATTCACGATCGAAGAAGGGTGAACCTTCAAGTGGGAGAAGGATTATTTCGTATGGTGCTCCGAGTAAGAGGACTAAGGGTCCGAGTGTGAGCACGGGTGGTACGCGGACTTGTATACCGGATTCTAGTGCATCTAGATGTTACAATTGTGGCATGAGGGGTCACAAGTCTTGGGAATGTTCGGTACCAAAGGGTGATGGTATGGTGTGCTTCAATTGCCAAGAATAAGGACATCGTAAGTCGGAATGTCCCAAGTTAGCGGGGACGGGTGTGGCAAGTGAAATGTCCCGTTCTTATTGATTAAAAACGTTCCATATTAATTGATTTCGTTGAGAGGTTTTGACCTCTATATGAGACGTTTTTCAAAGACTGCATTCATTTTTAAAACAAACCATAACCTTTATTTCATAAATAAAGGTTTAAAAAGCTTTACGTAGATTATCAAATAATGATAATCTAAAATATCCTGTTTACACACGACCATTACATAATGGTTTACAATACAAATATGTTACATCGAAATCAGTTTCTTGAATGCAGTTTTTACACAAAATCATACAAACATGGACACCAAATCTTGTCCTTATTTTAGTATGCAACAGCGGAAGCTCTTAGTATTCACCTGAGAATAAACATGCTTTAAACGTCAACAAAAATGTTGGTGAGTTATAGGTTTAACCTATATATATCAAATCGTAACAATAGACCACAAGATTTCATATTTCGATACACATCCCATACATAGAGATAAAAATCATTCATATGATGAACACCTGGTAACCGACATTAACAAGATGCATATATAAGAATATCCCCATCATTCCGGGACACCCTTCGGATATGATATAAATTTCGAAGTACTAAAGCATCTGGTACTTTGGATGGGGTTTGTTAGGCCCAATAGATCTATCTTTAGGATTCGCGTCAATTAGGGTGTCTGTTCCCTAATTCTTAGATTACCAGACTTAATAAAAAGGGGCATATTCGATTTCGATAATTCAACCATAGAATGTAGTTTCACGTACTTGTGTCTATTTTGTAAATCATTTATAAAACCTGCATGTATTCTCATCCCAAAAATATTAGATTTTAAAAGTGGGACTATAACTCACTTTCACATATTTTTACTTCGTCGGGAAGTAAGACTTGGCTACTGGTTGATTCACGAACCTATAACAATATATACATATATATCAAAGTATGTTCAAAATATATTTACAACACTTTTAATATATTTTGATGTTTTAAGTTTATTAAGTCAGCTGTCTTCGTTAGTAACCTACAACTAGTTGTCCACAGTTAGATGTAAAGAAATAAATTGATAAATGTTATCATGAATCAATCCACGACCCAGTGTATACGTAATCTCAGTATTGATCACAACTCAAACTATATATATTTTGGAATCAACCTCAACCCTGTATAGCTAACTCCAACATTCACATATAGAGTGTCTATGGTTGTTCCGAAATATATATAGATGTGTCGACATGATAGGTCGAAACATTGTATACGTGTCTATGGTATCTCAAGATTATATAATATACAATACAAGTTGATTAAGTTATGGTTGGAATAGATTTGTTACCAATTTTCACGTAGCTAAAATGAGAAAAATTATCCAATCTTGTTTTACCCATAACTTCTTCATTTTAAATCCGTTTTGAGTGAATCAAATTGATATGGTTTCATATTGAACTCTATTTTATGAATCTAAACAGAAAAAGTATAGGTTTATAGTCGGAAAAATAAGTTACAAGTCATTTTTGTAAAGGTAGTCATTTCAGTCGAAAGAACGACGTCTAGATGACCATTTTAGAAAACATACTTCCACTTTGAGTTTAACCATAATTTTTGGATATAGTTTCATGTTCATAATAAAAATTATTTTCTCAGAATAACAACTTTTAAATCAAAGTTTATCATAGTTTTTAATTAACTAACCCAAAACAGCCCGCGGTGTTACTACGACGGCGTAAATCCGGTTTTACGGTGTTTTTCGTGTTTCCAGGTTTTAAATCATTAAGTTAGCATATCATATAGATATATAACATGTATTTAGTTGATTTTAAAAGTCAAGTTAGAAGGATTAACTTTTGTTTGCGAACAAGTTTAGAATTAACTAAACTATGTTCTAGTGATTACAAGTTTAAACCTTCGAATAAGATAGCTTTATATGTATGAATCGAATGATGTTATGAATATCATTACTACCTTAAGTTCCTTGGATAAACTTACTAGAAAAAAGAAAAATGGATCTAGCTTCAGCGGATCCTTTGATGGCTCGAAGTTCTTGAAGCAGAATCATGACACGAAAACAAGTTCAAGTAAGATCATCACTTGAAATAAGATTGTTATAGTTATAGAAATTGAACCAAAGTTTGAATATGATTATTACCTTGTATTAGAATGATAACCTACTGTAAGAAACAAATATTTCTTGAGGTTGGATGATCACCTTACAAGATTGGAAGTGAGCTAGCAAACTTGAAAGTATTCTTGATTTTATGTAACTAGAACTTGTAGAATTTATGAAGAACACTTAGAACTTGAAGATAGAACTTGAGAGAGATCAATTATATGAAGAAAATTGAAGAATGAAAGTGTTTGTAGGTGTTTTTGGTCGTTGGTGTATGGATTAGATATAAAGGATATGTAATTTTGTTTTCATGTAAATAAGTCATGAATGATTACTCATATTTTTGTAATTTTATGAGATATTTCATGCTAGTTGCCAAATGATGGTTCCCACATGTGTTAGGTGACTCACATGGGCTGCTAAGAGCTGATCATTGGAGTGTATATACCAATAGTACATACATCTAAAAGCTGTGTATTGTACGAGTACGAATACGGGTGCATACGAGTAAAATTGTTGATGAAACTGAACGAGGATGTAATTGTATGCATTTTTGTTAAGTAGAAGTATTTTGATAAGTGTCTTGAAGTCTTTCAAAAGTGTATGAATACATATTAAAACACTACATGTATATACATTTTAACTGAGTCGTTAAGTCATCGTTAGTCGTTACATGTAAATGTTGTTTTGAAACCTTTAGGTTAACGATCTTGTTGAATGTTGTTAACCCATTATTTATTATAACAAATGAGATGTTAAATTGTTATATTATCATGATATTATGATATATAATATATCTTAGTATGATATATATACAGTTAAATGTCGTTACAACGATAATCGTTACATATATGTCTCGTTTCGAAATCATTAAGTTAGTAGTCTTATTTTTACATATGTATTTCATTGTTAATACACTTAATAATATATTTACTTATCATTTAACATAATTAACCAAGTGTATCAATCTCTTAATATGATTCATATGTACCTAGTAAGACGTTGTTATAACGATAATCGTTATATATATCGTTTTCGAGTTTCTTAAATTAATAGTCTCATTTTTATGTATATAACTCATTGTTAAAATACCTAATGAGATACATACTTATAATAAAATCATGTTAACTATATATATAACCATATATATGTCATCGTATAGTTTTTACAAGTTTTAACGTTCGTGAATCACCGGTCAACTTGGGTGGTCAATTGTCTATATGAAACCTATTTCAATTAATCAAGTCTTAACAAGTTTGATTGCTTAACATGTTGGAAACACTTAATCATGTAAATAACAATTTCATTTAATATATATAAACATGGAAAAGTTCGGGTCACTACAGTACCTACCCGTTAAATAAATTTCGTCCCGAAATTTTAAGAAGTTGGAGGTGTTGACGTATCTTCTGGAAATAAGTGCGGGTATTTCTTCTTTATCTGATCTTCTCGTTCTCAGGTGAACTCGGGTCCTCTACGAGCATTCCATCGAACCTTAACAATTGGTATCTTGTTTTGCTTAAGTCTTTTAACCTCACGATCCATTATTTCGACGGGTTCTTTGATAAATTGAAGTTTTTCGTTGATTTGGATTTCATCTAACGGAATAGTGAGATCTTCTTTAGCAAAACATTTCTTCAAATTCGAGACGTGGAAAGTGTTATGTACAACCGTGAGTTGTTGAGGTAACTCAAGTCGGTAAGCTACTGGTCCGACACGATCAATAATCTTGAATGGTCCAATATACCTTGGATTTAATTTCCCTCGTTTACCAAATCGAACAACGCCTTTCCAAGGTGCAACTTTAAGCCTGACCATCTCTCCAATTTCAAATTCTGTATCTTTTCTTTTAATGTCAGCGTAGCTCTTTTGTCGAGTTTAGGCGGTTTTCAACCGTTGTTGAATTTGGATGATCTTCTCGGTTCTTGTATAATCTCCGGACCCGTAATCTGTCTATCCCCCACTTCACTCCAACAAATCAGAGACCTGCACTTTCTACTATAAAGTGCTTCAAACGGCGCCATCTCAATGCTTGAATGGTAGCTGTTGTTGTAGGAAAATTCTGCTAACGGTAGATGTCGATCCCAACTGTTTCCGAAATCAATAACACATGCTCGTAGCATGTCTTCAAGTGTTTGTATCGTCCTTTCACTCTGCCCATCAGTTTGTGGATGATAGGCAGTACTCATGTCTAGACGAGTTCCTAATGCTTGCTGTAATGTCTGCCAGAATCTTGAAATAAATCTGCCATCCCTATAAGAGATAATAGAGATTGGTATTTCATGTCTGGAGACGACTTCCTTCAAATACAATCATGCTAACTTCTCCATCTTGTCATCTTCTCTTATTGGCAGGAAGTGTGCTGATTTGGTGAGATGATCAACTATTACCCAAATAGTATCAAAACCACTTGCAGTCCTTGGCAATTTAGTGATGAAATCCATGGTAATGTTTTCCCATTTCCATTCCGGGATTTCGGGTTGTTGAAGTAGACCTGATGGTTTCTGATGCTCAGCTTTGACCTTAGAACACGTCAAACATTCTCCTACGTATTTAGCAACATCGGCTTTCATACCCGGCCACCAAAAATGTTTCTTGAGATCCTTGTACATCTTCCCCGTTCCAGGATGTATTGAGTATCTGGTTTTATGAGCTTCTCTAAGTACCATTTCTCTCATATCTCCAAATTTTGGTACCTAAATCCTTTCAGCCCTATACCGGGTTCCGTCTTCCCGAATATTAAGATGCTTCTCCGATCCTTTGGGTATTTCATCCTTTAAATTTCCCTCTTTTAAAACTCCTTGTTGCGCCTCCTTTATTTGAGTAGTAAGGTTAGTGTGAATCATTATATTCATAGATTTTACTCGAATGGGTTCTCTGTCCTTTCTGCTCAAGGCGTCGGCTACCACATTTGCCTTCCCCGGGTGGTAACGAATCTCAAAGTCGTAATCATTCAACAATTCAATCCACCTACGCTGCCTCATATTCAGTTGTTTCTGATTAAATATGTGTTGAAGACTTTTGTGGTCGGTATATATAATACTTTTGACCCCATATAAGTAGTGCCTCCAAGTCTTTAATGAAAAAACAACCGCGCCTAATTCCAAATCATGCGTCGTATAATTTTGCTCGTGAATCTTCAATTGTCTAGACGCATAAGCAATCACCTTCGTTCGTTGCATTAATACACAACCGAGACCTTGCTTTGATGCGTCACAATAAATCACAAAATCATCATTCCCTTCAGGCAATGACAATATAGGTGCCGTAGTTAGCTTTTTCTTCAATAACTGGAACGCTTTCTCTTGGTCATCCTTCCATTCAAATTTCTTCCCTTTATGCGTTAATACAGTCAAGGGTTTTGCTATTCTGGAAAAGTCTTGGATGAACCTTCTGTAGTAACCAGCTAGTCCTAAAAACTAGCGTATGTGTTTCGAAGTTTTTGGGGTTTCCCACTTTTCAACAGTTTCTATCTTTGCCGGATTCACCTTAATACCTTCTTTGTTCACTATGTGATCGAGGAATTAAACTTCTTCCAACCAAAATGCACACTTTGAAAACTTAGCGTACAATTCTTCCTTCCTCAATACTTCTAACACCTTTCTCAAATGTTCACCGTGTTCTTGGTCATTCTTTGAGTAAATAAGTATGTCATCAATGAAAACAATGACAAACTTGTCAAGGTATGGTCCACACACTCGGTTCATAAGGTCCATGAACACAGCTGGTGCATTAGTTAAACCAAACGGCATGACCATAAACTCGTAATGACCGTAACGTGTTCTGAAAGCAGTCTTTGGAATATCATCTTCTTTCACCCGCATTTGATGATACCCGAAAGGTAAGTCAATCTTTGAATAAACAGACGAGCCTTGTAGTTGATCAAATAAGTCGTTGATTCTCGGTAGTGGGTAGCGGTTCTTGATGGTAAGTTTGTTCAACCCTCGGTAGTCGATACACAACCTGAATGTACCATCTTTCTTCTTGACAAATAAAACAGGAGCTCCCCACGGTGATGTGGTTGGTCGAATGAAACCACGCTCTAAAAGTTCTTGTAATTGGCTTTGCAGTTCTTTCATCTCGCTGGGTGCGAGTCTGTAAGGAGCACGAGCTATTGGTGCAGCTCCTGGTATAAGATCTATTTGAAATTCAACGGATCGATGTGGGGGTAATCCCGGTAATTCTTTCGGAAATACATCGGGAAATTCTTTTGCAATGGGAACATCATTGATGCTCTTTTCTTCAGTTTGTACTTTCTCGACGTGTGCTAGAACAGCATAGCAACATTTTCTTATTAGTTTTTGTGCCTTCAAATTACTAATAAGATGTAGCTTCGTGTTGCCCTTTTCTCCGTACACCATTATGGGTTCTCCTTCTTCTCGTACAATGCGAATTGCATTTTTATAACATACGATCTCTGCTTTCACCTTCTTCAGCCAGTCCATGCCAACTATTACATCAAAACTCTATAACTCTACTGGTATCAAATCAATCTTAAATATTTCGCTACCCAGTTTAATTTCTCGATTCCGGCATATATTATCTGCTGAAATTAATTTACCGTTTGCTAATTCGAGTAAAAATTTACTATCCAACGGCGTCAATGGACAACTTAATTTAGCACAAAAATCTCTACTCATATAGCTTCTATCCGCACCCGAATCAAATAAAACGTAAGCAGATTTATTGTCAATAAGAAACGTACCCGTAACAAGCTCCGGGTCTTCCTGTGCCTCTGCCGCATTAATATTGAAAACTCTTTCGCGGCCTTGTCCATTCGTGTTCTCCTGGTTCGGGCAATTTCTAATAATGTGGCCCGGTTTTCCACATTTATAACAAACTACATTGGCATAACTTGCTCCGACACTACTTGCTCCACCATTACTCGTTCCGACACCATTTGTTCCTTTCGTTCTATTAACCCCTGGTCCGTAGACCTCACACTTCACCGCACTATGACCATTTCTTTTACACTTGTTGCAAAATTTGGTGCAGAACCCCGAGTGATACTTTTCACACCTTTGGCATAGCTGCTTCTGATTGTTGTTGTTGCGATTGTTATTGTTGTTGGGACGATTGTTGTAGTTGCTGTTGTTGTTGTTGTTGTTGTTGTTGTTGGTGTTGTTGGGCCGTTTGTTGTAGTTGCGATTGATGTTGCGATTGTTGGGATAATTGTTGCGATTATTGTTGTAATTGCTGTTGTTGTTGTATTGGTGATTCTTATCACCATTTTCCTCCCACTTTCTTTTGACTTGCTTCACATTGGCCTCTTCAGTAGTCTGTTCTTTAATTCTTTCTTCAATCTGGTTCACTAGTTTGTGAGCCATTCTACATGCCTGTTGTATGGAGGCAGGCTCGTGTGAACTTATATCTTCTTGGATTCTTTCCGGTAATCCTTTCACAAATGCTTCGATCTTCTCTTCCTCATCTTCGAACACTCCCGAACACAATAGGCACAATTCTGTGAATCGTCTTTCGTACGTGGTAATATCAAATCCTTGGGTTCGTAACCCTCTAAGTTCTGTCTTGAGCTTATTAACCTCGGTTCTGGGACGGTACTTCTCGTTCATCAAGTGCTTGAATGCTGACCACGGTAGTGCGTACGCATCGTCTTGTCCCACTTGCTCTAGATAGGTATTCCACCATGTTAACGCAGAACCTGTGAAGGTATGCATAGCGTACTTCACTTTGTCCTCTTCAGTACACTTACTTATGGCAAACACCGATTCGACCTTCTCGGTCCACCGTTTCAATCCGATCGGTCCTTCGGTTCCATCAAATTCCAAAGGTTTGCAGGCAGTGAATTCTTTGTAGGTGCATCCTACACGATTTCCTGTACTGCTAGATCCAAGGTTATTGTTGCTATGTAGCGCAGCCTATACTGCGGCTATGTTTGAAGCTAGAAAAGTACGGAATTCCTCTTCATTCATATTCACGGTTTGTCGAGTAGTCGGTGCCATTTCCTTCAAAATAGTCAAATGGAACAAGTTAATCATACAGAATATTAAGAGTAGTTAATAGTATTTTGTAGCATTATATGAACTCATTTATAAAAGCTTTTTCTTCATATTAGCGTTTTATAAGTTTAAATTCGGGTAGTACCTACCCGTTAAGTTCATACTTAGTAGCTAATATACAATTCAACTACTACAATTCTATATGAAAAACTGATTATAATAATATTTCGCGTTCAAACTTTTACACAATATTTTACAAACTTACAATACCGCTTATTTTACATATAGCATTAAATATAGCACACAATAAATTTGATACAAGATGGTTGTGAAGATAATTCTAGCTAGTACACAAGTCGTTCAGCAAAGGCAATAAAGACACGTAATTCATACGTCCAGAAACAAGTCATGCATTCTGGTTTTACTAGGATTACTTCCCATCCTTGGTCTTGTGGAACATAACCGTTATGGCTGTTGATAAGACAGCGTGTTGTAACGTCGACAAAGGGACGAGGGTTACGTAATGTCCAACAATCCCGTAACAATCTAAAAACCTCATTTCTTACCCCAATTACTGACTCCGTCACTTGTGGGAACGTTTTGTTTAATAGTTGTAGCCCGATGTTCTTGTTCTCACTTTGGTGAGAAGCGAACATTACTAACCCGTAAGCATAGCATGCTTCTTTATGTTGCATGTAAGCCGCTTTTTCTAAATCATGAAGTCCTATATTCGGATACATTGAGTCAAAATAATTTCTTAACCCGTTGCGTAAAATAGCATTTGGGTTCCCCGCAATATATGCGTCAAAGTAAACACATCGTAACTTATGGGTTTTCCAATGTGATATCCCCCATCTTTCAAACGAAAGTTTCTTATAAACCAAGACATTCTTGGAACGTTCTTCGAATGTCTTACAAACTGATTTCGCCGTAAATAGTTGTGCCGAAGAATTCTGACCGACTCTAGACAAGATTTCATCAATCATGTCTCCGGGTAGGTCTCTTAAAATATTGGGTTGTCTATCCATTTTGTGTTTTTATACTGTAAAATAGACAAGAGTTAGATTCATAAAAAAATACTTATTAATACAAGAAATTTTTACATATATCATAAAGCATAAGCACACTATATTACATATATTACACCACACGAATACAACTATCTTATTCCGACTCGCTCGTTTCTTCTTCTTCGGTTTTGGTTCGTTTTGCCAAGTTTCTAGGGATATATGATGTTCCCCTAATACGAGCCGTTGTTTTCCACATTGGTTTAGAAAAACCTGGTGGTTTAGAGGTTCCCGGGTTATTGTCACAACTTAAGAAATACGGGTGTTGACGATACATAAAAAGTTCATCGGGTTTGGAATCAAATTTCTCTATTTTTATGCCCTTTCCGTTATTGTTCTCTTTTGCCTTATTAAATTGTGTTGGGGTAATTTCTATAACATCATCGGAATCCTTGTTGGGATCAGATTCATCGGAGAATTGGTAATCCTCCCAATACTTTGCTTCCTTGGCGGAAACACCATTGACCATAATTAACTTTGGTCAGTTGGTTGAGGATTTTCTTCTACTTAACCGTTTTATTATTTCCTCCACTGGTTCTATTTCTTCTTCCGGTTCTGATTCTTCTTCCGGTTTCGATTCTTCTTCCGGTTCCGACTCTTCCGGTTCCTCCTCTTCGAGAACTTGTGAATCAGTCCACGAATCATTCCAATTTACATTTGACTCTTCATTATTATTAGGTGAGTCAATGGGACTTGTTCTAGAGGTAGACATCTATCACATAATATCAAACACGTTAAGAGATTAATATATCACATAGTATTCACATGTTAAAAATATATAGTTTCCAACAAAATTTGTTAAGCAATCATTTTTCACGTAAACACGGTCGAAGTCCAGACTCACTAATGCATCCTAACAAACTCGATAAGACACACTAATGCAAAATTCTGGTTCTCTAATACCAACGCTCGGATACCAACTGAAATGTCCCGTTCTTATTGATTAAAAACATTCCATATTAATTGATTTCGTTGCGAGGTTTTGACCTCTATATGAGACGTTTTTCAAAGACTGCATTCATTTTTAAAACAAACCATAATCTTTATTTCATAAATAAAGGTTTAAAAATCTTTACGTAGATTATCAAATAATGATAATCTAAAATATCCTGTTTACACACGACCATTACATAATGGTTTACAATACAAATATGTTACATCGAAATAAGTTTCTTGAATGCAGTTTTTATACCATATCATACAAACATGGACTCCAAATCTTGTCCTTATTTTAGTATGCAACAGCGGAAGCTCTTAGTATTCACCTGAGAATAAACATGCTTTAAACGTCAACAAAAATGTTGGTGAGTTATAGGTTTAACCTATATATATCAAACCGTAACAATAGACCACAAGATTTCATATTTCAATACACATCCCATACATAGAGATAAAAATCATTCATATGGTGAACACCTGGTAACCGACATTAACAAGATGCATATATAAGAATATCCCCATCATTCCGGGACACCCTTCGGATATGATATAAATTTCAAAGTACTAAAGCATCCGGTACTTTGGATGGGGTTTGTTAGGCCCAATAGATCTATCTTTAGGATTCGCGTCAATTAGGGTGTCTGTTCCCTAATTCTTAGATTACCAGACTTAATAAAAAGGGGCATATTCGATTTCAATAATTCAACCATAGAATGTAGTTTCACGTACTTGTGTCTATTTTGTAAATCATTTATAAAACCTGCATGTATTCTCATCCCAAAAATATTAGATTTTAAAAGTGGGACTATAACTCACTTTCACAGATTTTTACTTCGTCGGGAAGTAAGAATTGGCCACTGGTTGATTCACGAACCTATAACAATATATACATATATATCAAAGTATGTTCAAAATATATTTACAACACTTTTAATATATTTTGATGTTTTAAGTTTATTAAGTCAGCTGTCTTCGTTAGTAACCTACAACTAGTTGTCCACAGTTAGATGTACAGAAATAAATCGATAAATATTATCTTGAATCAATCCACGACCCAGTGTATACGTATCTCAGTATTGATCACAACTCAAACTATATATATTTTGGAATCAACCTCAACCCTGTATAGCTAACTCCAACATTCACATATAGAGTGTCTATGGTTGTTCCGAAATATATATAGATGTGTCGACATGATAGGTCGAAATATTGTATACGTGTCTATGGTATCTCAAGATTATATAATATACAATACAAGTTGATTAAGTTATGGTTGGAATAGATTTGTTACCAATTTTCACGTAGCTAAAATGAGAAAAATTATCCAATCTTGTTTTACCCATAACTTCTTCATTTTAAATCCGTTTTGAGTGAATCAAATTGCTATGGTTTCATATTGAACTATATTTTATAAATCTAAACAGAAAAAGTATAGGTTTATAGTCGGAAAAATAAGTTACAAGTCATTTTTGTAAAGGTAGTCATTTCAGTCGAAAGAACGACGTCTAGATGACCATTTTAGAAAACATACTTCCACTTTGAGTTTAACCATAATTTTTGGATATAGTTTCATGTTCATAATAAAAATCATTTTCCCAGAATAACAACTTTTAAATCAAAGTTTATCATAGTTTTTAATTAACTAACCCAAAACAGCCCGCGGTGTTACTACGACGGCGTAAATCCGGTTTTACGGTGTTTTTCGTGTTTCCAGGTTTTAAATCATTAAGTTAGCATATCATATAGATATAGAACATGTGTTTAGTTGATTTTAAAAGTCAAGTTAGAAGGATTAACTTTTGTTTGCGAACAAGTTTAGAATTAACTAAACTATGTTCTAGTGATTACAAGTTTAAACCTTCGAATAAGATAGCTTTATATGTATGAATCGAATGATGTTATGAACATCATTACTACCTTAAGTTCCTTGGATAAACCTACTGGAAAAGAGAAAAATGGATCTAGCTTCAGCGGATCCTTGGATGGCTCGAAGTTCTTGAAGCAGAATCATGACACGAAAACAAGTTCAAGTAAGATCATCACTTGAAATAAGATTGTTATAGTTATAGAAATTGAACCAAAGTTTGAATATGATTATTACCTTGTATTAGAATGATAACCTACTGTAAGAAACAAAGATTTCTTAAGGTTGGATGATCACCTTACAAGATTGGAAGTGAGCTAGCAAACTTGAAAGTATTCTTGATTTTATGTAACTAGAACTTGTAGAATTTATGAAGAACACTTAGAACTTGAAGATAGAACTTGAGAGAGATCAATTAGATGAAGAAAATTGAAGAATGAAAGTGTTTGTAGGTGTTTTTGGTCGTTGGTGTATGGATTAGATATAAAGGAAATGTAATTTTGTTTTCATGTAAATAAGTCATGAATGATTACTCATATTTTTGTAATTTTATGAGATATTTCATGCTAGTTGCCAAATGATGGTTCCCACGTGTGTTAGGTGACTCACATGGGCTGCTAAGAGCTGATCATTGGAGTGTATATACCAATAGTACATACATCTAAAAGCTGTGTATTGTACGAGTACGAATACGGGTGCATACGAGTAAAATTGTTGATGAAACTGAACGAGGATGTAATTGTAAGCATTTTTGTTAAGTAGAAGTATTTTGATAAGTGTCTTGAAGTCTTTCAAAAGTTTATGAATACATATTAAAACACTACATGTATATACATTTTAACTGAGTCGTTAAGTCATCGTTAGTCGTTACATGTAAATGTTGTTTTGAAACCTTTAGGTTAACGATCTTGTTGAATGTTGTTAACCCATTATTTATTATAAAAAATGAGATGTTAAATTGTTATATTATCATGATATTATGATATATAATATATCTTAGTATGATATATATACAGTTAAATGTCGTTACAACGATAATCGTTACATATATGTCTCGTTTCGAAATCATTAAGTTAGTAGTCTTATTTTTACATATGTATTTCATTGTTAATACACTTAATAATATATTTACTTATCATTTAACATAATTAACCAAGTGTATCAATATCTTAATATGATTCATATGTACCTAGTAAGACGTTGTTATAACGATAATCGTTATATATATCGTTTTCGAGTTTCTTAAATTAATAGTCTCATTTTTATGTATATAACTCATTGTTAAAATACCTAATGAGATACATACTTATAATAAAATCATGTTAACTATATATATAACCATATATATGTCATCGTATAGTTTTTACAAGTTTTAACGTTCGTGAATCACCGGTCAACTTGGGTGGTCAATTGTCTATATGAAACCTATTTCAATTAATCAAGTCTTAACAAGTTTGATTGCTTAACATGTTGGAAACACTTAATCATGTAAATAACAATTTCATTTAATATATATAAACATGGAAAAGTTCGGGTCACTACAGCAAGGGGACGTTAAGGTACGTTTCGTTTTAATAAATATGTCCTTTGATTATTTATTAAGTGCTGTTGGAGTTTGTGTTGTAAAATGCCTTGTGTTGTGCATATTGTTGTTATGGGTGACGTTCCTAATGGAAGTACCCTATGGTGACGTTTGATTATTGGGCGAAGGGCGTAAGAATTGGTGCAACCAAGCGTTCCTTAGTATTGGGAAATGTTTCTACCAAGCCATGGAAATGGGTTTTGGTGTTCGGTTGTTAAGCGCGTGTTCACTTTTGTGTTGAAGTTGATGAACCATGAGGTTCGACGGGTGGGATGAAACCCGAGAAATCGAGTGTTGTTTTCGATGTATGTTGGTAAAAGAGCCTACGTGACGCGACATTAGGTGCCTCTTTCATACCTACTAGCGTGGTGTTCGACTCCGATTGTGTTGCGGTTACATTGTACTTGGGGTACCGGAGAGAAACCCTTAGGTACATGAGTGACCGGGTAAAATTTGACAAACTAAAGCAATTGGATGATTGCGATGGTATAGTTTGTGTAATTTGTGGTGCACTTTTTGTTCGAAATGTTTAAGGATTGATTGAAATCCTTCGTGTGCTCAAGGTTGGAGCAAGATGTGGTGATGGGTCGTGTGAGCCCAATTGTTGGTAAAGTCTACCTTTGGTAGCACAGTACGGTTGTACGAGTTGTGGATATGGAACGTAGTCCCAAGTGGGGGAGTTACACTCTCGCACGAGGAGACCTTAGGGTGAGAATTCGGATAATGCTTATGGTAGATCCGAAACTTGTGTTGGGACCTAGTTTTGGTCGATTTGTGGTAGAGTACAATTTCGGTTAAATTGTACTTATGGTTTTGGATGTAAATTATCACCGAGGTGATAATGTGGTAATCTCGTTGAGAGATAATGGAAGTGTTAGATGAGCAAAGTGAAATCCCTCGGTTAAGGGATGTGTGTGTCGGGTTCTCTTCTAGAGAATTATTGTTTTGTACCTATGTTTGATATAGGTGGTTCGTGCTCGATTGTGTTAATGGTTAGTGGTATCCGTCAGGATTCACTATAGTGTAGCAGAGCGCGATGTTGCACTACTCGTTGTTCTAGGCCAAAAGTGCGTATGTGATTGGTGAAGCATGACCTTCGGGGTCTGCTGACTTCATCATGGGTGTAGTGTTATATCGGTGGAGCATGACCTTCGGGGTCTGCTGACTTCATCCGGTGTCGAGATTTGGGAATGTGGGTCGAGTATAGTTTTCGGCCAGCCTTCGTGTTGTGTGATCTATTGGTTGTTTTATACACCGATGGTGGGGTCGTAAGGACCATGTCGTTTGATCTATTGGTTGTTCTATACACCAATGGTGGGGTCGTGAGGACTATGTTGTATGTTTAGTGATGCGATAGCCGTGTTTAGCTCACGTGTTGTTACGGGTGTGACAATAGTCGATTTTGTACACCTTGGGATTAGCGTTTCCATAGTCGTTTTGGGCGCTATCGATTTTAGCCGCTGGATTATGGTGTTATGGTAGTTGCATATTGTTCATATTGCGCACTACAAGGGATGTCTAGTGATTGGTGTTACCCGTAAGGATTCGTTTGGTTCAGTCTTCATCGTTTTGGGTTGTTGACCTTAGGTTTAGACTGGTTGCTTTTAGCGTTGTACTCGGTAAGGGTACGCTAAGGGATCGATATCTTGGTACGAGATTGGTAGAGTTTCCCGATGTGAGGGATTGAGCAAGTTTTAGTGCCCGGATTGTGGAATTGATAAATTGCGGGTGATGATTTAGTTGTTAAAGGCAATTCATTGGGAAGAATTGCTTAGGAAAGTATGTTGGGACTTATGTTTGAGGACCGTGAAGTGTGGTCCGTTTGGTTAAGTGACGAGGATCACGAGGACGTGATCGAGTCTAAGTGGGGGAGAGTTGTAACACCCCGTTTTTCCCCGTACATGATTTATAGGTGTATTGTGTATGTACGATAGGCGTATGAAGGGTTCGGGACATGTCTGGGTGTTGAGGTCTTGTATGCAACGAAATGAGTCAGACCACGTTGAACGTCGCGGCGCTACAAAGGAGGCCGCGGCACGAAAATTAACTGGAATCAAGATCATAAGTTCGATTAAAAATGATCCCAGACCTAGGCAAAGGTCGCGGCGCGACATTTAAGGTCGCGGCGCGACGATACGGGCAAACTGGTACCAGATTCTTGTAATTTTAAATAAGGTTCAAGGGCAATTTGGTCATTTCGCATTTGAGCCAGATTTGAGGTTTTAACCTCATCCACTCATTCATTTTCTTTAATTTCTTTTTCCTTTTCTTTCCTATTTTCCTCTCAAAACATAAATTCCTCAAGTTATTCAAGTGGGATTTTGGAAAGGAAGAAGCGGGTTTTGATCTTTGGCGTAGTTGACAAGTTTGTTCTCCTCGTTCTTAGCTACACGGTGATACTAGTGGTAAGCTCTAACTCCGAATTTCATATTCGTGTTCATCATTCAAATTTAGGGCTTTTGATTGTATAATTCATAGATGGAACCCATTTAGTTGTTAATTGGAGATTAACACCAAGATTCGGGTTTGTAAGTGTTAAAGGCGGGTTTTGGGTTGGTTAATGATTTAACCACGTTTAAGACTTGAGAATGGTGTATAATCACTAGTATTAGTGATTATTGATGTTTTGGAGACTTTTAGGGTTCTTGTGGTTGACTAATTTTGACTAGAGTCGAAATTAGGGTTTGTTGAGGATTATAACCCGAATGTCGATTCGATGAGGTTTATAAACTTAAAATGGATTAAGTTGAAGTATAAAACCGAGATAAACATGTTTTGGTGTCAAAACTTGTAAATGGGGAGATTTTGACTTTACGGGTCAAAATTAAGGTTTTTGGGCGATTTTGAGAACGATAAGTGTTTAACACTTGTATTTGGGTTTAATTGGCATATTAGGACCATTTTCACTTATGTTAGTGAATGTTGGTTAGTTTGGGTGCGGTTTGTGCTTGAAAGTGCATTTGGGTCGATTTTGCACTAAGTGTCGAATTGGGTTGGTTTGTAAATCCAATCTAAGTGTGTTGTTGAATTTGTGATAATGGAATAGGTACTTTCCATTGACGAGTTGCAGATTACTTGGAAGCATTCTTCAAGGCGACAAGGTGAGTGTTAATATCCTATGTGCATATGTATGTGTAGGATGGGTGCGGGTCGGGTGAAGTGGTTCTCAGTTATAGAGCCCACTTCACATATATGTGGATTTGATGGACTTGTGTATAGGTCCAATTGGCACGGTTGTACATTTTGGTTGACCACCTTGGCGAGGTGCACACTTTGTGTGTACGTTATCACATGGGCGTGTGATGTGGATTATATAACCCCAATGGCGAAGGGTTAATATTGTGAGTGGAATAATTATGCGTGTACGTATATAATGTATTTATTTGTGTGGTATGAATGTGGAATTTGTCGCGGTGTTCAAGACATCACATTCTAAGTAATGAGTGGTATTGTCGCGGTGTTTAAGACACCACATTGTCATGTGAGTGGGATATGAATGTGGAATTTGTCGCGGTGTTCAAGACACCACATTCTAAGTAACGAGTAGTATTGTCGCGGTGTTTAAGACGCTACTCATTGTTGATTGACATGTGGTATTGTCGCGGTGTTTAAGACGCCACGTTGTCATGGGAGTGGAATTGTCGCGGTGTTCAAGACACCACTCATTGTTTTGATCGACATGTGGAATCGTTACGGTGTTCAAGACGCCACATTGTCATGGGGGCGAGTTAGTCTCGGTGTTTAAGACATCACCCAGGGGATTAGTGAATACACGGAGTAATGTACACTAATGGATGTTATGAACTCCGACGGTCTTTCAAGTACCGTTCCCTTGTACGATTGGTTAACCATGGTTATTATAGTGACTCGAACTTTTCCATGTTTATATATATTAATTGAGATTGATATTTACATGATTAAATGTTTTCAACGTGTTAAGCAATCAAACTTGTTAAGACTTAATTAATTAAAATATGTTTCATATAGACAATTGACCACCCAAGTTGACCGGTGATTCACGAACGTTAAAACTTGTAAAAACTATATGATGAAATATATATGGATATATATATATAGTTAACATGATACTATGATAAGTAAACATATCATTAAGTATATTAACAATGAACTACATATGTAAAAACAAGACTACTAACTTAATGATTTTTAAACGAGACATATATGTAACGATTATCGTTGTAAAGACATTTAATGTATATATATCATATTAAGAGATATTCATACATGATAATATCATGATAATATAATAATTTAAAATCTCATTTGATATTATAAACATTGGGTTAACAACATTTAACAAGATCGTTAACCTAAAGGTTTCAAAACAACACTTACATGTAACGACTAACGATGACTTAACGACTCAGTTAAAATGTATATACATGTAGTGTTTTAATATGTATTTATACACTTTTGAAAGACTTCAATACACTTATCAAAATACTTCTACTTAACAAAAATGCTTACAATTACATCCTCGTTCAGTTTCATCAACAATTCTACTCGTATGCACCCGTATTCGTACTCGTACAATACACAGCTTTTAGATGTATGTACTATTGGTATATACACTCCAATTATTAGCTCTTAGCAGCCCATGTGAGTCACCTAACACATGTGGAAACCATCATTTGGCAACTAGCATGAAATATCTCATAAAATTACAAAAATATGAGTAATCATTCATGACTTATTTACATGAAAACAAAATTACATATCCTTTATATCTAATCCATACACCAACGACCAAAAATACCTACAAACACTTTCATTCTTCAATTTTCTTCATCTAATTGATCTCTCTCAAGTTCTATCTTCAAGTTCTAAGTGTTCTTCATAAATTCTACAAGTTCTAGTTACATAAAATCAAGAATACTTTCAAGTTTGCTAGCTCACTTCCAATCTTGTAAGGTGATCATCCAATCTCAAGAAATCTTTGTTTCTTACAGTAGGTTATCTTTCTAATACAATGTAATAATCATATTCAAACTTTGGTTCAATTTCTATAACTATAACAATCTTATTTCAAGTGATGATCTTACTTGAACTTGTTTTCGTGTCATGACTCTGCTTCAAGAACTTCGAGCCATCCAAGGATCCGTTGAAGCTAGATCCATTTTTATATTTTCCAGTAGGTTTATCCAAGGAACTTAAGGTAGTAATGATGTTCATAACATCATTCGATTCATACATATAAAGCTATCTTATTCGAAGGTTTAAACTTGTAATCACTAGAACATAGTTTAGTTAATTCTAAACTTGTTCGCAAACAAAAGTTAATCCTTCTAACTTGACTTTTAAAATTAACTAAACACATGTTCTATATCTATATGATATGCTAACTTAATGATTTAAAACCTGGAAACACGAAAAACACCGTAAAACCGGATTTACGCCGTCGTAGTAACACCGCGGGCTGTTTTGGGTTAGTTAATTAAAAACTATGATAAACATTGATTTAAAAGTTGTTATTCTGTAAAAATGATTTTTATTATGAACATGAAACTATATCCAAAAATTATGGTTAAACTCAAAGTGGAAGTATGTTTTCTAAAATGGTCATCTAGACGTCGTTCTTTCGACTGAAATGA
The DNA here is from genome assembly GCF_046630445.1 of Rutidosis leptorrhynchoides. Classification (NCBI taxonomy): domain Eukaryota; kingdom Viridiplantae; phylum Streptophyta; class Magnoliopsida; order Asterales; family Asteraceae; genus Rutidosis; species Rutidosis leptorrhynchoides. Next base: position 374,600,993 of record NC_092337.1, on the reverse strand, counting down.
CTACCTTTACAAAAACGACTTGTAACTTATTTTTCCGACTATAAACCTATACTTTTTCTGTTTAGATTCATAAAATAGAGTTCAATATTAAACCATAGCAATTTGATTCACTCAAAACGGATTTAAAATGAATAAGTTATGGGTAAAACAAGATTGGATAATTTTTCTCATTTTAGCTACGTGAAAATTGGTAACAAATCTATTCCAACCATAACTTAATCAACTTGTATTGTATATTATGTAATCTTGAGATACCATAGACATGTATACAATGTTTCGACCTATCATGTCGACACATCTATATATATTTCGGAACAACCATAGACACTCTATATGTGAATGTTGGAGTTAGCTATACAGGGTTGAGGTTGATTCCAAAATATATATAGTTTGAGTTGTGATCAATACTGAGATACGTATACACTGGGTCGTGGATTGATTCAAGATAATATTTATCGATTTATTTCTGTACATCTAACTGTGGACAACTAGTTGTAGGTTACTAACGAGGACAGCTGACTTAATAAACTTAAAACGTCAAAATATATTAAAAGTGTTGTAAATATATTTTGAACATACTTTGATATATATGTATATATTGTTATAGGTTCGTGAATCAACCAGTGGCCAAGTCTTACTTCCCGACGAAGTAAAAATCTGTGAAAGTGAGTTATAGTCCCACTTTTAAAATCTAATATTTTTGGGATGAGAATACATGCAGGTTTTATAAATGATTTACAAAATAGATACAAGTACGTGAAACTACATTCTATGGTTGAATTATCGAAATCGAATATGCCCCTTTTTATTAAGTCTGGTAATCTAAGAATTAGGGAACAGACACCCTAATTGACGTAAATCCTAAAGATAGATCTATTGGGCCTAACAAACTCCATCCAAAGTACCGGATGCTTTAGTACTTCGAAATTTATATCATATCCGAAGGGTGTCCCGGAATGATGGGGATATTCTTATATATGCATCTTGTTAATGTCGGTTACCAGGTGTTCACCATATGAATGATTTTTATCTCTATGTATGGGATGTGTATTGAAATATGAAATCTTGTTGTCTATTATTATGATTTGATATATATAGGTTAAACCTATAACTCACCAACATTTTTGTTGACGTTTTAAGCATGTTTATTCTCAGGTGATTATTAAGAGCTTCCGCTGTCGCATACTTAAATAAGGACGAGATTTGGAGTCCATGCTTGTATGATATTGTGTAAAAACTGCATTCAAGAAACTTATTTTGTTGTAACATATTTGTATTGTAAACCATTATGTAATGGTCGTGTGTAAACAGGATATTTTAGATTATCATTATTTGATAATCTACGTAAAGCTTTTTAAACCTTTATTGATAAAATAAAGGTTATGGTTTGTTTTAAAATGAATGCAGTCTTTGAAAAACGTCTCATATAGAGGTCAAAACCTCGCAACGAAATCAATTAATATGGAACATTTTTAATTAATAAGAACGGGACATTTCAGTTGGTATCCGAGCGTTGGTCTTAGAGAACCAGAAAATTTGCATTAGTGTGTCTTATCGAGTTTGTTAGGATGCATTAGTGAGTCTGGACTTCGACCGTGTTTTCTTTAAAAATGATTGCTTAACATTTTTGTTGGAAACTATATATTATTAACATGTATATATTATGTGATATATTAATCTCTTAACATGTTTGATATTGTGTGATAGATGTCTACCTCTAGCACAAATCCCATTGACTCACCTAATAATAACGAAGAGTCGAATATATATTGGACTGATTCACAAGTTCCCGAAGAAGAACCGGAAGAAGAATCAGAACCGGAAGAAGAATCAGAACCGGAAGAGGAGGAACCGGAGGAGGAAATAGAACCGGTGGGGGAAATAATAAAACGGTTAAGTAAAAGAAAATCCTCAACTAACCGACCAAGGTTAATTATGGTCAATGGTGTTTCCGCCAAGGAAGCAAAATATTAGGAGGATTACCAATTCTCCGATGAATCGGATTCCGACGAGAATTCCGATGATGTTATAGAAATTACCCCAACTGAATTTAAAAAGGCAAAAGAAAATAATAAGGGAAAGGGCATAAAAATAGAGAAATCTAATTCCAACCCCGATGAACTTTATATGTATCGTCAACCCCCGAAGCCCTTAAGTTGTAACAATGACCCGGGAACCTCTAAACCACTAGGTTTTTCTAAACCAATGTGGAAAACGACGGCTCGTATTAGGGGAACATCATATATCCCTACAAACTTGTCAAAACGAACCAAAACCAAAGAAGAAGAAACGAGCGATTCGGAATAATATAGTTGTATTCGTGTGGTGTAATATATGTAATATAGTGTGCTTATGCTTTATGATATATGTAAAAATTGCTTGTATTAATAAGTATTTTTTTTTATGAATCTAACTCTTGTCTATTTTACAGTATAAAAACACAAAATGGATAGACAACCCAATATTTTAAGAGACCTACCCGGAGACATGATTGATGAAATATTGTCTAGAGTCGGTCAGAATTCCTCGGCACAACTATTTAAGGCGAGATCAGTTTGTAAGACATTCGAAGAACGTTCCAAGAATGCCTTCGTTTATAAAAGGCTTTCGTTCGAAAGATGGGGGATATCACATTGGGAAATCCATAAGTTACGATGTGTTTACTTTGACGCATATATTGCGGGGAACCCAAATGCTATTTTACGCAATGGGTTAAGAAATTATTTTGACTCAATATATCCGAATATTGGACTTCGTGATTTAGAAAAAGCGGCTAACATGCAACATAAAGAAGCATGTTATGCTTACGGATTAGTAATGTTCGCTTCTCACCAAAGTGAGAACAAGAACATCGGGGTACAACTATTAAACAAAACGTTCCCACAAGTGACGGAGTCGGTAATTGGGGTAAGAAATGAGGTTTTTAGATTGTTACGGGACTGTTGGACATTACGTAACCCTCGTCCCTTTGACGACGTTACAACACGCTGTCTTATCAATGGCCATAACGGTTATGTTCCACAAGACCAAGGATGGGAAGTAATCCTAGTAAAACCAGAATGCATGACTTGTTTCTGGACGTATGAATTACGTGTCTTTATTGCCTTTGTTGAACGACTTGTGTACTAGCTAGAATTATCTTCACAGCCATCTTGTATCAAATTTATTGTGTACTATATTTCATGCTATATGTAAAATAAGCGGTATTGTAAGTTTGTAAAATATTGTGTAAAAGTTTGAATGCGAAATATTATTATAATCAGTTTTTCATATAGAATTGTAGTAGTTGAATTGTATATTAGCTACTAAGTATGAACTTAACGGGTAGGTACTACCCGAATTTAAACTTATAAAACGCTAATATGAAGAAAAAGCTTTTATAAATGAGTTCATATAATGCTACGAAATGCTATTAACTACTCTTAATATTCTGTATGATTAACTTGTTCCATTTGACTATTTTGAAGGAAATGGCACCGACTACTCGACAAACCGTGAATATGAATGAAGAGGAATTCCGTACTTTTCTAGCTTCAAACATAGCCGCAGTATAGGCTGCGCTACATACCAACAATAACCTTGGATCTAGCAGTACAGGAAATCGTGTAGGATGCACCTACAAAGAATTCACTGCCTGCAAACCTTTGGAATTTGATGGAACCGAAGGACCGATCGGATTGAAATGGTGGACCGAGAAGGTCGAATCGGTGTTTTCCATAAGTAAGTGTACTGAAGAGGACAAAGTGAAGCACGTTACGCATACCTTCACAGGTTCTGCGTTAACATGGTGGAATACCTATCTAGAGCAAGTGGGACAAGACGATGCGTACGCACTACCGTGGTCAGCATTCAAGCACTTGATGAACGAGAAGTACCGTCCCAGAACCGAGGTCAATAAGCTCAAGACAGAACTTAGAGGGTTACGAAAACAAGGATTTGATATTACCACGTACGAAAGACGATTCACAGAATTGTGCCTATTGTGTCCGGGAGCATTCGAAGATGAGGAAGAGAAGATCGACGTGTTTGTGAAAGGATTACCGGAAAGAATCCAAGAAGATATAAGTTCACACGAGACCGCCTCCATACAACAGGCATGTAGAATGGCTCACAAACTAGTGAACCAGATTGAAGAAAGAATTAAAGAACAGACTGCTGAAGAGGCCAATGTGAAGCAAGTCAAAAGAAAGTGGGAGGAAAACGGTGATAAGAATCACCAATACAACAACAACAACAACAACAACAGCAATTACAACAATAATCGCAACAATTATCCCAACAATCGCAACATCAATCGCAACTACAACAGACGGCCCAACAACACCAACAGCAACAACAACAACAACAACAACAACAACAGCAACTACAACAATCGTCCCAACAACAATAACAATCGCAACAACAACAATCAGAAGCAGCTATGCCAAAGGTGTGAAAAGTATCACTCGAGGTTCTGCACCAAATTTTGCAACAAGTGTAAAAGAAATGGTCATAGTCCGGCGAAGTGTGAGGTATACGGACCAGGGGTTAATAGAACGAAAGGAACAAATGGTGTCGGAACGAGTAATAGCGGAGCAAGTAGTGTCGGAGCAAGTTATGCCAATGTAGTTTGTTATAAATGTGGAAAACCGGGCCACATTATTAGAAATTGCCCGAACCAGGAGAACACGAATGGACAAGGCCGCGGAAGAGTTTTCAATATTAATGCGGCAGAGGCACAGGAAGACCCGGAGCTTTTTACGGGTACGTTTCTTATTGACAATAAATCTGCTTATGTTTTATTTGATTCGGGTGCGGATATAAGCTATATGAGTAGAGATTTTTGTGCTAAATTAAGTTGTCCATTGACGCTTTTGGATAGTAAATTTTTACTCGAATTAGCAAATGGTAAATTAATTTCAGCAGATAATATATGTCGGAATCGAGAAATTAAACTGGTTAGCGAAACATTTAAGATTGATTTGATACCAGTAGAGTTAGGGAGTTTTGATATGATAATCGGTATGGACTGGTTGAAAGAAGTGAAAGCAGAGATCGTTTGTTACAAAAATGCAATTCGCATTATACGAGAAAAAGGAAAACCCTTAATGGTGTACGGAGAAAAGGGCAACACGAAGCTACATCTTATTAGTAATTTGAAGGCACAAAAACTAATAAAAAAAGGTTGCTATGCTATTCTAGCACACGTCGAGAAAGTACAAACTGAAGAAAAGAGCATCAATGATGTTCCCATTGCAAAAGAATTTCCCGATGTATTTCCGAAAGAATTACCGGGATTACCCCCACATCGATCCGTTGAATTTCAAATAGATCTTGTACCAGGAGCTGCACCAATAGCTCGTGCTCCTTACAGACTCGCACCCAGCGAGATGAAAGAACTGCAAAGCCAATTACAAGAACTTTTAGAGCGTGGTTTCATTCGACCAAGCACATCACCGTGGGGAGCTCCTGTTTTGTTTGTCAAGAAGAAAGATGGCACATTCAGGTTGTGTATCGACTACCGAGAGTTGAACAAACTTACCATCAAGAACCGCTACCCACTACCGAGAATCGATGACTTATTTGATCAACTACAAGGCTCGTCTGTTTATTCAAAGATTGACTTACGTTCCGGGTATCATCAAATGCAGGTGAAAGAAGATGATATTCCAAAGACTGCTTTCAGAACACGTTACGGTCATTACGAGTTTATGGTCATGCCGTTTGGTTTAACTAATGCACCAGCTGTGTTCATGGACCTTATGAACCGAGTGTGTGGACCATACCTTGACAAGTTTATCATTGTTTTCATTGATGACATACTTATTTACTCAAAGAATGACCAAGAACACGGTGAACATTTGAGAAAGGTGTTAGAAGTATTGAGGAAGGAAGAATTGTACGCTAAGTTTTCAAAGTGTGCATTTTGGTTGGAAGAAGTTCAATTCCTCGGTCACATAGTGTGCATTTTGGTTTCAAAGTGTGCATTAAGGTTTCAAAGTGTGCATTTTGGTTTCAAAGTGTGCATTAAGGTGGATCCGGCAAAGATAGAAACTGTTGAAAAGTGGAAAACCCCAAAAACTCCGAAACACATACGCCAGTTTTTAGGACTAGCTGGTTACTACAGAAGGTTCATCCAAGACTTTTCCAGAATAGCAAAACCCTTGACTGCATTAACGCATAAAGGGAAGAAATTTGAATGGAAGGATGACCAAGAGAAAGCGTTCCAGTTATTGAAGAAAAAGCTAACTACGGCACCTATATTGTCATTACCTGAAGGGAATGATGATTTTGTGATTTATTGTGACGCATCAAAGCAAGGTCTCGGTTGTGTATTAATGCAACGAACGAAGGTGATTGCTTATGCGTCTAGACAATTGAAGATTCACGAGCAAAATTATACGACGCATGATTTGGAATTAGGCGCGGTTGTTTTTGCATTAAAGACTTAGAGGCACTACTTATATGGGGTCAAAAGTATTATATATACCGACCACAAAAGTCTTCAACACATATTTAATCAGAAACAACTGAATATGAGGCAGCGTAGGTGGATTGAATTATTGAATGATTACGACTTTAAGATTCGTTACCACCCGGGGAAGGCAAATGTGGTAGCCGACGCCTTGAGCAGAAAGGACAGAGAACCCATTCGAGTAAAATCTATGAATATAATGATTCACACTAACCTTACTACTCAAATAAAGGAGGCGCAACAAGGAGTTTTAAAAGAGGGAAATTTAAAGGATGAAATACCCAAAGGATCGGAGAAGCATCTTAATATTCGGGAAGACGGAACCCGGTATAGGGCTGAAAGGATTTGGGTACCAAAATTTGGAGATATGAGAGAAATGGTACTTAGAGAAGCTCATAAAACCAGATACTCAATACATCCTGGAACGGGGAAGATGTACAAGGATCTCAAGAAACATTTTTGGTGGCCGTGTATGAAAGCCGATGTTGCTAAATACGTAGCAGAATGTTTGACGTGTTCTAAGGTCAAAGCTGAGCATCAGAAACCATCAGGTCTACTTCAACAACCCGAAATCCTGGAATAGAAATGGGAAAACATTACCATAGATTTCATCACTAAATTGCCAAGGACTGCAAGTGGTTTTGATACTATTTGGGTAATAGTTGATCGTCTCACCAAATCAGCACACTTCCTGCCAATAAGAGAAGATGACAAGATGGAGAAGTTAGCACGACTGTATTTGAAGGAAGTCGTCTCCAGACATGGAATACCAATCTCTATTATCTCTGATAGGGATGGCAGATTTATTTCAAGATTCTGGCAGACATTACAGCAAGCATTAGGAACTCGTCTAGACATGAGTACTGCCTATCATCCACAAACTGATGGGCAGAATGAAAGGACGATACAAACGCTTGAATACATGCTACGAGCATGTGTTATTGATTTCGGAAACAGTTGGGATCGACATCTACCGTTAGCAGAATTTTCCTACAGCAACAGCTACCATTCAAGCATTGAGATGGCGCCGTTTGAAGCACTTTATGGTAGAAAGTGCAGGTCTCCGATTTGTTGGAGTGAAGTGGGGGATAGACAGATTACGGGTCCGGATATTATACAAGAAACTACCGAGAAGATCATCCAAATTCAACAACGGTTGAAAACCGCCCAAAATCGACAAAAGAGCTACGCTGACATTAAAAGAAAAGATAAAGAATTTGAAATTGGAGAGATGGTCATGCTTAAAGTTGCACCTTGGAAAGGCGTTGTTCGATTTGGTAAACGAGGGAAATTAAATCCAAGGTATATTGGACCATTCAAGATTATTGATCGTGTCGGACCAGTAGCTTACCGACTTGAGTTACCTCAACAACTCGCAGCTGTACATAACACTTTCCACGTCTCGAATTTGAAGAAATGTTTTGCTAAAGAAGATCTCACTATTCCATTAGATGAAATCCAAATCAACAAAAAACTCCAATTCATCGAAGAACCCGTCGAAATAATGGATCGTGAGGTTAAAAGACTTAAGCAAAACAAGATACCAATTGTTAAGGTTCGATAGAATGCTCGTAGAGGACCCGAGTTCACCTGGGAGCGTGAATATCAGATGAAGAAGAAATACCCGCATCTATTTCCAGAAGATTCGTCAACACCTTCAACAGCTTAAAATTTCGGGACGAAATTTATTTAACGGGTAGGTACTGTAGTGACCCGAACTTTTCCATGTTTATATATATTAATTGAGATTGATATTTACATGATTAAATGTTTTCAACATGTTAAGTAATCAAACTTGTTAAGACTTGATTAATTGAAATATGTTTCATATAGACAATTGACCACCCAAGTTGACCGGTGATTCACGAACGTTAAAACTTGTAAAAACTATATGATGACATATATATGGATATATATATATATAGTTAACATGATACTATGATAAGTAAACATATCATTAAGTATATTAACAATGAACTACATATGTAAAAACAAGACTACTAACTTAATGATTTTTAAACGAGACATATATGTAACGATTATCGTTGTAAAGACATTTAATGTATATATATCATATTAAGAGATATTCATACATGATAATATCATGATAATATATTAATTTAAAATCTCATTTGATATTATAAACATTGGGTTAACAACATTTAACAAGATCGTTAACCTAAAGGTTTCAAAACAACACTTACATGTAACGACTAACGATGACTTAACGACTCAGTTAAAATGTATATACATGTAGTGTTTTAATATGTATTTATATACTTTTGAAAGACTTCAATACACTTATCAAAATACTTCTACTTAACAAAAATGCTTACAATTACATCCTCGTTCAGTTTCATCAACAATTCTACTCGTATGCACCCGTATTCGTACTCGTACAATACACAGCTTTTAGATGTATGTACTATTAGTATATACACTCCAATGATCAGCTATTAGCAGCCCAGGTGAGTCACCTAACACATGTGGGAACCATCATTTGGCAACTAGCATGAAATATCTCATAAAATTACAAAAATATGAGTAATCATTCATGACTTATTTACATGAAAACAAAATTACATATCATTTATATCTAATCCATACACCAACGACCAAAAACACCTACAAATACTTTCATTCTTCAATTTTCTTCATCTAATTGATCTCTCTCAAGTTCTATCTTCAAGTTCTAAGTGTTCTTCATAAATTCTACAAGTTCTAGTTACATAAAATCAAGAATACTTTCATGTTTGCTAGCTCACTTCCAATCTTGTAAGGTGATCATCCAACCTCAAGAAATCTTTGTTTCTTACAGTAGGTTATCATTCTAATACAAGGTAATAATCATATTCAAACTTTAGTTAAATTTCTATAACTATAACAATCTTATTTCAAGTGATGATCTTACTTGAACTTGTTTTCGTGTCATGATTCTGCTTCAAGAACTTCGAGCCATCCAAGGATCCGTTGAAGCTAGATCCATTTTTCTCTTTTCCAGTAGGTTTATCCAAGGAACTTAAGGTAGTGATGATGTTCATAACATCATTCGATTCATACATATAAAGCTATCTTATTCGAAGGTTTAAACTTGTAATCACTAGAACATAGTTTAGTTAATTCTAAACTTGTTCGCAAACAAAAGTTAATCCTTCTAACTTGAATTTTAAAATCAACTAAATGCATGTTCTATATCTATATGATATGCTAACTTAATGATTTAAAACCTGGAAACACGAAAAACACAGTAAAACCGGATTTACGCCGTCATAGTAACACCGCGGGCAGTTTTGGGTTAGTTAATTAAAAACTATGATAAACTTTGATTTAAAAGTTTTTATTCTGGTAAAATGATTTTTATTATGAACATGAAACTATATCCAAAAATTATGGTTAAACTCAAAGTGGAAGTATGTTTTCTAAAATGGTCATCTAGACGTCGTTCTTTCGACTGAAATGACTACCTTTACAAAACTGACTTGTAACTTATTTTTCCGACTATAAACCTATAATTTTTCTGTTTAGATTCATAAAATAGAGTTCAATATAAAACCATAGCAATTTGATTCACTCAAAACGGATTTAAAATGAAGAAGTTTTGGGTAAAACAAGATTGGATAATTTTTCTCATTTTAGCTACGTGAAAATTGGTAACAAATCTATTCCAACCATAACTTAATCAACTTTTATTGTATATTATGTAATCTTGAGATACCATATACACGTATACAATGTTTCGACCTATCATGTCGACACATCTATATATATTTCGGAACAACCATAGACACTCTATATGTGAATGTTGGAGTTAGCTATACAGGGTTGAGGTTGATTCCAAAATATATATAGTTTGAGTTGTGATCAATACTGAGATACGTATACATTGGGTCGTGGATTGATTCAAGATAATATTTATCGATTTATTTCTGTACATCTAACTGTGGACAACTAGTTGTAGGTTACTAATGAGGACAGCTGACTTAATAAACTTAAAACATCAAAATATATTAAAAGTGTTGTAAATATATTTTGAACATACTTTGATATATATGTATATATTGTTATAGGTTCGTGAATCAACCAGTGGCCAAGTCTTACTTCCCGACGAAGTAAAAATCTGTGAAAGTGAGTTATAGTCCCACTTTTAAAATCTAATATTTTTGGGATGAGAATACATGCAGGTTTTATAAATGATTTACAAAATAGACACAAGTACGTGAAACTACATTCTATGGTTGAATTATCGAAATCGAATATGCCCCTTTTTATTAAGTCTGGTAATCTAAGAATTAGGGAACAGACACCCTAATTGACGCGAATCCTAAAGATAGATCTATTGGGCCTAACAAACCCCATCCAAAGTACCGGATGCTTTAGTACTTCGAAATTTATATCATATCCGAAGGGTGTCCCGGAATGATGGGGATATTCTTATATATGCATCTTGTTAATGTGGGTTACCAGGTGTTCACCATATGAATGATTTTTATCTCTATGTAGGGGATGTGTATTGAAATATGAAATCTTGTGGTCTATTATTATGATTTGATATATATAGGTTAAACCTATAACTCACCAACATTTTTGTTGACTTTTTAAGCATGTTTATTCTCAGGTGATTATTAAGAGCTTCCGCTGTCGCATACTTAAATAAGGACGAGATTTGGAGTCCATGCTTGTATGATATTGTGTAAAAACTGCATTCAAGAAACTTATTTTGTTGTAACATATTTGTATTGTAAACCATTATGTAATGGTCGTGTGTAAACAGGATATTTTAGATTATCATTATTTGATAATCTACGTAAAGCTTTTTAAACCTTTATTGATGAAATAAAGGTTATGGTTTGTTTTAAAATGAATGCAGTCTTTGAAAAACGTCTCATATAGAGGTCAAAACCTCGCAACGAAATCAATTAATATGGAACGTTTTTAATCAATAAGAACGGGACATTTCAGTTATTGCGTTGTAAGTGTAAGCAATTACATTATCCGAGTTATATATATATATATTTTGTATACGTATAACGTTGTTTTGTCGTGATATAGCTAACCCTCCGGGTGTAGTTGATTGGCATTGTTCACATCGTTGTTGGTGAACTTATATTTTGTTGATGTATCTTTAGCTCGTTGCTTAGTGATCTTACGGTATGCTTAGACTAGCTTGCCTTTATGCTTGGATGCTCCGGTATGCGGTATTTGGATATTTTTGTGGCGTGTCCATTTTATGCATATATATGTATGTAGTATATTCTCACTCACTAAGCGTTAGCTTACCCTCTCGTTGTTGATATTTTTATAGGTTCGCATGCTTCGCGGCTTGGGTAAGCTTGGGGATTAGAGATCTTAGCTAGGTTGCTTAGAAGATCTTGCTTTTGTACTCGATTAGGATTTGGGTAGCGTAGTCCCAAATCACCATGCTCGGTTTTGTGTAAACGTAACTAGTCGGGTCATAATGATTATAACCGGTTTATGATTTAACTACGTATTATTGTATTGAGAAGTTTAAATTATTAATCTATGCTTTAAGTTCGTTGAACTTACTTTGGTAACAAATATGTTTTGGTAAATGTGTAATGGGACCTAAAGTATTATTTAACGTATATTAAAAGGAAAAAATTTTATGGGCCGGTTTAATACGGGTTGGGTTGTTTCAGTATTATTATCAAAAGTATCATTTTCATTACCATTACTATTAAGTTTTCATTTTATTTAAAAACTACTGTTATTTTCATTATTATAAGATGCAATATTAAAACTATCATTAGTATTATCATTAATAGAATTATTAATAGTAGTATCTTTAGTACTAATACTAGTATTATCATTATTATTATTTTTATCATTACCAATATTATCTTGATATTATTAAAAATACTATTTTAACAAACAAATGATATACAAAAATGTATTTAGTACATATAACATAACAAAAGTTATATTTTAAAATATATAAAATAAACATATAATGGAATATATAAGTTATTGATATAAAAGGTATATCACTAATAATTATATATATATTTGATCGATTACAAGTATATGTTTTAATATATATACGAATGATATAGGTTCCTGAATCCAAGGCCAACCCTGCATTGTTCAATGTCGTCATATGTATTTTTACTACAAAATACAGTATTGTGAGTTTCATTTGCTCCCTTTTTAAATGCTTTTGCAATATATATTTTTGGGACTGAGAATACATGCGCTGCTTTTATAAATGTTTTACGAAATAGACACAAGTAATCGAAACTACATTCTATGGTTGGATTATCGAATCGAATATGCCCCTTTTTAGCTTGGTAGCCTAAGAATTAGGGAAATGGCCCCTAATTGACGTGAATCCTAAAGATAGATCTATGGACCTTGACATGTCCCATTCGGGTTACGAATGCTTTAGTACTTCGATTATCATGTCCGATGAGAGTCCCGGAATGATGAGGATATTCTATATGCATCCTGTTAGTTCGGTTATCAAGCGTTCACTATATGAATGATTTTTATCTCTATGCAGTTTGCGAAATGCCTGATATGAGATGTATATTTATGGAAAAAATGAAATCTTGTGGTCTATTAAAATGATGAAAATGAATGATTATGATAAACTAATGAACTCACCAACCTTTTGGTTGACACTTGAAAGCATGTTTATTCTCAGGTATGAAAGAAATCTTCCGCTGTGCATTTGCTCATATTAGAGATATTACTTGGAGTCATTCATGACATATTTCAAAAGACGTTGCATTTGAGTCGTCGAGTTCATCAAGATTATTACTAAGTCAATTATAGTTGGATATATTATGAAATGGTATGCATGCCGTCAACTGTCGATGTAATGAAAGTTTGTCTTTTAAAAACGAATGCAATGTTTGTAAAATGTATCATATAGAGGTCAAGTACCTCGCGATGTAACCAAATGTAATGTATTTGTCTAGATGGATTAGGACGGGTCATGAAACTGACTACCCACATCTAGTAAAAATTTTAAACATTTTCAACTAAATGAACTCAAAATATTGTTTATACATATTTATGAACAATAAAACTAGGTATTAACACCGAAATTATTGTTACCTCGGAAAGGACATAAATTGAGAAACAACCTAAAACACTTGAATTCATTTAAAATGGAATAGAAGAGAATAAAAAGGCAAAGAAAGAAATATAAAAGCCAAGTGAGGGAAAAATTACCAAGTTATTTAAATCACATATCACATATTTTTGTACAAATAATTGAAGGTACTTTTGTTTTGGAAGATTTTAATCAGTTTTACCCAATTTCTTATAATATATTTTAAAGAAATGTGCCACTTGATTTAAAAGGAAGTAAAGTCTTCCGGAAAAAGAAATGAAGGAAGTAAAGTCTTCCGAAAAAGAAACGCGCTTCTTGATAGGAAGTTGTCGTCCAGACCAGTTGTAGAGTCTACGAGAAACCTTGAAAAGTTTTCTCGAAAATCAGCTGGAAATCCACGGACCTCAGCATCAAACAGGGTCGCCAAGTGGTCAGACTTATCCTAACCATGAGAGGATCTGTCTCGTACAATGGGGGGCACCGTGCAAATTAGCTTATAAGACTAATGAATCAGATCCCCAAAAAGGATAATCTCCTTAAAGATTAAAAATCAGCTTTTAAGCCTGATATTACTCAATCCTTGAGATTGACTTTAAAGATTGAGAATTACAAACTCATGGAATTCGATGATATCTAAACTCGAGCTTGAACGAGAAAATATTTTGATCAAATTAAAACCGATTTGTTTTCTAAAAACCTATTTTCAATGCGTTCATTACCATTGAACGTAAAATCCTAGGAATTCACCTGGAATTCATTAGGTCACCTGAACAAAATCGGGTGTCAACCGTAAGAACGGTGGTTGCATAGCATGGTCGAAGACAGGACCTTGTGCCAGATCAAAAAATTATAGGGTGATCTTTACTATTGCTCCTACAAAGGATAGTAATTGCATCCGACACGTTGTGGACCATAATCAAAACCATGTCATTAGACATTGCCTTAACAGTTGCTTATTCAACGCTTTCCTTTACAACCGGACGGTAGTTTACCGAAAGGTAATGTACGGGACAAGTAAACTGGACGTGTTGCTTTCCTAATACAAGGTTAGCAAGTGGGTGACACAAAACCGCAAGTTTTGAGCTAAAATTTTAAAATCTGAAACCCACAAAACCTACAAAAATATTTTGCAAACACCGGTGAAGGGTTATTCCGGAAAACTTATCTATTGTAAAAGCTAGATTGAATTTTCAAAAAGATCAAATATTTTCATAAAGATCCAATTTCCTTAAAGGATCTAAATTTTCATAGTCATGTGGGACTGTTAACCACAACGTTACTATCATTGTTCATACCGCCGTATCAAAATCACTGATGTACAAAGTTTGAAGAATAAAGAAGTGATTCTAGTAAAGTTTTATTCAAGTTCTATATTACTTGAGGACAAGCAACGCTCAAGTGTGAGACTATTTGATAATGCTAAAAACGAACATATATTTCATAGCATTATCCTTCAAGAAAGACAAGCTTTTAGTTGCAATTGTTCTATTATCAAGTGATTATAGTTTAAATAATAAAAGGTGAAGACAAAAGACAGATTCGACGATTTGAAGACGCAAATGACCAAAAAGCTCAAATGTACAAGATACAATCTAAGTGGTTCAATTTATTGATGAGAAACGTCTCAAAATTACAAGAGTACAAGTCGCAAAACGCAAAGTACAAGATATTAAATAGTACGAAAGGACGTTCAAAAATTCGGAACCGAGATATTAACCAACTATCAACGTACGACTCAACGGACCTAAAATTACAAGTTAACTATGCACAAGAATATAATATAATATATATATAATTATATATATTATATTATATATTAAATAAATCGCAGCAACCCACGTTTTAATTTCAATCTGAGCTGTCACAGCTGGCCATGCGATCGCATGGCCAGGAAGAGTAAAATCCATGCGATCGTATGGAGTCCTGTAGCTGGCCAAGTCCTATAAATAGCAACGTTTTCTGGTGAATTATGTACACCTTCATCAATATGATCTCTCACTCTCTCAATATATATTTATATTTATATTTTATAATTATAATTTTAATATTAAGTTAATAATAATAAGGTTATAGTAGCAAATGTTTTAAGTTTGTAAGTCGAAACTCTGTCCGTGTAACACTACGCGATTAATACTCATTGTAAGTTATGTTCAACTTTTTTAAATTAATGTCTCGTAGCTAAGTTATTATTATGCTTATTTAAGCCGAAGTAATCGTGATGTTGGACTAAATATTAAGACTGGGTTATTGGGCTTTGGACCATAATTGGGGTTTGGACAAAAGACCGACACTTGTGGAAATTGAAATATGGGCTATTAATGGGCTTTATATTAACTAAATGATATCTCGTTAATTTAATATAGAGATTTATAATTTGACGTATTTATATATAACCACGTACGATTACCTGGGTACGGTGGGCGGGATATTTATAAATACTAATAATTATTCATTTGACCGGACACGGGGATGGATTAATAATCAATGGACTCATTAAAACAGGGGTGGATTACATTCAAGGGTATATGGCGTAATTGTTAACAAAGTATTAAAACCTTGGATTACACGCAGTCGATAACCTGGTGTATTCATTAAACAAAGTATTAAGACCTTGTTACAGTTTGAATCCCCAATTAGTTGGAATATTTGACTTCGGGTATAAGGGTAATTTGGCGAAGACTCTCGCACTTTATAATTATGACCGATGGACTATTATGGACAAAACCAGATGGACTTATCAAATAATCCAAGACGAAGGACAATTAACCCATGGTAATAAATTAAAATCAAAACGTCAAACATCATGATTACGGAAGTTTAAATAAGCATAATTCTCTTAATTTATATCTCATCGTACTTTTATTTACTGTCATTTTATTTATCGTTATTTTATTTATCGTACTTTAAATTATCGCACTTTTAATTATCGTCATTTACTTTACGCTTTAAATTAAGTTATATTTAATATTTTGCATTAGGTTTTAATTGTGACATAAGTTTTAAAATCGACAAACCGGTCATTAAACGGTAAAACCCCCCTTTATAATAATAATAATAATAATACTATATTACTTATATATATATTTTTATACAAATATAGTTTAAAAAAAATATAGCGTTAAACTCAGCTAGCTCCCTGTAGAACGAACCGGACTTACTAAAAACTACACTACTTTACGATTAGGTACACTGCCTATAAGTGTTGTAGCAAGGTTTAGGTATATCCATTCTATAAATAAATAAATAACTTGTGTAAATTGTATCGTATTTAATAGTATTTTGTAGTAAAAAATAATAGTATTTCGTACTACCCCTCGCACACATCAAGCTTGTTTGGGAATGTTCAAGAAATGAAAAGAGTGAAGCAGATTACACTCTAAATGGGTTATTAAAACCCATACCCCACAACACACGGGTATTTACCAGTTATCTAATATCTTTCATACTTAATTTGGCAATCCTAACGGAGTCCAAATTCAACAAACAAACCATTTCTGTGACCCTTGTCACAAACAGGTCTTAACCACATAATCAATTAATAATAAACATATTATTAAAATAAAAGCATAGTTTAAACACAAATATAAACGTAAGGGTAATTAAGTAATCTTACTTTTAACCCCGGTTTCAGTCTGTTACAAATCCACCCCCTTAAAGAGATTCCGTCCTCGGAATCTGGTCTTGGTTAAACAGATGAGGGTAACGGGTCTTCATCAACTCTTCTGTGTCCCACGTCAAATTAGACCCTAAACTGTGTTTCCATTCTACTAAAACCATCGGAATTTCTTTCTTTCTTAACTTAGTAACCATTCTATCGACTACTCGAATTGGTTCCTCAACCAACTTGTTACTCAAATCAACTTTCAAAACTACTAGCGGTACGATCTGTGTCTCATCATTGACTTTAAACTTACGCAAATAACACACGTTGAAGGTATTATAAATACCAGCTAACTCAGAAGGAAGATCTAACACAACCGTCTGGTCATTCAGAATTTCCCTAATTGGAAACGGCCTAATGTACCTTGGTGCAAGCTTACCACGTTTACCAAATCTGATAACCCCTTTCCACGGTGAAACCTTAAGATACACACGATCACCCACATTAAAAGTTATCGGACGTCTACGCGGATCTGCATACATCTTTTGTCTATCTCTGGCAGCTTTCAACTTTTCTCGCGCAATAGCAACTTTTTCGGCTGTCATTTAAACAATTTCAGGACCAGCAAACTGTTTCTCTCCAGCTTCTAACCAACAAGTCGGAGTTCTATAATGACGGCCATACAACATTTTGTAAGGCGGCATTCCTATGCTCGAATGATAAGAATTATTATACAAAAATTCAACCAATGGCAAAAGTGTATCCCATAAACCACCATATTTTAATACACACGCTCTCAACATATCCTCTAGCGTCTGTATCGTTCGTTCACTCTAACCATCTGTCTGAGGATGATAAGCTGTACTCAAATTCACACGTGTACCCAGTTTCTGTTGTAGACTGTTCCAGAAGTTCGATACAAATCTAGAATCTCTGTCAGAAACTATAGATAATGGCACACCATGACGACTAACCACTTCTTTCACATACAAATCTGCTAACTCACTCAACAAAGTTATTTCACGCGTAGCCAGAAAATGAGCTCTCTTGGTCAAACGATCAACTATTACCCAAATCATATCGTGTTTTCTCTGAGTTCTAGGTAATTTTGTCACAAAATCCATTGTTATGTGTTCCCATTTCCATTATGGTATCTGTAACTGACGTAATGAACCATACGGTTTATGGTGTTCTGCCTTCACTTGCACGCAAATATGACACTTTTCAACAAAACGAGCGATGTCGGTTTGCATAGTCAGCCACCAATACACTGATTTCAAATCATGATACATCTTATTACTGCCTGGATGTACTGTTAATCTGGATTTGTGAGCTTCAGTCATGATCAAATCCCTCAATTCTCCAAGCATAGGCACCTAAATATGATTATTTAAAGTCTTAAGTCCACAAGAATCATTAATTAGGTCAAATTTTTGTTTAGCCATAAGTTCAGATTTAATATGTTCATCCCCCAAAGCACAGGCTTGAACAGTTCGTAATTAATCGATCAAATATGAAGTTATACTCAAACGCATAAACTTCACATTCTCACCAGACTTTTTACGACTTAGTGCACCTGCTACGACATTTGCTTTACCCGGATGGTACTTGATTTCACAATCGTAGTCTTTAATCAGCTCTTGCCACCGTATTTGACGCATATTCAATTCTTTCTGAGAGAAAATATATTGCAGACTCTTGTGATCTGTACATATTACACAATGTGTCCCATACAAATAATGTCTCCATAACTTCAGGACAGACACTACGACAGCCATTTCTAAATCATGTACAGGATAATTTCTTTCATGAACTTTCAACTCTCGCGAGGCGTAAGCAATCACCTTGCCTCTCTGCATCAATACACAACCCAACTGGGCGAAGGACGCATCACAATAGACCACGAAGTCATCTAAATCTTCTGGTAATGCTAACACTGGAGCCTGACACAATAACTGTTTCAAAGTCTGAGAAGCCTTTTCTTGATCATCACCCCGTCAAAAGGCTATGTCTTTTCGAGTCAACTTAGTCAACGGACCCGCTATTTTCGAGAAATCTTTTATGAACCTTTGGTAATAACCAGCTAATCCCAGAAAACTCTTAATTTCTGTCGGATTCCTTGGCGATTTCCAATTCATAACCGCATCAATCTTTGATGGATCAACTTTTATACCCTCGGCACAAATTAAGTGACCCAAAAACTGCACTTCTCTCAACCAGAATTCACACTTAGAAAATTTTGCAAATAACTGTTCCTGTTTCAACAAATTCAACACCTGTCTTAAATGTTCAACGTGCTCGGCCTCTGTCTTTGAATACACTAATATGTCGTTTATAAACACAATCACGAATTTATCTAGAAACGGACGACACACCCTATTCACCAGATCCATGAAGACCGCTGGCGTGTTTGTTAACCCAAACGGCATGACCAAGAACTCATAATGACCATACCTAGTTCTAAACGCTATCTTCGGGATATCAGATTCTGCAACTCTAACCTGATGATACCCAGATCGTAAATCTATCTTTGAGAAGTATGAAGCAACCTGTAAGTGATCGAATAAATCATCTATTCTAGGCAACGGGTATTTTTTTTCTTTACTGTTCTCTTATTCAACTCCCGATAATCTATGCACATACGCATGGTACCGTCTTTCTTCTTAACAAATAATACCGGTGCACCCCTAGGAGAAGAACTCAGTCTAATAAACCCACGATCTAATAGCTCCTGAATTTGTGACATCATCTCACGAATTTTGGAAGGCGCTAAATGATACGAGGCTTTGGCAAATGGAGTGGCTCCAGGCACAAATTTAATCTTATACTCTACTTCTCTTACTGGCGGTAACCTTGGTAACTCGTCTGGAAACACTTCCGGAAATTCTGAAACTACCGGAATATTGGCTATTGCTTTCTTTTCTTTCTTACCATCTACTACATAAGCTAGGAATGATTCACACCTTTTGGATAAGGATTTCTTGGCTTTCATCATTGATATCAACAGAAAATTATAACCACCCCGTTCCCCTCGGGCTATAACACGGGTTCCATCAGCTAAACGAAAGGAAATCATTTTCCTATCGCACTTAATACTAGCTCTAAGTGGGCTCAGCCAATTCATTCCTAACACTACGTCAAAACTAGGAATGGGTAACACTAAACAAGTCATAGGAAAGTCAATATCAATACTAACCCCAGTCACAAACGTTGTGACGGGTGTGATCTTTCCATCACCTACCTCTACTCTAACTGGTTCAGGCATCACAGTAGTAGGTAAATTCAATTTAGCACAAAAGTCTAATGACATAAAAGACTTATTCGTACCACAATCAAAAAATACACGAGCATGTATTGAGTTGATTAAAAACATACCGGTGATCACATCGTCAGTTTCAGTTGCCTTCTCAACTGACATCTGAAAAGCTCTGGCCTCTGCTGTGGGAGGGTTCTTCCTCTTCTTCCAACTCGAGGCAGTAGACCCTCCAACTGATGCTGACCGCGCACCTGACCCTACCCCAGAACTCACACTCTTAGACAGATAATTTATAGCACGATGCCCTGGTTGATGACAACTCCAACACATATTTCCTGGAAACGAACACCTTTGGGACTCATGTCCTACTGCACCACATCTCAGACATCTTCTAGTAACCTCTGAACATTGACCACTATGTGTAGACTTACAAGTGTGGCACCAATTCCCTCTACCTTATCCAGACCCTGAACCACTCTGTCGACTCTTACTTTTCTTTCTAAACCCAAATGATTTCTTTGACTTACCACTGGATTGACCTCCCGTTTGACCACTCGGAGTCATCATACTCCCTGTCATCATTCCTCTTGCCACTTTCAAATCACTTTCCACCATTCTGGCTATAACAAAGGGGTGAGACAAACTAGTTGCCATCCTTACTGACATTCTGTATTCTGGCAAGATCACATTAACAAAATGTTGAATCCTTGATGCTTCATCTAGTACCCACTGAGAGACAAATCTCAACTTATCCATAAACTGGCCAATCACTTCATCAATTGACATCTGAGGCGTCATTCTCATTTCTAAAAACTCAGTCTTCAATCGGTTAAGATCGAACGAGGAACAATACTGTTCACCAACTTTACATTGAAATTGTTCCCAACTAATTTTCTTAACATTCTCCTTTGGAATACTTGACGTCAACGCATTCCACCAAACTATAGCTCTACCCTTTTACAATCTACAAGCATACATAACCCGCAACTCCGGTTCACACTGACAGGCTTCCAAAGCCCTTTTAACCTCCATTAACCAATTCATAGTTTCTGACGGGTCAGAACTTCCCGAATATTCTGGGGGTTTGCAATCTAAGAACTGTTTGTAAGTAAATTTCTTATGGGGTTGAACAAAGGGTTGTTGGAACGTCTGTGTTTGGTACGGGTTCATTAACATTGGATTTTGATAAGGGAAAGTATTTTGTGGTGGCATGTAGTACTGTTGAGGTGGTTGATTTTACAATGGCTATTGGAATTGATTCTGATTCATGTTGGGTACGGTTTGAGATTGTGTTGTCGGAAATCCAGGTGGCGTATCATCATTTCCCACAGGATTTACCAACTCAAGCTCAATAATTTTATCCTGAGCTTCTTTCAGTTTACTTTCTAACTCATGAATATAA
Source organism: Rutidosis leptorrhynchoides (assembly GCF_046630445.1). Taxonomy (NCBI): domain Eukaryota; kingdom Viridiplantae; phylum Streptophyta; class Magnoliopsida; order Asterales; family Asteraceae; genus Rutidosis; species Rutidosis leptorrhynchoides. The sequence continues at coordinate 374,579,205 of NC_092337.1, read as the reverse complement.
CTCTGTTGATCTTCATCATCGAACTCAACACCCTCGTCTGGTGCTCTGTATGTTCCGGGATTTGTCGGGCCGGTAGCGTTTGCATCTCTGTTAGCCATACTTGTGCTACAAAACAACTCACACAAAAGCTTAGTGGATAATGGTTAGCTCAACACAACTAACATACGCGTATCCCTGCATTCACTTAGCCCCACCCACAGACATGTTTGACTCCTCTCAAGGTTTGAGAACAAGATACACGCATGTACTTGCTATCAAACCTATGCTCTGATACCAACTTGTAACACCGGCCATTTTTTTATAACACGGCAAAAGACATTTGGTTACCAAACACAACATAATTATTTATAATTACATAAAAGCACGTAATTACATTTAACTTTAACAAACGGTGTTACGTTATTACAAACACGGTTACAAAATCCTACATCAGGAACATGTCTTCTATATCATGTTCCGATCCCAGTGGCAGTAGCTAAACCTGTAGGGGGAGGAATGTGTGGGATTAGCGCACCACTAAGTGAATGGAATCTATCTACAGATTAAGCTTAAGCAATCCATCATACAATAATCATCTAACATGCTTACAACCAACAAGCATACGAATAACGACAATATGAGGAACGGCGGCTTGTACGGGCACACAAACCTAGCTGATCGGGCTAGGATCTGCTGATAGTCCTTCCTACCAAGTCTCTGCATAACTATCCAAACGCAACACATGTGTTCTTCTATGTTATACTAAATAGACTGTAGGACTTGAACTCAACCGCCCTTGGAATGGTTGACCTCACACGGACTTCAACCGCCCTAGGAATGGTTGAAAGTCCCCAACAGCCCTAGGAATGGCTGATGTCAAACACAGTGCACATATACAACATATATAGATCACATAGCATGCAACTATCCACCTAGCATGGTAATCGCTACACTACACAGGGCAATCAGAGTAATCCATAGTAGCATGATTTGCTACTTAAACTCTATCCGAAGATAGACCCACTCACCAATTACTAGCAACTGAAGATTCTCAGAGGTCTAATCTTTCTGAGTCTTCTCTTTCTCTTTTCCACCTGAGAATAGACATAACACGGTCAATAATCATATATTGATATTAAATCAACAACAAGACAACAACACTATAGATCAACACTTAAACACATAAAACTGGTCTGCCAATCGTACGAGTAACAACCTCACTCGCACGTTTGAGAACACTAAACCGTGCGGTTGACAACTCACTCGTACATTTAGTCTATGACTGAACAACCATCAATGAATCACTTAATCTGTATGGTTCACCACACGAGTGACCAGTGACTCGCACGAGTCACATCTCAACCGTACGTATCAACTTAACCAAAACAATAGTTCTCCTTAACCACTCACTCACACGGTTCATTACACGGTTGACAACCCCAATCGTACGAGTGATGGCTCATACGTGCGAGTGCATAAGAACAGTAACAACAGCTGTTATGACGGGTTTCAACCCCAAAATGCACACATGAAACATCAATACATACTGTAATTTAACATATACAATCACGCATTCACTATATGATAAGTCTACATCACAAATTTAATCAATAACGACTGTAATTTAACACATACAATCACGTATTCACTATATGATAAGTCTACATCACAAATTTAATCAATAACGACACTCACAGGTGTGCAAAACAGGGCATACACCCTAAAAACCCTTTTTCTGACCAAAATAAAGTTTTATCCAACTTCTTAAAACCTTATCATTGTAAAGTACACGTCAAGACGATTCCAACGATAGTTTATTCATCGAAAACGGAGTTACGGTTTGAAAGTTATGCCCTTTTCAAATTTACCAAAAGCTGACAAGTGCTCAACCGCGTGGTTGAGCCCTCAAACGCGTGCTCAACCACATGGTTGAGCTCTCAAATGCGTGGGAGCTGATGAACAGCTCCAACTCGCTGTTTTTCGCGTTTTTGACTCCAAATCTTGATTTGAACAAGTTCTAACACCAAAACCACTTGAAAAATATCATAAAAACTATATAGCAACTATTTCTAACATCAATTAAGCATAACAAACACAAATCATGAAGATTCAAGCTCATATTCATCAAAAACCCATTTTACACCCAAAACCCAATTCTTAAGAATTAAACCACGAATTCAAGCATGATAACCTGGATAAATGCTTACAAGGATGATATGATTCAGTTCCTAAAGCCTCTTGATTCAATTTATCACTTGGATTCAATTAGGATTTGAGATGGTGTGAAGTTAAATACGAGCTTGTTTGGGAATGTTCAAGAAATGAAAAGAGTGAAGCAGATTACACTCTAAATAGGTTATTAAAATCCATACCCCACAACACACGGGTGTTTACCAGTTATCTAATATCTTGCGTACTTAATTTGGCAATCTTAACAGAGTCCAAATTCAACAAACGAACCATTTATGTGACCCTTGTCACAAATTGGTCTTAACCACATAATCAATTAATAATAAGCATATTATTAAAATAAATGCATATTTTAAACACAAATATAAACCTACGGGTAATTAAGTAATCTTACTTTCAACCCCGGTTTCAGTCTGTTACATTTTATTCGAACCTTACGTAATGTTGGAGTTAGTGTATAATTTCATGATAACGTTTAAATTTCAAAACAAGCGCTTAAGTCAATATCCTTCACTATAATGTCTGGTTTGTCTATATTTACTTTAATTGTGCACACTTATGTTTCATTATAGACAAACTAAATTATGTACCACATTATGTACTTGTCATTTTGGCTTAAAGAAGTCATATAATTTATATTAGTATCATAGTATAATTGATGGGGGTACCGTGTCAAATGCGACACGTAAGGCTGTATCTTTTTGCCTTGGTGCTATATGAAATTATGATGATTAACATAAACTTGGCCAACCTAACTTTCAGTTTATGTACAAATGGTAATTCGGCCAAATGGGAGAATGTTAGAATATTCCATTTTATGTGGCCTTTACCATTTATATTATAAATCCTTATGTATGCCTAATGACATAACTAACTTTAACTAACTTTGGCGGTTATTTGATGGAAGTAACTATGACGCCCCGTACAAAATCAACGTGTACGGATCATCAACAACAGGTCTATTACACGGTATAATACTATATGTTGTTTTAAAACAAGTTTTGCATTCATGAAAAGGTAACGTTTTTACCAACGTCAAATGTTTTACAAAAGGTAACGTGCTTCTACGAATAGAAAGTATTAACATAAGTACGTGACACAAAGGTCATTACAAAGCCACTGTTCAAATGTAACATTAGTTGTGAATGTAAAGTAAAAGTTCCATGATTGAGACATCTCAAAACAATGCAGCGGAAGTCTAACACATCAAGTTTGTAACAGCAAGTCAATAGCACCAAGACTATAACAGCAAGTCTAACAGCGGAAGCAACAACGTCTAAGCACCTGAGAAATACATGCTTTAAAATGTCAACACGAATCTTGGTGAGCTATAGTTTGTTTGTAAACAACAATGTAATGTTGACCACGAGATTTCGTATTCAAAACAGTATCTCAAATCTGTATGATAAAGTATATGCTTATCCGTGGGCACCCGGCAACTAACTTAACAAGTAATATCACCCCCTAAAAGTACACCTGGAAAGTGCGTATGTTTACGAAGTATTAAACACCCGTTGAATGCTAGCGCGACTATCCCGAGTGGGGATGTCAAACCCTATGGATTCATATCTAAGATTCGCATCTACCGGTTCAAAAACCAATAGTTAAACGTTACCGAGCTAACGGGAATCTTTGTGCCGTTATGTCACCCACACATATATAAAGTTTAAGTACTCGTGTCTAGTATGTAAAACATAAAAAGGGCATGTATTCTCAGTCCCAAAAATAGTTAAAGTAAAAGGGAAGCTATAACTCACAGTGAATGTGCGGTAAAATCGATACGAAAACGTAAGCAAGTAGTAAGTCGGTCCAAACAAGTAAGTTGGTCGATCCAAAAGGCCCTCAACCTAAGTCAATGGTTACTAAGTCGGTAAATTGTCCCCCAAAAGTTTAAAAGTAAATAAGTTAAGTCTTAAGTATCATCATCATCATTCGTAAAAGTTAAAGTAAGTTTTCAACAGGAATAGAGATCGAAACAAAGGGCTGACTTCGGACAGCTGCTACGAACTCTATACAAACTGAAATGAAGTGCGGCCAGTGGCTAAGGCTCCGTTTGTGAGTCATCGTACCGCTATCCAATTTTCAGATCCTAACTCGATGTCGTTTGACCGTGGCGACGGTTCAAGCGCGAGTAGGTCAGAAATTTTAGCACGTCATTACGAAGGCGTAGTGATTTTCGGAAGGCTATAAATCCTAAACTGTATATCGGATTTAGGCGAGTTTTAAATGAAAAGTCATCTACTCGAACCGAACTATCTGAAAATCAACTTTCCAGAAGTCCCATGAGTTTGATCAAACCCTGAAAAATAGAAAACAAGTGCTCCAGTGGGTTTCTTTATGCTTGATGTTTATAACGGTTCTCATCCTTGATGCGTATAAGCCTCAAGTGTACAACTCTTTGATGTTTTAGCATCACTTTGACCAAGTTTCAACCATCAACACACAACTAAAAGTAAAAGCTAACTTTCTACAAGTTTTGAACATCAAGGTTGTCTCTTTATTGTATAATCACAATAAAGCTTCAACCTTTGTCCTTTTGATACAAGTTTATGCATCTTCATCATATGAGATGAATCACCATAAAAATCATAAAAAGGTTCCAAGTAAGTGAGATCTACAATAATAACTTAGATCTCAAGTGTTAAGAAACCCTAAGCTAGAAAGCTTGGATCTTTACAAGATTAATGAGACCATAAGCTAGAAAGCTAAGATCTAGTAAAAGTAATGAGATCATAAACTTAAAAAGCTTAGATCTAAACAAAATAATGAAACCCTAAGCTAGAAAGCTTGGATCTTTACAAGATTAATGAGACCATAAGCTAGAAAGCTAAGATCTAGTAAAAGTAATGAGATCATAAACTTAAAAAGCTTAGATCTAAATAAAATAATGAAACCCTAAGCTAGAAAGCTTGGATCTTTAATGTTCTTGAAGATCCTTAAAGCAAAAAGCTAGATCTACAAGTTACATGAAGATCATAAACACAAGTTTTGATCTTTTGACAAAATAAAGTGATCTTTTAACAAAATAAAGTGATCTTAAGCTTCAAAACATAGGTCCAACAAACTAATGAATATTCAAAGCTAAAAAGCTTGAATCTTTCATGTTCTTAAAGATTTCAAATAAAAGTTTGAATCTACAAGATATAACATGATCAAGAAGCTAAAAAGCTTGATCTTATGATGATGATGATGATGATGATGATGATGATGATGATGATGATGATGATGATGTCGTGTATAAGAAGAAAAGAAGAAGAAGAAGAAGAAGAAAATTTAAAACTTACAATTTTTAGTGTGAGAAAGACTAGAGAGAAAATTAGAGAGTAAGTGTGTGTAACATGAGAATGAAATCAAGTGTGAAATGGAAGGAATAAGGCTTGTATTTATAGTGGTGGAGGGTTGATGGGTGTCTCCAAAACTGTAGCCTCATGGGGGGACAAGGGGGGACAACTTTTGCTTTTTGCATGGTGGTGGTCTAAAGGTGGTGCTTATTGTTGGGATCTCATGCAACATTTGTAGTAATGGTTAACAAAAATGCTAGTATGTTGGCTCATCTTAATTAGTTTTTGTCCTACATATTAATGGGTCATAAATCCATTAAAATTGAGCTAACTTAAAAGTCCATTAGCTAGTGTAGGGTGGGCTTAAGTCCAATAAGGTAGAAAATCCAATAAGACTAACTAGTGTGCATTAGTAAATTACTAAGCATAATTAAGCAACCAATAAGCCAAGTAATAGTCATTAGAAAATAATAATTAGTATTACGAAGTCATAATATTCTAATTATGACAAAAGTTAAACGTGTACCAAGTACATAGCTCGTTTCAAACGACAAGTGACACTAATGGTCGTAAAAGCATTCGAGGATCAAGTTAAGTGATTACGCACTTAACAACACGTTGTAAGATACTAACGAAGGAAATTAATCATGAATAAAGATCCCAGAGCATAAAATAGCTCAGTTCGCACATATACGCAGATTCGTGAAAGTATAGAGCACAAAAATATAAGTCGAAAAAATCGGGTCGTTACATTACCCACCTGTTAAAGAAAATTTCGTCCCGAAATTTTGAGGAGTGACCAATAACGGTACTGAACGTGAAGAATAAGGAGCGTATCAAAGTTCTGAGAGAATCGTGGGCTCAGAAGTGAACTATTTACCTTGAAAGGTACTTGGGCGTATAAAAGTAAGAATAGGTATATGCCATTAATTAAGTCTCTTGACCTTAAAATCAACAAATTGATTTCGTTTCTTGTTAACACGAGTATGTCATCTGGATATATATCTACAAAAGGAAAGATGATGTTTTTAGCCTTACAGGCATCTTCAGTAAGATGGATGCATGAAATGCATCATGAATGTTACCAAACTCATCTAAAACATTGGGCGCTTATGTCGCAATACAAAGCTGACAGGTAGAATGGAAAACATGGTGATCATAACCATGCGATTTGATGTATGGATAGTGTTAGCCACGGATTTTACTAACCCCTTAATTTCGGAAGGAGACCATAGGCATAAAGAACCCGATATTTAAGAAACGTTTCATTTGAATAAATGAATTAAAATTTTAGCTGAGAGTGACTAATCAGACTTACATGCAATGCAAGCCATAATTATTTATAGTATCTTCAGGACGGTCTGAACGAATAATGAAAGATATCACCCGATTTAACATACTGCATGTGAACTTATCCTGGGATGGAATGAAAGCACAGTTCCATAATGTAACTATATGCTTTCAGTTACATGCTGAAGTTAGGGTTAACATCGACTAGAACAATATATAGTTGCAACCAACGAAGGAAGAACTATATAGAGTAACCACATCAGTGTTATAGATGTTTTAAGCAGTCCCTTCCAAGAGGATAACAAGATTCATAGATTTTTAACGTAATTTACATTACATTTCTGAAAGAGAATCGCACGGAAGATGTGATCTTTGAACGAGAGTGAACTCTTTGTACAACGAGCGAGTTGATCCTGAATTTATCCTTATACTTAAGGGGATGCGCAGATGAGAAGATACATGAACCCTTGGTCATAAAGAATGGTTTACTCCAAGTGAAAAGAATCTCAAAAATGATTTCTTGTACCTCAACGTACTGGATCATAGAAATGATGTTTACGAGGGTGTTGCGATTAGTCGTGAAATATTGAGAGTAGAAACCCACCTAGTGCCTTTCCTACAATGGGGTGACCACCGAGTGGACCTCAGAAAACTGATTTATCGGCCCGCGATTTTGCCATGTCTAACCTTAAAAGGAACATTTTATGAGCGCAAAGACTTCCTAACAAATTTTATAAAATTGCCATCCAAAGTGGCTCAAGAGTTTTTAACAGAGATTTTAATCGTAAGCTTCATCCCTAATGTAGGACGAAAGGAAATGTGATTAATACGAAAACTTTTAATAAAATCAACCAAGAAAGTTTTGAAAAACCTTTAAACATTTGATGTAACAACATAAACGTAACGAAGTTCTTAGTAAATTTGGAAATATGTACAACGTGTACCATTTTGCACAAAACTATTTGACTTAAGTTAAACAACTCAATAAAGGAGCGATTTTTAAATAATTTGAAGGTATAACTTAGTATGTACTAACCAAAATAAGTAAAGGTAAATTTATTAACTTAATTATATACATACATATATGATTTTTATAAATCGCATAAGTGACAGAAAAATTTTATTACTTTCATTTGTCCATAAATCTCGTGAGGACCGCACAAATAAATAACGTGTAAAAATTTTTGATAACATAGTTTTTCGTATTTCAGAGGTTACGAGTTGAAAAAGATCGAATGAAAAATCTTTGAATTATCGGGTGACATGTTACTAGGTAATGAACACTAATGAATTAAATGTAGTTTTGATAATTATCAGAACATAATTCTTTGGGCCAAAAATGTTCATGTGCGAAGCCGTTGCTAAAAAAAAGTGAGGTATGAAGGAAAGAGCATGAGGACGAGAAGTTAGTCGCTTCTTGACTTTGAAAAATGCCAAACAGGTTATGACTAATATTAAAGTCAAAATATTGTGGGTGTTAATATCACTAAATGAGAATCCCCGGGAATAAGTCAGGACTTAGAGTTATGTAAGAAAGAGCATCGTTCCAACAAGTGTGCAAAATAAGATCCTTGGGGAAACGCAATAATTTTGAATGGTTTAAGTGTTAGTGGATGCCCAAAGGCTCTGCATGACATGGTAGTAAGTGCCTTTATCACACACATGAATCTCTCAGTTTCGACGGTTGTGAAGTCTTCATGATGACTGGGATACGAATAACACGGAAAATTTTATATCACAAGCAACGAAAATTTTATAGAAATCGTTTAAGGTGACAATGTAAGAAAAGAAACGAAGTTCTTAGTAAACATGTACTATTCTAAGTAAAATACCTTTTGAATAAAAGAATTGATTTGTAAAAGTGAAAGTAAAATTTCATATGTAGTAGTCAAAAATAAGTAATTATTTACTTTATTATATATAACATATACGGTTTCTAAAATTTGTACGAATGGCAATAAAATAAATTTATTTTTATAAAACTTTGAGAGGATCGCACAGTAAAATAGTGTGTGTAAAATTTTGGCAAACAGAATTTTCATATTTCGGAGGTTACAAGTTAGAAAAAGATTGATGAGGATCGAGTAAAAGATTTTTGAAAATTATGGGTGATATTTGAGCATCAATGTCACGAGGTAATGAAAACTATTGAATTTAAATGTGGTTGATGACTATTAGTAGGGCATAAGTCCTTTGACCAAAAATGCTTAAGTGTGAAGCTGTTGCTTATAAGTAAGATACGAATGGGAGAGTATGAGGATGAGAATTAACCACCCATTGATTTTGGAAAAAAATTTGAACTGGTATGACTAATATCGAAGTAAGAAGGATGATGGTGTGATTATCATCGAATAAGAAATCTCTCGGAATAAGTTAGGATTTAGAGTCGCGTAAGAACGAGTATCAAATAAGATTCTTGGGTAGTCTTTAATATATGATTTGAATTGCTGAAGTGACGGGATACAATTTCCTATATCGTTGTGCAAGTTTGTCCATTGTATCGGTCTCCTTCATGGCTAGAAAGTGAGCAGTTTTGGTGAGGCGGTCAACAATAACCCAGATAGTGTCATAACTGCCTAGCTTCGTGATGAAATCCATTGTTATTTCTTCCCATTTCCATTGTGGGATTTCGGGTTATTGAAGTAACCCAGATGGCTTTTGGCTCACCATTCTCACGAGGTATACGAATAATATTCTCACTATAAATAACTTTCGCTTTCATCCTTGAAAGCCAGTCCATTCCAACTATTACATCAAAGCTTCCTAACTTGATGAGTATTAGGTTAATCTTAAGGTTTATTCCAACCAAATCTTATTATACTACCGTGAGAAAGTTTATTAATCTTCTTAAATAACATCTGCTTGTAAGTAGGTAACTAATCCTTTTCAACTACTACTTTAAAACTTCCAAGTTTTATTGACATGAGGTCATCTCCAAATGACCCACCTGTTATTTATAAGGTACTACCTTAAATTATTCCTCTATCTCTGCCATCTTACCATTAGCTTGTCCTATAGAATACTTAACTCTTATGGTTGTTAATGGCTTATTAGTCATAACACTAAGGTTCTTAGATATAAGGTTTCTATCGGACATCTCCTTCCACGAGGTTAAAGTGTCTTCTATTGATGCTCAGCCATACCCAAAGACTTGGGAGTCGCCTCAAGACATATCACTACTTGCTATACGTACAACTCGACACGAGACCCAGATTGAATTTCTAGAAAGGAACCTAACGACATTACCTGAACCCGAACATTTTGAAGAAAATTTCGGGACATTTAGGCATTGATGCATGACCTACGGAACCTACGCACCCACACCGAGAAACCGTGAGATTAATTATGTAGATTTTGTTTTGAGATAGCATAGATAAAGCACCGTTAGATGAAATTGAGTATAACTTGAAGTGATCACGTTACATTGACCATATGGAGTGATATTGAAATGAACGTATGATTTAGTACAATATAATGACGCCAGGCCAGCGTGATTATATTGAAGTAAATCATGCAGAAGTTCCAATGTTATTACATAAGGAATATGAAGTGATTCAAAGAAAATTTTGGTAGGAACCACTTGAGTATACGCATTATGGTCTGTTAAAGGTAGGGAAAGAATAACCACGTAGCCCAGATACTATACAAGAAGGGCCTTGATTGCAGAATTGATAACCCGAAAATTTATTATAGATAGACACCCTGGACACTTAAGGAAAAAGTTCTCAAATAGGAAAAACTTTGGACTTACTTGCGGTAGAGCAATCGTTATCGCGGCTATGGAGACTCGCATGGATCCTGATTTTAGTTAGGGTACGTTTTCCATGCCTAAGAGTGTTAGGGACCTAAGTCCAGAAGTGTCGTTAGATCGTCGAGTAGTGGTGAAGGATGAAAGAGATAAGTGACGGTCATGAAAGCGTACGAGATACAGGTCAACTGAACAACCTTCTAATGTTCATACGTTGTACGTGGCTAATTAGGGTGCAGTTACTTCGACAAGTCCACACATATCTCCTTCTCCGAGGATCAACTTTAGTGGGTGTGTAATCCTACTCTTCCTAGATTGCGTGAAGTAACGTTTCGATATCCGGAACGGTGGAACAGTAGTAACCGGTACAATACTAGTCCTTAGGATTAGACGAGTGGGAAGAGGGTTCAGAAAAACATCTGAACTAGGAAAGATAAATTTTCCAAGTCGGTACAGCGAATAGCAGACATGTGGCAATAACCTAATCAGGCATAATAACTACAGCAGCCTAGATTGTCTACAGCAGTACATAGCATGGCAATAATAACAGTATTAAACAGAAGTATCATGCAAAAAGCAAATAGTAGCATGCAGTAGCGAGAATAAGCAGTAACATACAGCAAGTTCACATGGCAGTAAAAGTAAGCAGTAGCATGCAGCAAGATCATATAGCAGTAAAAGTAAGCAGTAGCATGCAACAGTTCCGCAGAAACAAGTAAACGAGCAAGTTGTAGATTAGTCCTATTAGTGAATCCTACTCGACTCAATCAAGACACACTAATGCAACCTAATTCCCTACAACCAATGCTCTGACACCAAATGTGACGCCCCGTACAATATCAATGTGTACGAATCATCAACAACAGGTCCATTACACGGTATAATACTATATGCTGTTTTAAAATAAGTTTTGCATTCATGAAAAGGTAACGTTTTTACCAACGTCAAATGTTTTACAAAACGTAACGTGCTTCTACGAAAATAAAGCATTAACATAAGTACGTGACACAAAGGTCATTACAAAGCCATTGTTCAAATGTAACATTAGTTGTGAATGCAAAGTAAAAGTTCCATGATTGAGACATCTCTAAACAATGCAGCAGAAGTCTAACACAGCGAGTTTGTAACAGCAAGTCTATAGCACCAAGACTATAACAGCAAGTCTAACAGCGGAAGCAATAACGTCTAAGCACCTGAGAAATACATGCTTTAAAATGTCAACACGAATGTTGGTGAGCTATAGTTTGTTTGTAAACAACAATGTAATGTAGACCACGAGATTTTGTATTCAAAACAGTATCTCAAATCCGTATGATAAAGTATATGCTTATCCGTGGGCACCCGGTAACTAACTTAACAAGTAATATCACCCCCTAAAAGTACACCTGGCAAGTGCGTAAGTTTACGAAGTATTAAATACCCGTTGAATGCTAGCACGACTTGCCCGAGTGGGGATGTCAAACCCTATGGATCCATATCTAAGATTCGCGTCTACCGGTTCAAAAACCAATAGTTAAACGTTACCGAGCTAAAGGGAATCTTTGTGCCGTTATGTCACCCACACATATATAAAGTTTAAGTACTCGTGTCTAGTATGTAAAACATAAAAAGCGCATGTATTCTCAGTCCCAAAAATAGTTAAAGTAAAAGGGAAGCTATAACTCACAGTGAATGTGCGGTAAAATCGATACGAAAACGTAAGCAAGTAGTAAGTCGGTCCAAACAAGTAAGTTGGTCGATTCAAAAGGTCCTCAACCTAAGTAAATGGTTACTAAGTCAGTAAATTGTAACCCAAAAGTTTAAAAGTAAATAAGTTAAGTCTTAAGCATCATCATCATCATCATTCGTAAAAGATAAAGTAAGTTTTCAACAGGAATAGAGATCGAAATAAAGGGCTGACTTCGGACAGATTCTACGACCTCTATACAAACTGAAATGACGCGCAGCTAGTGGCCAAGGCTCCGTTTGTGAGTCCTCGTACCGCTATCCAATTTTCAGATCCTAACTCGATGTCGTTTGACCATAGCGACGGTTCAAGCGCGAGTAGGTCAGAAATTTCAGCACGTCGTTACGAAGGCGTAGTGATTTTCGGAAGGCTATAAATCCTAAACCGTATATCGGATTTAGGCGAGTCTTAAACGAAAAGTCATCTACTCGAACCGAACTATCTAAAAATAAAATTTCCAGAAGTCCCAGGAGTCTGATCTGACCCTGAAAAACAGAAAACAAGTGCTCTGGTGGGTTTCTTGGTGCTTGATGTTTATCACGGTTCTCATCCTTGATGCGTATAAGCCTCAAGTGTACAACTCTTTGATGTTTTACATCACTTTGACCAAGTTTCAACCATAAACATACAACTAAAAATAAAAGCTAACTTTCTACAAGTTTTGAACATCAAGGTTGTCTCTTTATTGTATAATCACAATAAAGCTTAAACCTTTTTCTTTTTTATACAAGTTTATGCATCTTCATCATATGAGATGATGAAGACTTGATTTTTATCACCATGAAAATCATAAAAAGGTTTCAAGTAAGTGAGATCTATAATAATAACTTAGATCTCAAGTGTTAAGAAACTCTAAGCTAGAAAGCTTGGATCTTTACTAGATTAATGAGACCATAAGCTAGAAAGCTAAGATCTAGTAAAAGTAATTAGATCATAAACTTAAAAAGCTTAGATCTAAACAAAATAATGAAACCGTAAGCTAGAAAGCTTGGATCTTTACAAGATTAATGAGACCAAAGCTAGAAAGCTAAGATCTAGTAAAAGTAATGAGATCATAAACTTAAAAAAGCTTGATTTAAACAAAATAATGAAACCCTAAGCTAGAAAGCTTGGATCTTTAATGTTCTTGAAGATCCTTAAAGCAAAAAGCTAGATCTACAAGTTACATGAAGATCATAAACACAACTTTTGATCTTTTAACAAAATAAAGTGATCTTAAGCTTCAAAACTTAGATCCAACAAAGTAATGAAGATTCAAATCTAAAAAACTTGAATCTTTCATGTTCTTGAAGATTTCAAATCAAAGTTTGAATATACAAGATATAACAAAATCAAGAAGCTAAAAAGCTTGATCTTAAGATGATGAAGATGATGTCGTGTATAAGAAGAAAAGAAGAAAAAGAAAAAGAAGAAAATTTAAAACTTACAATTTTTAGTGTGAAAAAGACAAGAGAGAAAATTAGAGAGTAAGTGTGTGTAAAATAAGAATGAAATCAAGTGTGAAATGGAAGGAATAAGGCTTGTATTTATAGTGGTGGAGGGCTGATGGGTGTCTCCAAAACCGTAGCCTCATGGGGGGACAAGGGGGGACAACTTTTATGTAGTGACCCAAACTTTTTCATGTTTATATATATTAAATGAAATTGATATTTACATGATTAAATGTTTCCAACATGTTAAGCAATCAAAGTTGTTAAGACTTGATTAATTGAAATGAGTTTATGTAGTCAATTGATTACCCAAGTTGACCGGCGATTCACGAACGTTTAAACTTGTAACAACTACATGATATATATATATATATATATATATATATATATATATATATAGTTAACATGAGAATTATCGTAGGTAAGTATCACACTAAGTATATTAACAATGAGTTATATACATAAAAATGAGACTATTGAATTAAGAAACTCGAAACGATATATATAACGATTATCGTTATAACAACGTCTTACTTAATACATATGAATTATATTAAGATATTGATACACTATGTTTAACATGATAAAATGATAATTAAATATATCATTAAGTGTGTTAACAATGAATTACATATGTAAAACAAGACTACTAACTTAAGAGTTTCGAAACGAGTTATATATGTAACGATTATCGTTGTAACGACGTTTTAATATATATATATATATATATATATATATATATATTGTATTAAGATATATTCATACACCATGTTATCATGATAATATGATAATTTAACATCTCATTAGATATAATAAACAATGGTTTAACTACATTAAAGTTTCAAGTCAACACTTACATGTAACGACTAACGGTGACTTAACGACTCAGTTAAAATGTATATACATGTAGTGTATTAATTTATATTAATACACTTTTGAAAGACTTCAAGACATATATCAAAACACCCATACTTAACAAAAATGCTTACAATTACATTCTCATTCATTTTCATCAACAATTCTACTCATATTCATTCAGTCTTCGTACTCGAATTATACCCAGTTTCTAGACGTACTTACTATGGGTATATACCAATAGGAACTAGCATGGGATTCCACTCTTGATTATGTCATGCATGACTAATCAAGTTTAACTTCTACCATGAACTAGTCAACTAACAAGAACTCCTTTTAACCCCACTCACCACTCACCACTCACCATTCACTTCATTTCATTTCCATTTTCCTTTCTAATTCTCTCTCAACACACACATACACTTATGAACGGATTTTTCCAGTAACAAAATCATCATTTGCATCAAAAACTACTTCAAGAATCAAGCTATAATCATCATAGGAAGAACACTTCAAGAACACTTCGAAAATCCTTTCAAGTTTGCAAGTATACTTCCAAGCTTTCTAATCCATTCCAAGTAATTATCTAAGATCAAGAAACCTTTGTTATTTACAGTAGGTTATCTTTCTTATTCAAGGTAAAACTCATATCCAAACTTTGATTCAATTTCTATAACTATAACTATCTTAATTCGAGTAGAAATCTTACTTGAACTTGTTTTCGTGTCATGATTCTACTTCAAGAACTTTCAAGCCACCCAAGGATCCTTTGAAGCTAGATCATTTTTTGTCACTTCCAGTAGGTTTACCTACTAAACTTGAGGTAGTAATGATGTTCATAACATCAATCGATTCATATATATATATATATATATATATATATATATATATATATATATATATATATATATATATATATATATATATATATATATATATATATATATATATAACTATCTTATTCGAAGATTTAAACTTGTAATCACTATAACATAGTTTAGTTAATTCTAAACTTGTTCGTAAACAAAGTTAATCCTTCTAAATTAACTTTTAAAATCAACTAAACACATGTTCTATATCTATATGATATGCTAACTTAATGATTTAAAACCTGGAAACACGAAGAACACCGTAAAACCGGACATACGTCGTCGTAGCGAAACCGGAGGCTGTTTTGGTTTGGATAATTAAAAACTATGATAAACTTTGATTTAAAAGCTATACTTCTGGGAAAATGATTTTTCTCATGAACATGAAACTATATCTAAAAATCATGGTTAAACTCAAAGTGGAAGTATGTTTTTCAAAATGGTCATCAAGACGTCGTTCTTTCGACTGAAATGACTACCTCTACAAAAATGACTTGTAACTTATATTTTCGACTATAAACTTATACTTTTTCTGTTTAGTTTCATAAATTTCAGTTCATTATGAAACCATAGCAACTTGAATCACTCAAAACGGATTTAAAACGAAGAAGTTATGGGTAAAACAAGATTGGATAATTTTGCTTGTTGTAGCTACGTGAAATTTGTAACAAATCTATACAAATCATAACTTAACAAACTTATATTGTATTACAAATATATTCTTACATATATTATGTACTCTTGGGATACCATAGACACGTATATAATGTTTTGGCATATCATATCGACCCATCTTTATAATATATTTCGGAACAACCATAGACACTCTATATGCAGTAATGCTTGAGTTAGCTATACAGGGTTGAGATTGATTCCAAAATAATATATATACTTTGAGTTGTGATCTAGCCTGAGACTTGTATACCCTAGGTCGTGGATTAATTCGAGATAATATATATTGATTTATTTTCTGTACATCTAACTGTGGACAACTAGTTGTAGATTACTAACGTTGGACTGTTAACTTAACAAACTTAAATCATTAAAATGTAATAAAAATGTTGTGAATATATTTCGATCATACTTTGATATATATGTACATATTTGTTATAGGTTCGTGAATCGACCAGTGACCAAGTCTTATTTTTTCAACAAAGTGAAAATACGTGAAAGTGAGTTATAGTCCCACTTTTGAAATCTATTATTTTTGGGATGAGAATACATGCAGTTTTATAAATGTTTTACAAAATAGACACAAGTGATCGAAATTACATTCTATGTTGAATTATCGAACCGAATATGCCCCTTTTTAGCTTGGTAGCCTAAGAATTGGTGTTTATGATAATTGCCACCAATTGACGCGAATCCTAAAGATAGATCTATTTGGCCCAACAAGCCTCATCCGAGTTACGGATGCTTTAGTACTTCGATTTATCATATCCGATGTGAGTCCCGGAATGATGGGGATATTCTATATGCATCTTGTTAATTTCGGTTACCAGGTGTTCATCATATGAATGATTTTTATGCAGATTGCATGTTATTGAGAAATGGAAATGGAAATCTTGTGGTCTATTATTACGATTTGATAAATATATAGGCTAAACATATAACTCACCAACATTTTTGTTGACGTTTAAAGCATGTTTATTCTCAGGTGATTATTGCTAATTTATGGACAAGAGTTGGAGTCAACATGATTGTATAATATTGTTTAAAAATTGCATTCGAAGACATATATTGTTGTGCAATATTATTGTAAACCATTATGTAATGGTCGTATGAAAACGCTATATTTTAGATTATCATTATTTGACAATCGTCGTAATATTTTAAAGGTTATGGTTTGTTTTAAAATCGAATGCAGTCTTTGAAAAACGTCTCATATAGAGGTCAAAACCTTGCAACGAAATCAATTAATATGGAATGTTTATAATCAATATGAACGGGACATTTCATTTTGCTTTTTGCATGGTGGTGGTCTAAAGGTGGTGCTTATTGTTGGGATCTCATGAACATTTGTAGTAATGGTTAACAAAAATGCTAGTATGTTGGCTCATCTTAATGGGTTTTTGTCCTACATATTAATGGGTCATAAATCCATTAAAATTGACCTAACTTAAAAGTCCATTAGCTAGAGTAGGGTGGGCTTAAGTCCAATAAGGTAGAAAGTCCAATAAGACTAACTAGTGTGCATTAGTAAAATACTAAGCGTAATTAAGCAACCAATAAGCCAAGTAATTGTCATTAGAAAATAACAATTAGTATTACGTAGTCATAATATTCCAATTATGACAAAAGTTAAATGTGTACCAAGTACATAGCTCGTTTCAAACGACAAGTGACACTAACGGTCGTAAAAGCATTAGAGGATCAAGTTAAGTGATTACGCACTTAACAACACGTTGTAAGATACTAACGAAGGCAATTAATCATGAATAAAGATCCCAGAGCATAAACTAGCTCAGTACGCACATATACACAGATTCGTGAAAGTATAGAGCACAAAAATATAAGTCGAAAAAGTCGGGTCGTTACAGTAACCGCCATAACCACCTTTAACTATAAATGAATGGATTGTGGTCATTTTCTCAATATGTTGTTCATTATGTATTCTCTCAAGAACACTAATAACTTGAGAGAAATCCCTCCATCGGATTAAGAACATCAATATTGGAATCGACAATCCCTAACGAGTCTTCATCATTCATTCTCAAGATTGTGTCGGTTCTACAATCAAGTAAGTCTCCTTTCATGTTCTTGTTATGTGATTCCATGATATTAAGATTGATCATTATTATGATGATGTATTAATTCAACATATGATTGTTATTTTCAATAAGTTCATTTCTATATAGTCAACAAGTGCAGTCTAGAGATTTATTACAAACACTTAATCTATATCCCGGTATCCCCAAATAACTTTGTTGGAGATAATTGGGTAATCGGTCTCCCACATCGGACATGAAAAGAAACATATGTAGCCATATAAGTTTAGTGGAACCTCCCTCTATCACAATTGTTTTTAGAATACTAGAGAATTCTCGAGCTTATATGTTGTACAAAGTTCAGCCTCCCAGATAACAACTCTTTGATTAGTTACATATGTTTAGAGTTATGCATTTTAAGTATAAATATGTATCTGATTTTTTTGTGGTGAAATGAAGGAAATTATTGGTTTAGCTTTGTTCTGTTGTTAGTCTATTATATTTGTGGGAGATATCGGATCAGTCTTCTATCAATGGTTCTCTAAATCTCTCTAACTGATCAAAGTAAAGCATCATTGATAGAAAATCGATTCGAAATGGTCAATCTATCAGGAAACATAGACTAGCAGTAGAACTTGGCTATCAATAATTTCATTCATTTCATCAGAAACAAACCAAATACATATTATATATACATATATCTAATAGAAAAATATGATAAATAGTATAGGGGCAAAACCGTCCTTTCACCCTTTTTTTACCCTTTTTTAAATTTTCCAAAAAACCCCACATTTTTTTCAAAAATTAAAATCGACCCCCAAACAGGGAGGTAAAGTGTCAAATACCTATTCTCATAAAAAATCTTAAATAAACTCCACCCAAATATTCAGCGGGTCATATCTTCTCGTTCGCACCGAGTTAAATTTTTCCGGCACCATCGTTAAACTCGAAATAATTTTAGGAACACAATGTCACTAACTATACGCAAATCGGACGCTTTTTAAAAAATGCTAAATATTTGAGGTACTTTTCATACACGTTGATTTTGCGTTAAATTTTTAAAAGTCGACAATTCCATAGTGAAACACGGAGATGCACATATATTGTTAATTTAAAATAACATTTAAATCTTTCACGGATTATACCTTTTAGTTCGACTCGAGTTGCGCTTCAACGACATCATCGTTAACCACGAAATAATTTTACAAACTAAACGCAATAAAATACATTGAAAAACGAACCCTGGCGCGAAGCGAGGGTTCGTAAACTAGTTTATGGTAAAAAGGCCCGACTCTAAACATATGTAACTGCTTAAAATAAAGGTGCAGTAATAAATTAACTCTATAAGACCACAGATAACGCGGCGACATCTGCCACCATGCCATCCACATGTCACGACAAACGCCCCGACAAACGCCGGGAATGGGCGTTTGTCGCCCGGCGTTTGTCGGCCGATCACGGGGGAGAGAGAGGGGCGGTTTGGGGAGGTGGCGCGCTGTGATTGGTTGATGAAATATGGCCGTTGGAGGACCAGCCGTTGGAGATTTTAATTTTTTTTCTCCTATAAATACATACACAATTGACCTTCATTTTTATTATTCATTTCACACTTTTCTCATACTTTATACATATCAATCCAATTTATATAAACATAAACATTCTAGTTTTCATCAACAAAAAAAGGAGTTTTAGCCGCAAGTCTTGATTTGTTATTCGATAGGACCTTGTCCGACGAAGAGGAAGAAAACCAACCTAGAAAAACTCGGGTGCAACGAAACCCACGACGTTTTATTAATGTAACGTTTTTTTATTAATGTAACTTTTTTATATATGTAGTGTTTTATTTTATCTTATTTAATAAATAAAAATTAATTAAAACAACCAAACAAAAAATCAAAAATAAAATGTCACGTCATTGTCATCCTTTGACAAAAGCTCCCATAACAACTTCCCCTTTCCCTGCCATGGTTCTGACTTGTCCCAAAAAGTACACCTCATCCACTCCATGTTACAATCATCATTATCTGTGGTCTAATCTACTATTAAGTTAATTGCATGCTAATTAGTATATGCGTAAAACATGAGTAAATGAAATAAAACATGGATTTTGGTGGCTTCAAACGTGGGTCATGTGTGACCCCACAACTTACATACAAACTTTGTAATTCTTCTAACTTCTACTAACCAATGGTAACTCGTATTGTGAGTTCGTGTTGTATATTTTTTGCACTTTTTTAATGACTAGGACGTATTGAGTTATTGAGTGGAGTAGTGGTGATGTTGTGAATTTGAGTTGTGTTAGTGAAATGCTGATGTGACATTTAATTTTGTATTTTTTTGTTTTATTTAATTATTTTATATTATTTTTATTATTAAAAATGAAAATAAAGCAAGAAATTAGGGGCGTATGTTGCGTTTTTATTTTTTTCTTAATTCTCTTTCTATTTTTTAAACACTTTTTAAACTCAATCTTCAATTATATTTTACCACGTCACTCACAAACGCCCTCAACAACTTTTCCCAATACAACCTCCATACTTAACTAGTCACAGGCATAACCCCAAAAATACTCTTCATCCACTCCACATCAACGTCACCATTATCCGTGTTCTAACCGTTTATGTACAACCGACCATATCATTGCAATAAAGTTGTGTTTAATTTACATCCAAACTACAAAAGTATTCACCAAAAGATCCATGTTAGAGTTACCTTGCCTGTTTACGATCAGATCCTCGACATATGGTAATTACCTTTTGCCGGTTTGAAGCTGCTACAGTATTTGACTTAAATGTATGCTTTTTGAGAACCTTGCATTTTTTATTTTTTTTTCTTTAAGCAGATCCATTTAAGCACCCGACCATCTGAAGTTTTTCCTCAGTTGCAAAAAGTATAGTATGATTTGTTTTAGGCCTTTTTTCAAAATTAATATTCAGAGGTGAAAGATGAAAGTTGGTTCTTGCCCAGAGTGCCAAACAAAAGGACCATTTACAGTCAATTTTGATCAGGTGACTTATGTTTTATTCTTGTTTTTCGTTAGTATGTAAAAAGAATCTATCTGCTGATACTTTGTTTGTGACAACAATTGCTCTGGCAATGTTTGGAGATCAGGAGAAAAATGTGCAAGGAAAACATAGACTGTGTGGAGACATAAATATGCTACTTTTGGGTGATCCTGGTAGCGCAAAATACCAGTTTCGTTACTAAAGTTTTAACATTTGCTGGAATTTTTATGTCAAGATATGTTGAAAAGACTGGACAAAGGGCACTTTATGTAACTGGGGAAAAGGAGGTTCTGCTGTTCGACTTACACCTGTTGTGCACAAGGATCCAAATACAAGAGAGTGCACCCTTGAAAGAGGGGCTCTTGTTCTAGTCGATAAGGGAATTTGTCTAGTTGATAAGTTTGCCAAAATGAATGATCAAGATAGGTATATAAGTATGGTTGTCATGTCTCCCACGATTCCCTTTCGTAGCTTGATAGTATCTTATAATGTTTATATTTTCGTAGCTTTATATTTATTTATTAAGTAGTATTATTTTTTCTAACTTTTCTAGAGTGATGTCGCTTCAATCTCGTTGATCTTTAAAAATTGCAAAACTATTGGTCACCGCTTTCAGGTACGATTAAAAAAACGTCTCTCAAAATGTTGAATTAACAGACCCAGTTGTCTCCAGATTTGATGTTCTGTGCGTCATGAAAGTTAGTTTTTTAAATCATATAAGCATTAAGCAATAAGCAATTCTTTTCATCTTCTTGAGTGTTGTAGACTTGTGGTTAACATGGATGTAAATGATTTGATGCAAATTGTAGTGGATAGTTATATCAAAGTCACACCAAAAGGTTCCAAGGATAACAACTATATCAACAAATCAACAATTCTCAGGAACAAGGGCGTCTCATAGGATCTCATAGGGTGTGCGAATGGGGCAATCGCACAAGGTCCAAAATTTTGGAAAATGGACCATTTTATTTTTATTTTTTTTGAAAAGCAAGAAATGAATTTCATTAATAAACAGGAGCAATGTACAACTGGAGATTATGCATAGAGCATATGCAATTGGCTACATAAAGGGAAACTGGAACAGCTACAAAAACATATACAAGAGAAAGAAAAAAAACAGGAAACTATCTGGTCTATGAGGTGACATCGACAAATAGATGCTTTAGCCATGATCATCAAACACACTAGGATTGAGAAGCCATTGGTTCCATTCGATCTTGACCTTTTTAGTTCGTGAGGATATCCATTTTATAAAACGGATTAAAAAAACCGGGGCGTGTGTGATCACTGATTTGTATTTAACGGACACGAAAGCTAGGGCATTTAATAAAACATGATGATGATGATGATGTTGATTTTTTTTTTATGTGAGCTCATTTTATGTCTCGCACAGAGCCCTCAAAAGTAATGAGACTTTTGAGACGGCCGTGCTCAGAAAGATTTTTTAAGATTCTTCCATGTTAATGGATTTTGAGGTACCATAACTTAATACAACTCCTATTAGTTACATCTATTGAAGTTTGTTAACACGTTGCTTTGTTGATAGAGGTGGCAAGTTGGTTTGGACGTGTAATAGGTTAGAATGGTTTGGGTGAAAATAGTCTTAGACTTAGTCATGCAGGCCAGTCTGGTTTGTCAAGTATAAACTGAATTTGTCCTCACTTGATGGCCTTCTTTATAAACTTCTAATGTATTGTATATGATTCTACAAATTATATTTTATAAAATTTAAGGATCAGTAATACTTAAATAAATGATTTAGGGGTAGAGGTGTAGATGAGTGACGACTCCGTCAAAACACTTAACGGATCCGTCAGTTGGTCCCACAGCTTGATCGGACTTAAATGAATTAAATAAACAAAGTTGCATTCTTTTATCTCAAAAGTTTCCCAAAAAGTAAACAAACCAAAATATGTAGTTTTAAACAACCAACCATAGTAATAAACCAAAAGTTGACACAAAACCTTGCCAACAAACCCACAAGTTTAAATTATCCAAAAATAGAATGCAAGCTTAAGTTTCATAAAATGTTTCATAAAATCTGCCCAAATGCATGCAGACTCTTCTAAACACAGCGGAAGCATCACAAAACTCAAGTACCTGTGAAAACATGAAAGTAAACTGTCAACACAAAGGTTGAGTGAATTATAGGTTTAAATAAATAAATAAACTTTATACCATAAGATTTAAAAATGTTAGAAAACATTAAACATTATTCCATTATCAATGAGCCACCTGGTAAACACTTAACCCTTTATTTACCCTTGCCAAACACAATAAAAATATACACTTGGATAGTGTATCTACAACAAATTACGAAGTACTAAACATTTCGATTATAAATTGCTAGCGCGACTAGCTCGAAATGGGGTTGTCAAACCCGATAGATCTATCCGTAGGATTCGCGTTCACCGGTAGAAACCAATGGTTACAGTTACCAGACTAGGGAATATTTTTGTCCAACTCACAATGAATAATTAAATTTAACTGTTACTTGTGTCTAAACGTAAATAAAAATGCATGTAATCACATCCCAAAAATATACTTTGAAAAGTATGTAAAAACGGGACTATAACTCACCTTAAAAGCAACTGAAGAAACCACACAAATAAGCGAACAGCAAATAGAGTAAAGTGATCAGGAATGATCACAACGCCGACCTATAAATAAAGCAGGTCGATATAAATAACTAACTTAGGTCAAGTCTTAGTATGATAGCTATTGTACATGTAGCAAGTAGACATAGAACAATACTCGGCAAGCATCGGTTTGACTGGAACAGCGTACGGACACATACTTTCTATTTTTAGAAAGTTTCTATTTTTAGCAGGTTTCCATTTTTGGAAAGTTTCTATTTTAGGAAAGTTTCTATTTTTGGAAAGTTTCTATTTTTGGAAAGTTTCCAAATTTGGAAAGTTCTATTTTTAGAAAGTTTTTAAGTTAGAAAAGTTTCCTTATTTAGAAAGTCAACAAAAGTCAACTGAAAGTCAACCTTGGTCAAACATAGTCAACACTAATTTGAAAAGTGTAAGTTATAATAATAACATAAGTTATAACATTTATTAGAGTTAAAAGTGTATAATTATGTCATAACATAAGTTTAATTAAATAAAATGAATTATTAAAGTTAATATAAGTTGAAATGATATAATTAATATAACATAAGTATTTAACTAATTAATTAAATATTAGTCATAATATAAATATTATTAATTAATAATAAATTTTAAATCATATCATAAGTATTATTAATTAATAATGAATTATTAATCATATCATAAGTTTCTAAATATAATTATTAAATCATAAGTATTTAATAATTAAATCATAATTAAATAATAATTAAGTCTTATAATAATTAAATAATTATTTAATCTTCATTATAAGTCTTATAATAATATTCTTATAAAATAAATTTAATACTTATCATAAGTATTTTCCATTAATAATAAAAGTATTATTAATCATAAGTTAAATTAAAATGTTAATTAAATCATAAATAATAATCAAGTGATATAATAAATATTTATATCATAATTCTTAAATAATAATAATTACTTCTTTTATCATAAGTAATTAATTAATAATGAGTTTCATTATTTTTATCATAAGTTTTAGAATTACTCATAAGTTTTAATTCAAAAGTTCATCGGGTCGTATCTTGAGCCCCGGGTGTCGATTTCTGGCGAGCCTTATATGCATCTTCGCCTATTCAAACCACCCGACACAACGGTGCACTCAAGAACTCACCAAGAACAGTCCACAAGTCGTGGTAATCAGCCATGACACCACTTGGACTTTCAATTTTCTCAAAACCGTGTTTTAGTCGTAACGGGTGAACCGTGGCTCGGATTTAGGTGACCCGAACATGAAAGTTCGTCCCACCATCAGTCCTAACACACTAAAACACCCTAAAGACACCAAGGAAGGTCACAAAGTCGGACCAAACCTGTTTCATGTCAATCCACAATTCAATTTTAACAAAATAGTAATTTGATCATAACTAGGGCTCCGGGAATCGAAACGACATGAATTCGGAGTCTAAAATTAATGTCTTGATGAGAGGAACTCATTTACGTACTTTATTTTTACATTTATCTCAGTCACAAACCCAGAATACACGAAATAGCTGCTGTCCAGAATTTAACAAACCGAAAACATGTGATTATGAGTACATCTATGCATACAAACACCATTACAATAATCCACAAACATCATACTACTAAATAATCATCAAAATACAGTAAATAAATGAAAAATTGAAAATTCTAGGGTTAGGGTTTATACCCTAATCGAGAAACGATAAGTATGAACGCGTAGAGATCGTTGTGTAGAATCCGATTGTGTTGAAAGCCCTTTGAAAAGATTAATAATTTTATGAGATGATGATGATGATGTAGGTCATGGTTGGCGACCAAAAAAGGAGAAGGGAGGAGAAAACACAAAAATTAGAAATTAGGTTTTAGGGAAAATAAAGTGTAATGTAAAAAAAATATGAAAGGAGGAAAGGCTCCCCCCCCCTAGGGGTTCGGCCGAAAATGGATGGGGTGGGCCCCATGGTGGGCCAATTTTGATAAATTATAATTTCCTGATGGCCCGAAAGCCCGAACGAGTCCCGAAACGCGAAAACGCACTTACGCGATTAAAAATCCGGAAAGATAACAAACGAGCGACGAAAAATAAATATAAATACACTATATAATAATATGATCTTAAAATATCATATTTAAAATATTTAGGATTTAAATGTCCCAAAAACTCGACCGTTGGTTTGAAAACCAAAAAGATTCGCCGGATGGAAATCCGCGAGACGTAGAAACGTATAAATTAAAATATGAATACAAATATTCACATAACACATAATAATTAATATATATATATATATATATATATATATATATATATATATATATATATATATATTATAAAAATAATAATATAGGTCATAGAAATGACGTGGCACACTAACAGTTAACGGTCGTTAAATAATTAACTGAAAAAGATAATGGAAAAAGTAGGGTCGTGACAGTATCTTTCCGTTACGGAAATTTCGTCCTGAAATTTAAGCAGGCGCAGGGGTTGACTCGGCATCTGAGAACAAATGCGGGTATTTCTGCTTCATCTGGTCTTCACGCTCCCAAGTGAACTCGGGACCGCGTCTAGCGTTCCATCTAACCCGAACAATAGGAATTCTGCTCTGTTTAAGAGTCTTAACCTCTCGGTCCATGATTTCAACAGGCTCCTCAATAAAATGCAATTGCTTATCAACTTGAAGTTCCTCCAAAGGAATAGTCTGATCAAATTCAGCCAAGCACTTCTTTAAATTCGAAATATGGAAAACATCGTGAACAGCACTGAGTTCTTGTGGCAATTTCAAACGATAAGCCACCGGTCCAACTCTTTCAATGATCTCAAACGGTCCCAAGAAACGAGTACTTAACTTCCCTCTTTTACCAAAACGGATTACGCCCTTCCAAGGCGAAACCTTTAACATAACACGATCACCAACTTGAAATTCAACATCTTTCCTTCCCTTATCGGCATAACTCTTTTGCCGACTTCTAGCAGTTCTCAACCTTTCTTTAATTTGTACAATCTTCTCAGTAGTCTCGTGAATAATCTCTGGACCTGTAAGTTGAGCATCCCCAACCTCATTCCAACAAATAGGAGACCTACATTTCCTATCGTACAAAGCTTCAAACGGTGCGGCTTTAATACTTGCGTGGTAACTGTTGTTATAAGAAAACTCAGCTAGCGCCAAATATTTATCCCACCCATTTCCAAAATCAATGACGCACGCTCGCAACATATCTTCTAATGTTTGAATGGTCCTTTCACTTTGACCATCCGTTTGAGGATGATAAGCGGTGCTCATATCCAACCTAGTACCCAAGGCTTCCTGTAAAGATCGCCAAAATCTCGACACAAATCGACTGTCTCGGTCGGAAATAATGGACACGGGAACACCATGCCTAGAAACAATCTCTTTTAAATACAAACGGGTGAGTTTCTCCATTGAATCTGTTTCCCTAATCGGCAAAAAGTGAGCCGACTTAGTGAGTCGATCTACAATCACCCAAATCGCATCATAGCCACCCGAAACTCTTGGTAAGTTAGTAATAAAATCCATAGTGATACCTTCCCACTTCCACTCGGGAATTTCTGGTTGCACCAAAAGTCCAGACGGTTTTTGATGTTCAGCTTTGACCTTAGCACAGGTCAAACACTTAGCCACATACGTAGCCACATCACCTTTCAAATTTTTCCACCAATACAGCTCCTTAAGATCCTGATACATCTTTCCTGAACCAGGATGAATAGAGTATCTAGACTTATGAGCCTCATCCAAAATAAGTTGTCGAAGACCTCCAAATTTCGGAACCCAAAGACGTCCTGCAAAATACCTAGTACCATCAGCTCGTACTTCAAACTTCTTAGCTACCTTTTCTACATTCTCCTTCACGAAATTCTCCTCCTTTAAGGCTTCTTGTTGTGCCTCAAGAATCTGCCTTGCGAGATTTGATCTAACTGTCATATTCAAGGCCCTAACCCTGCGAGGTTCAGTCCTTTCTTTACTACTCAATGCATCAGCCACAACATTGGCCTTACCCGGGTGATACAAAAGGTCACAATTATAATCATTCAACGTCTCAATCCATCTTCGTTGTCTCATGTTCAACTGTTTCTGATCGAGGATATGTTGAAGACTCTTGTGATCGGTGTACACAGTACTCTTAACACCATAAAGATAGTGTCTCCATATTTTAAGCGCAAAAACAACAGCCCCCAACTCTAAATCATGAGTTGTATAGTTTTGTTCGTGAATCTTCAACTGTCGTGACGCATACGCAATAACCTTCTTTCGTTGCATCAAAACGCAACCATAGCCTTGTCGCGATTCATCACAATAAACAACAAAATCGTCATTACCCTCTGGTAGTGACAAAATCGGAGCGGTAGTCAACTTCTTCTTCAAAATCTGAAAAGCATTCTCTTGTTCATCCTTCCACTCATACTTCTTCCCCTTATGCGTTAAAGCAGTCAGAGGTTTCGCAATACGAGAGAAATCCTGAATGAACCTTCGATAGTAACCTGCCAACCCTAAGAACTGACGAATCTGAGTAGGAGTTTTCGGGGTTTCCCACTTATCAATCGCCTCAATTTTAGCAGGATCAACTTGTATTCCCTGTTTATTAACAATATGACCAAGGAACTAAACTTCTCTTAACCAAAAAGCACACTTAGAGAACTTAGCGTACAACTCTTCTTTCTTTAACAAATCAAGCACTAACCTCAAGTGTTCTTCGTGCTCTTCATCACTCTTAGAATAGATAAGAATGTCGTCGATGAAAACAATAACGAACTTGTCCAGATAGGGTCTACACACACGGTTCATGAGGTCCATGAACACAGCAGGTGCATTTGTCAATCCGAACGGCATAACAAGAAATTCAAAGTGACCGTAACGAGTGCGAAAAGCAGTTTTTGAAACATCAGATTCTTTAACACGCAACTGATGATAGCCAGAACGAAGATCAATTTTTGAATAAACAGAAGAACCCTGCAGCTGATCGAACAGATCATCAATTCTCGGAAGAGGATAACGATTTTTAACAGTGAGCTTATTCAGTTCACGATAATCAACGCATAAACGAAAAGAACCATCTTTCTTCTTAACAAACAGAACGGGAGCTCCCCAAGGGGACGAACTAGGACGAATAAAACCTTTGTCTAACAACTCACGGAGTTGACTCGACAATTCTTGAAGTTCGGAAGGCGCAAGACGATAAGGAGCACGTGCTACAGGAGCAGCGCCGGGAACACGATCAATTTGAAATTCTACCGTGCGTTGCGGCGGAAGGCCAGGTAAGTCATCGGGAAACACCTCGGGAAAATCCCTAACAATGTGAACGTCATCAACGTTCTTTACTTCCTTACTAGGATCAACAACATGAGCAAGAATAGCATGACAGCCTTTGCGGAGATGTTTACGAACTTTCATACAGCTAATAAGATTTAACTGTGTGCATTTCTTATCTCCAAAGACCATCAGTGGCTCTCCAATCACATTAGTAATACGAATAGCCTTATCATAACACACGATCTCAGCACGGTTCGCAGACAACCAATCCATACCAATAACAATATCAAAACTACCAAGTTCAATCGGTATCAAATCTATCTCAAAATCCCTACCACCCAGATTAATGTTACATTTACGATGTACAGTCCTAGCAGTAAGTTCCTTACCATTAGCTACTTCAACAACATAAGTATTGTCTAAGGGAGTTTACGACGTTTTGATTCTCGGACTTAATTTACTCGACACGAAACTTAAATCAGCCCCTAAATCAAATAATACATAAACTGATAAATCGTTGACTGAGAACATACCAGTAACAAGCTTAGGATCTTCCTCCGCATCCTTAGCATTAATGTTGAACGCTCGGTCGCGTGCAGTTTCAGCAGTCTTCTTGTTGGGACAAGCATCTCGGAAATGCCCCGGCTTCCCACACTCATAACAAACCCTTGGATTACCTCCATTATTCGATTTCCCATTACCGTTACCGTTACCACCTCTATTACCAACATTATTATTACCACCAGCCGCGGGAGTAGCAGAACCCGGCAAAAGCACTGTACAATCTTTAGCAATGTGCCCTTGCTTAGAGCACCTCTTACAAGTAACTGTGCAGTAACCATCATGAGCTTTATAGCAACGAGGACACACACGCTGATTTCTGTTGTTAGCACCCGAGGTATCCTGTTTCTTCTGCTGATTTTGGTTTTGATTGCGGTTGTTATCCCACTTTCGTTTCCCATTATCAGCCTTCTTGACAACCTCCTCACTAGTTTCAACAATTGTAGTCTTGC
The DNA here is from genome assembly GCF_046630445.1 of Rutidosis leptorrhynchoides. NCBI lineage: Eukaryota > Viridiplantae > Streptophyta > Magnoliopsida > Asterales > Asteraceae > Rutidosis > Rutidosis leptorrhynchoides. The sequence goes on along the minus strand of NC_092337.1, from coordinate 374,549,250 downwards.
TTCTTCTCAACACCTTGTCATTAAGTTTGTGGGCCATAGACATAGCCGCCTCAATAGTCTGGGGTTCACTAGACTCAAACCCGTGTTCAATCTTCTCGGACAAACCATCAATGTAAGCCTCAATTTTGCGGTCCTCATCCGCATAAACCCTAGGACACAGCAAAGTTAACTCGAAAAACCTTCGTTCATAGGCATCTAACTCGGTGCCATGCATTTTTAAATTCTTGAGCTCAACCTCTAGCTTCTTAAGCTCACCCCGAGGTCTATAGCGGGTGATCAATCTTTCCTTAAAATCATTCCAGGCCAAACCATAAGCTACATCGTTTCCCAAACTACTAACCAGATTGTTCCACCATGTCAAGGCACTATCTTTGAGAGTGCAACTAGCAAAACTAACTTTGTCCTCTTCACGGACCCGACTGACCCTGAAAATAGATTCGATTTTCTCGAACCAACGAGTAAGCTCTATTGGTCCTTCCGTACCACTGAATTCTTGGGGTCGACCAGCCATAAAAGTTTTGTGGGAGCATCCCACGTTGTTGTTCACATTGGCGTTAACATTAGCATTTGCTGCCATAGCAGCAGTAATTCCTTCATTGATCAGGCGTTGCATACGCGCTTCAGTGGACTCTCTTGGAGGCATGATCTTCAAAATAGAATAACACATCCGTTAGTACCAAGAATAATACTAGTGTCATAAAGGAATAGATCAAAACACGAAAAGACTAACCATTAAGATATTAGTCAACTAACACTATGAGTAATAACATGACAGTTATGATTGTTATAGAAATAACCATCACATGCATACATATTTTATGATAACATCATACAACATACATAGCACCTAACATACATGAACATATATTACGCATAATATAACATGCCAAGAGCCACAACATCAGAAATAAAACATGATAATGATAATAGATGTCATAAAAATAACCATCCATACATAATGAAAAATATCCCATAACAAAATCTTAATAAAATCCTCGGCAAAACGGCGTACATAACCCAAAATGTATGTATAAAAAGGATATTAAGTCTGATGAAATAGATAATCAATATGAATAATCATATCACATTCGCTTAGAGCGGGTGTGATAAGCTGGTCCAGCATGAGTCTCGGCAGGATCCTCATACTTACGCAACTTCCCTTTCACAACATCCAACTCTTCCTTCAACACACGACCAATGCTCTCGAGAGCCTCGAACTTAGCCTTAACTTCTCGATCTCGCTTACGGTTCTCATCCTCAACCCTATGCTTGAAAGTGACAAAGTTACCCATGTCGGCACGGATCTCGTCCATAACTTCATTATGTGGCAAAGTGCGCAAACAATCACTAAGGGCGTTAATACGTGTCACCTCATTATAAGCCCGGTTCATATGAGTAATGGTAGAAAAATAGTAATGAACAGGATCATCAATCTCTGGTTGATTAGCACGACGTCTAGCAGGAGACGGTGGAGCAGGAGCAGCAACGGAGTTATCGCTCGAAGTCGACATCTGCAAACAGCAAAACCGCAAACCACATGCCAAAAAGATATAAAAGCTAATAATATGACTTATACGAAATGAAATGCATATTAATGCTATAGCAAAAAGGTCGGGCTGTAGACTAGACTCTAATGCACCCTAATAACCACAGGTTGACCACATTAAGACCGCCTAGTTCCCTACAACCAACGCTCTGATACCACAAGTGACGACCCCGTCAAAACACTTAACGGATCCGTCAGTTGGTCCCATAGCTTGATTGGACTTAAATGAATTAAATAAACAAAGTTGCATTCTTTTATCTCAAAAGTTTCCCAAAAAGGAAACAAACCAAAATATGTAGTTTTAAACAACCAACCATAGTAATAAACCAAAAGTTGACACAAAACCTTGCCAACAAACCCACAAGTTTAAATTATCCAAAAATAGAATGCAAGCTTAAGTTTCATAAAATGTTTCATAAAATCTGCCCAAATGCATGCAGACTCTTCTAAACACAGCGGAAGCATCACAAAACTCAAGTACCTGTGAAAACATGCAAGTAAACTGTCAACACAAAGGTTGAGTGAATTATAGGTTTAAATAAATAAATAAACTTTATACCATAAGATTTAAAAATGTTAGAAAACATTAAACATTATTCCATTATCAATGAGCCACCTGGTAAACACTTAACCCTTTATTTACCCTTGCCAAACACAATAAAAATATACACTTGGACAGTGTATCTACAACAAATTACGAAGTACTAAACATTCCGATTATAAATTGCTAGCGCGACTAGCTCGAAATGGGGTTGTCAAACCCGATAGATCTATCCGTAGGATTCGCGTTCACCGGTAGAAACCAATGGTTACAGTTACCAGACTAGGGAATATTTTTGTCCAACTCACAATGAATAATTAAATTTAACTGTTACTTCTGTCTAAACGTAAATAAAAATGCATGTAATCACATCCCAAAAATATACTTTGAAAAGTATGTAAAAACGGGACTATAACTCACCTTAAAAGCAACTGAAGAAACCACACAAACAAGCGAACAGCAAATAGAGTAAAGTGATCAGGAATGATCACAACGCCGACCTATAAATAAAGCAGGTCGATATAAATAACTAACTTAGGTCAAGTCTTAGTATGATAGCTATTGTACATGTAGCAAGTAGACATAGAACAATACTCGGCAAGCATCGGTTTGACTGGAACAGCGTACGGACACATACTTTCTATTTTTAGAAAGTTTCTATTTTTAGCAGGTTTCCATTTTTGGAAAGTTTCTATTTTTGGAAAGTTTCTATTTTTGGAAAGTTTCTATTTTAAAAAAGTTTCTATTTTTAGAAAGTTTCTATTTTTGGAAAGTTTCCAAATTTAGAAAGCTCTATTTTTAGAAAGTTTTTAAGTTAGGAAAATTTTCTTATTTAGAAAGTCAACAAAAGTCAACTAAAAGTCAAAGTCAACCGAAAGTCAACTCAAAAGTCAACCTTGGTCAAACATAGTCAACACTAATTTGAAAAGTGTAAGTTATAATAATAACATAAGTTATAACGTTTATTAGAGTTAAAAGTGTATAATTATGTCATAACATAAGTTTAATTAAATAAAATGAATTATTAAAGTTAATATAAGTTGAAATGATATAATTAATATAACATAAGTATTTAATTAATTAATTAAATATTAGTCATAATATAAATATTATTAATTAATAATAAATTTTAAATCATATCATAAGTATTATTAATTAATAATGAATTATTAATCATATCATAAGTTTCTAAATATAATTATTAAATCATAAGTATTTAATAATTAAATCATAATTAAATAATAATTAAGTCTTATAATAATTAAATAATTATTTAATCTTCATTATAAGTCTTATAATAATATTCTTATAAAATAAATTTAATACTTATCATAAGTATTTTCCATTAATAATAAAAGTATTATTAATCATAAGTTAAATTAAAATGTTAATTAAATCATAAATAATAATCAAGTGATATAATAAATATTTATATCATAATTCTTAAATAATAATAATTACTTCTTTTATCATAAGTAATTAATTAATAATGAGTTTCATTATTTTTATCATAAGTTTTAGAATTACTCATAAGTTTTAATTCAAAAGTTCATCGGGTCGTATCTTGAGCCCCGGGTGTCGATTTCTGGCAAGCCTTATATGCATCTCCGCCTATTCAAATCACCCGACACAAAGGTGCACTCAAGAACTCACCAAGAATAGTCCACAAGTCATGGTAATCAGCCATGACACCACTTGGACTTTCAATTTTCTCAAAACCGTGTTTTAGTCGTAACGGGTGAACCGTGGCTCGGATTTAGGTGACCTGAACATGAAAGTTCGTCCCACCATCAGTACTAACACACTAACACACCCTAAAGACACCAAGGAAGGTCACAAAGTCGGACCAAACCTGTTTCATGTCAATCCACAATTCAATTTTAACAAAATAGTAATTTGATCATAACTAGGGCTCCGGGAATCGAAACGACATGAATCCGGAGTCTAAAATTAACATCTTGATGAGAGGAACTCATTTACATACTTTATTTTAACATTTATCTCAGTCACAAACCCAGAATACACGAAATAGCTGCTGTCCAGAATTTAACAAACCGAAAACATGTGATTATGAGTACATCTATGCATACAAACACCATTACAATAATCCACAAACATCATACTACTAAATAATCATCAAAATACAGTAAATAAATGAAAAATTGAAAATTCTAGGGTTAGGGTTTATACCCTAATCGAGAAACGATAAGTATGAACGCGTAGAGATCGTTGTGTAGAATCCGATTGTGTTGAAAGCCCTTCGAAAAGATTAATAATTTTATGAGATGATGATGATGATGTAGGTGATGGTTGGCGACCAAAAAAGGAGAAGGGAGGAGAAAACACAAAAATTAGAAATTAGGTTTTAGGGAAAATAAAGTGTAATGTAAAAAAAAATATGAAAGGATGAAAGGCTCCCCCCCCCCCTTAGGGGTTCGGCCAAAAATGGATGGGTGGGCCCCATGGTGGGCCAATTTTGATAAATTATAATTTCCTGATGGCCCGAAAGCCCGAACGAGTCCCGAAACGCGAAAACGCACTTACGCGATTAAAAATCCGGAAAGATAACAAACGCGCGACGAAAAATAAATATAAATACACTATATAATAATATGATCTTAAAATATCATATTTAAAATATTTAGGATTTAAATGTCCCAAAAACTCGACCGTTGGTTTGAAAACCAAAAAGATTCGCCGGATGGAAATCCGCGAGACGTAGAAACGTATAAATTAAAATATGAATACAAATATTCACATAATACATAATAATTAATATATATATATATATATATATATATATATATATATATATATATATATATATATATATATATATATATATATATATATATATATATATTATAAAAATAATAATATAGGTCATAGAAATGACGTGGCACACTAACAGTTAACGGTCGTTAAATAATTAACTGAAAAAGATAACGGAAAAAGTAGGGTCGTGACAAGATGAGTCGAGCCCGAGCTCAGTAGCGTTCGAACTTAAACGAGCTGGATATCTAAGCCTAGAGATCGAACTCATTTATTGAACAATTCTTAACTTATGTTCAAACTTCAGCTCGTTTAGTCTAACAGAGTGTTTAACTATTTTTTTTTGTAAGGTAAGGCCCCAAAGTATAGCTAGTCGGGATTAAACTTGGGTGTTCTTAGGATAAGATTTCCGAGCATCCAATTACTGGACCAACCCTTGGGTTAACGTGGGTATAACGTGAGTTTATGTATATTTTTTGTCTCTACATTTTTATTATGTTATTGTTGTGCTATACTTATATAATTAAGACAAAATTGTTGATATGGTTTCTGTGGTCCATGTGGTTTTTTTCGACGTAATTTGTCATCGTGGTTTGAAAATGTTGCTGATTTCGTCCCTCTGACTAACGGACGTTAAAAAGTTTCGTTAAATCCATTCATGTGCCAAGCATGTGAGGGTATTTTCATCTTTTTCTTTTAATTTCCTTTTCAATTCATTCTTTATGAATTTACCTTCAAATCAAAAAGACCATTTAACCGAATTCAGCAACTTGACATATCCAATTGACAAAACCCACAAATTCTTGTTGGTGATTTTATCATCTAATGAATGATATTGGTGTAATTGGATTTCTGATATTGGTGTAATTGGATTTGCTAAGTAGAGAATGGAAGTAATCTATCGATACTCTAAAATGGATTCGGTGAAGTGCGGAGTGCACGTTCGTAAAGAGTGAAATAGATTGCGGTAGTCGAAACATGAACGTGGAAATGGCTTAAACTGTACAACCTGACCAGAACCAAGGTGGCACAGCCATGCCAAAACAGGACTGGTGAAATTAGAGGTCAAGTGGCACACCGCGCTAAGTTAGGACTAGTGAAATTAGAGGTCTAGTGGCACGCCATGCGAAGTTGGTTTCTGACAGTTTTTGGGCAGTTTTCTGGTTAAGTATGACATTATCCTTCATTTTCACATAAATTTTTCATGTATGACATTATCCTTCATTTTCACATAAATTTTTCATGTCTTTTCTCTGGAAAAAAACACACATAAACATTCATATACAATCATCTTATTTAATTTTCTTGTAGACAAGAGATTAAGTAGTCCTTATCTTATCACAATCAAGATTTCGTGCAACCCGTAATTAATTAATTGAGTCGAAATACTTGATTCGTAAAGTACTTAACGATTCAAGGATTAATCCGGTTGTTAATATTCCGAAAACCCAACCCCCATTTATATAACAACTCTCAGAATCATTACTCAAATTCATATCAAATTCAAATTCACGACATGCCTTTTTTTTAAGCGAGAAAACGCTCCTATGAACGAGCACAGTGACTCAACCATAGAAGGTAAAACCTCAGGTAATCAAGCCCCACGAGTGCGAGACTTGATACCGGATGAATTGCGCATTATGCGCACCCTCTAATCACACTTCCTTTTTGAACAATTTGACATAGCCCACAATTGAACCCACCATATAGTGTGGTTCATTACACAACAAAAACTCACACGTAAACTCTCATATTCAGATTACAAGCTTCCTACCACAAACCCACAACCCTCTTATCTAATATTTCCGACGAAGACTCACCGGTGATCGGATTCTTATTTTGTTTTGGGTAAAACATCTGTTGACCGGAGACCCATTGGTGATCGGATTCCGATTCTACTGACGGAAAATTTATTTCTTTAAAAGCAATCGGATTATCGGAATCCCTTAATAAGGTGTTTTCCGATCTGAAAAATAGATCTAGTTGCAGATGAGGAAAGGCAATCAGGAACCTTCTTCCTTCACAGCCGGAACTATTAACTGATCACGATCTTCGATTTCTCAAACGCGAACGTTTTTCGGCGAACGCTACCACTGCCGTTGATGTTACTGTAAGAAGATGATGTAAATTTTTGTTTAATAAGGTTTTTGTTTTGTTTTTTGTTTTTTGTTTTTTTTTTTTTTTTTTTGTAAGTTGATGTTGCATGTGATCTCTGATGTGTTTTGGAGTGATAGTTTTAGTTAGGGATTTTGTTTGTGTAGCTGCATTTTAAATTAACAAATAAAACAAGGTGTGATCAATGAGATTACTAGAATGCAACAGTTTAATACAGCAACAAAAACAACAACAATTTAAATACCGGCATGTTTCTACCATCACATGAACCATGAATTACACAAATAATCTTTGACCATAACGCATCCTGTTTATTGACTAATCTCCATCTCCATTTGTAAATTAAAGCTTAACGAATGAAGTGAAGCTACTCCAAGACCTCCTTTCTCAATAAGATTTAGAATTAATCTCCATGAAGACTGATGAATCTTTTTCACAATTTGGTTACCACCCGAAAAGAACTTCAAAAGAAGGAAGCTCTAATCAACTCAAGAGAAGAAATAACTTTAGCAGGCGCCTTGAAAAGAAAAAGTAGTAAGTACTAAGACCGTCGAGCACCGATTTGATAAGAGTGAGTCTCCCTCCTACGAAAATCATATTCGCCTTCCACTTTGCAAGCCGTTTCTTTACCTTTTCTATAACAAAATCCCAACTCTTAATTCTATTCATATTTAAACTGACCGGTAAGCCGAAAATTTTATTGACATACTAGCAGCGATACATCCCATGGAAGACGAAATGATTTAACTTCCCGAGTAGACACCCCAATGCCCATTAAGTTAGACTTGTGTAAATTTACTTTTAACCTTGAACATAAAAACATCCAAGTAAAGTCACAAGATTCATTGCATTTACACAATTCCAATCACCAACAAAAATAACATCATCCACATAGAGGCAATGCGAAACTAAAGCACTACCCGTCCCGCTACCAACACAAATCCCTCTGAAAAGAGAAGAATCCAGCGCATCCTTAATGGCAACGGTAAGCCCTTCCATGCCAATTATAAAAAGAAAAGGCGACAAAGGGTTACCTATCGAAGACCACGACCAATGGGCAATTTAGAAGAGGGCTACCATTCAGGAGAAGAGAAGCACAAGAAGACGTAAGACATCCTATGATCCTTCCAATCCATTTGTTAGGAAAACCCATATTCTGGAGCATAGAAAAAATGAAGTTCCAATGAATTGAATCAAAAGTCTTATCAAAGTCAACCTTAAAGAGCATAGCTTTCTTGTTTCTCTTTTTGGACCAATCTATCACTTCGCTGATAATTAACGGGTAATCATGTATTTGACGACCTTTTTAATGAACGATGTCCCCAATGACATCCAGTGTAACGAAAGCCACACTGTTAGCAAGGAATTTGGCTAAGATTTTGATACATATTTATCATCATATTCCCCACAAACAAGATAATGTAACATTTAATTATTTTAAAAGTTCCATATTACGTATTAAATATTTTTTATACATAGTTCAAAGGTACTTCAAAATATTCTAAAGGGTAAACTCACACAATCATACATGAATGTTAACACTAATATATACATGTCTCCCTGTTAACTCGAACCCCTAACCTCTCAGTTGAAAGGGCTACCTCAATATCGCAAGACCAATAGTCCATTAGTAGGTTTTAAACTTAAAAAAAATCACTATGTGCTTGACATGCTAATAACAAGCTAAGCACACCACTAACTTGCTTATAAAAACCTTACTAAACTGTTTATACAACTATTTAAGCATTAACTATTTCTTAAGCAAAACTTTTAAGACTTTGTTTAAGAAAAATCTTACATATTATTATAATTGAATACTTGTGACATGTTTTACACTTCTAGATCATCCAAAGGTCGAGATTCTGGCTATCATCTACGATAGTACTCCATCATTATTTGTACCAGTTTATGTAAGCTAAAGTTTGCTTTTTCATACATTTTTACTGTTATAAATGTCCTTTTGAATCAACGTTTTGTTATTAGAAAATATATTAAAATAGAAACAGGAAAAAAACAAAAATAGAAGTCCAATGATTTCAGCACGGGATGGGAGGGGTGACAGTGATTGCCTCACGGAACCACTGATGAGTTGTCACGGATTCGGTCAAATTTTAACGGTAAAATGATCGTGACCCGGTAAATGTCATGCTCAATGGTATCTAATGAAAATAACGGTATGAATTTTACAATTTTCATTTTGATTTATAAATAGAAAAATATATATACCATACTTTACTCAATTTTTATTTTTTAAGGTATTAAAGTATCAAACATTATCAATAAAACGAGCGAGATTGAGTTATCTCTCTGGTGCGAAAAGTATTTGTGAGAATTTTTGTAATGTTTAAACGTGATTATAATTATTTGGGATTACACAAGATAAATCGACGTCAAATTATTTAGTATGTTTTGTTTCATTTTTGGTATACCCTTCACGAATAAATCTGGCACGGGAATGATGACCTCCTCAAAATCAGCAGACGATTTGTGAGTACAAGCGGCGAAACAATGGTAACAATAATGGGATTCGACAATGTTAAGGAGATACCACCGGCAGTCAAAAACCTAGAGGGTACAAGGCACACCATACAATTTCAATTAAGCAAAAACAAGATAGACCACCCCGAATTCATCTTCATTCGCCACTTCCCATCCAGCACAGTGGCAATAATGAGCCCAGAAGAACACAACTACGAAAAAATCAGGGGAAAAAAACATCATGTGTGCAACGTCGTTCACCATAAAATAAACACAAAATAATCTTTTTTCTTTAAACACGGGTGAACAATAAGAAACATCAACTCAAAACTTTGTAACACTAATACTACCAACTCCAACAAAGCAAAAAGACCATGGAACCAGCACAAACGCAAAAAGAATGATATTCCCAGAGAACGAAGAGAAAGATCCGAAGGAAAAAAGGTATAACCAAAAATCACGTACACCTTTGGTAATGGGATGATGGTTGCTCTTGTCACATGTGTGAAGACCCGATGGAGGTACTTTTCCAGCATCCGACTCTTTCGGGTGAATCTAATGGGTTTTCAAAAGAAAAACGGGGTCGGGGTGTCCCAGCCAAACGTACACCTTTTGTCATAAATAAACAAAATAGTTCTCGTAGCAATTTTAACAAGGTACATAACTAATGCTACAAGCTAATATTATGAAATATTACTATATTTCATCGTCCAACCGTATATTGTTTTACCTATGGCCATAGAAAAAAAAAAAAAAAAAAAAATTAGGCACACAATTTAACCATGAGGTTTGCAAATTCATTCTACGGACCATAAGTTCAATGTTCGCAATTTCATTTCAAATATAATATATTTTTTAAGCACCAAACAAGAGCTCCTCATATATGTAGAAGTTTTCAAAAGACACGTACAAATACATTTAGCAACATTACTCAATCGAGGTTATCTAGAAGAAAAGTGTAATGTAAATGATAGTGTACCCCACCTCCGGCACGATTATCAGCTTCAAAGTTTGCTTCGGAGGATATGGCTACAATATATGGAACGAAGGAAACTCCAGCTACAGTGAACGAGGTCATGAAATCATAGCAACAACAGTGAGCTTAGAGCCCATAAAACCTCGGTCAATTACAATATTAAGACTAGCAAAACTATTCCTAGCTCGGTGCACGCCTATACCACAAAGGAAAGGGGACAAGCTCACTTTCCTTTGCAGGTTTACCAAAAGGGAAAGTCAACTAGTGATCCAAAATCATTGGGAACTAGTGAACTGATATGGAAAGCCGTTCCATTTCATTTATAAATGGTATAAAATGCAGGAAACATTCCACATTCAATCCAGACACACATAATAACACAATGATGTTATACCATTTGATTCGGTGGCGTAAAACAGTCTCCTGACTGTTACCTTCGGGGAATCGCCAGCGAACATAATCAAAACCATAATCACCCAATTCCAATCTCTGTGACTTGTATGTCTCCATACTCATACTAATTGCCGGTTATTGTACAAACAATTGGCGCCATCCGTGGGACACACACATCTTATTCATCTTGTTGAGCAAGAACCGACGCAATGGCAGACTCCAGTCACATACCTCCAGGCTTTACGCCACCCAGAATTACACAAACCTCATATTCAACACAACTAGAGTTCTCAACTGTGGGAACCTTAACCAGGTCACCCGCCACTCCGGCTATACTCGTCTCGACGAACCTCCATGGCTCCCATTCCGCAGAACCACCACCGTTAATAGACAAAAACTTTGTCTTGAACAATTATGATAATATCAGATCGGTGATAAAGAACCTAAGGGACACGGGAGTCTTACAAAGTAGAAGGATGCTAACATACGAAAGTGAGGAGTATGACGAGGAGATAGAGATGGAGCGTCCGAATCAAACTTCACAACCTAAGATCCCACCAGCAAACTCGTCGGCCGAAACTGTGACTCGTGCTGGGGAAACTCCCAGTATTTCTCAGGTAACCCTAACTATACCTACAGCACCCCTCTACACTTGTAACACAACAGCTTCGACTGTGTCCCTAACACCCCAAGCGCCAAATATACATATACCACCACCTCACCCGAGTTGGGGTAGCTGCAGACAACCCAACCAGTATATGTGGGGCCAAGGAAATCTCCATGTCACCCCAAATATACCATGTGTAGAGATAACTCCTGCAGGCAGCCAACCAAATGCTTCGGTACCACCAGTGACCAACCACGCCTATTTCCAAAATTGGAACCGACCACCGCAACAGCTGACCACCACCTGGATATATCCTCCTAACCCAGGGGGGATATGTTACGCCCAAGGTCACCAAGTACTACCCTCCAACACATCCAACAGCAACTTCTGGATAAACCAAAAAACTCCGTTCGTGCCCTACATCCAAAACTGTGCATTCCCCGATGGGATGAAGATACCCTCGCATCTAATTTATTACGAAGGAAAAGATGATCCGGATGATTTCCTTAATATATTCGAGAGGGGAGAACGAATGGCCAAATGGGACATACCCGTAGCATGCCATGCATTCTCTTACATGTTAAAGGGAGATACTATGGTTTGATTTGACTCCCTACCAAAAGACTCCGTAGCTAGCTTCGACGATCTAAAACGACAATTTAGGTCTAAGTTTAGTCAGCAAAAACGACACAAGAAGAATCATGTGGCTGCCCATGGGATAAAGAAAAAGGATAGCGAAGGATCTAGGGCCTTTCTCGCTAGGTATACCAATGAAACACAACAAATTCCCAACCTAATAGAATCCCAACGAATTTCTGGGTTACTCTACGGATCTAGGGTCAAGCCTCTCATTGAACACCTTAGCCGAGACCTACCGAACACTTACGAAGCATTGTTAGAAAAGGCATATGTATGGTTGAATGCTAAGGAGACAGCGGGTAACTTCGTCTTAGACGACACTTCCATGAGTAAACGAAAGGAAAAGTCGGAAAAAAGGGAAGACAGACATGGTAGGAAAGAGGATAGGGGGAGATTCCACCCTTATCGAAGGGAAATCGGAGCTGGGATCTTGGGAGCGTTAATGAAAACTCCTAAGGAAATCCTAGCAACAGAAAAAGCTGCCAACAAGTTCAAAGCCCCGGGAAAAATGTCCAACAGAGGAAGAAATAGGGACATGACCAAATTTTGTGACTTCCAACGATTTTGGGCATGATACGGACGAATGTTTCAACCTCAAAACAGCCATCGAGGAGGCTGTAAAGTCGGGCAAACTGTCCCATCTCATAAAGGGAATTCGGGAACCTAAGAAAGAGAGGATACAGGAAAAGAAAATGGAGGACACGAGGCAAGAAGCAGAAAATGCAATCCTAGCCATAGATTCATACCAGCCCTACAAGAAAAGAGAGAGATGCCGTATCACCAGAGAATGGAACGAAGTGTCATTCCCAGCTCTCGATACCATATGTCCTTTGGACCTACCGGTCACCATAAACGGAAAGATCTTTAATAGGGAGGTACGAAGGATATACCTCGACAGTGGAAGTGCTTGTGACGTCATGTACGAACATTGCTTCGAAAGGTTAAGTCCCGCTATCAGACCACGATTAGGTACCCTAAGAGTACCCTTGGTTGGGTTCTCCGGAGAGAGATGTTGGCCCATCGGAGAAATTGATCTTGACTTCACCATAGGGGAACCACCACTGACAAGAACAGAAACCCTTGATTTCGTGGTAGTTCGAGCAAATTCCCCACACAACATCCTGCTTGGGAGGGTAGCTATGAAAAAGATGGGCATAATCGTATCCACGGTCCATCAAATGGTCAAATTCCATACCCACGAAGGAATCAGCACCCTCGCATCAACATATGACAGAAACAAGGTAATCTTAGCCATAAAGGAAACGATGAAGGAGCCAACCGAGTGTATCCTAGAAGCTTCGGAGGAGGATCCCTAAGTAGAAAAGATATCAATAAACCCGATGTTTCAAGATCAACAGATCAGCATAGGGAAAAGCTTGACGGCATCCACCAAGCAAAAGCTCCGGAAGTTACTTCAAGCCAATGTGGATGTATTTGCTTGGGAGAGTAGTGACATGACTGGGATACCACGAACCATCAACGTGCAAGGGTCGCCCTTCGTAACGGAGCATCGGCTCAATGAACATAAACACCTCGAACCAGTGCATGAGAAAAAGCTAAATTTAGCACCAGAGATGGACAAAGCAGCTTGTGAAGAAGTAGAAGGTTTGTTAAGAGCATGAATAATTCGCGAAGCAAAATACCCTTCATGGGTTGCTAATCCTGTGATGGTGAAAAAATCAGATGGAGGTTGGAGAATGTGTGTCGATTTCACTAACATCAACAAAGCCTGTCCCAAGAATTGTTATCCTCTACCCGAAATCGACTGGAAAATCGAATCCCTCACCGGGTACCAATACAAAAGCTTCCTAGACGCTCACAAAGGATACCATCAAATCAAAATGGCTAAAGAAGACGAAGAAAAAACATCTTTCTTCACCAGCAAGGGAATCTATTGTTATCAAAAGATGCCCTTCGGTCTAAAAAACGCAGGGGCAACTTATCAAAGGTTGGTTGACAAAGCCTTTCATAATCAGCTGGGAAGAAATCTGGAGGCCTATGTAGATGACATGGTAATCAAAAGTCGGAATGAGGAAAATTTAATAGAGGATATCCAAGAAACTTTTGATAAGCTTCGGGCCATAAACATGAAGCTTAACCCGAAGAAATGTTCCTTCGGTGTGGAAGAAGGAAAATTCCTCGGGTATTACATCACCAGAAAGGGGATCCAGGCGAATCCAGAAAAGGTGGACAAATTAAAGCAGCTTCAGGCTCCAGCAACCATCAAAGACATGCAGAGCCTAAATGGGAAGCTGGCGTCGCTCAGCAGATTTGTATCAAGAGGAGCAGATAAACAACTCCCCTTTTTCAAAATTCTAAAGGGATGCTTGGGAAAAAAGAAAATCGTCTGGAACGAAGAAGCAGAGAAGGCATTCGTTGAAATGAAGGAATACATCGCCAAACTCCCTACTTTAACCTCACCCGAAGTAGGTGAAACACTCTTCATATACCTGGCTACTTCGGAAGAGTGCATCAGTACAGTATTGGTTGCCGAGCGAGAAAGAATACAAGTACCAATATACTTCGTTAGCCGAGTACTTCAAGGAGCTGAACTAAACTATTCAGAGCTAGAAAAGCTCACCCTAGCACTCGTCCACACAGCTAGAAAACTCCAAAGGTACTTCCGAGCACATCAGATAGTGGTGCTTACCAACAAACCAATCAGGCAAGTGCTCTCAAAATCGGAAAAATCGGGGAGAATGGCCAAATGGGCCATTGAGTTAGGAGAACATGACATTGAGTTCCGAGTCAAACATGCAATCAAAGGACAAGTCCTAGCATATTTCATCGCCGAAACAGATAGTGTGAATGAAGAAGACGCGAAAAACTCAACCCAAGTCATCACCCCAAAGATCGAAAGTGAAGAATGGAAGTTGTACACCGACGGTGCATCAAGTTCCGATGGATCAGGTGCGGGTTTAATGCTAGTAAATCTGGAAGGAAAAGAGTCCACTTATGCACTTCGTTTCAAATTTGACACAACCAACAATGAAGTAGAGTACGAAGCTCTACTAGCAGGGCTGAGAATGGCAAATGAATTAAAAATTCTTCACCTCCGAGCCTTCGTCGACTCGCAGCTAGTGTGCAACCAGATCAAGGGCACCTTTGAAGCAAAACAACCCACCATTCAACATTACTTGTCAAAAGCAAAAGAACTGGTCGAAAACTTCAAAAGTTTTGATATAGAGCATGTTCGAAGAAGTCAAAACAAAAAGGCAGACGCACTGAGCAAACTTGCTTCGTTGGCATTTGAACACCTGGCAAAAGAAGTCTTGGTGGAGGTGCTAGAAAAGAAATCAATCTTAGAGGAAGAAGTTAATGACCTCGTACAAGAAGATGAGGTGACATGGATGACTCCGCTACAGGCATATCTCGAGTCAGGGAAGCTACCAGAGGATAGAAACGAAGCAACGAAGATAAGGATAAAGGCACCTTCGTACAAAATAATGAACGGAGCATTATATCGAAGATCCTTTCTTACCCCATGGCTTCGATGTGTGGGGCCAAAGCAGGCAACTATAATCATCCAAGAGATGCACGAAGGGATATGTGGTTTACACACGGGTCCAAGGTCAGTGGTCGCCAAAATCATGAGACTAGGATACTATTGGCCTACGATGCACCATGACACCACGATGATGCTACAAACCTGTGAGTCTTGTCAAATCCACTCAAATGTCCCAAGACTACCCAAGCAAGAGCTAATTTCTGTCACATCTACGTGGCCGTTTGTAAAATGGGGAATAGACATAGTCGGACCCATCAGTGATACACCAGGAAGCCCCAGATTCCTACTGGTAGCAATCGATTACTTCACCAAATGGGCCGAAGCAAAACAGTTAGCAACAATCACTGGTAAGCAGATAGAGAAATTTGTCTGGGAACACATTGTATGTAGGTTCGGAGTCCCCCAGGAAATAGTCTCAGACAATGGGAAACAATTCGCAGAAGGAATATTCTCAAAATTCTGCGAACAATTGAAAATCCAGCAAAGCTTCACCTCGGTATATCACCCCCAAGGTAATGGACAAGTAGAGGTGACAAACCGAGACATAATCAAAGGAATAGAGAAGCGCTTGGGTAAATGCAGAAAGGGGTGGGTCGATGAACTTTCCTTGGTGCTGTAGGCACATAGAACAACTCCAAAACGAAGCAACGGTGAAACCCCGTACAGCCTTGCATATGGAACAGAAGCCGACCTTCCCGCAGAAATACAGGTGTTAACAGAAAGAACAGCAAACAATGAAAAAAAACGAAGTAAACCTTCGAGTTAATCTGGATCTGCATGAAGAAAGAAGAGAAGCAGCTGTGATTCGGGAGGCCTCATACAAATGAATGATTGAAGGCTACTACAACAAGAGAGTAAAGCCCTCAACCTCTAAAGTAGGAGAATATGTCCTATGGTTAAACAGTGCAAGCAAGGTAGAATACGAAGGAAAATTGGGACCAAATTGTGAAGGCCCCTATGTGATTGCACAAGTATTGGGAAAAGGCTCCTACAAGCTGGAAACAATGGGTGGTAAACCAATACCAAGGGCATGGAATGCAACCAACCTCAAAAAATTTTATCATTAGAAGTCTTGTACTTTTTATGTAGTTGAAAGATGCGCTATTGGTAGTTGAAGTCTATAAACTTCCTACACGAGACTTAATGAATTTCTCAACTAATTTTGATAAATTAATGTCTAGACGAAATTAAAACTCCATACGGAGCATTATGTGAGAAAAATGACAGCAGGAAAGATAACCCTGTCATAATCCACACTATACTGAGCAACGAAGCAGACTATGCTTCAACACACTAGATGTAAGGAAACAAGTTTTCCTTAAAAGTGATCACTGCACCACCATCCTGTAAGGTAGAGAGTTTTTACCCATCCAAGTAGGATAAAAATCCATGGTAACATATAATAAAAAGCATGCTAAAATTAAACGAACTAAGAGTTATGTCATACATGACCATTGTTCAAAAGGGCAATAAAACCCAGGCACCCAGGCCAAACACAAAAGAAAATTGTTTCAAACAATTACAAACACCAACTAATTAACAGGGGCATCAACTTTCCCAGATTCCCCCATAGCCTCAGGAGTATCAAGGATAGTTTCTTCGTGTAACGACCCAGATTTTTTCGATCGTTTTATACATATGAGATTAATATTTACATAAATTAAACATTACCAACATGATAAGCAATCCAAATTGTTGAGTCTTGTGTTTTTGAAAAGAGTTTTACACAACGTTTGACCGTCCAATTTGACCGATGATATCACGAACTATATAACATACGATAATTATACGATTGTGTACATATACGTATTTATACATATTTAACATGACCTAAGGATGGTTTAACATATCATTGTGTACTAATAACAATGAGTTATAAGTATACTTTGAGACTACTAACTAAAGTTTTCAAAACGGTAACTATACGTAACGTTCTTTGATATATATACCTATAACCTATAATGCTTATACAAGTATCGTATAAATACGTATTTAATTACTTTTAAAGGGCTTAAATACATAAAATAATATAAGTATATTCACAAAAGATAGTTATATTTGAATTCTCGTTCCGTTTCCTCAAGATTTTTACACGTATACCTAGGGTATATGTAACCGTATTGTACGCAGCTTCTAGATGTATTTACTATTGGTATATACACCTTTAATCATTCATTCTTATCAGCCATCTTAGAGTCAAAAATATGTGGAACCATTATTTATCAACTTGTATGACTAATGAGCTAAAAAACAAAATTAAGGATTTTTTTTTCTATATAACAAGTAAATTCGTTTTTATGATTTCTCCCCATTTTTCCGTTCCATTTTCTCATACTTACACTCCAAATTCTCTCTCAAAATACTCCTAACATCATACTTGATCATCTCCAAGCATTTTCACCATCTTTTAGCTTCATAATCAAGGTAAAACTATGTTTAAACTTTGATTCAATTCATGTAGGTTATTTATCTTAAATCAAGATATAAACTTACTTACAACCTTTGTTTCTTTTCATGATTTCACTTCTTAATCTTCCAAGTCATCAAGAACAAGTTCATATCTTGTTTATTCAGTAACTTTCTTCATCATACTTGAGGTATAACCTTGGTTCATCATCTTGTTCAATTCATATATGACTATCTTACTACGAATATATATAACAACAAGAACATAGTTTGAATGATTTCAAACTTGTTCGCATACTAAATAGATCCTTCTAACTTGACTTTTAAAACACTTCAAGACCTGTAATATATCATAATGATATGCTAACTTAACAAGATACAACTTGATTTTACAAAGAACACCTTAAAACGTCGGAGTGCAACCGGGGGCTGTTTTGGGTTGGATAATTAAAAACCATCTTAAACTTTGAATTGGAAGTTTATATTCTGGAAAAATGATATTTCTTATGAATATGTTAATATATAAAAATCTCATGGTGTAACTCAAAGTGTAAGTATTTTTTTAAAAATGATCATCTAGATGTTGTTTTTACAACGGAAATGATCACTTTCATAAGATTCACCAAAGTTTGAACTATAACCTATGATTTCGAATGCAAACTAAGGTATTTACAGTTCATATTCATAAATAATGACTCGATCCAAGGAAGTGGCAAGTTGAACCAACAAAAATGGAGTTATATTGAAGAAACTACGGCTAAAACAAAATTGGGTATCCGAAGCTAGTTTAGCTACGAAATTAATTGAAGTAAAACTAAACTAATCATATCTTTGCTAATTAATATGATATTTCATATATATTTACTCATGATTTAATTCTACATATTTCAGGACCACCCGTAAACAACACGAGAAGATTAATCATAAGACCTCATGATTGTACGCAACACGTCATTTGACAACACGGTACTTTATGTACGCAACACGTCATTTGACAACATGGTACCATGGGTCGAGATTAATTCCGATCAATACGAATACGATGGGGTCTTTATTTATTTTATTGAACAACTAATTGTGGACCACTAATATCGGACTGCTAACTACGGACAATTAGATATTAAAAGTATTATAAGTATACATGTAACGATTATTTGAAAAGAAAACATGTTGATATATTATATATGGTTAGGTTCGTGATATCTATTGGAGACCAAGTCATATATCTTCAAGACAAAAGTGAGTATATAGTCCCACTTTTAAACTCTAAATATTTCGGGATGAGAATACATGCATTTTATGATTTACGTTATGGACACAAGTGATAAAAAAATATATATATTCTACGTTGAGTTGTACCACTGGCATACTTCCTTGTAACTTGGTAACTACTATTTACATGCGGTATTGTAAACGCGAATCCTGTTGATAGATCTATCGGGCCTGACAACCCCAACCGAACTGGACTCTAATGACCCGTCCTAATCCATCCGGAAAAAGTCCACATCAATTATAAACGATTCACAATAGTTGATTACATCGCGAGGTACTTGACCTCTATATGATACATTTTACAAACATTGCATTCGTTTTTGAAAAGGATCTTTCCTAACATCGAAGTTGACGGCATGCATACCATTTCATAATATATCCAACTATAATTGACTTAATAATAATCTTGATGAACTCAACGACTCGAATGCAACGTCTTTTGAAATATGTCATGAATGACTCCAAGTAATATCTCTAAAATGAGCAAATGCACAGCGGAAGATTTCTTTCGTACCTGAGAATAAAGATGCTTTAAAGTATCAACCAAAAATGTTGGTGAGTTCATTAGTTTATCATAAAGAATCATTTCATAATTTTAATATACCACAAGATTTCCATATTTCAAATTCTCATAAACATACGTCCCATGCATAGAGACAAAAATCATTCATATAGATTGAACACCTGGTAACCTACATTCACAATATGCATATAAGAATATCCCCATCATTCCGGGATCCTCCTTCGGACATGATATAAATTTCGAAGTACTAAAGTATCCGGTACTTTGGATGGGGCTTGTTAGGCCCAATAGATCTATCTTTAGGATTCGCGTCAATTAGTAGATCGGTTTACTAATTCTTAGGTTACCAAGCAAAAGGGGCATATTCGGCTTCGATCATTCACCCATATAATGTAGTTTCAATTACTTGTGTCTATTTCGTAAAACATTTATAAAAATTGCGCATGTATTCTCAGCCCAAAAATATAGAGGGTAAAAAGGCAAATGAAACTCACCATACTGTATTTTGTAGTAAAAATACATATGACGACATTAAACAACTGAACAATGCAGGGTTGGCCTCGGATTCACGAACCTATATCAGTTATATATATATTAAAATATATAATAAAAATCAAATAATTCCATCTATTAATTATATAGTATTTATATATTTAGTGTTGTAGTTTATATATAATTTTTTTTTACCAAAACCCAATATATATTTTACTTATATCTTAAATATATGTTATATATATTTATTTTATATATAATGAAAATTATTATTTAACCATATAGTTATATTAATATATGTATATAAGTAATCAATAATTTGTTATATGTAATATTTATATAATTAATGTTAATGTGTTTATTTCAAGATTTTTATGTAATACTAATCTAATTATGTATCAAATGTGTTTTTATGTATTTAATATTTATTTGATAAAATAATGTTAATGATAAAATAATAATAACACTAATAATGATAAATAAAATAATAGTTTTAATAAAAATGATAATTTTAATAATAATAATAATTTTAATAACTATAATACTAATAATCTTACTACTAATAATAATCATATTTATAATAATAATCATATTTATAATAATAATAATAATTCTAATACTTCATAATAATAATAATAATAATAATAATAATAATAATAATAATAATAATAATAATAATAATAATAATAATAATAATAATTATACTTTAAATAAAGAAAAACACGCGTTTTATTGCCATCTCCCAGATTGGATCTAGGGTTAGCAGATGTAATACGCAAGGAAGAGAAAGAAAAGAAAAAAAATTATCATCATCGTTCTTTCAATTAGCAATCATCTTTATTATCAGTATATCAATCGATCAAGCTACAGCCTTCGATAATTCATCATCAGCATCGTTCATTCGTTCTCAATGGACCTAATCATCATCGAACAATCAATCCATAATCATCATCATTAATAACAGATCGGTTAAGCAATAATTATCGTTGAAGAGTAGGTCATTGATTAGTTATTATCATCAATCATCCTCCTTTATCAACGATCGAGTAATCAGTTCACCATCTAGTGAAATAGGTAATTGATTCTTTGATTTTGTGTATCATCAACTGTATTTTATTATGATTCTGGTTGTGGTTAGTGTTATGAACTTGATATGATTTGAATTAAATAGTTTAAAGATAGGAGTTTATATATTTGTTCATAATTAAATTTGTAGTTTTTGATTTTATTTTGATTTTTGTTTTTATACTTTGTTACTAATTTTGTCAAGTTATGATCCTGATATTGTATGAAATGTTGATACATTTTCTTTAGTTTGTCTATACTGATTTAAGGATTGTTATGCACCGGAAATTTCAATTTCATAGGATTTTCGATAATAACATTTCTTTTGATTACTATTATATATTTTTCTGTTTATGGTATTGGCTATCAGCAGGAATTAAGTATATAGACATATAGTGATCATATTGATAGATTTCAATACCTTTTGATTACAAGACGATGGCTAGCTTGCTTTTAGTTTTTAAAACAGAGAAAGAAGAGATGTGGTGAATGACATGATGGTTTCTTGGTTTCTGTTCCGCCACAACAATTAGGTTTCGAATTTGAGTAGCAATTAAGAATAGAACAGAAGTAAAGACAGGATCATAGCAGTAGTATATGATGGTTTGGTGATGGTAAGGTTTGGATTGAAAGTCATAGTACAAGTTGCAGATGGTGAAGGTGAATTAGAGACAGAACATAAGAGCATATGCAAGAACTCTGCATGTAGTAGTGGTTGTGTGTCATTGTTGGTGATAAATAAAAAGATGGTGATGTTGTGGAGATCATAGGGTTTGTGGTGGATGATTGAATATGATAGGGGTGGTTATATGGTGAGTATGTGTTGTGAAATTAACTTGTTCGAAAACCGAAATAGAAGTAGCAACATAGTAGTAAAAACGGGGAGCAGCAGTAGTCCATGGCTACAGCAGTAGCAACTCGCGTTAATGGCTGCAACAGAATGTTTCAAATAGCAGCTGTTAAATATGTTCGATGATTTGAGGCTTGTTTTGATCAATTGAAGCAGGAAGCAAGAAAGGTATTTGGTGGTGGTAATGTTTATTAATGGTTGTGGAAATGTTCAAGTGAGTCTCGAAGGTAACAGGTAACATAACTCTCTTTGTATTCCTCGTAACTTTTGATGGTTCATTGTTGTAAACATTTGTTTGCAGGGATGTAGTGTGTAGCAGCCTTTCGTAAATCATAATTTTCATATTGAGCTGATTTAGAACAGGCAGAGATAGGATGGTAGTAATGAAGGTGGTACAATTTCGATGGTGGTGACTGTGTGTTGGGTCTCGAAAAGAATAGCAGCAGGTTATAGCAGCAAGTGTCATGCAGTTCACGATGGTGCAAACAGGGAGACATGAGCAGCAGTAAGGTAGTTTAAAGGTTTAACATTTTGAGGTTCATGATCCAGGAAGAAGAAGTGGGTCTTGTAACTCATATATGCATATGTATATATATATTATAGTTTATGATATAATGGAACACAAATAGTAGTCCTAGTTGGTAATTCACTTTCTCGAGTTGATTAGTTAGATGTGCAAGAATCAATTATTTAGTTAAAGTGTTAGGAATATTAAAGCTTATTCTTATGGATTTGGACAGTTGTAGATAGTTGATTTTAAAGTGTTTTGTCTATTCCTATCATTTATGTAATGTAGTAGTACAATGACTTAAAAAACGAATATATATATATAATCTAAGTGAAATTGAAAAGGAATAATCATACAATCAAGCACAGTAACACAATTTAATTTCAATTAGGCATAGTAATTCTTGAATAGTAAAGCCGCCTGTGAAATATCTATCGCCATCTTATGATATATATATATAGCTATATATAATATATAATATATAATATTTATATGAATTATATATATATATTGTATTATTTTCTTGTGTAAAGTTGACTTGTAATTTTTGCTCTGTTGACTTGTACGTTGAGCGTTTTGGCCATTTACGACTTCACATCTTCGTTTATGTCTTCCGTCTTCGTATTTAAATTTGTTTAATCGCAACTGAAAGTCAAACGAGTGTTACTGTCGTTTACTTAAATAATTTCGAACTATATATATGTATTCAATATACTTCCTTTATATATAAAGAGATATGTTTTGAATAATAATTATCATAATATCATATTTTCATTTTATTTTACATAGTTAATTTTAATAACAATAACATATAATATTTCAGATTATATTCCTAATTATTATTTACATATATATACACACATATCTATTTACAATTAATTGTTCATGAATCGTCGGAAACAGTTGAAGGTTAATTGAATATATGAAACAGTTCAAAAATTTTTGAGACTCAACATTACAGACTTTGATTATCGTGTCGATATCAATTAAAGATCAAGTTTAAATTTGGTCGCAAATTTCCGGGTTGTCACAGTACCTACCCGTTAAAGAAATTTCGTCCCGAAATTTGAGTGAGGTCGTCATGGATAACAATAAAAATGTTTTCATGACAATATGAGTCGATAAATAGAGTTTTATCATTATTGACTAATATAGATAAAACGATTTGATTACGCGAAGAGTATAGTTGAAGCTATCATAAAAGAGTGAGATGAGTAAATGCAGGTTCGTCTTAACCGATGACGTAGTCGTGGTGGAATTTTGGAATTCAAGGGATTTAGAGGAAATCTTCGAAATCTAAAAGATTTGATTTACTCAGGTTTAAGGAAATTAGGATCTCTGTAATTAAATACGGTGATCTGCCTCGATTACTCTGCCTGATATTTCCATTATAAATTAAACTTTTTCCGTTACATTATTTTCACCATTCCTATACTTTCTTTCTTAGTTCATACATCCAAAAGATTGTGAAAATGCTTAATCTTGTTCTAATCCTTGATATTTTCTAATTGTCATTTCTGTCATCCTTCTTTTCAATCTTCCGCCAGAAAAATCTGTTTACTTTACTATTACCTTGGGGTGATACTATTCATAATTATACCGTGTCTTTATATTGCTGTTCGTATTAATATCCACGGTTTGTGTTGTTTTTGGGCTTTATATTTTCTATTATATTTTGGAGCTCTTTGCCTTTTTATTCCCTTCTCGACCTATAGTAAAGCGAGTAATGGTACAGAATTCGTAGGTATGGAGTTCGGGATAAACATAGCTAATGTTCAAAGAAGGAAATTTTAATATTACAACATGACTCGTCAAATTATCAGAATTTAAGGGAAAGATAGAACTATCAAGAAAATGTGTTCTTGATATGTTTATAGATTAGATAGAATGTAAGAGTCGTGTAACATGGTACATGATGACGTTATGGTCTGTGAATCATCACGTTCCATTAGAAACTCAGCATGACTTACTGTAATATATTCACGTTGATCAAGTGTCATTACATTATACTAACTCATGCTTCAGTTCCCAACACTTCTTCAAAAACATTCATAATTTAAACTCGAAAGTTTACAGAATATAGAAACTATACAGTTTCCTTTATGATGTAATACTGATAACGCGAGAAAATAGATGATTTCGGATAAGAATATTTATGAAGATATCTTCAGAAATATTGAGGATATTAATATTGAAAGATACGATAATATATTAGAATTCTAGAATCAAATTGTGATGAAGAAATTCATTCACGATGATTTAGAGCGATTAAGGAGCAAGGTATTCGCTAAATATTTCATCAGAAACAGAATCATTAGGATTCTTTATGTACAAGTTTAGTCCTTGTGATTTGTTCAGAGTTTCAGAATGAGAGATCATAATTCTAAGTGATAGATATCATATGTATATATAACTTTTGATGTAGAAATGCTGCGAGATTCAAAATACTGATTACTGATTTCCCGATACTTGGTATGGCAATTCTCGTTACAAGATGCCGATGAGTTCATGATAGGACTTCAATAGATAAATATAGTGATTTGTCGGAGAGATTTAAGCCAAGGAGCAACGAGGTTGCTGGTACGTTTAATGCTAATGTGGTGGATTATAAACGGTTCTCCGGTAACATTGACGAAAGACAAACTTATATATTAAGGTTATAATAGAGTTTATTCGAACGAAAAGTCGATGTTGGTTTGCTGGAGCTGTGACAAAATTGACTAATTTGAAAAAGAATTGCAATATTATTTTCAGTAATAACAATGCCAAAGGAGCTAGCACAGTTACGTGTTAAACGTTTACTCAGGTTCCGAGTGTTTTCAGGTGCATAACTATATGCATCAATCTTTTCTTCCGTAGATGAAGTGCGGTTGGTTCATCCTCTTGATTGAGGTGTTTTCAAGAATTATGAAATGTTTGAACGCAGATTGTAATCGTCAAGATACAAATGAGGTTTAAGATGAAATCAAATGGCAAACTTGAAGAAATGTTTAGTTTTCATATGTTATAATCAATATTTTAATTTATTTTAATTGTCCAATGTTGGTAGTCCTCAGTTGATAGTCCACAGTTAGCAATATATAATATTCGAATTAATTAATACGTGTCGTGACCCGTGTACATGTCTCAGACTCGATCACAACTCAAAGTATATATATTATTGTAGAATCAACCTCAACCCTGTATAGAGAACTCGATCATTACTGCATATAGAGTGTCTATGGTTATTCCAAATAATATATATAGATGCGTCGATATGATATGTCAAAACCTTGTATACGTGTCCCGATATTTAAAGTGCGTAAAAATAAATAACAGAAATTAAATGACGATAAATAAAGTGCGTAAAGTAAATAACAGAAATTAAATGGCGATAATTAAAGTTGCGAGAATGTAAATTGCGATCATTAAATTGCGAAAAATAAAATGTAATCAGTTAGCTAGGAATAATTAGCTAGGAACAGTTAGCGTGGATTCTTAACAAAATTTCATATTGTTAGTTAGTCTGTTTCTAATCAATTTTTATTGTGTCCATTATTTCTTCATTATGCCACTTGTTGGATTCTGATAAATCAAAATCCAAATATGAAATTGAATGAAAATGGTTATTCTGTGGTGAACGGATTCGTATTTCGGTAGATGTAAGTAGGATAGTAAATGACTGTTGAATCAGATTTGAAGAATGTACAGTGTAACTTATTAATGTGAAATCTAAATATTCCTCGGGTATTACCTACCCGTTAAAATATTTTCACCATCAACAATTTATACAAAAGAATTTTTAATTACAATATTTATGAAAACATATATACATATATATATTTTCTTCAGATGTAATCATGGATTTTAATGAGTCAATATGTTATTAATCTCATTTGATTTATCGTTAGATCTATAATACATAATCTCTAAAACATTAGAGATTACATAATCGCCATGAAGAACGAAGATAATTGAGGTAGAACGATACGTAGAACGAAGATAAAGTAAATAGAACGATACGTAGAACGATGATTATGCTCGAGGTACAGAATGAGATGTTGAGGCATGGTTTGTTGACGGTACTGGTGCTGTTACTGATGGTACTGTTGATGCCGGTGATGTTGCTGAAGCTGGTAATTTTTGCACCATATTCTCCAAATTGATTACTCGACCGCGAAGTTCGTTGAGACTTCTTCTATTACACCGGGGTGATTGTCGGTCGGAACGAGTGGATGAATGAGGTTTAGAATTTTAGATATTATGTACTCATGATGAGATATTCAAGAAATGAGGGTGAAAATGATATTTCGGACTGGTTCACCGGTAAGTGCTTCAGGTTCTTTGCCAAGAGGTAAATTTGGTTGGTGGAAGGGATCGCCTTTTTCGCGCCTCCATTGATTAAGTTGACTACGAACCCATCAGATGAATTGGGGATGACTGATTGGTTGATTCATTCCGGTGATGCTGATAGGTGAAACTCCATATCGGAATAGCTGTCAGAATCCGAGGAATTCGAACTGGTTGAGGGATTCATCTCGTACGATCAGATGAAGGACTTTTTGATAAGAAATAGATTACAGGATGTAGATTAGTACCCTGCAATACATAATTTACATATGCATATATAATACTAAAATCCCATAAACTACGGAGGAATCTACGGAAGCTGTCAGGCAAAGGTAACAATAACAGATACGCTAAGATATGAATTTATCAATACACTTTCTATGCAATAGAGGCAGTAAGACGTGTCTAGACTTTAAGGATGATAAGAAATAAATTTTCGACACTAAATGATAAGCAAAACTTTTGACATGCAGACACGGTTGAAGTCCAGACTCACTAATGCATTCTAACGACTATCAGTTAGACTCACTAATGCAAGACCTGGTTCACTAAGACCACTGCTCTGGTACCAACTCTAATGACCCGTCCTAATCCATCCAGACAAAGTTCACATCAATTATAAACGATTCACAATAGTTGATTACATCGCGAGGTACTTGACCTCTATATGATACATTTTACAAACATTGCATTCGTTTTTGAAAAGGATCTTTCCTAACATCGAAGTTGATGGCATGCATACCATTTCATAATATATCCAACTATAATTGACTTAATAATAATATTGATGAACTCAACGACTCGAATGCAACGTCTTTTGAAATATGTCATGAATGACTCCAAGTAATATCTCTAAAATGAGCAAATGCACAGCGGAAGATTTCTTTCATACCTGAGAATAAACATACTTTAAAGTGTCAACCAAAAAGGTTGGTGAGTTCATTAGTTTATCATAAAGAATCATTTCATAATTTTAATAGACCACAAGATTTCCATATTTCCAATTCTCATAAACATACGTCCCATGCATAGAGACAAAAATCATTCATATGGATTGAACACCTGGTAACCGACATTCACAATATGCATATAAGAATATCCCCATCATTCCGGGATCCTCCTTCGGACATGATATAAATTTCGAAGTACTAAAGCATCTGGTACTTGGATGAGGCTTGTTAGGCCCAATAGATCTATCTTTAGGATTCGCGTCAATTAGTAGATCGGTTTACTAATTCTTAGGTTACCAAGCAAAAGGGGCATATTAGGCTTCGATCATTCACCCATATAATGTAGTTTCAATTACTTGTGTCTATTTCGTAAAACATTTATAAAAATTGCGCATGTATTCTCAGCCCAAAAATATAGAGGGTAAAAAGGCAAATGAAACTCACCATACTGTATTTTGTAGTAAAAATACATATGACGACATTAAACAACTGAACAATGCAGGGTTGGCCTCGGATTCACGAACCTATATCAATTATATATATATATATTAAAACATATAATAAAAATCAAATAATTCCATCTATTAATTATATAGTATTTATATATTTAGTGTTGTAGTTTATATATAATTTTTTTTTTACCAAAACCCAATATATATTTTACTTATATCTTAAATATATGTTATATATATTTATTTTATATATAATGAAAATTATTATTTAATCATATAGTTATATTAATATATGTATATAAGTAATCAATAATTTGTTATATGTAATATTTATATAATTAATGTTAATGTGTTTATTTCAAGATTTTTATGTAATACTAATCTAATTATGTATCAAATGTGTTTTTATGTATTTAATATTTATTTGATAAAATAATGTTAATGATAAAATAATAATAACACTAATAATGATAAATAAAATAATAGTTTTAATAAAAATGATAATTTTAATAATAATAATAATTTTAATAACTATAATACTAATAATCTTACTACTAATGATAATAATATTACTAATAATAATAATATTTATAATAATAATCATATTTATAATAATAATAATAATTCTAATACTTAATAATAATAATAATAATAATAATAATAATAATAATAATAATAATAATAATAATAATAATAATAATAATAATAATAATAATAATAATAATAATAATAATAATAATAATAATAATAATAATACTTTAAATAAAGAAAAACACGCGTTTTATTGCCATCTCCCAGATTGGATCTAGGGTTAGCAGATGTAATACGCAAGGAAGAGAAAGAAAAGAAAAAAATTATCATCATCGTTCTTTCAATTAGCAATCATCTTTATTATCAGTATATCAATCGATCAAGCTACAGCCTTCGATAATTCATCATCAGCATCGTTCATTCGTTCTCAATGGACCTAATCATCATCGAACAATCAATCCACAATCATCATCATTAATAATAGATCGGTTAAGCAATAATTATCGTTGAAGAGTAGGTCATTGATTAGTTATTATCATCAATCATCCTCCTTTATCAACGATCGAGTAATCAGTTCACCATCTAGTGAAATAGGTAATTGATTCTTTGATTTTCTATATCATCAACTGTATTTTATTATGATTCTGGTTGTGGTTAGTGTTATGAACTTGATATGATTTGAATTAAATAGTTTAAAGATAGGAGTTTATATATTTTTTCATAATTAAATTTGTAGTTTTTGATTTTATTTTGATTTTTGTTTTTATACTTTGTTACTAATTTTGTCAAGTTATGATCCTGATATTGTATGAAATGTTGATACGTTTTCTTTAGTTTTTGTCTATACTGATTTAAGGATTGTTATGCACCAGAAATTTCGATTTCATAGGAATTTTCGATAATAACATTTCTTTTGATTACTATTATATATTTTTCTGTTTATGGTATTGGCTATCAGCAGGAATTAAGTATATAGACATATAGTGATCATATTGATAGATTTCAATACCTTTTGATTACAAGACGATGGCTAGCTTGCTTTTGGTTTTTAAAACAGAGAAAGAAGAGATGTGGTGAATGACATGATGGTTTCTTGGTTTCTGTTTCGCCACAACAATTAGGTTTCGAATTTGAGTAGCAATTAGAATAGAACAGAAGTAAAGACAGGATCATAGCAGTAGTATATAATGGTTTGGTGATGGTAAGGTTTGGATTGAAAGTCATAGCACAAGTTGCAGATGGTGAAGGTGAATTAGAGACAAAACATAAGAGCATATGCAAGAACTCTGCATGTAGTAGTGGTTGTGTGTCATTGTTGGTGATAAATAAAAAGATGGTGATGTTGTGGAGATCATAGGGTTTGTGGTGGATGATTGAATATGATAGGGGTGGTTATATGGTGAGTATGTGTTGTGAAATTAACTTGTTCGAAAACCGAAATAGAAGTAGCAACATAGTAGTAAAAACGGGGAGCAGCAGTAGTCCATGGCTACAGCAGTAGCAACTCGTGTTAATGGCTGCAACAGAATGTTTCAAATAGCAGCTGTTAAATATGTTCGATGATTTGAGGCTTGTTTTGATCAATTGAAGCAGGAAGCAAGAAAGGTATTTGGTGGTGGTAATGTTTATTAATGGTTGTGGAAATGTTCAAGTGAGTCTCGAAGGTAACAGGTAACATAACTCTCTTTGTATTCCTCGTAACTTTTGATGGTTCATTGTTGTAAACATTTGTTTGCAGGGATGTAGTGTGTAGCAGCCTTTCGTAAATCATAATTTTCATATTGAGCTGATTTAGAACAGGCAGAGATAGGATGGTAGTAATGAAGGTGGTACAATTTCGATGGTGGTGACTGTGTGTTGGGTCTCGAAAAGAATAGCAGCAGGTTATAGCAGCAAGTGTCATGCAGTTCACGATGGTGCAAACAGGGAGACATGAGTAGCAGTAAGGTAGTTTAAAGGTTTAACATTTTGAGGTTCACGATCCAGGAAGAAGAAGTGGGTCTTGTAACTCATATATGCATATGTATATATATATATATATATATATATATATATATATATATATATATATATATATATATATATATATATATATTATAGTTTATGATATAAGGGAACACAAATAGTAGTCCTAGTTGGTAATTCACTTTCTCGAGTTGATTAGTTAGATGTGCAAGAATCAATTATTTAGTTAAAGTGTTAGGAATATTAAAGCTTATTCTTATGGATTTGGACAGTTGTAGATAGTTGATTTTAAAGTGTTTTGTCTATTCCTATCATTTATGTAATGTAGTAGTACAATGACTTAAAAAACGAATATATATATATAATCTAAGTGAAATTGAAAAGGAATAATCATACAATCAAGCACAGTAACACAATTTAATTTCAATTAGGCATAGTAATTCTTGAATAGTAAAGCCGCCTGTGAAATATCTATCGCCATCTTATGATATATATATATAGCTATATATAATATATAATATATAATATTTATATGAATTATATATATATATTGTATTATTTTCTTGTGTAAAGTTGACTTGTAATTTTTGCTCTGTTGACTTGTACGTTGAGCGTTTTGGCCATTTACTACTTCACATCTTCGTTTATGTCTTCCGTCTTCGTATTTAAATTTGTTTAATCGTAACTGAAAGTCAAACGAGTGTCACTGTCCTTTACTTAAATAATTTCGAACTATATATATGTATTCAATATACTTCCTTTATATATAAAGAGATATGTTTTGAATAATAATTATCATAATATCATATTTTCATTTTATTTTACATAGTTAATTTTAATAACAATAACATATAATATTTCAGATTATATTCCTAATTATTATTTACATATATATACACACATATCTATTTACAATTAATTGTTCGTGAATCGTCGGAAACAGTTGAAGGTTAATTGAATATATGAAACAGTTCAAAATTTTTTGAGACTCAACATTACAGACTTTGCTTATCGTGTCGATATCAATTAAAGATCAAGTTTAAATTTGGTCGGAAATTTCCGGGTCGTCACATGGACGACCAGTATTCAACAGTTGCACAGTACTTCATTTCGGTAACTATACTTGGTACGGTGTAGTGAGATTTCATAATAAAGGGAATATGCGACGTTGATTAAATGTTAAGTATGGTTATCAAGTGCTCAACCACTTAGAATATTTTTATTAAAACGTTTGTGTATATGAAATCTTGTGGTCTATATTTATAACGCTGCTAGCATTAAACCTATATCTCACCAACTTTATGTTGACGTTTTAAGCATGTTTATTCTCAGGTGATAATTAAAAGCTTCCGCTGCATTATGCCGAATTTAAGAAAGATTTGGAGTATGCATATTTGTGTCAAAAATAAAACTGCATATCGGAAGATTTGTAATGTGAAATATGTTGGAAATCGTATTGTTATTATCAAATGTAAAGTTTGTAAAACTAAGATTATCACTAAACGATAATCATTATTATGCTGTTTGAACCTTCGATTATAATAAAGGTTATGGTTTGTATTATAAAAACGTATGCAGATTTTGAAAAATGTCACATATAGAGGTCAATACATCGCAATGACACCAATGAGTATGTGACGTTTATATTCGATATGAACGGGACGCTTCAGGTGGTATCAGAGCGTTGGTCTTAGAGAAACAGAAAATTTGCATTAGTGTGTCTTATCGAGTTTGTTAGGATGCATTAGTGAGTCTGGACTTTGACCGTGTTTGATTTCGAAAACTATTGCTTATCCTTGTTGGTTAAAAATTAATATGTAAATATTATGTGGTACTAATGTGCCAGTTGTTGTGTGATAGATGTCTGGCTTAGAACTTGTTATCACATTCAGCGACTCCAAACCAGAATCCTCATATAGTGTTCCAGTCATTAACCTATCCGATGATGAAAACGACATCTTTGGGGAAGACTCACAATTTCCGGATGAATCAATTGAAGAGGAACCGGAAAGTGATCCTGAGGAGGAAGAAATACAGGAAATTACGAAAGACAAGTTCGAACGAGGAAAGAAACGAAAGGCTACTGAATTGGAAAATCCAAATCCCGATTTTAGTGAGGATGTTGTGGCACCAACTCCACCAGACACTTCCACCCCTATTCCCGCTATTCCTATTAGTTCTATCCCGACATCCAGTTCTTCGGTCCCTCGGCCAAAACGCAGGGAGACAGCCAAGATAACCTTTAAGCGATTTCTTTGAACACAAATGTTTTGGGTTAAATGATACGCTGTTGTTTTAAACCGTGGGGTCATATAACATTTTGTATAATATTACTAGTGTGGTTTGTTTAATGTTTGATGTAAGATAAGCATATGTAAAATAGTGAAGTGTGAAATGCAATAATTTTCCTGGTTGAGTATTATTTGGGTGGTAGTAATTGATTTTCGTACTAAGCTATTAAGTATGAACTTTAACGGGTAGGTACTACCCTAGATATAATTATAAAACGCTAATAAGAAGAAAAGGCTTTTATAATAATAACTGGTTCATATTATTAATAAGCTACGATGTACTGTAAATACACACTACATCTATAATATTCCATGTGAATAATTATTTTTTTCATTCTTATTGAAGATTATGGCGCGATTGAACCGAATGACGGAACAAGAAATCGAGGAACTCATCAATCAGCGAGTGAACGACAGAATGTTATGGGTCGAGGCTGCAAGAGGTGATGCAGTTTACCCAAATCCTCGTGTGGGATGCACCTACAAAACTTTTCAAGGTTGCAAGCCCTCATCATTCAGTGGAACATAAGGACCGGTCGGTTTAACTCGGTGGATTGAAAAGATTGAGTCTGTATTTAAAATCAGTGGTTGTATTAAGAAGGACATGACCAAGTATGCATCATGCACCCTACAAGATAGTGCACTCACGTGGTGGAAAAACTATGTGAAGGCCGTAGGAGGAGATGTAGCTTATGATACTCCATGGGAAGAATTCAAAACAATGCTAATCAACGAGTATTGTCCAAGGAACGAGGTTAGGAAGTTGGAAACTGAATTACAAAGCCTGAAAGTTGTTGGTACTGAACTCACCAACTACAATTAGCGATTCATGGAATTAGCTTTGCTATGTCCCGAATTGGTACCAACCGAAGAACGGTGTCACGACCCGGAAAATTTCGACTAATTTTGAACCAAACTCTCGATACGATTTAATATTCTTGACACAATAAGCAAAGTCTGTACATGTGAGTCTCAAAATTTTTGAAATGCTTAATATATTAAAGTACCCTATGACTATTTTCGACGATTCACGAACATTGGGGTGTAATTAAACATGTATATATATATATATATATACATATAAGTGTATATATAAAAATTTGAATTAATAAAATACACTTTAATCTACTAAAAAAAATTAAAAAAAATAGAATATTATGATAATTATTATTATTATTATTAATTTTTTTTATTATTATCTATTTATAATTAATCCACAAATTTAGGAACTTAATTAGCTTTAAATCGTTATCAACCTGTATATGATTTTGTCTTAAATGCAGAATTTGTTAAACATCAAATCATTCGTACCAATCAAATAAAATTTATAAACTGCTTTTAAATTTTTATATTTGGTGGCTTATGAACGAGTATCTTCTGTCAAATCATTTCACCCATTCAACCCGCACCTTATTAGACTACAAAACCACCAATGTAACACTAACATTTTCTTGATCATCCCCACCACTTTCAATCATTCTGTATCATATTTGTTTGTGTCGGGTCCAAATTAACCACTCGCCTTTTACATTCATAATTATCAAAACATCACGAAGGATTGCAAATTTCTGCTCGGTTGCTATTGAGGCTGTGTCTTCCTGTTCTTTTTCTAACGAGTCACAAGCCAAACACCCATTGAAATATACTTGTTTTCAGTTTCCATGTCGTGAACACAGTATACCACCATTAGCAAACACCCTCACTTTAGTTGTTTAAAACGCCACCTTCTTGAACCATCACCTTCATCAATATCATTTTCGTTGGGCATCATGTCATCACCACACCATCGATTATCATAATCATCATTCAAATAAAACACCTTTTGTCTTCTGTTGCTGCAGCTCCACGAAGCTCTAAACCACCTTTGATGTTCGATATTTGATGTTTGTTGTTGTTATCGTGTACTCCAAAACAAAACCCAACTCAAAACAACCCTCCTCCGATCACTATCCGACCAAACATCTTCTGTCTTCTGTTTCGGAATACCACCACTGTTATTTTCTCCCTATCTTCTATCTCTCTATCCATACCCACTAAAACATCGCCACACTCACATCACTATCTCTCCCTTTTTCTTGTTGAATCACCATCACCTATATATTTCGCTTTTGCTTGTTCTTTCTACGATCACAACCGCCACACCACAGACTGCAACAAGGAAACTCAATTGAAAACTAATAACGATGAGACTAAGGTTTTGGGAATGACAAACGTTGATTTCAAATAATATTGAGTTGTGAAAAGCTTTAGGGATAACAAGGGTTATGATTTACGGTATATATATATAAGTAAAGTCCATTATTAGCCGACAATTGCAAAGTAGATATCATCACTAGATTATTAAAGGAAAAAAAAAGGATACCGAATTATTTGGAATTAGGGGCCACGTATCTATATCTTTTTGATGGCCGAATATTACTTCAATTATATTGAAATTTTGCAATTTCAACTTGCATTATATGGATAGGGAGACAGCGACATTCTTTTTCTTTTATTTATGATAGTGGATGGTGAGGTATAGATGATGAAATAGTGTAGTGTGCAGATGTTTCCTTGCTATTTGTTATTGTTGCTGCTGTTCACAAATTGTGCCACCAAACCAACAGAAAGCCATGAATTTTTTTTTCCGGTTAGACTTAGAAAGTTATTGAGGGCCGTAAGCTTTGTTTAAGATATAGGGCAGTGCATGTTTTTAAGTCTTGGGCCAAGACTTATTTTTATTCATTGAACTATTTGTGTTGTTAGCCCAAAGACACATCTGGTAGCTCCTGCTATAGCGAAAAAAAAAAATTTGATGATGATGCTATATATCGATTTTGATGATGATATATGATAGGATAATGGGTGTCACGATTATAAGAAAAGGATGAAGGTAATTTTAGGATGATTATGCATAAGATTATGATAATGATTTCGTATTACGATGTTAGATGAATGGTGATGTATGATGGTAGAAATGATAACATAAGGATGTAAAGATGATGATGTTCACGAGATTGATAATGATAATAGTTTAGGTTGTTTTCGGGATAGCGGGACATCGCGGGTTCAAACCCGGACTTAGGCATTATATTTAGGGCTACTTCCTTAAGGTATTATTTATCTATTTATTAATATTATCATTTTTATTATTATTGTTATTACTATTATTATTAAAATTATTATTAATAATACCATTAATATTATTATTAGTATCATTTTTATTAAAAACTATTATTTATATTAAAAGTATCATTTTTACTATTATTATTATCATTATTAGAGAAATTATCATCTTTATCAAAATTATTATTATTACTATCATTATTATTATTTTGACATTAATATTGTTTTATTATCAAATTATCATAATAACTATTATTATTATTATTGTAAAATAAGACAACTTTTATTTATTATTATTATCAATATCAAATAACTATCAGTTATATAAAACTATATTTACTACATATAACATAACTATATTAATAATAAATATTAATAAGTATAATTAATAAGGTTATTAATGAAAAACACAATTAAAATAACAATTAAATCTCTAATATATAAATTCGTTCGATTACCGTTTTACGTGTTAATATATATATAAATGATATAGGTTTGTGAATTCGAGGCCAACCCTATACTTGTTCAATGTCGTAATATGTATTTTTACTACAAAATACAACAGGTGAGTTTCATTTGCTCCCTTTTTAATTGCTTTTGCAATATATATTTTTGGGCTGAGAATACATGCGTTGCTTTTATAAATATTTATGAAATAGACACAACTACTTAAAAATATATTCTACGTTGAGTTGTACCACTGGCATACTTCCCTGTAGCTTGGTAACTACCATTTACATGTGGTATTGTAAACGCGAATCCTGTTGATAGATCTATCGGGCCTGACAACTCCAACCGGACAGGACGACCAGTATTCAACGGTTGCACAGTACTTTGTTTTGGTGACTACACTTGGTACGGTGTAGTGAGATTTCATAATAAAGGGAATATCCGACGTTGATTAAATGTTAAGTATGGTTACCAAGTGCTCAACCACTTAGAATGCTTTACATACACTTGCGAGTGTATTATGTTTATGATTATGAAATCTTGTGGTCTATTAACATATTGAAATGATTGTTATGATAAACCTATGAACTCACCAACCTTTTGGTTGACACTTTTAAGCATGTTTATTCTCAGGTGCGAATTAAGTCTTCCGCTGTGCATTAGCTCATTTTAAGGACATTACTTGGAGTCGATCATCGCAATGGGACCAAATGTTGATGACTTCATCCAGGTGGATAAGGACGGGTCGTTACAGGTGGTATCAGAGCGGTGGTCTTAGTAAACCATGTCTTGCATTAGTGTGTCTAACTGATAGTCGTTTAGATGCATTAGTGAGTCTGGACTTCGACCGTGTTGCATGTCAAAAGTTTTGCTTATCATTTCTAGTCGGAAATCATCTGCTTATCATCCTTAGGAAATTACCTGCTCATCATTTTTAGTTTAGACATGTCTTACTGCCTCTATTGCATAGACAGTGTATAGATAAATTCATATCTTAGCGTATCTGTTATAGTTACCTTTGCCTAACATATTCCGTAGATTCCTCCGTAACTTATGGATTTTAGTATTATATATGCATATGTGAATTATGTATTGCAGGGTACTAATCTACATCCTATAATCTATTTCTTATTAAAAATCCTTCATCTGATCGTACGAGATGAATCCCTCAACTAGTTCGATTTCCTCGGATTCCGACAGCTATTCCGATATGGAGTTTCACCTAAGCTCCGAAAGCAGTGTCACCAGAATGAATCAACCAATCATCCATCCCCAATTCATCTGATGGGTTCGTAGTCGATTTAATCAATGGAGACGCGCAGAAGGCGATCCCTTTCACTAATCGAATTCATCTCTTGATGAAGAACCTGAAGCACTTATCGGCGAACCTGTTCGTAACACTATTTTCACCCTCATTTCCTGAATATATCGCCACGATTATATCATAACTCAGATTCTAAACCTTATTCATCCGCTCGTTCCGACCGACAATCATCCCGAAATAATAGAAGAGTCAACGAACTTCGCGCTCGAGTAGTCAATCTGGAGAATATGGTGTAAAAATTTACCAGCTTCAGCAACATCATCGGCACCAACAATACCATCAGTAACAGCATCAGTACCATCAAAAATCCATGCCTCAACATCTCATTCTGTACCTCGAGTATAATCATCGTTCTACGTATCGTTCTACATCGATTATCTTAGTTCTTCATGACGATTAAAGTAATTTCTAAATGTTTTAGAGATTATGTATTCTAGTTCTAACGGTAAACCAAATGAGTTTAATATCATATTAACTCAATGAATCCATTATTACATCTGAAGAAAATATATATGTATATATGTTTTCATAAAGATTGTAATTAAAAAAAAAATTCTTTAGTACAAACTGTTAATGTTGAAAATATTTTAACGGGTAGGTAATACCCGAGGAATATTCAGATTTCACATTAATAAGTATACTGTACATTCTTCTAAATCTAATTTAATAGTCATTTATGATCCTATTTACAGCCACTGATATACGTATCCGTTCACCACAGAATAACCATTTTCATTCAATTTCATATTTGGATTTTGATCTATCAGAATCCAACAAGTGGCATAATGAAGAAAACACTGGACAAAATAAAACTTGTTAGAAACAAACAAATTAACTACGAGAAAAATGTTGTTAAGAATCCACGCTAACTGTTCCTAGCTAATTGTTCCTAGCTAACTGATTACATTTTATTTATCGTAATTTATTTATCGCAATTTACATTCTCGCAATTTTACTTATCGTCATTTAATTTCTATTATTTACTTTACGCACTTTATTTATCGTCATTTAATTTATGTTATTTATTTTTTTTACGCACTTTAAATATCGGGACACGTAAACAAGGTTTTGACATATCATATTGACGCATCTATATATATAATTTGGAATAACCATAGACACTCTATATCCAGTAATGCGGAAGTTAGCTATACAGGGTTGAGGTTGATTCTACAATAATATATATAGTTTGAGTTGTGATCGAGTCTGAGATGTATACGGGTCACGAAATGTATTAATTAATTCGAATATTATATATTAAACTATATATGAATTATTAAACTGCTAACTGTGGACTATCAACTGCGAACTACAAACATTGGACAATTA
Source organism: Rutidosis leptorrhynchoides (assembly GCF_046630445.1). Lineage (NCBI taxonomy): Eukaryota > Viridiplantae > Streptophyta > Magnoliopsida > Asterales > Asteraceae > Rutidosis > Rutidosis leptorrhynchoides. Next base: position 374,509,833 of record NC_092337.1, on the reverse strand, counting down.
AAAATGAATTAAAATATTGATTAATAATATATGAAACTAAACATCTCTTCAAGTTTGCCACTTGATTTCATCTTAAACCTCATTTGAATCTTGACGATTCCAATCCATGTTCAAACCTTTCATGATTCTTGAAAACACCTCGATCGAGAGGATGAACCAGCTGTACTTCATCTACGGAAGAAAAGATTGATGCATATAGTTATGCACCTGAAAAAACTCTCGGAAACTGAGTAAACGTTAACACATAGCTGTGCTAATTCCTTTAGTGTTATTATTACCCAAAATAATTTGGTAATTCCTTTCCAAATTAGCCAATTTTGTCGTAGCTCCAGCAGGGCAACTTCGACCTTTCATTCAAATAAGTCTTATTATAACTTTGATATATATGATTGGCTTTCCTCATCATTACCGGAAGACCTTTTATATTCCACCATATTACCATCAGCGTTTAATCATCTAAAAACACAATTCTCCTAAAACCACCTCGGATTGACAACCGACGATTCAGATATGGCTGTAATAAATGCATAGGAAACAGTAAAATGGTAGATGGTCTAAACGACCAAAAGTTTGATGATAAAGAAAGGAGTGATAGGAACGCTCGATAGAAAATTTGGTAATGAAAAACGGATTGAGCAAACCATGAAGGGGACCAAGGACAAATACATGGACCAAACCCTATATTCATAAATCCAGGTAATTCTGAATCCGATGAAATCTTTAGAGATTATCTTGTTCTGAAGTCATGTTAAAAAAATCTTGCGAATATTTTTCATCATCATCTTTCGAACTTAGAAATTCCAAAATATCATCATAAATATCTTCGATATTTCTAAGGATATTTTCATAAATATTCTTGTCCGAAATTATCAACCTCTTCGTGTTTTCTGTATTCCATTATATTGAAAACTTCTGTAAAATCTAAGTATAAATCATGAATGAATTCTGGAGAAGTGTAGGGAATTGAAGCATGAGTTAATATAATATAATGGCGCTTGGCTAACGTAATTATATTACAGTAAGTCATGCTAAGTTCTAATGGAACATGATGATTCCCAGATCATAACATCATCATGTGCCATGTTACATAACTCTTTCATTCTACATAACCTCCTAACATATCAAGAAGAATACATTCTTGATAGTTCTATCTTCAGTAATTTTGATAAATTTGAAAATCAAATCGTGCTATCACGTTCCTTCCTGCTTAGAACATTATAATCATTCGAAATTCTATATCTATGAATTCTGGACCATTATTTGCTTGACTTGAAGTCGGGAAGAGAAAACAAAAGCATAGAGCTTCGAAATATAAGGGAGAATATAAAGCCCGATAACAACGCATAAAATACAAACCGTGTATGTCAATGTTTATCGCAACATAAAGACACGGGATAATTAAAAACACTATAACCCCAAAGGCAAAGTAGAAGAAAGTAGATTCCTCTGGTGGAAGTTGGAAAAGGAGAATGAATGTTGCGATAGTAAGGATGAGGACAAGGGTCAGAACTGGATTAAGCATTTTCACAATCGTTTGAAAGTATGGATCGAGAAAGAAAGAATTGGAGTGGTGAAAATAATGGAACGAAAGAAGTTCATTTATAGAGAAGATACCAGATAAAGCAATCGAGACAGATAACCACATTTAATTAAAAAGATCCTAAATTTTCCATAAATCCCGAAGAATCAAATCCTATAGATTTCCAAGATTTTCTTTTAAATCCCTTGAATTTCGGAAATCAACCGTGACTACGTCAAAGTTAAATCTCTATCTTTTGTGACAGCTTCACTCGTACGCTTCACATAATTGAATCGTTTTATCTACATTAATCAATAATGATAAAACTCTATTTACCAACTCACATTCCTCATGAAAACATTTTTATTGTCAACCATAACGACCTCACTCAATTTTCGGGGACGAAATTTCTTTAACGGGTAGGTACTGTCATGACCCGGAAAATTTCGACTAATTTTGAACCAAACTCTCGATACGATTTAATATTCTTGACACAATAAGCAAAGTCTGTACATGTGAGTCTCAAAATTTTTGAAACGCTTAATATATTAAAGTACCCTATGACTATTTCCGACGATTCACGAACATTGGTGTGTAATTAAACATGTATATATATATATATATATATATATATATATATATATATATATATATATATATATATATATATATATATACATATAAGTGTATATATAAAAATTTGAATTAATAAAATACACTTTAATCTACTAAAAATAAATTAAAAAAAATAAATAGAATATTATGATTATTATTATTATTATTATAAAAAATTTTTATTATTATCTATTTATAATTAATCCACAAATTTAGGAACTTAATTAGCTTTAAATCGTTATCAACCTGTATATAATTTTGTCTTAAATGCAGAATTTGTTAAACATCAAATCGTTCGTACCAATCAAATAAAATTTATAAACTGCTTTTAAATTTTTATATTTGGTGGCTTATGAACGAGTATCTTCTGTCAAATCATTTCACCCATTCAACCCGTCACCTTATTAGACTACAAAACCACCAATGTAACACTAACATTTTCTTGATCATCCCCACCACTTTTAATCATTCTGTATCATATTTGTTTGTGTCGGGTCCAAATTAACCACTCTCCTTTTACATTCATAATTATCAAAACATCACGAAGGATTGCAAATTTCTGCTCGGTTGCTATTGAGGCTGTGTCTTCCTGTTCTTTTTCTAACGAGTCACAAGCCAAACACCCATTGAAATATACTTGTTTTCAGTTTCCATGTCGTGAACACAGTATACCACCATTAGCAAACACCCTCACTTTATTTGTTTAAAACGCCACCTTCTTGAACCATCACTTTCATCAATATCATTTTCGTTGGGCATCATGTCATCACCACACCATCGATTATCATAATCATCATTCAAATAAAACACCTTTTGTCTTCTGTTGTTGTAGCTCCACGAAGCTCTAAACCACCTTTGATGTTCGATATTTGATGTTTGTTGTTGCTATCGTGTACTCCAAAAGAAAACCCAACTCAAAACAACCCTCCTCCGATCACTATCCGACCAAACATCTTCTATCTTCTGTTTCGGAATACCACCACTGTTATTTTCTCCCTATCTTCTATCTCTCTATCTAAACCCACTAAAACATCGCCACACTCACATCACTATCTCTCCCTTTTTCTTGTTGAATCACCATCACCTATATATTTCGCTTTTGCTTGTTCTTTCTACGATCACAACCGCCACACCACAGACTGCAACAAGGAAACTCAATTGAAAACTAATAACGATGAGACTAAGGTTTTGGGAATGACAAACGTTGATTTCAAATAATATTGAGTTGTGAAAAGCTTTAGGGATAACAAGGGTTATGATTTACGGTATATATATAGATAAAGTCCATTATTAGCCGACAATTGCAAAGTAGATATCATCACTAGATTATTAAAGAAGAAGAAAAAGGATACCGAATTATTTGGAATTAGGGGCCACGTATCTATATCTTTTTGATGGCCGAATATTACTTCAATTATATTGAAATTTTGCAATTTCAACTTGCATTATATGGATAGGGAGACAGCGACATTCTTTTTCTTTTATTTATGATAGTGGATGGTGAGGTATAGATGATGAAATAGTGTAGTGTGCAGATGTTTCCTTGCTATTTGTTATTGTTGCTGCTGTTCGCAAATTGTGCCACCAAACCAACAGAAAGCCATGAATTTTTTTTTTCGGTTAGACTTAGAAAGTTATTGAGGGCCGTAAGCTTTGTTTAAGATATAGGGCAGTGCATGTTTTTAAGTCTTGGGCCGAGACTTATTTTTATTCATTGAACTATTTGTGTTGTTAGCCCAAAGACCCATCTGGTAGCTCCTGCTATAGCGAGAAAAAAAATTTTGATGATGATGCTATATATCGATTTTGATGATGATATATGATAGGATAATGGGTGTCACGATTATAAGAAAAGGATGAAGGTAATTTTAGGATGATTATGCATAAGATTATGATAATGATTTCGTATTACGATGTTAGATGAATGGTGATGTATGATGGTAGAAATGATAACATAAGGATGTAAAGATGATGATGTTCACGAGATTGATAATGATAATAGTTTAGGTTGTTTTCGGGATAGCGGGACATCGCGGGTTCAAACCCGAACTTAGGCATTTATTTAGGGCTACTTCCTTAAGGTATTATTTATCTATTTATTAATATTATCATTTTTATTATTATTGTTATTACTATTATTATTAAAATTATTATTAATAATACCATTAATATTATTATTAGTATCATTTTTATTAAAAACTATTATTTATATTAAAAGTATCATTTTTACTATTATTATTATCATTATTAGAGAAATTATCATCTTTATCAAAATTATTATTATTACTATCATTATTATTATTTTGACATTAATATTGTTTTATTATCAATATTATCATAATAACTATTATTATTATTATTATTGTAAAATAAGACAACTTTTATTTATTATTATTATCAATATCAAATAACTATCAGTTATATAAAACTATATTTACTACATATAACATAACTATATTAATAATAAATATTAATAAGTATAATTAATAAGGTTATTAATGAAAAACCTAATTAAAATAACAATTAAATCTCTAATATATAAATTCGTTCGATTACCATTTTACTTGTTAATATATATATAAATGATATAGGTTTGTGAATTCGAGGCCAACCCTATACTTGTTCAATGTCGTAATATGTATTTTTACTACAAAATATAACAGGTGAGTTTCATTTGCTCCCTTTTTAATTGCTTTTGCAATATATATTTTTGGGCTGAGAATACATGCGTTGCTTTTATAAATGTTTACGAAATAGACACAAGTACTTAAACATATATTCTACGTTGAGTTGTACCACTGGCATACTTCCCTGTAGCTTGGTAACTACCATTTACATGTGGTATTGTAAACGCGAATCCTGTTGATAGATCTATCAGGCCTGACAACCCCAACCGGACTGGACGACCAGTATTCAACGGTTGCACAGTACTTCGTTTTGGTGACTACACTTGGTACGGTGTAGTGAGATTTCATAATAAAGGGAATATCCGACGCTGATTAAATGTTAAGTATGGTTACCAAGTGCTCAACCACTTAGAATGCTTTACATACACTTGCGAGTGTATTATGTTTATGATTATGAAATCTTGTGGTCTATTAACATATTGAAATGATTTTTATGATAAACCTATGAACTCACCAACCTTTTGGTTGACACTTTTAAGCATGTTTATTCTCAGGTGCGAATTAAGTCTTCCGCTGTGCATTAGCTCATTTTAAGGACATTACTTGGAGTCGATCATCGCAATGGGACCAAATGTTGATGACTTCGTCCAGGTGGATAAGTACGGGTCGTTACAAACGGAAGATTGAACTGTACAAATATGGGTTGCCTAAAAATGTCAAGGCAAATGTTACAGCATCGAAACCCAAGACTATTCATGAAGCCATCACTATGGCAAACGAGTTGATGGACCAGATTATTCTGGATAAGAACACCGATGTCAAGACATCAGGAAACAAAAGAAAGTGGGAAGGTAATCATCAATAATCCAACAAGAAACAAGAAACCACGCAAGGTGCGGGTAGCGGTTCGAGCTCAGGTTACAAGGGATGAAATACTTTATGTAACAGATGCCACAAACATCACTCTGGTTATTGTAATGTGGTGTGCAACAATTGTAATCGAAGGGGTCATCTTACTGAAGATTGTAGGGTTCTCGTTACAATTACAAATGACACCAAGACTCCTGCCACAAATGCAAATAGAGCTGCCTTGGCCACTGTTACTTGTTATGGGTGTGGAAAACAGGGTCATTATAAGAGCCAGTGCCCGAATCCAGAGAAGCATAACAGACCTGCACGTGGAAGAGCATTTATTATTAATGCTAGAGAGGCGCGTGAAGACCCGGAGCTTGTTACGGGTACGTTTACCATTAATAACTTATCAGCATCTATTATATTTGATATTGGTACCGATAGAAGTTATATGTGTAGAGACTTTTATGCTAAATTGAATTGTTCATCATTACCTCTAGATGCTAAGTAAATGATTGAGTTAGCTAATGGTAAACTAATTAAAGCCGATAAAATTTGCCGTGATTGTAAAATAAATTTAGCCGGAGAAACGTTTAAAATTGATTTGATACCCGTAGAATTAGGAAGTTTTGATGCAATAGTTGGCATGGACTGGATGTCCAAAATAGGAGCTGAAGTTGTGTGTGCCAAGAAGGCAATTCGCATTTCTCGTAAGGATAAAACGCCGGTAATGATTTATGGAGAGAAGGGTAACTCAAAGCTAAAACTCATTAGCTGTTTGAAAGCCTAAAAGTGCTTGAAGAAAGGGTGCTATGCAATCTTAGCACATGTTAATAAAGTCGAAACGAAGGAAAAAGAGAAGAGCATCAATGAAGTGCCTGTGGCAAGAGATTTTCCTGAAGTCTTTCCGGAAGAGTTGCCGGGATTACCTCCATTTAGATCTGTAGAATTTCAAATAGATCTAGTACCAGGAGCTGCACCAGTGGCTCGTGCTCCATACATACTTGCACCATCTGAGATGAAAGAGTTACAAAGGCAGTTACAAGAATTACTGGACCGTGGTTTCATTCGACCAAGCACTTCACCGTGGGGAGCTCCGATTTTATTCGTCAAGAAGAAAGATGGATCCTTCCGAATGTGTATAGATTACCGTGAATTAAATAAGTTAACTATCAAGAATCGGTATCCACTACCGAGAATTGACGACTTATTTGATCAACTGCAAGGATCATGTGTTTATTCAAAAATCGACCTAAGATCGGGCTATCATCAACTACGCGTCAAAGAAGAAGATATTCCGAAAACTGCTTTTCGGACACGCTACGGTCATTACGAATTTTTGGTCATGCCGTTTGGATTTACGAATGCGCCAGCTGTATTCATGGACCTCAAGAATCGAGTTTGTAGTCCGTATTTAGATAAGTTTGTTATCGTTTTCATTGACGATATTCTCATCTATTCCAAAAATGAGCAAGAGCATGAGCAGCATTTAAGGTTGGTATTAGAATTCTTAAGAAAAGAACAGTTATATGCCAAATTTTCTAAATGTGCTTTTTGGTTGAAAGAAGTGCAATTTCTTGGCCACATTGTTAGTAGCAAAGGAATCAGGTTGATCCAGCTAAAATTGAGGCCATTGAAAAATGGTAGACTCCTAAGACACCAACGCAGATACGTCAATTTTTGGGCCTAGCCGGTTATTATAGAAGGTTTATTCAAGATTTTTCCCGAATAGCTAAACCATTGATAGCATTAACACAAAAAGGGAAGAAGTACGAATGGACCTCTGAGTAGGAGAGTGCATTTCAATTACTGATGAAGAAGTTGACTACGGCGCCTATTTTATCGTTACCTGAAGGGAACGATGATTTTGAGATATATTGTGATGCTTCGCGACAAGGTTTTGGTTGCGTCCTTATGCAACGAAAGAAAGTTATTGCGTACGCATCCCGACAATTGAAGATTCACGAGCGAAATTATACGACGCATGATCTAGAACTGGGAGCAGTCGTGTTTGCATTGAAGATATGGAGACACTACTTATATGGGGTTAAATGCACTGTGTTTACCGATCATAAAAGCCTTCAACATATTTTCGATCAGAAAAAGCTGAACATGAGGCAACGTAGATGGGTCGAGCTGATAAACGACTATGATTGTGAGATTCGCTATCATCCCGGGAAAGCAAATGTAGTGGCCGACGCTCTAAGCAGAAAGGAACGAGAGCCAATTCGAGTACAAGCAATGAACATAAAAATTCGCATGAATCTTAACTCACAAATCAAAGAGGCTCAACGAGAAGCTCTTACTAAAGAAAACATAGGAAATGAAATAATGAAGAAGTATGAGAAGCAACACGTTATACGGGAAGATGAAATTCGATATTTTGCAAAACGTATTTGGGAACCAAAGTTGGGTGGATTAAGGAAGTTGATATTGAACGAGGCACATAAGACAAGATACTCGATACATCCTGGAGTTGGAAAGATGTGTCAAGATCTTAAGACGCATTATTGGTGGCCTAATTTAAAGACAGACGTTGCAACATATGTCGGCGAATGTTTAACTTGTTCCAAAGTCAAAGCAGAACACCAGAAGCCGTCAGGGTTACTTCAAAAACCATAAATCCCAGAATGGAAGTGGGACGGTATTACCATGGATTTTATCACAAAGTTACCCAAGACTGCATGGGGTTATGACACCATTTGGGTAATAGTTGATCATCTCACCAAATTTGCACATTTCTTGCCTATAAAAGAAATGGATAGAATGGAGAAACTATTACGATTATACATAAAGGAAATTGTTTCAAGGCATGGAATACCTATTTCCATTATATCCGATCGTGATAGTAGATTTACATCAAAGTTCTGGCAATCACTACAGGAAGCCCTGGGAACTCGTTTGGATATGAGCATCGCATATCATCCGCAAACTGACGGGCAGAGTGAAAGAACAATTCAGACTCTTGAAGACATGCTCAGGGCATGTGTGATCGATTTTGGAAACGGATGGGATAAATATCTACCATTAGCAGAATTCTCGTATAATAATAGTTATCATGCGAGCATTAAAGCTGCACCATTCGAAGCACTGTATGGAAGGAAGTGTAGATCCCCTATCTGTTGGAATGAAGTAGGAGATCGACGATTAACTGGTCCCGAGATCATACACGAAACTACTGAGAAGATAGTACAAATCAAGGAGAGATTGAAAACAGCCCGTAGTCGCCAAAAGAGCTACGCCAATGTCCGAAGGAAACCATTAGAGTTTTAGATCGGTGACATTGTTATGCTAAAGGTGTCACCTTGGAAAGGTGTAATACATTTCGGCAAAAGGGGTAAACTGAACCCAAGGTATGTAGGCCCGTTCAAGATCATCGAACGCATTGGACCGGTAGCTTATCGACTCGAGTTACCACAACAACTCGCCGGAGTACATAATACGTTTTACGTTTCAAACCTTAAGAAGTGTCTTGCAAAGGAAGACCTCACCATTCCTCTTTAAGAAATCCAAGTCGATGAGAAACTACAATTCATAGAAGAACCAGTCGAAATCATGGACCGTGAAGTTAAACAACTCAAGCAGAGCAACATACCAATCGTTAAGGTTCGTTGGAATGCACGAAGGGGTCCTGAGTTTACTTGGGAACGAGAGGATCAGATGAAACAAAAGTACCCACATTTGTTTCCCGAGAACGCAAAATAGGTACAACTTTAAAATTTCGGGATGAAATTTATTTAACGGGTAGGTACTGTAACGACCCGGATTTTTCCGATCGTTTTATACATATGAGATTAATATTTACATAAACTAAACATTACCAACATGATAAGCAATCCAAATTGTTGAGTCTTGTGTTTTTGAAAAGAGTTTTACACAACGTTTGACCGTCCAATTTGACCGATGATATCACGAACTATATAACATACGATAATTATACGATTGTGTACATATACGTATTTATACATATTTAACATGACCTAAGGATGGTTTAACATATCATTGTGTACTAATAACAATGAGTTATAAGTATACTTTGAGACTACTAACTAAAGTTTTCAAAACGGTAACTATACGTAACGTTCTTTGATATATATACCTATAACCTATAATGCTTATACAAGTATCGTATAAATACGTATTTAATTACTTTTAGAGGGCTTAAATACAAAAAACAATATAAGTATATACACAAAAGATAGTTGTATTTGAATTCTCGTTCCGTTTCCTCAAGATTTTTACACGTATACCTAGGGTATATGTAACCGTATTGTACGCAGCTTCTAGATGTATTTACTATTGGTGTATACACCTTTAATCATTCATTCTTAGCAGCCATCTTAGAGTCAAAAACATGTGGAACCATTATTTATCAACTTGTATGACTAATGAGCTAAAAAACATACTTAAGGATTTTTTTTTCTATATAACAAGTAAATTCGTTTTTATGATTTCACCCCATTTTTCCATTCCATTTTCTCATACTTACACTCCAAATTCTCTCTCAAAATACTCCTAACATCATACTTGATCATCTCCAAGCATTTTCACCATCTTTTAGCTTCATAATCAAGGTAAAACTATGTTTAAACTTTGATTCAATTCATGTAAGTTATTTATCTTAAATCAAGATATAAACTTACTTACAACCTTTGTTTCTTTTCATGATTTCACTTCTTAATCTTCCAAGTCATCAAGAACAAGTTCATATCTTGTTTATTCAGTAACTTTCTTCATCATACTTGAGGTATAACCTTGGTTCATCATCTTGTTCAATTCATATATGACTATCTTACTACGAATATATATAACAACAAGAACATAGTTTGAATGATTTCAAACTTGTTCGCAAACTAAATAGATCCTTCTAACTTGACTTTTAAACACTTCAAGACCTGTAATATATCATAATGATATGCTAACTTAACAAGATACAACTTGATTTTACAAAGAACACCTTAAAACTGAATCTACGTCGTCGGAGTGCAACCGGGGGCTGTTTTGGGTTGGATAATTAAAAACCATCTTAAACTTTGAATTGGAAGTTTATATTCTGGAAAAATGATATTTCTTATGAATATGTTAATATATAAAAATCTCATGGTGTAACTCAAAGTGTAAGTATTTTTGTAAAAATGGTCATCTAGATGTTGTTTTTACAACGGAAATGATCACTTTCATAAGATTTACCAAAGTTTGACCTATAACCTGTGATTTCGAATGCAAACTAAGGTATTTACAGTTCATATTCATAAATAATGACTCGATCCAAGGAAGTGGCAAGTTGAACCAACAAAAACGGAGTTATATTGAAGAAACTACGGCTAAAACAAAATTGGGTATCCGAAGCTAGTTTAGCTACGAAATTAATTGGAGTAAAACTAAATTAATCATATCTTTGCTAATTAATATGATATTTCATATATATTTACTCATGATTTAATTCTACATATTTCAGGACCACCCGTAAACAACACGAGAAGATTAATCATAAGACCTCATGATTGTACGCAACACGTCATTTGACAACACGGTACTTTATGTACGCAACAAGTCATTTGACAACATGGTACCATGGGTCGAGATTAATTCCGAGCAATACGAATACGATGGGGTCTTTATTTATTTTATTGAACAACTAATTGTGGACCACTAATATCGGACTGCTAACTACGGACAATTAGATATTAAAAGTATTATAAGCATACATGTAACGATTATTTGAAAAGAAAACATGTTGATATATTATATATGGTTAGGTTCGTGATATCTATCGGAGACCAAGTCGTATATCTTCAAGACAAAAGTGAGTATATAGTCCTACTTTTAAACTCTAAATATTTCGGGATGAGAATACATGCATTTTATGATTTACGTTATGGACACAAGTGATAAAAAATATATATATATTCTACGTTGAGTTGTACCACTGGCATACTTCCCTGTAACTTGGTAACTACTATTTACATGCGGTATTGTAAACGCGAATCCTGTTGATAGATATATCGGGCCTGACAACCCCAACTGGACTGGACGACCAGTATTCAACGGTTGCACAGTACTTCGTTTCGGTAACTATACTTGGTACGGTGTAGTGAGATTTCATAATAAAGGGAATATGCGACGTTAATTAAATGTTAAGTATAGTTATCAAGTGCTCAACCACTTAGAATATTTTTATTAAAACGTTTGTGTATATGAAATCTTGTGGTCTATATTTATAACGCTGCTAGCATTAAACCTATATCTCACCAACTTTATGTTGACGTTTTAAGCATGTTTATTCTCAGGTGATAATTAAAAGCTTCCGCTGCATTATGCCGAATTTAAGCAAGATTTGGAGTATGCATATTTGTGTCAAAAATAAAACTGCATATCGGAAGATTTGTAATGTGAAATATGTTCGAAATCGTATTGTTATTATCAAATGTAAAGTTTGTAAAAGTAACATTATCACTAAACGATAATCATTATTATGCTGTTTGAACTTTCGATTATAATAAAGGTTATGGTTTGTATTATAAAAACGTATGCAGATTTTGAAAAATGTCACATATAGAGGTCAATACCTCGCAATGACATCAATGAGTACGTGACGTTTATATTCGATATGAACGGGACGCTTCACTTCGTCATCTTCTTGAACAGCAGGCACAACGGTAGCGACAGTCTTCAAAAGCTCACCAGGCGGGGCATCAATCTTGGCTGAAACGGTCTTGACATAATCAAAATCAGCTTGCTCAAGCTTATCAAAAGCATAGTCAACCATCGCCTGTCCTTGATCAGTATAATCCGCAAAGTCAGCAAGCTGCACGATCCCCTTAGACGCCAAATCCCTTATCAGATCAGACCTGGCCTGAACTTTAGAAGCTAACACCACATTACCAAAAAGTCGCCCAAAATCTGCACTTTTCAGTAACTGCTGACAAGCATGAGGAATAACCTGAGAAACAACTTGAGAGTAATCAGACTTCAACACCTCACAACGCTTCTTGTAATCTTTTAACTCGTCAGCAATGACAACTTTCTGAACCTCGTCCACCTTAACCTGCCTCTGTAAACCTGCTATTCATCACGTGCAGCCTTCAAATCCTCTTCATAACTAGGAGCCATCAATATCTGCTTCTCAAGCTTTTTCATCCTTTCACCCATAGAAGCATGACTCTCCCTCAAAGCTTCAAGCTCAGTAGTACGCTTCTGTAGGAGAGAAGAAGCAATATGACCCATGAAAGCAGCTTGATAGTTGATAACAGAGTAAGCATCATGAAAGCTCCTCATATCATCAGCGAAAAAATTCCCCCAGTTATTGGGAACAAGACTATCAATAAGATCAAAGCAGTTGCTTGGAGCAGGAACTTCATAATACACAGGCAAATCTGCAAAACAAAAAGAATAAATGAAAACAAATAATAACGAACGAAGCAAAGGTTGAAGTAAAACATACCAAACAAAGGGTCAGCAGCAACAATGTCATCACTTGTTTCGTCTTGAAGCTGGCCGAACTTTTGCTTTTTCACAGAAGTAGCATCAGGATGAGCTTTTCGCTTCATTACACTTTTAGCTTTGTGACGTTGTGCCACCCTAGCTCCAACTCCTGGCGCAAGGGATGCAAGAGGTTGGTCATCCTGAGTATCTACATCAATAGGAGCTTCCACTCGCTTCAACTTTTCCTTCGTACTAAACTTTGATGAACTCACTTCGACATGGTCAGTCTTTGGCTTACTAGATATCTCCATAAAGCCAGAACATGTAGGAGATCCAACATCTTTGGCAACAGTCGACCAAGCTTGGACAGCAACAGTATACTCCTTCAAACCCTGAGCCTTAATAACGTTCCTCAAAGACATCTCTGCCAAAATCACAACAAAAAAAATGTAAGCAGTTAGAGAGGCAACCAACGATACACAAAAGCAAAAACGAAACATACCCTGCTCCCCATAAAAGAACACAGGAGTAGCAGTACCCTCCTCCCAATCAAGTGCCATCCCCAACTTAAAAGTATAGCATCAGGGTAAGTGGAAGGTATGATGGGATGGTTACAAATCCTCCTAAACAAAACATCATCTTCAGGAACAAAAGGGATAGGATCCTTGTATTCCTTAGGAACAAACGCCCTCTCAGGATCAGAAACGAAAGAACATTTCCAATTACGAATATCAGGAAATTGGGAAGCAAAGCAATAAACAGGAGGAGAGCACCTCTCCTACTTTTTCGTTTTTGAATGGTAACCCAATCACCGGTATCACCAGTGCGAAAGAAACGACGAAAAAGATCAACGGAAGGTTCACCACCGTAGGCCCTACACATTACCTCAAAAGCCATAACCTTTTTCACAGCCAAGGGATGAAAAACAGAAATATTCACTTTAAAGTGATTCAAAACACTGAGAAGAAAAGGAGAAACAGGAACCCTAATGTTACACTCAGTAAATAATTGGGTATACACGTGATGTGCAGCGAGGTGTACATGAAATAGTTATTATTTTTACTACGGAAAACGTTACAAATTTACACAAGTTTTATTATTTATTTATAGAATGGATATACCTAAACCTTGCTACAACACTTATAGGCAGTGTACCTAATCGTAGAGTAGTGTAGTTTTTAGTAAGTCCGGTTCGTTCCACAGGGAGCTGGTGATTGCATACTATATTTTTAACAACTATATTTATATAAAATATATATAATTATAAGTAGTAATATTATAAAAGGGGGTTTTTACCGTTTAATGACCGGTTTGTCGATTTTAAGTTTTAAGCGTAAATATAAATGACAATAATTAAAATGCGATAATTAAAATGACAGTAAATAAAATTGCGAGTAAATGAAAGTACGATGAGAAATACAATAAAACAATTATGCTTATTTAAACTTCCGTAATCATGATGTTTGACGTTTTGATTTTAATTAATTATCCTGGGTTAATTGTCCTTTGTCCTGGATTATTTGAAACCTATCTGGTTTTTACCCATAATAGTCCATCGGTCATAATTATAAAATGCTCGGCAAATTTAACCTTATACCCGAAGTCAAATATTCCAACTAATTAGGGATTCGAACTGTAACAAGGTCTTAATACTTTGTTTAATGAATACACCAGGTTATCGACTGTGTGTAATCCAAGGTTTTAATACTTTGTTAACAATTACACCAATTACCCTTGAATGTAATCCACCCCTATTTTAATGAGTCCATTGACTATTAATGCATCCCCGTGTCCGGTCAAATGAACAATTATTAATATTTATAAATATCCCGCTCATCGTATCCGATCGAACGTAAGTGGATATTTATAGCTACGTCAAATTGTAAATCTCTATATTAATTTAATGAGGTATCATTTAGTTAATATAAAGCCCATTAATAGCCCATATTCTAATTTCCACAAGTGTCGATCTTTTGTCCAAACCCCAATTATGGTACAAAGTCCAATAACCCCGTCTTTAATATTTAGTCCAACATCACGATTACTTCGGCTCAAATAAGCATAATAATAACTTAGTTACGAGACATTAATTTAAAAAGGAGAACATAACTTACATTGAGTATTTATCGCGTAGCTTTATGCAGACAGAATTTTGACTTTAAAACCCGTAACATAACCTTTACATAACCCAAACTAACTAATATAAAACTACCCTATATATATATATATATATATATATATATATATATATATATATATATATATATATATATATATATATTATATATATATTTATAAATTAAACAGAGTGAGTAATATATATTGTGGTGTTTTTATTTCTCGTCGACCAGGGCCTGCTTTTATAGATATGTTGCCAGCTACAGGCCTCCATGCGATCGCATGGATTTTGGTCATGCTGGCCATGCGATCGCATGGCCAAGGAATCCAGCTCACACTTAATTGTTTGCTAGCTTGTCGACGTTATATTTAATTAATATATAATATATAAATAATTTATATAATTATTTAAATATTATATTATATTCTTGTGCATAGTTGACTCATAATTTTTGGTCCGTTGCGTCGCGCGTTGAGAGTTGACTATGGTCCCGGTTCCGGATTTTCGAACGTCCTTTCGTACTATTTAATATCTTGTACTTTGCGTTTTGCAATTTGTAATTTGCACAGAAAATTATTTTCCTTAACTCCCAAAATTCGCGCAAGTCTTTTAACTCAATTTTTGAGACGCTTTTGAGTGCACTATGGCTTTAAGGACCCTTTTCCAGTTTTAGGACGTTTTTTCTTCAATTCTTTAATCTTCGTGCTTCGTCTTCGCATTTATTTATTTAAACGATTACAACTTAAAAATAGAATAATTACAACTAAAAACTTTACATATTGGGATGATATTGCGACTAAATATATGTTCGTTTGGAGCACTATCAACACGCCAATGTAACCCTTAGGAGGATTCAAGATGTGCCTATCGCTAGCAGGAATAACGATATCGCCAGATTTCAAACTGAGCATCTCAATCAGATACGACAGCAAGGAGGGATTAACATCGCTAAAAGAGGCCTTAATACCACACGTAGACATGGTAAAAATAAACAAAAAGCGGAAGAAAAGCGTAAGAGGAAATGGAGAATACCTTAGTGTGCGAAGAAGAAAGATTTCCAGAAAGGCAAAAATTTGAATGAAGGATAAACACAGATAAAAGGGAGAAGAGGAAGGGTTAAACCCTTAAGGGAAAGAGAAAGTCGGTTGTCAAATCAAACTGCAGGGCACCCTCGGTAACCGCGAGCAATTGGACGATCGTGCCCTTAACTCAAAAACAGATAAGATTCTCTCATTAAGGGTAAAAAGGTAATTTCGAGGACAAAGGTATTAAAGGACGCAGTTAATTGTCAAATCAATGCAGCAAAAGTAATTATTACTAAGTTTAACTTCACGAAGCTCATATGTTGATACTTACGCTTCGTAAAATTAAACTGGGGGGCTTGATAGTGTACCCCACCTCCGGCACGATTATCAGCTTCAAAGTTTGCTTCGGAGGATATGGCTACAATATATGGAACGAAGGAAACTCCAGCTACAGTGAACGAGGTCATGAAATCAGAGCAACTACAGTGAGCTTAGAGCCCATAAAACCCCGGTCAATTACAATGTCAAGACTAGCAAAACTATTCCTAGCTCGGTGCATGCCTATACCACAAAGGAAAGGGGACAAGCTCACTTTCCTTTGCAGGTTTACCAAAAGGGAAAGTCAACTAGTGATCCAAAATCATTGGGAACTAGCGAACTGATATGGAAAGCCGTTCCATTTCACTTATAAATGGTATAGAATGCACGAAACATTTCACATTCAATCCAGACACACATAATAACACAATGATTTTATACCATTTGCTTCGCTGGCGTAAAACGGTCTCCTGACTGTTACCTTCGGGGAATCGCCAGCGAACATAATCAAAACCATAATCACCCAATTCCAATCTCTGTGACTTGTATGTCTCCATACTCATACTAATTGCCGGTTATTGTACAAACAGTAAACAATCATGTCCTTACCTAAATGAGACTCCTTTCGGATCAAATTACAACTACTAATTATTATATTTCTAAGATCATAAATATAAATAAATATATAAATTGTAAATGCTATCGCTAACTTACAGAGTGACAATCAACCATGGTAATATTAAATACTCCGTAATTAGATATCTAAGAACACTCAAATTGATTATTTAAAACCATTCATGCTGTTTAATTTATTTGTTTCTACACATGAGTATGAGTTAATCCGCGGCATATTATAATAAAGAAGACACGTGCCCCACTAATCCATTGTAAAAAGACAAAAATAACTATGTTACTGTTCATTCCTTGCCCGCTGATATAGTTATTGAAAATTTATTACTGTATCGGTTCTATATGTTTGATACGAGTACTAATCTGTTGACTTTATATATTTTATAAAAGAAGTAGAAAATATATATAAAAAAACTCCGATGAAAGGCTTAATAAGAATGTTGAGGAAGCCATGTTGCATTATTCATCTCCATAATGGGTGTCGGTGATTTGATTTGCGTTGCTGGCTCCATATTCAATGCACACACTTCACACACAACTACTCACTTAAACATTCCCAATCAATTGTTTTTATTTTTTTTTTTATTTTTTTTTTCGAAAAGCAAGCTATATTTTATTTTATTATATATATATATATATATATATATATATATATATATATATATATATATATAGTGGTAGGATCAAGAGGAAAGTAACCAATCGGGAAGAAGCGGGGGGAAGCAAAAAAAAAATCGTTTTTTTGAAAAAACTTTGTTCACGAATATTATAGATTGAATGAAAATATGAACATTTAATAAATACACTTTGTATATAACAATTATCGTGTTTTTCGAGCGTATGTTGAGGTTTTAGATATTAGGGATAATATATTATGGTTTATAGGGTTTAGATATTAGGGTTTAGAAATTTAGGGTTTAGGGTTTAGATTTAGGGTTTAGATTTAGGATTTAGATTGAGTTTTTACTACGAACGGTTTAGAGTTTAGGGTTTAGGGTTTAGTGTTTGGTGTTTTGGGTTTATGAAATAAACCCAAAACACCAAACCCTAAACCTAAACCCTAAACCCTAAACTCTAAATCGGGCTAAATTTTACTTCACAAAACATGGAAAAAAAACGTTAACATTCTTCACGAACAATATTATCTTGAATGTTATTTTTGTCGATCGTTTTCCCGCCTAAATAATAACATTCATCACGAAGTGTCTTTTCTAAATGTCCATATTTTCATGTGATCTTGATGCCTGAAAAAAAATTCAAAAAAAACGAAAAAAAAATTGCTTCCCCCCGCTTCCCCCGATTGGTTACTTCCCCATTGATCCTGCCCCTATATATATATATATATATATATATATATATATATATATATATATATATATATATATATATATATATATATTATTCTATTTTATTATTAGTTTCAATCATGTAAAATTTCGTGTTGTTTTATCTTTCTACTATATTCCTATACCAAATTTACTTCGATCATAAACAAATGGACTTTACGATTTATATATTTTTAAGACTTAATTTATTGAATAATTAGTTGTGTATTAAGTTGGTTCAGAAAAGTTGTATGTGGAAGGTAGATAGTTAAGACCGTTAGTAGCAGGGATGTGGTTTTTCGACGTGTTAGATGAATGGGATGAGTTAGTTGGGATGACGTAGCATGCATGTTGATAAAATGAAGAGTACTAGAGTGATGTGTTGAATGACGTGTTGGATAATGTATCAAATATAATTGAAAGTTAGATTAAAAGAGAATAAAATATTTTTTAAAATAATATTTGTAAACCGCCACCCTTCCGCATCCTGTCGAGCCGATTGATCGAATGGTCTCATCAACAATAAGGTGGACTTCAATTGACGCGATAAGATGTTAGAAACACCCTGACAGGCCAAGGTATGTCGATGGATGGAGGCGGCTGCATGCTACATCTAAGAGTTTAGTTTCATGAGAACGAATAACATGGCCTGAAACCCATTGTCCTATGATCGCGTTTTCGTTGCTAGAACAAGTATTGGCTGAAACTGCGCGGCATTACCTCAAGGATGGGCAAGTTTAGGGGCGAAATGTGTCGCGTTTCGGGCTGCTTTGTCATTGGTCTACTCAGTATTGTGGCCTGAATCCGATCATGCTTCTATCTTCATCAAGTCGCCCTTTTTGCTTGGCATCTTCGACCCGTGACATCACTTAGTGTTTCGCGACTGTTTATATTTTTTGTAGGCTTCAATTTTGTTTGTTCTTTACTCATGTTTTGTATTCGCGACTGTTTATATTTTTTGTAGGCTTCAATTTTGTTTGTTCTTTACTCATGTTTTGTATTCATCGGTTTCTTTACTTGTAACTATGTATAAAAACACTTTTTGATTAATATAAGTTTTTTTCTACTGTTAAAAAAAATAACATGGCCTGAAACAATCAAATACTAATATACAAACAATATACTAAAGACGCCTTCATGTCTCATGTGCTAGATAAAGCACGCCAAAAAAATTCCACCAACACGCCGTAGCTACGGCGTGTTGGTGGCGTGTTGAATGAGTTTCGAGCCCAAACACATCGCGTTACAAAGTGGTCTAATATGAAGCTATATTTCAAATGATAGCTAAACTTTTCTCAAGTTTGTTAGAATGCTAAACTCTACAAGTATTCTATTATCTTTTCATGTATTCAATTAAATACGAAGTATATACACGTGCATGCATATATATACACACACATTTATATATAATTAAATTTAGTTTACAGTTTAATGAATTGAAAATTTTAAAACCGAATCCAAAATCAATTATTGAATTCGTTATCAGTGTTAATAGATAGAATATTTGGGGCTGCTTATGGACATTATTGAGATATCCTAATGGAGTAGTGTTCTCTGATGTTACAATTAAAAAAGAAGATATTATTAGAATGTAAATATAGGTAGAGATAATATTTTTTGAAACAATTGCTTTCGAAGTCGTAGTTTGATGTAATTTGTTTTTTCTTTACTCTAGTTGTTTGCTAGATGACTAATAAAAGTTGTCTTGCGGTTAATTCGATTTTATATTTAACACCTTTAAATCAAATATTGAACATCTTCAAATTTCACATTGTTATAATTAAGTTGTATTTAACAACTTTTAGTATACTAATCTAACTACAAATTTCTTATAAGAATATATATATGAGAGAAAGGAGAGAATACTTCTTGAAAGTATATTAGAATGGTGCAAGTGTTTTAGCTTGCAATACATGGCTATTTATACTACAAACAAAGCTACCCAATATTGACTAAGTATTGGTACAAAATTAATTATCCACATATAAATAATATTATCATTATTATAACACTCCCCCTTGGATATCAATTTTGTTTTGTTGAAGATCAACTATAAGTTACTGCCTCGTTAAAAACATTGCTAAAGAAAACCTTGTGGGAAAAAAACTTTAGCTAAGGGAAAAAGAGTGCAGCATGGAGTTGACTCCCCCTCAAGTAGACATCGCTTCAGTTGTTACATCTTTTAAACATGTCTTATGCCAATGTTATGAACGTGTGTTCTGAAAATAGCAGTTGGAAGTGCTTTCGTGAAAAGATCAGCAGAGTTTTTGCTGAATTGAACATATGTCATTTCAATCTGGTTGTCTTTTACGAGATCTTGAGTATATGAGAAGAATTTGAGGTTTTCATCTGAAACTGTATCATCTAAATCTTTTATGTACAAGTTTAGCCCCTGTGATTTGTCTACAGTCTCCTTCATGGTTTTCTCAAACCCTTGTTTCAATTCCTATTCCCTTTTAGTCTTTTCTGAGCCTTACCAACATTATATATATATATATATATATATATATATATATATATATATATATATATATATATATATATATATATATATATATATGTATATGACCATTAAGACCGTCTATGGCTTTGGTGCCTAGTCAGCATTTATATTTTGTTCTGTCACTTTTGATACTCTTCTTTTATTTGTATTATGCAAGCTGCATTATCTTCATATATAGTTGTTGGACTTTTATTGCGTTCTAGTCCACAAGAATCAGTAATGAGTTGTGTCATTGATCTCAACCAAAAACATTCTCGAGTAGCTTCTTGTAATGCAATCACTTCGGCATGATTTGATGATGTTGCAACAAGTGTTTGTTTTTTAGAACGCCATGATATTGCAGTACCTCCATTTAGGAATACATATCCAGCTTGAGATTTAGCTTTATGTGGATCAGATAAATAACCTGCATCTGCATAACCAACCAAATCTTGTTTTGATTCGTTAGAATAAAATAATCCTAAATCAATAGTTCCTCGAAGGTATCGAAATATGTGTTTGATCCCATTTCAGTGTCTTTTGGTAGGAGCAGAGCTGAACCTTGCCAACAAATTAACTGCAAAAGAAATATCAGATCTTGTACAATTTGTAAGATACATAAGAGCTCCAATTGCACTAAGATATGGTACTTCTGGTCCAAGAATAACTTCATGATCTTCACATGGACGAAATGGATCAGCTTCAATATTGAGTGATCTAACAACCATAGGATTACTTAATGGTTTTGCCTTTTCCATATTGAAACGTTTCAAAATCTTTTCAGTATATGTTGTTTGGTGTATAAGTAAACCATTAGGCATATGCTCAATTTGTAAACCAAGGCAATACTTGATTTTTCCTAGATCTTTCATTTTAAATTCTTTCTTTAGAAGTTGAATGGCTTCATAGATCTCTTTATTTGTACCTATGATGTTAAGATCATCAACATAAACAGCTATGATCACATATACCGATGTTGTTTTCTTAATAAGAACACATGTTCAAATAAGATTATTTGCATACTCTTTTTCTTATTAAGTAATCACTTAATTAGTTATACTATTGTATCAACCCATATAAAAATCTTTGTGATTCAATGGAATACATTTCTTTGGGTTTTGCATTAGATGCTTCTGATACCTTAAACCCTTCATGGATATTCATGTATATATCACTATCAAGTGATTCATTTAAATAAGTAGTAATAACATTCATGATATGCATTTCTATTTTTTTTTTAGAAACTGTTAGGCTGATTAAGTATCTAAAAGTAATTGCATCCATAACAGGAGAATAAGTTTTCCTCATAATCCATTCATGGTCTTTGAGAGAAATCTTGAGTTACAAGTCTAGCTTTACCTTGTAACTTCATTTTTTTTTCATTTATTTTTCGGATAAAAATTCATTTTATATCTCATACGTTTCACATCTTTAAAAGTGATAACGATTGATCCGAAAACTTTTCTTTTATTGAGCGATTCTAATTCAGCTCGTATTGCTCCTTTCCATTGAGTCCAATCATGTTTATTTTGACATGCAATGACAGATTTTGGTTCCAGATCATCATCTTTATTCATGATGTCATTGTAAAATTATATGAAAAAATCAATATTTGTCATTTTGTTTCGGTTCCATAATATTGCATAATTTATTGCAATTTATATATTTACATCGTCAATATCCTCTGCAGAAGGAATATTGATTTGTGGTTCTTCTTGAACACGTTCTTTTACCTCATTATCAGCTGATTTTCTTTTTCGAGGATTTTTATCTTTTGAACCAATTGGTCTCTCACGTTTCTGGCGTGACAAAGACTTAAGAGTGACATTATTTCCAACTTTTGGAATTTCAATTCGAGCTGGAGCATTTGCTGCTGGTATATATGATTTAGTCACTTTTCTTATATCTGTAAATGAATCAGGCAATTTATTCGCAAGTTCTTGCATATGCATTATTTTTGAACTTCGATCTCGCATTCTTTTGTACGAGGATCAAGATACATTAATTGAGGTTCACACCATGAAACATCATTTTCTTTATTTATTTTTTCTCCCCCTAATCTAGGGAACAATATTTTATTAAAATTACAATCAGCAAAACGTGCTGTATAAACATCACCCGTCATGGGTTCAATATATCTTATGATTGAAAATGTTTCATATCCAATATATATTCTCATCCTTTTTTGAGGACCCATTTTAGTGCGTTGTGGTGGTGCGATAGGAACATAAACCGCACAACCAAATGTTTAAAGATGGAAAATATTTGTCTCTCGACCAAAATTAAGTTGGTAATGGAGAATACTTATGACTTGCACTTGGTTTAATGTGAATTAATATCGCATCATGTAAATTTACATGTCCCCATACAAATTGTAGCGACCCGTCAAAATCGTCATTGACGGCGCTGCTACTTAGGTCCCGTTGCGTGGTCATAGTCTCTATATGAGACGCGTTTGACCAAAATTATGTCGCATTCATTTGAAATGTACAAAACTTACAAAGTTTAGTTTACCAAACGGATCGACAACAAGTTTAAGTTTACAAAAGTAGTAAAGTATAAATGATATAACTTGCGACATAATAAGTTGAAAATCACGGTTGCTATAAATAGCGTAAGTATGTAAACAATATGTTTGAATCCAAAGGTGTTATCACTAGCGTATGCATGTATGTATGCTTGACCCCAAGCAAGTAATCAAAGTGTGCGGAAGCATGTATCAAGTAGCCAAGTATGAACCTGAGAAACATATAGAAAACTGTCAACGAAAGACGTTGGTGAAATCATAGATGTAGTAATAAACGTTATTTTTGAATCACAAGATTTAGTATTTCCATAAAATTGATCATCCAAAAGTTGCATTCCAAAAGTTTGTTCGCGAGCACCCAATTATCAAGACTTAACTTTTCCTTCCATAGAACCCCATCACAATAGTGTTAGAACATACATTGTTTCTCGAAAATATATTTCATCCGTAGACGGTAGCGAACCGTCCGAAATGAGGGTTTGTCAAACCCGTATGGCCACACAATATAAGTTCTCGCTTAGACCCTGCAAGTGTAACTAATGATAATCGAATTGAGGATTTTTGTTCTAACTCGCTGTGGAATGGTTGTTTCATCATACTTGTGTTCAAAGTATAAAAGTAGGTAGTACAAAATGTAACAAAGTATATGTTTCTCAGCCCACTATTTAAAAGCATAAAAAGTTGTTGAAAAGGTGAGACTATGATCTCACCTCGAGTGCACGAGTATAGATGTACTTCACAAAGTAAACGTGTGCATGAAAGTTGCTTAGCCTTGACCTAAACAAGTAAGTTATATCAATTAACCGGTTACGACACAGGGTCAGGCGAAATGTGCTCAATTAGTCCTATGGCTCGTTACGACTCGATTAAATATAGCATGTGGATCACGTTGTCAAGTTTCATGCAAGAATCAAGTATAAAATAAGATTTGAACGATTGCATAAGTGTTTGGTTAAGTTTGACTAAAAGTCCAAACTCGGTCAAGTCAAAGTCAACAAAAAAGTCAACACGTTCGGATCGGGTCCCGAACTATTTTTCTGTGCTAATTATTCATATATAAGCATGTTAGAACAAGTTTCATGTGAATCGGAGGTCCATAGCATGCCACACATTTTTCGTATATTGGACAAGCAAGACAGAATCAAACCATGCCTATTGTCGCGCCGCGACAAAGGCTGGCCGCGCCGCGGCGAATAACGGGTGCTGGTACCTGGTCAGTCTCAATTGTCTAAGTCTCAAACCCAAAATTCAAACAAACACAAAACACAAACCGTAAACACTTAGAACTCGTATCTTATATCGCTAGAAAGGTAATTTGACAAAGAACACAACTAACCACTTTTCATCAAGCAAAAACATCAATTACAATAACTGAAATCTCGTCAAGTGATCACAAAAAGTTTATTTTCAAAGTTTCAAGTTCATCAAATGCATTTTTAAGTTTCGGGAATCCATTTCACACATATGATATGACGTTTTGAAGATAATGAAACATACATTACAACTATACACTTACAATTTACATTTCATGGCATTCAAGCATCAAAAAGTTCGTTTTAAGTCTATCAAACCCTAACCAAAATTCACAAAAATCAATATTCATGTTTTTGAAGTTTTCTTAATCAACCTACGCATCAAAACGAAGCTAGTGATACTAGTAACACAATTAAAACATGAACTTTAACAATTTAACAACATTAACTCATCCAAAAATCAAAGATTTAGCACACCCATTTCAAATGTTCAAACTATTTACTCAAAACAACGAATCGAGCAAACAAAACATATATTCATGTTATACACGAGCCATAGACACTAACTAACACCATTTCAAGTCAAAAACACGAATTTAGAGAAATCTAGAGTTTTAGAAATGTTACCCAAATGAGATGAAATTGGTATCAAAATGTATAGAATGAAGAGAGGATCACGAAAATGTAATTTGTTTTGATGTTTGCTTCTTGATTCGGGTTTAGATGATGATTTCTTGATGAAGATGAAAATGGGGTTTTGTTGCTAGAGAGAAAAGAGAGGTGGGAGGTGAAGAGTGAATGAGTGGTGATGGTGGGGTTTGACTAGTTGACCTAGTCAACTAGTTAGGCCCCCTTGCAACTTTGGTCCCTCGAGTTTCAAAGCGGGTGCGGGAATTATCCAAACGAATATTTTAAAAACGCCCGAGTAAACTAGTGATGTTATAATTAAATAACGGAAAATATTAGAACGTTAGTCAACGAAAGGTACGAATTTAGATAACGGAAGATATTATCTAAAAAAAAAAGACAGTGTTAAAAATAAATTTAACGGAAAAACGCGGGATGTTACATAAATATTGAGAGTTTTGTACTCATTACCAATTGTCTAGTTATTACCTGCAAGAGTTTATCTATTGATTCAGCTAAACCAATTTTGTGTATGCACATGAGCAACTGGATGTTCAACAACAATCCCCGTAGACATATAATAATCATTAAATGTTTGAGATGTTAACTCACAAGCATTATCAAGTCTCATCCTTTTAATGGTATAATCAAAATAATGTGTTCTCAATTTAATAATTTGTGCGAGAAACTTTGCAAATGCCATATTATGGCTTGATAACACACAAACATGAGACCATCCGCTAGATGCGTCTATTAGAACCATGAAATATCATAATGGTCTACATGATGGATGAATTGCTCCATATATATGCTTTTCATTAATCACCATATGTGCTTTTTCATTAATCACCATATGCTCTTTTCATCATATATCCTTTTCACCGTATGCACTTTTAATCATATGTGCTGTGCTTTTCATCATATGCACTTTTCATCATATGTGCTGCGCTTTTCATCATATGCGCTTTTCATCATATGCACCTTTTATCATATGCGCTTTTAATCATATATCCTTTTCACCATATGCGCTTTAAATCATATGCGCTGTGCTTTTTATCATATGCACTTTTTGTAACATCCCGCATTTTTCCGTTAAATTATTTTAACGTCCGTCTTTTTATTTTAAAAAAATATCTTTCGTTATTTGTATTCGTAGTTTCCGTTGACTAACGTTCATAATATTTCCCGCTATTTAATTATATCATCACTCGGTTACTAGAGCGTTTTAAAAATATTCGTTTGGTTAATTCCCGCACCCGCTTTGAAACTTGAGGGACTAATCTTGGCACTTGGCCAAATTTGGTTAACTAGTCACCACCACCACCACCCATTCATTTGATTCACCTCCCACCATTTTTATTACTTCCATTTTTACTCTCAAATATCCAAATCCTAAATTCATCATCTAAATCCGGATCAAGAAGCAAACATCAAAACAAATTACATATTTGGAATCCTCCCTTCATCCTCTTCGACTTGATACCAATTTCATCTCATTTGGGTAACTTTCTAAAATCACTAGATTTTGTGTTCTTGATGTTTTTGAATTATAAAAGTGTTAATTAGTGTCTATGGCTCGTGTATAACATGAATATATGTTTTGTTTGTTCGATTTGTTGATTTGAGTAACTAGTTTGAACACTTGAAAATGGGTTTGCTTAATCTTTGATTTTGGAAGATTAAATGTTGTTAAATTATTAAAGTTCATGTTTTAATTGTGTTACTAGTATCACTAGCTTCGTTATGATGCGTAGGTTGATTAAGAAAACTTCAAATACATGATTTGTGATTTTTGTGAATTTTGATTAGGGTTTGATGAACTTGAAATGAACTTTTGATACTTTGAATGCCATGAAATGTTGTTAGTAAGTGTTTAGTTGTATTGCATGAGTAATTACCTTCGAAACGGCATATCACATGTGTGGATTGGATTCCCGAATCATGTAATGCATTTCAAGAACTTGAAACTTTGAAAATGGACCTTGAATGACCACTTGGCTAGAAATCAGTTATTGTAAATGATGTTTTCGCTTGATGAAAAGTAGTTAGTTGTGTTCCTTGTCAAAATACCTTTCCGATGATATAAGATACATGTTTTGGTTGTTTGCGGGTCATAAATGGTGATTGTTTGAAGTTAGGTTCGTGCATAAAACTTAAAAACTGCCAGATTTCTCTGCACAGGTAATGGCGCGGCGCGCCATATACCCGCGCGGCGCGCCAAAGTAGGCTGTCCAACTTTGTCCATTTTTGGAAAATGTTTGCTATGCTACGCACCTCCGATTCACATGAGACTTGTTCTAACATGCTTATACATGAATAAAAACCTCAGAAAAATAGTTCGGGACCCGACCCGAACGTGTTGACTTTTTCGTTGACTTTGACCGACCAAAGTTTGACTTTTTTGTCAAACTTAACCAAATGATTATGCAATCTTTCTAACATGATTCTATACTTATATCTTGCATGAAACTTGACTATTTGAATCACATGCTACATAATCGAGTCGTAACGAGCCATAGGACTAATTGAACACCTTTGACCTATCGTGTTTATCGTTATTGATACAACCTATATGTTTAGGTCAAGACTAGCTTTGTCTTTGCACGCGTTTACTTGTTGAAGTACTTTATTAACTCTTGCACTCAAGGTGAGATCATAGTCCCACTTTTACTCTTTTTGAACTTATATTTGGGATGAGAAAACATAAACGATTCTTTTAAACTAAGTGAACACAAGTACAGGAAAACAAACATTCTACATACGAGTTTAGAATAAAAATCCTCAATTCGATTATCATTAGTTACATTTGCAGTGTGTAAGTGTAGGCGTGAACTTATGTTGTATGGCCATATGGGTTTGACAAACCCTCATCTAGGACGGTTCGCTACCGTCTACGGATGAAATATATTTTCGAGAAACAGTGTTGTTCTAGCACTATGAATGGGGTATCAACGGACGGAACGTTAAGCCTTGATAATTGGGTGCTCGTGAATATTAACTTTTAGAATGTACTACTACTTTATCAATGTTGCAAATCTTGTGGTTCGACTTACTTTTACTCACTTACTTATTTAAACCTATGATTTCACCAACGTTTTCGTTGACAGATTTTCTATGTTTTTCTCAGGTCTGCACGATATGTGAAACATGCTTCCGCTCATTATTTGATACTTGCATTGGATGTCGAGTATACATGCATTTCATGAAGCGTCTTTTGACTTTATTTGAAACCGTGTCGCCTAGATTTCATTTGTACTAATAACTTTGTAACTTAACTTTTGGATGAACAATTCTTGTAAACTTGGGAAAAATCTTTACTTTAGAAATGAAGGCGACATATTTTGGTCAAACGTTGTCTTAAAGACTTATGAACATGTAATGGGACCTACGTAGACGACGCCGTCACTTGACGATTTGTCGGGGTCGCTACAAGTGGTATCAGAGCTTTGGTTGTAGGGATTTAGAGTTCATTAGTGTCAACCCCGAGTCATAGGGTACATTAGTGAATCTAGACTACAACCGGCATATAGACTGAAGTAGGAATTACTTGATTATTTGTGCATTATACTCGAACTCTTTTATCATATCTAACTCGTATTCAATCTTGATCTTACGTTGATAAATTTTGTTGACGCGCCACCTTGACTTTATGAAGTAATGTTAAATGCACATGTGAATCAGGGTAATATAATTTCCGGGATTATATTACGGTGATTCACAAGAACGTTCCGACATTATGACATAAAGAATTTAAGGCGAGTCAAGGAAAAATTTTCTCTCTATCCTTTTTCCGTATCACGGTTAGTATTGTTGAAAATACTAATCAACGATATTCTTGTGTCATGAAGGAACAATGGCTCACCAAGGTCAACACAATACTCCTCTCGAAACTCTAGAACAAGCTCTTCAACAAATGATAGCCACCGCCGTGGGTGAGGCCGTGGCCGATCACTTTTCCAACAACAATAATCAGGGAGCCGGTAATTCAAACGAGGGGTGCTCCTACAAAAGCTTCATGAAGTACAACCCTCCCACTTTCGATGGAACCGGGGGACCAGTTGCTCTCACCTGATGGTTTGATCAAACGGAATCCGTTTTTAGCATAAGCGGTTGTCGAGACCGAGATAAGGTCAAATTCTCCACCCTCACTTTCACCGGTGTTGCTCTCTCATGGTGGAACACGTACATACGATCGGTGGGTATCTGTGATGACCCGGAAATTTCCGACCAAATTTAAACTTTAATCTTTATATTATTCTGACACGATAAGCAATGTTTGTTAAGTTGAATCTCAAAAATCTTAAAATGTGTTCATACATTCATTTAACCTTGACCAAATTACGATGATTCACGAATCATTATAATTAAATAGGAATATATACGTGTATATATATGTGTATATTATAACTTGAAAACGTTAACAAAGTATTAGTAATAATACTTTACATGATCGTATTTGCCAACGGAATTAGAAGATAATATCAAATGATTGATTTATCAGATACATTGTACGATTATAAGTCTCTATTGAGAGGTCCACTATGATTTAAGGAATCTGTTCTTTTTAACAATATTCAGAAAATGGTAATTATCATAAATAGTATTGAAAGTATTATTATTAATAATATATTAATTAATAAAATTAATAAAGGAAATATATTGTTACACATCAAATCAGTTTGTTATGTTTTTCTAAATTTCCCCGAGAATTAATATCCACAATCAAGACAAATCCTCCACTGCTCCTAATTGCATATTGATTGAATGATTTACTTAATTATTATGCTTTCTGTTTTAAGTCCCATTCACAACCACCAAACAACTTTTTCTACCTACTTTATTGTTTCTATATTGGAAAAATCATAAACCCATTTCATATTATTATTCCATCCGTGAATTTAGTACAATGTGATTGATAAATTAAATCACTATGTTTGTTTGTTACTAACTTTCTTCAACTGAAATATATATTGATATATAGATATAGACACAATATACATGCAGAGTAATATAGATATACATATGATTATTTATATATAAAACTCCATCACCTCACTCTCTCCAAAAACCCTCTCCTTCAACATTTCGGTTAACCACCATCACGAACCACGGTTAACCACCATCAAGTAACAACACTTCAGTCACCATAACCTATCACGATCCACCACCATCGTCAACTTTCTTTTCGAACCAACAAACAAGAATCATCACCATCCTTGATTCACCACGAACTACCACTAAGTCGATCACCATATTCATCACAAACAACCATTAACACTTCTCTAATATAATTCTGATTGTTTCCATCCGATAACAAAACACATCTCTTGCTCGATATACTGCTACTATATTACACTTATCTTTTCTAATGTTACACTTATCTTTTCTATTTGAATAATCACTCAACAGCCACCAGCTTCAGCTGCTACTGTCTCGGTTAAGAGCTTGATCAACCACCTCCTTAATCACCACTCCACCACTCGTTAACCATCGACCTCTTCCACCTCAATTCTCACGATCACCATGTATAACCATCGTATTCTCTTTACTATTTTCTATTTCTGTTTAATCCGAACACCAAACCAAACCACAACCTCCATCTCACTCTCTCTAACTCACCATATATCTCTCTCTCTTCTACAAATCACGAAACCCATTTGTTTAACATGCCAACTAATTGAAACTGTTATACCGGTTGCTGCTACTGCTATCGTTATCTATTTTTCTGTTTTGATTAGGCTATGACTCCCACTATGCTAAGTTTTAATTATTCTTGTACAGCTGCAAATTTCGGTTTGTCTTCCTTCTTAAATATACACGAAACCCATTCAAGGATATTGATGATGGTGAAGATAGAAAACGAAAATGAATGATGATGTATAATAATGATAAACGTGATGTTGTTGATTGTTTCTTTCATATTCCTGATTAGCTAGAACCAAAACCCCACTTGGTTAATAAAATTATTCTATGATGATAAAGACGTTACATTTTTTTTTCCTTTCCAGCTGTATTCCTTTTCTGATAGAATATTGTTAGTGGGATGTGACGAGGGATTGAGGATGGGAACGTGTAATAGATTACAAAGCCATCAATCTTTTATGGCTCCTTATACTATAACCTGAATCAGCGAACCACAGATTGGGCCGAGTTATTTGAATTGTTAGAAGTTAATTTGGGCGGTGATATTTATGTTGTTGGGTCGTAGGTATCAATTTTTCTATCTTGGGCCACTAATTGCAAAAACTACCGTCTTTATTTATTTAGTTCGTGTTTGATGATACGTTAGTAAATGAGATGAAGCTTATGGTGATTATGATAATGGTTATGATATTAGATGATGGGATGATGACTGTGAAACGAGAATAATGATATCATGATGATAATTAGGTGATGTTTAGATAAATGATTATAATGATAATGATGATGATGGAGGGACGATAATGCCAGGATTATACGGTTTGATTAATTTTAGATGAAGGAGGAGATGATAGCAGACAGATAAACTAGTTATATAGTTTTGATCGGGGGTTAAAACAGATATGAAATAACATATCGATGGTTTGGGGTGTTGGGGTATTCGCAGGGTCTTGAGTTCGATTCTGACCTGCAACATTTTTTTTTAGTTAAACTACAACTTTGGCTAATTAAATAGGTTAGTTAATCTTGGGTTGTGAAATTGTTAATTGGGCCGTTAATTGCTGTTGGGCCGAAGGTGTTCTTTTGGATTAAGCAAGATTGGGCTTGGAAAATGATTTAGGGAGAAATTGAGGTAATAAATATACGGGTTATATATTCTGTGTAGTGATATAAAATCAGAAAAGCTGAATGATTCAGTGGTTTAGTGTGTTTTTGTTATTCGAGAGGTCATGGGTTCGAGCCTGGGCTGAGGCAGTTTATTTCTTTTTGGAGCTTATCTTGAGCTTATCTCGTGAGGTAGTATTTATTATTACTTTTATTATTATTACTATCATTATTTTTATTATTATTATTATTATTATCATTATTATTATTATTATTATTATTATTATTATCATTAACATTAAAATTGACATTTTAATTAAAATTATTATCATCATTAGAATTATTATTGTTTTTATCATTATTAATATTATGATAAGTATTAACATTTTCCTTATCATTATAATTATTATCATTATTAGAATTATTATTATTATTATCATTATTACTATCATTACCATTATTTTCATTAACGCGAGTTTTATATAATTTCATTTACATTATTTTTATTATCATTAATATTATTATTATTATTATTACAATATTATTATTACTACAAACATAATAACATTATTTACATACAACAATTTTGATTTAATAATATAATACTAATTATATAGATATGTATGTATTGGTATAACTATATATATATATAAATATTAATATATAAAATAAATATATATATAACTTTTGAAATAACAAATAGATTACTAAATTAAATAAGTAATATACACAAACTAGTTTAATTATTATTACATGTTAATTATACGTGTTAATATATATATAATGATATAGGTTCGTGAATCCGAAGGCCAACCCTACACTTGTTAAATGTCGTTATATGTATTTTTACTACAAAATACAGTATGGTGAGTTTCATTTACCCTTTTTTACTCTTTACGTTTTTGGGCTGAGAATACATGCAAATGCTTTATTAACTGTTTTGCAATATTTATATGCGTGAGTTTCATTATTCCCTTTTTAAATGCTTTTGCAATATATATTTTTGGGATTGAGAATACATGCGCTTTTATAAATGTTTGACGAAATAGACACAAGTAATGGAAACTACATTCTATGGTTGAATTATCGAAATCGAATATGCCCTTTTTACTAAGTCTGGTAATCTAAGAATTAGGGAACAGACACCCTAATTGACGCGAACTCTAAAGATAGATATATCGGGCCCAACAAGCCCCATCCAAAGTACCGGATGCTTTAGTACTTCGAAATTTATATCATGTCCGAAGGAGGATCCCGGAATGATGGGGATATTCTTATATGTATATTGTGAATGTCGGTTACCAGGTGTTCAATCCAGATGAATGATATTTTTGTCTCTATGTATGGGACGTATATTTATGAGAAATGAAAATCTTGTGGTCTATTAAAATGATGGAAATGATTATTTATGCTAAACTGATGAACTCACCAACCTTTTGGTTGACACTTGAAAGCATGTTTATTCTCAGGTATGAAAGAAATCTTCCGCTGTGCATTTGATCATTTTAAAGATATTACTTGGAGTCATTCATGACATATTTCAAAAGACGTTGCATTCGAGTCGTTGAGTTTATCAAGATCATTATTAAGTCAATTATAGTTGGATATATTATGAAATGGTATGCATGTTTGTCAACTTTAGATGTAATGAAAGATTGTCTTTTCAAAATGAATGCAATGTTTGTAAAATGTATCATATAGAGGTCAAGTACCTCGCGATGTAATCAACTGTTGTGAATCGTTTATAATCGATATGGACTTCGTCCGGATGGATTAGGACGGGTCCTTTCAGTATCGATGAAGCCCACACACTCCCTTGGACCGAATTAAGAGAAAGAATGATCACCGAATATTTCCCGCGTGATGAGACTCGAAGGCTCGAACAGGGACTAAGAAATTTAAAAACGGTCGGGAATGACCTCGAAGATTATAATCAACGGTTTGCCGAACTAGCCTTAAGTTGTCCGAATCTCATGACTCCCGAGTCCCTACGAGTTGAACTTTACATGGATGGCCTCCCTAAGAGCATTCAACACGGGGTAATGACATCCCAACCTACTAACCTACAAGAGGCTTTAACAATGGCCCGCCAAACTTTAGAAGCCGTGAATGAAATGGAAGCGCCGGCACCAATGGTCGAGAACCAATCGAGCGGCAATAAAAGAACATGGGAAGCCTCTCAATCAAGCAACCACAACAATAACAACTTCACCAAAGAGCCCATTTCCCCCGGCGGCAAGAAAGGGTATTCCGGAAGTCTACCATCTTGCAACAAGTGCCACAAACATCATTATGGCGAATGTAGCAAACCATTTTGCAACAAATGCCACAACCGTCATTATGGTGAATGTGGTAAGTTAATTTGCCACCGGTGCCAAGGAAGGGGTCATATGGCCAAACATTTTGGAAGTTCCACCCCCGTCACTCAAAAGGGACCCAACACACAAAAGTCGGTCACTTGCTACGCATGTGGCTAAACGGGTCATTTTAGGAATGAATGCCCAAATAAGAAAATCAACCCCAACGCACGCCGTTGAACTTTCAACATCGACACCTAGGATGCCCGAGACGACGATGGACTAGTCATGGGTACGTTTCTTCACAACAAACCGTATATTTCATACTTATTCGATTCGGTTACCGCTAGACGTTTTATAACCAAGGCTTTGACTCGTGCTCTTTGCACTCCACCTTTTCCCCTAGATACTATTTAGGCAATTTAAGTGACCAACGGAAAAATATTGAGTACCTATAAATTTTATCGGAGGATATACGTTAAACTTATTGGGTGGATAATTTGAATTGTGACTTGACACCTATAGAACTAAGGAGCTCAAAACCTATTCGTTAAGGAGAAATTGTTTCCCTACAATTATGTATAGATTATTGTGAACTAAGTAATTTTCGGTTGGAAACCGATACCCTCTTTCTCGTATCCATGACCTCATGATTATTTACATGAATCTCGCGTATATTCCAAATCGACCTCTGTTCCGATTATTATCAATTGAGAGATTAGGGAGAAGATGTCTCCTAACCCGCTTTTAGAACCCGCTACAATAGTTGTAAACTTCTTTTAGTACCGTTCGATTATCTAGGCCTCCGCCCGTATTCATAGGCCTCCTGAACCGCGTTTGTAAACTTATCTAGATGAATCCGTTATCGTATTTATAGATGATGTCTAAACCTATTCAAGTAAAGAAGAAAATGAACGACATCTCCGTCTTACGCTCGAACTCTTGAGAAAAGAGCAATTCTAGGCCGAATTCTCCAAGTAAGAATTTTGGTTAAACGAAGTCCAATTTTTAGACCATGTTGTTAGTGGTCAAAGTATTTCAATACATCTCGTAATTGGAACCACACGTAATCGGGAAACCCTCACGACTCAAACTTGTATTCGTAAAATCTTAGATCTCGCCGGTTATTACTGAAAATTCATTTCCGACTTTTCTCGTGTTGCTCGTCCTTTAACCTCGTTAACTCACTAAGGGAAGAATTAAACCTCTCTGTGTCTGAACTTTGAACGTGATCATTCACACCAACCTTACTAGCCAAATTTGCGAAGCACAAGATGGAACTCAAATATGGAAATATTTCTACGTGAACGCCTGAAGGGCATACTCTCTCAACTCGAAATCAACGAAACTGAATTTCGTTATTTTAGCACGAAAAATTTGAATACTTAATCATGGACCCGATCAACCTCCTCGTCATCACATGCCATGTTACATAACTCTGTTATCTCACCGTTACCGTCTGATATTACTGGAACTTAAGATAACACCCAATCCAAGGATACTTCTTTCTTTTTTTGACTTATCGTCCTCATGCTCCTGATACGGCCAACTACTACTCAACTCCGAACTATACAACTACGTGTACTATCTCGTTTCCCACCCAGTCTCAACATTTGACCACTAGATGCGCGATATGGCTACCTCAAGGTATAAACTCATCCTGTTCTAAGTCCTCATTTCACTCCTATCTTTTTCATTCGTACTTTCGTATAAGGAAATCTTTTATTCTAAATTCTCCATGGAGGGATAGACTCTTCAAGTTACACTGGTATTCGCCACAAGGGTGAATAGTCCTAACGAACATTTCCAGAACCCGATAAGAAACTTGCTGTAGCGAACGTTTTCAAAAATCGATAAATTTTCCGCGGCGCGGGAATCCTTGAGAACCAAAAACTTGTCCCAATCAACGTTTTCGAACCCTAACTAACTTGTTCGAGCATATCTTAAGAGATTCTACTCCCACACGGTGTACCATTGTCAACTACCTCGGATCGAAATACTCGTTTCACTTCTAATTTTACAAGAAGCCTTAGAAATACGTTTAAACAAGAGTACCACGTATCATCCACAAACTGACAGAACAAGCAAACGTACGACTCAAATCTTGGAAAGACATGTTACAAACTGGTATTGTTACCTTTAGTAGTTCCTCTTACAACGACAGTTACCATTCGTGTATTAACGCCGCACTTCCGAAACCCTATATGACCGCAAATGTCATACCCCTATTCGTTGGACTAAAGCATGTGGCAAGCAAATCACCGAATCCAAACTCATTCAAGAAATAACAATTGAGATCGTTCAAGTCCGAGAAGGACTCAAAACGACCCGTAGTCGCCAAAAGAGCCATACCAATATGAGATGAAAACCTCATGAAATCCGCACCCTGGAAAGGTGTAATCCGATTCGGAAAAATCGAGGAAAGTTATATTCACAATATTGATCCTTTCGAAAATTTGGGGCGTATTGGAACCGCTTCCTACCGTTTAGAACTTCAGACTCAATTAAGTTTCTGTTTACCCTACGTTCCATGTAACAAACTTAGAGACGTGTCCTACGGAACGGGAACGTGTTATTCTCCTAGATAAACTTACTATTGATGACAAACTCCCCTTCATGGGAAACTGGTTGAAATTGTGGATCGTAAAACCAAGTCTTAATACAAACTGAAATCTCGACTGTCAAAATTCGTGGAAATGCCCAAGGACATATCTTCACCTATTCATAGCATCGACAACATAAGGTCTCGAGTAAGGGACATCAACTATTACTTCCAACTAAATTTTGGGACGAAATTTCTTTTAAGGTGTGGGTAATGTAACATCCCGCATTTTTCCGTTAAATTATTTTAACGTCCGTCTTTTTATTTTAAAAAAATATCTTTCGTTATTTATATTCGTAGTTTCCGTTGACTAACGTTCATAATATTTCCCGCTATTTAATTATATCATCACTCGGTTACTCGAGCGTTTTAAAAATATTCGTTTAGTTAATTCCCGCACCCGCTTTGAAACTTGAGGGACTAATCTTGGCACTTGGCCAAATTTGGTTAACTAGTCACCACCACCACCACCCATTCATTTGATTCACCTCCCACCATTTTTATTACTTCCATTTTTACTCTCAAATATCCAAATCCTAAATTCATCATCTAAATCCGGATCAAGAAGCAAACATCAAAACAAATTACATATTTGGAATCCTCCCTTCATCCTCTTCGACTTGATACCAATTTCATCTCATTTGGGTAACTTTCTAAAATTACTAGATTTTGTGTTCTTGATGTTTTTGAATTATAAAAGTGTTAATTAGTGTCTATGGCTCGTGTATAACATGAATATATGTTTTGTTTGTTCGATTTGTTGATTTGAGTAACTAGTTTGAACACTTGAAAATGGGTTTGCTTAATCTTTGATTTTGGAAGATTAAATGTTGTTAAATTGTTAAAGTTCATGTTTTAATTGTGTTACTAGTATCACTAGCTTCGTTATGATTCGTAGGTTGATTAAGAAAACTTCAAATACATGATTTGTGATTTTTGTGAATTTTGATTAGGGTTTGATGAACTTGAAATGAACTTTTGATACTTTGGATGCCATGAAATGTTGTTAGTAAGTGTTTAGTTGTATTGCATGAGTAATTACCTTCGAAACCGCATATCACATGTTTGGATTGGATTCCCGAATCATGTAATGCATTTCAAGAACTTGAAACTTTGAAAATGGACCTTGAATGACCACTTGGCTAGAAATCGGTTATTGTAAATGATGTTTTCGCTTGATGAAAAGTAGTTAGTTGTGTTCCTTGTCAAAATACCTTTCCGATGATATAAGATACATGTTTTGGTTGTTTGCGGGTCATAAATGGTGATTGTTTGAAGTTAGGTTCGTGCATAAAACTTAAAAACTGCCAGATTTCTCTGCACAGGTAATGGCGCGGCGCGCCATATACCCGCGCGGCGCGCCAAAGTAGGCTGTCCAACTTTGTCCATTTTTGGAAAATGTTTGCTATGCTACGCACCTCCGATTCACATGAGACTTGTTCTAACATGCTTATACATGAATAAAAAAATCAGAAAAATAGTTCGGGACCCCACCCGAATGTGTTGACTTTTTCGTTGACTTTGACCGACCAAAGTTTGACTTTTTTGTCAAACTTAACCAAATGATTATGCAATCTTTCTAACATGATTCTATACTTATATCTTGCATGAAACTTGACTATTTGAATCACATGCTACATAATCGAGTCGTAACGAGCCATAGGACTAATTGAACACCTTTGACCTATCGTGTTTACCGTTATTGATACAACCTATATGTTTAGGTCAAGACTAGCTTTGTCTTTGCACGTGTTTACTTGTTGAAGTACTTTATTAACTCTTGCACTCAAGGTGAGATCATAGTCCCACTTTTACTCTTTTTGAACTTATATTTGGGATGAGAAAACATAAACGATTCTTTTAAACTAAGTGAACACAAGTACAGGAAAACAAACATTCTACATACGAGTTTAGAACAAAAATCCTCAATTCGATTATCATTAGTTACATTTGCAGTGTGTAAGTGTAGGCGTGAACTTATGTTGTATGGCCATATGGGTTTGACAAACCCTCATCTAGGACGGTTCGCTACCGTCTACGGATGAAATATATTTTCGAGAAACAGTGTTGTTCTAGCACTATGAATGGGGTATCAACGGACGGAACGTTAAGCCTTGATAATTGGGTGCTCGTGAATATTAACTTTTAGAATGTACTACTACTTTATCAATGTTGCAAATCTTGTGGTTCGACTTACTTTTACTCACTTACTTATTTAAACCTATGATTTCACCAACGTTTTCGTTGACAGATTTTCTATGTTTTTCTCAGGTCTGCACGATATGTGAAACATGCTTCCGCTCATTATTTGATACTTGCATTGGATGTCGAGTATACATGCATTTCATGAAGCGTCTTTTGACTTTATTTGAAACCGTGTCGCCTAGATTTCATTTGTACTAATAACTTTGTAACTTAACTTTTGGATGAACAATTCTTGTAAACTTGGGAAAAATCTTTACTTTAGAAATGAAGGCGACATATTTTGGTCAAACGTTGTCTTAAAGACTTATGACCATGTAATGGGATCTACGTAGACGACGCCGTCACTTGACGATTTGTCGGGGTCGCTACACTTTTCATCATATGCGCTGCGCTTTTCATCATATGCGCTTTTCATCATATGCGCTTTTCATCATATGCGCTTTTAATCATATGCGCTGCGCTTTTCATCATATGCGCTTTTTATCATATGCTTTTTTTATCATATGCGCTGCGCTTTTCATCATATGCGCTTTTTGGTGCTACATAGATATTTCCCATTTCCGATTATCATTGACTGATAATCATATCCATTATGATATATATCAAAGAAACTTAACAAATTTCTCTTTGATTTGGGAGAAAACAAGGCATTGTTTATCATAAAATCCGTACCATTTGGTAATATGAATTTTTTGTCTTTTCCGTTCCTTATATCAAGTTTGGAAGACCTGATATAATATTTATAATTCCTTCATTTGATTTAAATCAATGAAATATTTCTTAGATTTGATCATAGGGTGTATGTTATCACTATCTGCAATACACAGGTCTTTACCATTTAATTGATGTTGTATTTCAGCAGGATACATACTAAAACTTCAAATAAGATAAGCAAATAATGAGTTATATTTCAGCAAGATAATCAAGTTATATTACCTGCAAACAAGTTACAATCTGAAGTACATAAAATATGACACTTAATAAACATATGCGTTATTGTCTAAAACCATTTATTTATGATTGATACATAACAAGCTAGGCATCTTAGAAAATTCAAACCATTCAAGTCTCAAGGTAGCTCAGGGTTTATTTAATCAAGATTTTTCAATAGATTCACTCTCGTTTTCTTTTCTTTTGGGACTTATTTGTAGAGCTAAACAAGATGTTCCTGTATTCAAAAAATACTAGACTGATGATCCACATTACCAGATCATTAATAAGAATCTCTGGGATTCTTATAAGAGCGTCTACTAACATTTTCAATTTTATTATTTCATGGATCACCATTATTTCTTGATAATTAATATCGTATCTATCTTTGAGTATTTTCCATAATACACTTGGATCTTCGATCATATAATATGTAGATTCTAAGGACTCGTCAATATGTTTGTTAAGAAAAATACTTGCTATTGTTTTCTCTTGTTCGGAACAATTGTTATTTTCATTCAGGGTTTCTAAAATACCGATTGATTCGAGATGTTTTTCTACATTCATAACACATGTTAAGTAGTTGTTCCCACTTGATTCTAAAGGAGCAAATTTAAGCCTTTTTCAAATTCGACATTTTCTATTATCAAAAGATGAACAACATAAATCATAATCATACTCAACTTCTATTCTTAGACAAATAATAAAATGAAATTAGAATCATTTTAAATTCATAAGTAGCAAACAACAGAATAATGGCATGATTACAAATGATAAAACCACAAGAGCAGGATAGAATATAGGTTCACCCCGTGGTATATTAGCAATAATGATGATAGTTAGTATGACTAATACAATAGGAAAAATCATTCTTGTGTGAATCATCTTTACAAAAAAAAACTTTTTGAGAATGGTAATCTGAGAAAATGAAGATTGATTTGTGAAAATGTGAAAACGAAGATGTTTATTTTATATTTAAAAGATATAGTCGTTGTAACGTCGTCAGTTGACGTTAACAACCGTTATGTATATATGACCGTTGTAACGTCGTTAGTTGACGTTAACGACTGTTATGTACTCGTTGTATTAATAATAATTTTAATAAAAGAATTTTATTAGTACACATACGATTACTATAAATACATTTAGTATAAATACGTTTAGTATAAATACGAAGATTAAGAGAATAAACATATTATACATAAATAATAAATTTTAAGAATAAACATTAGTATGCATGAAATAAATAATGATTAATTGCATAAGTAATCATAAATGTTAGATAACATAAATATAAATGTTAGTGAAGTTAAGAGTTAGTTTACAGAAATATAATTCAGGCGGTATAACCGACCATATATAATTTAAATAACATAAATATAAATGTTAGTGAAGTTAATAAAAGTTAGATTACATAAATATAATTCAGGCGGTATAACCGACCATATATAACTTAAATAACATAAATATAAATGTTAGTGAAGTTAATAAAAGTTAGATTACATAAATATAATTCAGGCGGTATAACCGACCATAAATATAAATGTTAGTGAAGTTAATAAAAGTTAGATTACATAAATATAATTCAGGCGGTATAACCGACCATATATAACTTAAATAACATAAATATAAATGTTAGTGAAGTTAATAAAAGTTAGTTTACAGAAATTTTAATTTTACTTATGATAATAATATTTACCTTACTAATAAATAATAGAAGATATCGTTAAAGAATTTCTTACATTGATTAGTGACTTGTGCTTGCTTAGATAAACCTTGATTATACAGAGCACTTCGTGCTGATAACGTGTTATAATTAAGTTGTATTTAACAACTTTTAGTATACTAATCTAACTACAAATTTCTTATAACATAAGAATAGAATATATATATGAGAGAAAGGAGAGAATACTTCTTGAAAGTATATTAGAATGGTGCAAGTGTTTTAGCTTGCAATACATGACTATTTATACTACAAACAAAGCTACCCAATATTGACTAAGTATTGGTACAAAATTGATTATCCACATATAAATAATATTTAATATTATCATTATTATAACACACATAGAAATTTTATAACAGAACACTTTATTATAGTTTATTGATTAATAAAAATATAAAAGTAGTAGTATAGCACCACTAATGATGACTGCTAATTTTACTATAAAACATAAATCCACTTTAATAGCTTTACCAACAAATCATACACTAACCTGAAATTATTATATACTTATTTATTAATATTCATATTAACTTTATCTTAACATATGTTAATATAATAATAAACATATTAACATTAATTAACATATATAAATAATATAATAAAACGTAAGAGAAAAACATTACTCCGTACTATTTATTTATTATTATTTTATTTATACTATTAATATTAATAAAAAATACACAAATAAAAGGAGATAAAATATTCGAAAAAAGCGCACTATGTTGTTATTAAATGACACGTAGCCAATATAATACGATGACTTTCTCCGAAACTTGATGCATCATATCCTTCAAGAATCAGAAAGCAATGTTAACAAATTGATTGCTAGCAGCTGTTCTTTTTCAACTTTATTTCGGAGTATCTTAAGTATAATATAATTATTAAAAATTTTAAAAACAATTTTATTTTAATACAAGATAATGACACCACTTACTATC
The DNA here is from genome assembly GCF_046630445.1 of Rutidosis leptorrhynchoides. Classification (NCBI taxonomy): domain Eukaryota; kingdom Viridiplantae; phylum Streptophyta; class Magnoliopsida; order Asterales; family Asteraceae; genus Rutidosis; species Rutidosis leptorrhynchoides. The sequence goes on along the minus strand of NC_092337.1, from coordinate 374,467,047 downwards.
ATTCAATGATTTATTTTTTTATTATTAAATAATCAAATTAAATAATTTTAATGAATGTATGACAAACACAAATGACCCCATGTGAACTTGCTGCTTTTTATTAGTAGCTCATTGACCTCTTTCTTTCTTTCCTTCTTTGCCACTCTCATTCAATTCTATTTCTTCTCACAAAACTAAAAAATATTTTTTCTTTTTTTATTTACAAGTTTTCATCTTTCTTCAAACGCCACCACAACGCCACTGTAGCTCCGCCTTATTGAGGGTTTTCCGGTGGAAAAAATGGGCCTACACCGCCACCATCATGGTGGTGTGTTTTTTACTGCTTTATTGCTTATCTTTTTGCACCTTTTTGCTCACGCATCTACTTCTTCATCAATTCTGTCGGTGAGTTTTATTTTAGTACTTTAATTAAAATTAATCAAAACCCCATTTTTAGAATCCATTTTTGGTTTTGTGATGGTAATGTGTCTGTATAGTAGTTTAGTAAGATGAGATGTACTGTATTTAATTTTTTGTAATTAAAGTTTAATTCTTTGATTCCCTTTTACAGCCTTTTGATTCTGGGTGGGTATTTTTTTTATTTCACTCAGTTTGTTTGCCCTTTTGTTTTTATTGTAAGATTTAGCATGTATTAGTAGATAATATTATGGTGCATATACAATGTGAGAATGTTAGTAGTTTTAATCTTGATTCTTGGGTGTTGTTTGTTTTCCAGAAATAACATAAATTCAATATCTTTAGTTACTTAAATTCATAATTAAAGTGTAATGCAAGTCAACTCTGTTCCCATGTTCATCCTTTTTTTTTTTTTTTTCTTGGAAAAATCAAGAAACACCCATAAAAACCTAGAAAGAACTCAAGATAATGAAACTGATACTAATATTTAGGGAAAGTTCCTAAATTTTTTATTTTTATAGAGGTCTCAACCCTCAGGGCACAAATGTGATGCAAAAGTATACATTTTTTTCGTTTTCTTTGGTTACAAAGTTTTTAAAGATGAATTTTGCAGGATTCAAATGCTTCAAAGCTTCGACACTCACGTCTATTCAAGAGCGCGTTACAGAACAAAGCTGTGAGTTTGATTTGTATAATGAATGATAAAATTCACTTGTATTAAATTTGATCTTTTTACTCATATTAACTATTAACTATTCAATATCCTTGTTTTTCTTGTATAGTCAAATGAACAATTAGCTGATCTTTGGACGCCGTTATCCAATCAAGGATGGAAACCATTTGTCGAATCCACCTCCGCCTCTTGTAAGCTAGTATATATATGAGTGTTGAAACATTTTAACCTTGCTTAATTTTTTCAATCTTTTAACTTAATTGTTATATTGCTTTAAAATAATAATAATATTTAGCGAAGTTGCCGGAATCAACGGGATTCATCCAAGTGTTCCTTGATGGAGGATTAAACCAGCAAAGAATGGGGGTATGTTTTCGACATATTAAGTAATTAACAACTTTATATCTCATATCAAGTACGGGTGGCGAAAAAAGTTGAACATATCAAACATCGTTATTAAAGCTATATTATCATTCATATCTATTGATCCAAAATGTTTCCATTCTTGCTAGCTTTTTGTTACCTACTTAGTCAGTTAGAGACAATTGTAGCCTAATTAGACTCCTTATTAACAACAATGTCTTCAAGTACTTTTAATGTTAAGAACTTGCATAGTTTGACTTCTGAAAAAGTTGTTGACTTTGTCAAATAATAGAATGGGAGCAATCTGTGAGCCCACTTATATTGAATCACGGATGATGGACTAATAGGTAAATTTTAATTTAGATAGTTTGTAGAATGACTTTGCAATTTTCATAAACCAACTAGAGCAAACAAGTGTCTGATTTATTTTTTTATTTTTTTTATTTGTTTGCTTTTTATTTCATTTTACTCATTTCTATATGTATTTTTTGTATCAGATATGTGATGCGGTTGCTGTTGCTAAAATCCTTAACGCAACACTGATGATACCATATCTTGAAGTAAATCCGGTTTGGCAAGACACGAGGTTCGTGCACCATAGCTATGGCCGTTTCAAATTGTTAGTATCTTCATAAAATTGTATTAAATGGAAATTTATTTGTGGTGTTTTGTGCTTTTGCAGCTCGTTCACGGATATTTTTGATGTTGATCATTTTGTGAATATATTAAAGGATGACATATCAATAATTAGGGAGTTACCCGATGAATACGCATGGAGTACACGGGAATATTATGCTTCGGCTATTAGATCTACCCGAGTTAAAAATGCACCTCTTCATGCTTCTGCAAATTGGTATCTCGAAAACGTCTCTCCAGTTTTAGAAAGGTTGGTATAATAGATGTCGTCTTCAGTGGCGGAATATAGTGTACCAAAGGGGGTATCCGCCCCACCTGGATATAACGGGAAAAAAAATTACACTAATTTTTTATTTTTTTTTACTAAAAATAAGGTTTTTTATTAGTGTTTACCCCTGCTGACAATGGAAAATTTATTAAATTTTTACACCCGCTCCATGATCCCATCTATATCCGGGTTCAAATTCCGCCACTGATCGTCTTTCAATTATTGTTATCTCGAACGACCGATCACTTATTTCTAAAAACCGTAAGAGTTAATGTATTAAACTTGAATTGTGATTTTTAGCTATGGGATTGCGGCGATATCACCGTTTTCGCATCGACTAGCTTTCGACAACATGCCGATTGAAATACAACGGTTGCGTTGCAAAGTCAACTTTGAAGCGTTGGTTTTTGTTCCTCATGTTAGAAGTCTTGGTGAGGCACTTGTAAGTCGTCTTCGCTACCCAATTGTTAAAAATATCGAAGACACTGTTGGCACTAAATACCTTCGGCAAGTTGTTGATACCAAAGATGGCTATGGAGCAGGAAAGTTCGTTACCCTACACTTGCGGTTCGACAAGGTATGCACAATTTCCATCTTATCTTATCTAATAAAGAGAGATTGCACGTAAAGCGAACGTCAATTTAGTCAATTTCTATATTAGGAAACATACTTTGAAAATCAACAATAAAGGGTGTATCATGTAAAGTAATAATTAAATGAGATGAGGATAACTTCATCAAAAAGTCTTGATATTTTATATTTCTGTTTTTTGCCAAAAAAAAAAAAAAACTCATTGTTTACCAGAAAACTATACAATAGCCCAAAGTTGCAAATATTGCCAGTCGAAGTGTATTTGGTAGAGACTTTTTAAGGATTACACGGCAACTCGAGAGTACTCAGATGCTGACCAAGTTTGACTTTTACCAATTTTGACCGAGTATCGACCAATTAACCGAGTTTGGCCGAGTTTTGACCGAATTTTCAAGTAATCCCATGTTTTGGCCGAGTTTGACCAAGTTTGACCGAGTACTCCCCGAGTTGCAAAAACCGAGTACTTGCCGAAATACTATTGAATAGCCCTTGAATTTTAGATGTTCTTTAAATTATAAATCAACTGAAGTATGTTGCTTTTACGAACAAAATTTTCTTTCAAAAGTGAAAAAACATACATTTAAATTTGGTTTGCAATAATTGACTTTTCAGGATATGGCGGCTCATTCGGCTTGCGATTTCGGTGGAGGAAAAGCCGAGAAAGTTGCTCTGGCGAAATACCGGCAAACTATTTGGCAAGGAAGAGTGATGAATTCGCGGTTCACGGATGAGGAGTTAAGGAACCAGGGACGTTGCCCGTTGACTCCTGAAGAAATCGGTTTGTTGCTCGCAGCATTAGGTTTCGACAATAGTACCCGTTTGTACCTTGCTTCTCATAAGGTCTGCATACTTTAATCTTTGGGACAATTTATTTATTTATTTTATTTATTGTTATTGAAAGGTAATTTTGAAATGTAACTGGTATTTGTGTACAGGTGTACGGAGGAGAAGCTAGGATCGTAGCATTACGAAAATTATTTCCGTATATGGAAGACAAAAAGAGCCTCGCTTCACCAATTGAAAGGGCCCACATAAAAGGAAAAGCTTCTTTGTCGGCTGCTGTTGATTATTACGTTAGCATGCATAGTGACATTTTCATTTCGGCTTCACCCGGAAATATGCACAATGCAATGGTAAGGATTTGCATTTTGAAATCGATTATCTAATCGTCATTGCTTTTAATGTTATTTTTGTTCATTTAACAAATTTTATACAAGGTGGTGCCTGGATTTAACAAGGAAAAAAAGTTTACACTAAATTTTTTATTTTTTTATTTTACCAAAAAAGGAGGTTTTTTTAGTGTTTACCCTGCTGACAATGAAAAATTTATTAAATTTTTACACCCGCCCCATCTGTATCCGGGTTCAAGTTCCGCCACTGAGTTACACCATTATTTAATGAATTTTCTAACGGCAGCCATTAGGGTTGTCATTAAAGTGAAAAAAGACTTGTATTTTTTAATAATCGCTATGTAAAATTCAACGATAATCATTTTGTACAACACATTAGTGCAGCTTAATGACAGCCTTAAGGGTTGCCGTTAGAAAAATCCTTATTTTTATCAATACACCACAATTGTGCAACAATTGTACAATCACATACATAATGCACAATTTTGGTGTATTGACTAAAATCGGTGGTGTAAATCTCACCGGCGCAAAATCGGAATTTTGCACATACTCATAACGTCTTATATGACAGTTGGGACATAGAACGTACCTTAACTTAAAGACAATAAGGCCAAACATGGCGTTATTGGGTCAAATTTTCATGAACAAAAGCATGAGTTGGTCAGAGTTTCAAGAATCAGTGATAGAAGGGCAACGAAACAGGCTAGGTGAAATCAAGGAACGAAAACCAAAACAGTCGATATATACATATCCAGTTCCTGATTGCGTTTGTCAACAACTTTAAGGTAATTTATAAATTAACCTTGTTCCATGTGTGTGTAGTTTTGCAGCCCACACATTGTTGTATCATTAGTTGAAATAAGGCGAGTTAATGGTCGTTTTTTTGGTTATAGAGTATTTTTCCCACATGTGTGTCGTGTCTATAGAGGTTCGTGGGCTATTAGTAGTTGTATGCGTTACAGGGACAATACGTAAGAAAGTATATTGTAATATAAATGGCATTGAGATTTTATGCCCATGTTATGTATGTATAATACTTAGTCATATAGTGTAATTTATACTGTTGAGATTTTGCCCGTGTCCGGTTCGACAATGTCGGCTTAAGTGAGGTGGAAGATCATACAACTGTCTAGCTTTTTTTTTTCTGGCGCGTTTTAAGCGCTCCGTTGTCCACTTGTCCGGTAACAGTTAATGGATATATTTTTGAAAACTGACCAATTTATTTGCAGAAACTAATGCGGAAAAATTAGATCTTTATTTCGCGCTAGCCATATTAGTCAGAAAGGTGCATAACCGGACATCTATTTCAACTAATAACAAGACAAGTACATCCATTATCTCGCCGAAGTTGTATTATTATTTGTTTTCAAAAGCAGAAATAATGCTCCGTATAAACGTATAATCTTATACAAATAAAAGCACCGATTTTAAAAAAAAAAGCATGAATAGTAATACGTACTCCGTATGAAAGAGTATAAACTAAAGAACCTAGGAAGAACCTAAAATACAAAACAAGAATGCGAAATGGACACGACCTAGTAACCTACGGACAAACTCTAGCTAATTAATTACCACGAATGTTGTTAAAAAAAATCACCACGTGTGACGATCGCTCCAAATCCATATGGACGAACACGTCATTCATTGATTTCATTGCGAGGTATTTGACCTCTATATGATACGTTTTGTAAACATTGCATTCTTTTGAAAAGGCACACCATATATGAATATTTAAATTAAAGGTTTTCGACATCTGATGATTTCTACATATAGACAATCACCGTAAATAATAGTTTACAACAGTACTTCCGTTGACAATGAAGTCAAAATAAGATACATGGTGATGATTTGGTGAATGCAACGTTTTCTTGAAAAATATGCCATGTAAGACTCCATGCACATAGCTTGTCTATCATATAAGCAAACAGCGGAAGACTTCTAGGGAACCTGAGAATAAACATGCTAACAAGTGTCAACACAAAGGTTGGTGAGTTCATAGTTTTAGTGTTATGCATAATCTGTTTATAAAGGTGAATCACAAGTTTTCAGTTGTTTCATCCAGAAACGTTTATCAAAATATTCTACAAGATTGAGCACCCTGGTAACTAAACTTAACGTTTAATAATTTGTACCCTTTGTATAATCATCTTAATAGTACACGCAAACCAATGTGTACGCTTCTCAAATAGCATACGTCCGTTAAAAGGCTAGTGCTCTAGCTCGGACGGGGATATCAAGCCCTATGGATCCATATACTACTACTCGCGCCCACCAGTTCTTATAACCGGCAGTTACTAGTTACCAAAGCTAAGGGATTTTCGGTTCAAACTCAGTGTAGAATTTAGTATGTACTTGTATCCATTGTGTTTAAAATAAAGTGCATGTATTCTCAGCCCAAAAATATATATTGCAAAAGCAATTAAAAAGGGAGCAATGAAACTCACGCATATAAATCTAGTATTTTCAGTATTTATAAACAATCGCATGTATTCTCAGCCCAAAAATATATTGAGTAAAAGGGATCATATGAAACTCACACATATAAATATTGTATATTTGTTAATAAAGCATTTGCATGTATTCTCAGCCCAAAAATGTAGAGAGTAAAAGGGATCTTATGAAACTCACACATATAAATATTGTATATTTGTTAATAAAGCATTTGCATGTATTCTCAGCCCAAAAATGTAGAGAGTAAAAGGGATCTTATGAAACTCACCTTAGCAGCACATAAGGTCATTCACCAAAAAGTGACCGAAACTCGGAATGCAAAATTAACCGTAGATCTCAACATATCAATATTGAGATTCAATATTGTAGGAAAGTACGTAGACGTAACGGAGATGATAAACACTAGGTTTGATTCATAAATATATCCCCGAATATTGCTCATAACCTCCTTGGCAATAACTCATAGTTTCCTTAGTTATAATCGATTTGTAACCCGAATAAAAATACCCGTGTATCACTTGTTACAGTACCATACTACTAATTTAAAATTTTAAGCTAGAAAATATACAGAGTGATTTATTTATGTGAGTGTGTGAGTGTTTTTTTTAGTTCCTAATAAGTACTTCGTTCATATATATATATATGTAAAATAATAATATAATAATATAATATATAATATAATAATAATAAAAAGGTAAGCCGCCATCACTTTTTATGTCGACAAACTTTTTATGTCGACAAACATTACGCGTTTCGCGTAGATAGGTACGCGTTCCGCGTATGGTGTCTTCACGAAAGTTGTAGATTTTTGAGTTACGGACGTCTGGACACCGGAATCACCCTTTTTCGAGTCAGTATGATTTAGTTATGATTTTTCTCGTGCAAGTGCGCAGGTTTAGTGATTTCCATCATTTTAACTTGAAATCTTGAGATGAAATGTTGTAGTCTTTTAGTGCTCATTAGAAATCTTTATTTTATCTTTATTTTCATTTTCATATCATTGAAAATCCATAAAAAGATTTTAACAATCAAATTCAATTATATCGAAAAACGTGTCCATACTAAATCGAATAACTATAGTTCTCTAAAACTAATTACATTCACATCTTTTTATCGAAACGTTATAATAATTAAAAATCTATTATTTCAAAGAACGCTTTCATATATTTGAACTAAATCGAATAAATATAATTTAGTTTTTCCAGAATTAGTTATATTCAAAATTATTCTTTAAAAGGTTTCATCTATATCGTAAAACGTTTTCAATATTAAGAAAACTAAATAATTAACTTTATCAAGAGACACGAGACAATCATTGTATTGAAAGTTAATCTCTACTAACCTTTGTCCAGTAATCGTTAATTGACATATTTGTTCTTACTTGTAGGTCACTTTACCATTTATTCCGAATATCGTTAAAAAGAAAAGGTTTCCTAAATCAAAGTGGACCTCTCAATAGAGACTCACGATCATACAATGTATCTAATAAATCAATCATTTGATATTATCTTTTAATTCCGTTGATAATTATATTAAACCTATATCGAAACAAATACGTTCGTGTAAAGTATTATACGTCTAATACTTTGTTAACGTTTTCAAGTTATAATATATACACATATACATATATAATCATGTCCGTTCATATAATGGTTCGTGAATCATTGGAATTTGGTCGAGGTTAAATGAATGTATGAACATAGTTTAAAATTTTTGAGATTCAACTTAACAAACTTTGCTTATCGTGTCGGAATAATATAAAGATTAAAGTTTAAATTTGTTCAAAAATTTTCGGGTCATCACAGTACCTACCCGTTAAAGAAATTTCGTCCCGAAATTTGAGTGAGGTCGTCATGGCTAACAATAAAAATGTTTTTATGACGAATATGAGTAGATAAATAAAGTTTTATCACCGTTGAATAATATGGATAAAACAATCCAATTACTCGAAGCGTATGAGGGAAGTTATTGTAATAAAGTGAAATAGAGAATAGAGATGCGTCTTATCTCTTGACGTAGTAACGATTGATTTCCGAAATTTAAGGAATAGAAAATCTTCATAATAAGATTTGATTCTTCAGAATTTAAGGAAATTAAGATTTCCTTTGATTAAATGCGTAATCTGCCTCGATTGCTATGTATGATATTTCGTTATAAATTGACCTCTCTCGTTTCATTTATTTTCACCACTCCTATAATCTTCTTCCTTATTCAAACATCCCAATAGATTGTGAAAATGCTTAATCCAGTTCTGATTATTGATATTTTCCTGGCTATCGTATCCTTCATTCTTCTTTTTCATCTCCCACCAGAGGAAGTTATTTTCTTCTACTATTACCTTGGAGTTATAGTATTTTTCGTTCTCCCGTGTCTTTATATTGCTATACGCATCGATATACACGGTTTGTAAATTTCGGGGTTGTTATCGGGCTTTATATTTTCCATTATATTTCAGAGCTTCATGCTTTCGATTTCTATTCCCGACCTTAAGTCAAGCGAATAATGGTCCAGAATTCGTAGGTATGAATTTCGGAATGAACATAATTAATGTTCTAAGAAAGAAACGGTAATGGCACAATCTGACTTGTCAAATTACCAGAATATCTGGAAAAGACCGAATCATCAAGAAAAATATTTTCTTGATATATTTAGAGGTTAAATATAATGAAAGAGTTATGTAACCTGGTTCATGATGAGGGTGTGATATTGCTCAATTACATCATATATATCTATCGCAATATCACTAAAAATACTCTATATTCGAAGATAATGAAGATGATCTACAAGGGATATGTCAAGATGCGCGAATTTGTATCGGAAGAGTAGTTTGCAAAGAATTTCGATGATTTATGACATCGGTTGATCCCGATACGAGTTAGTATCAAGATAGCGCTTTAAAATGATATAACAAAGCCTCCGATATGTGAGAGTTCGTTCAAATGAAGTAATATTGAAAAGAAAACGAAACAGTGCTTATAACCCACCTGGGACGCCGTCTTGGGCTGTGGGACGCCGTCCTGGATTGAGAAACGGGACGCCGTTTTGGTGGATTGGGACGCCGTCCTGGACAGTTAAATGGGACGCCGTCCTGCCTTTTGGGACGCCGTCCCAAAGTAGGTGTGACCGAACTTTCTGCTTTTTACCTAATTTCTCCACCTTAAAATGTCAGTTTTTGGGACTGTTTCATTAGAGTTACGTACAGAGAAGTTTAGAGACGATTTTCAGGAGCATCTTGGAGAATTCCATCCTCTTTGAAGAGGCCAAAGATCAAAGCATCATCCATCAACATCTTCTTCATCCAAGAACTCTTGTTCTTGTAGGTTATATACTTGTTCTCAGAAATGATTTCAGTTTATAATTTGAGTGAATTGTTGTCTGTTACAATGATTATTGGCTAGTTTCATTAATGTTTGTCTAGATTAATAACCAAGGTATTGGATGTAATCTTATTGATTGAATGTATTATGTGTGTTAGATTGAAGCTTGAATAGAGAACCATGCTTATTGTTGTTAGAACCATTTGTATCTAGTTAATTGATATGTTGTTGATAAAGAGAACTCTTGTTAATGTATCATATTGATTTACAATCAACTTGTCTTAGATTGATTGTTTGCTAAACCGGACCAAGGGGGTAAACTAGATTAAAACGGTTAGACAAAATAGGAATGAATTGTGTAGAGCGAACGCAAAGGCAATTGTTATTCAAGTCTTTAATCTTGTTGATCAACTAGTCACAAACGAAAAGGTCTAAGTTATAGGGAACCCTCGCTTAGTAATTCTAGTTTGAGTACTTGCTAAAGAGAACTCTTGGCGAGTCGATTTAGGTGATTAGCATGCTTATAGTTATTTAATTACAAATACAAGAACTATAGTGAAAAGGGAACCCTTGAGCTTGTTATTGTATTTGAGTGTTTATCCGAGAGAACTCTTAGTAAAACCTATTAGATAACTACACACATAATTATTCAATCAGGGCTTAATATCTAATTTACATCCAATACCGAGGGTAAAATATCTAGATGAACATTTCATCTCTTTGATTTAATTCAAAACTATCTTTATTGCTTTATTTGCATTTATTTGCATCTTATAAATCAAAAGACTAAAAATATTGTTTTTACATTTAACCTTCTTTGATTTGGCTAAATCGTTAAAACAGCCACAAAACATAAAACTTGTACTTTTTACTTTAATTAACTTAGTTAATCATAATATAGTTGCTACTTCTAGTTTGACTGATATACTGTCCTTGGAACGATACACGGATTTTACCATTATCTATACTACTACACGATCGGGTACACTGCCCGTTAGTGTGTAGCAATCTTTAAAACCGGTATTTTCCATAAGATAAATTATAGACACGATTTCGCACATCAAGTTTTTGGCGCCGCTGCCGGGGACAGTTTTGTGTCAAAATAGGATTATTGACTAATTTGTGATTAAGTAGTTTCTTAATTATTTTAAATTATTAATAGTTTTTGATTTTTAATTTTGTAGAATCGGTATGTGTGATAGTTTTTGTTAGTTGTGTGATTGGCAGATTATAGGTTGCATATGCCACATACCCGAAGTTCAGAATCTCCATTATTTACACCATTGACAGAACCGGATAGAAAGCTTGGTAGAATTCCAAAAGAAGTGCTTGATATTTTTGAATCTTCATCAAAGCAGGAAACTTTTGATTCAGAATCAAGTACCACCAAGCCTAGATATTCAGACTTTGGTAAACCAGTTCAACCACCAAATTTTGAAATGGAAGGAGAAAGACCGTTGGTACAAAGACAATCAATGGCAGAAAGGATGAAAGCGACGCGAACCGGACAAGGTAGTGCTATTACTCCGCTCACGGGTGAGGTAAATTTTGAAATTAAAGGACCTATTCTTCAAATGATTAATAATAGGTGTCAATTTAGTGGCGGTCCTAATGAAGACGCAAACGAACATATTCGTCTCTTTGAAGAGATATGTCTTCTTTTCAAATTAAAACCAGAAACTGACCAGGCTATATTTCTAAGACTTTTCCCGTGGACACTTCACGGGGAAGCAAGAAGTTGGTTAGATTCATTAGCCGAGGCTACGATAAGAACATGGGATAGTATGATGGAAAAATTTCTTAAGAAATATTTTCCAGCATCTAAATCAGCGAGACTCCAACAGGAGATTACCCAGTTCTGTCAAAAGCCTATGGAAACCTTGTACGAAGCATGGAATAGATTTTCCAAAATGCTTAGAGGTTGTCCAAACCATGGTTTGGATACCTTTCAACAGGTTCAAATCTTCTATAAGGGTTGCGAAGTTGCAACCCGAATTTCCATTGATCAAGCATCCGGAGGTTCTATTATGGACAAAACCGAGCAAGAGGCTTATGAGATAATCGAGAAATTAGCCGATTATTCTCATGAGTGGCATCAAGAACGCCCCATTTCTCGAAATGCTCAAGTCCAAAGCGCCGGTGCTTATGATGATTTCAGCTCCCTAGGTGTAAAAATTGACGGTGTTGTCCGAAACATGGACAAAATCACAAAAGAAATCCATAGTATGAAAGTAGGTTGTGAATACTGTGGTGGTCTACACTTAGGTAAAGATTGTGATGCCGGGTTAACCATGGCTCAAAAAGAAGAGGTGGCTTTTATAAGCCAAAGAAATAATAACCAGTTTCAGGGTAGAGCCCAATTTAACCGTAACTTTAACAACCCCTACAACCCTCAAGGTCAAAATTCTAATTTTCAACAAGGGTCAAGTAGTGGGTTCCAACAACAAACTCCGGGTTATTATCAAAAACCCCAACAGGAGGAGAAAAAGTCAAATTTAGAGAGTATGTTGGAAAAGTTAATAGCATCACAAACTCAGCTGGTCACAAACATTAATCAAACCAACGAGAAAAACGAACATCAGTTTCGTAACCAACAAGCATCAATCCAAAACTTGGAAAAACAAATGAGTGGTTTAGCAAATTTACTGAGTGAGAGAAAACCCGGTAGTTTACCGGGCGATACCAGCAAGAACCCCAGAAATGAGCACGCCAATGTTATCACCACACGAAGTGGTTTGGCGTATGATGCTCCACAAATGCCCGAAAAATCTGATTTTAGCGTTCCGTTGAACCAAAACGATGAACCGGTTAAGGAGCCGGAAAAAGTGGTTGAAAATGAAGTACTGGAAAAACCCGTAGAGAAACCATATCAACCACCGCTCCCATTCCCCAGAAAACAACAACAAGAAAGGTTGGAAGCCGAAAGGCTAAAATTTCTAGATATGTTTAAACAGATAAACATAAACATGCCTTTTATTGATGTTATCTCAGGAATGCCAAAGTATGCTAAGTTCCTAAAAGACTTACTTACTAACCGAAAGAAGATGGAAAGCGTTTCATCAGTAACCTTAAATGCTAGATGTTCCGCGCTTGTGTCTAACACACTTCCTGAAAAGCTTCAAGATCCGGGTAGTTTTACTATTCCATGTCTAATGGGTGACCTTGATTGCATGAGGGCATTAGCCGATTTGGGGGCTAGTATCAATTTAATGCCCTATTCAATTTACCTTAAATTAAACCCTGGAGAACTCAAAACTACACGAATGGCTATTCAACTAGCCGATCGCTCTATAAAATTCCCTCGAGGAATAATAGAGAATTTGTTAGTTAAGACCGGGAATCTGATTTTCCCGGCTGACTTTGTGGTTTTAGACATGGAAGTTGATGAGAGAATACCAATTATTTTGGGTAGGCCATTTTTAAATACTGCTCGATGTGTCATTGATGTTTATGACCAGCAGTTGACCCTTAGAATTGGTGAAGCTAGTGCGACTTTTGCAATTGACAAGTCATTGAAATATCCCGAATCTTCGGATGATACTTGTTATTTTATGCAAGGCATAGATTCGCATTATGAGTTCTTGCAGGAATCTCCCGAATCGGATGAAACAGGTGTATACGATTTGGCAAATGGAGATGATGAATTCACTGAAGAAGAAATGGATGTGATGGCCACATTTTTGATGGCAAATGAGTGTGAACCTACTGAAGAGGAAATAGAAAAACTGAGCAAGGATAGCGAGTACCGGAGTCGATCCTCAATTGAGGAACCTCCCATTTTGGAGCTTAAACCGCTCCCTGATCATCTTGAGTACGCTTTCCTTCAGGAAGATTCAAAGCTTCCGGTAATTATTTCCTCACTTCTCTCTCAAAATGAGAAAGAACGTCTTGTTTCCTTGCTACAGGCCCACAAACCGGCCATTGCATGGAAAATCCATGATATAAAAGGAATTAGTCCTTCTTATTGCACGCACAAGATCTTAATGGAAGAGAATTCCAAACCAGTGGTGCAACGTCAAAGGAGACTAAATCCTCATATGCAAGACGTTGTAAAGAAGGAAATCATTAAATTGCTAGATGCGGGTCTAATCTACCCGATTTCAGACAGTCCGTGGATAAGCCCGATTCATTGTGTTCCTAAAAAGGGTGGTATAACTGTTACCACCAATGATAAGGACGAGCTTATCACAACACGAACTGTTACGGGGTGGCGGGTTTGTATAGATTATCGAAAGTTAAACGAAGCCACAAGAAAAGACCATTTTCCTCTACCATTTATTGATCAAATGTTAGAGAGACTTGCAGGAAATAGCTTTTATTGTTTCCTAGATGGTTTTTCGGGGTACTTTCAAATTCCCATCTCCCCAGAAGATCAAGAAAAGACTACCTTCACGTGTCCCTATGGCACCTTCTCATATCGCCGAATGCCCTTTGGTCTATGTAATGCTCCTGCAACATTCCAAAGGTGTATGATGGCCATTTTCCACGATATGATTGAGGATTGCATGGAAGTGTTCATGGACGACTTTTCAGTCTTCGGTGACACTTTTGATTCATGCCTTCTAAATTTGGAGAAAATGCTAAACAGGTGTGAGAAGTCGAACTTAGTGCTGAATTGGGAGAAATGCCACTTTATGGTTAAAGAGGGCATTGTCTTAGGGCACAAAATCTCAAGTGTTGGTATTCAGGTGGATCCAGCAAAGGTTGATGTCATTGCCAACCTTCCACCTCCTTCAAACGTAAAGGGTGTGAGAAGTTTTCTTGGGCATGCCGGGTTTTACCGGCGGTTTGTTAAGGATTTTTCAAAAATCGCAACGCCATTGAATAAACTTCTTGAAAAAGATGCACCCTTTGTTTTCACAAGTGAATGCACTAAGGCATTCAAAATTTTAAAGGAAAAACTTGTTAACGCACCAATAATTATAGCTCCAAATTGGTCTTTACCATTCGAGCTAATGTGCGATGCATCGGATTTTGCGGTTGGTTCAGTTTTGGGCCAACGGGTTGAGAAACGTTTTCAACCCATTTATTATGCAAGCAAGACTTTACAAGGAGCCCAATTAAATTATACAACAACAGAAAAAGAGCTCCTTGCGATAGTCTTTTCCTTTGACAAATTCCGATCTTATCTTGTCCTATCAAAGACTGTTGTCTTTACTGATCATTCGGCATTAAAATATCTTTTCTCTAAGCCGGATGCAAAACCTCGATTGTTAAGGTGGGTCTTGCTTTTGCAAGAATTTGATATCGAGATTAAGGACAAGAAAGGTGCAGAAAATCTTGCAGCGGACCATCTTTCTAGACTCGAAAATCCCAATCTTGAAGTACTCCATGAATCGAGTATTACAGATGATTTTCCCGGAGAATTCCTAATGAGGGTAGAGAAGGTGGAGGATCCGTGGTTTGTTGACTTCGCCAATTACATTGTTGGAGGGTACCTAGAAACAGGTTGGTCACATCAGAAAAGGAAGAAATTCTTTAGTGACCTAAAGTATTATTTTTGGGAAGACCCTTATTTATTCAGGCGATGTGCGGATGGAATTATCCGCAGGTGTGTTTCAGGGAAGGAATGCACCGAAATTCTACTTGACTGTCACCGTGGTCCCACAGGTGGTCACTTTGGTCCCCAAATTACGGGGAGGAAAGTCTATGAGGCCGGTTTCTATTGGCCTACTATATTCAAAGATGCCTACTCTGTTTGCAAGGCTTGTGACGCGTGCCAACGGGCGGGTCAAATAACCAAACGGGATGAAATGCCTCAACAAAGCATCCAAGTATGCGAGGTGTTCGATGTTTGGGGAATTGACTTTATGGGCCCCTTTCCAAAATCTCACTCTTATCTCTACATACTTGTCGCCATCGATTATGTGTCTAAATGGGCGGAGGCAAAGCCTCTACCAACAAATGATGGCCGAGTAGTAGTAAATTTTTTGATGGAGCTGTTCTCTAGATTTGGCACGCCTAAAGCTCTAATAAGTGACCGAGGCACCCACTTTTGCAATAAGCAAATGGAAAAGGTGTTGAAAAGATATGGAGTAATCCATAAAATTTCGACATCCTATCATCCTCAGACGAGTGGGCAAGTAGAGAACACCAACAGGTCGTTAAAACGCATACTAGAAAAGACCGTTGGTGCTAATCCAAAAGAGTGGTCCAACAAGTTATATGATGCATTGTGGGCATTTCGCACGGCCTACAAAACACCGATTGGAACTACTCCTTTCCGTATGGTATACGGAAAAGCATGCCATCTCCCGTTGGAGATTGAACATAAAGCTCATTGGGCATTAAGGGCATGCAACTTGGATTACAAAGAAGCGGGTCGGTTACGTTTGACCCAATTGAATGAATTAGACGAGTTGAGGCTTGAAGCCTATGACAACTCTCTAATTTACAAGGAAAAGACGAAACAATGGCACGACAAACGGTTGAAACACCCGAAAGAATTCATGGAAGGAGACCGTGTCCTTGTTTATAACTCTCGTTTTAAGTTATCGCCAGGAAAGCTAAAGTCCCGATGGACGGGACCATATGTGGTTAAAAGAGTGTACCCTTATGGTACAATTGAAATAGTGAACTGGAAAGGCGATACTTTTAAAGTGAATGGCCACCGGGTCAAACACTACGTTGATGGTCCCCTGGAAATTGAGGATGAGGTTAGCCTCAACTTCAAGAAAAACGCTTAAATCAAAACGGGGACGAGTTTGGTGAACGACTCGTAAAAAAATGGTTCACATTTGTAATTAGGTTTGTATTGTGTGTGCTATAAATTTTTGTTTGGTACAAAACGATTCCCGTATGACCTCGAAACGCGAACGACTCGAAAATTCAGATCAGTGGGTTTTAGTGTTACGGGACGCCGTCCCATTTGGCCTAGACGACGTCCCAATATGCAGACCGAGACGCCGTCCCTACCGACAAGACGCCGTCCCACTTAAAAGAGCAAGACGCCGTCTTAATTTTCTCGACGCCGTCCCAAAATACTAATCGAGACGCCGTCCTTCACTCCGAGACGACGTCCCGAACCCCAAGTCAGAAAATTTTTACGCGTTTTATACCCATTCTATCTCATTTTCATCCACAAAAACACACTCTTATCTCTTTCTCTCTGCCCAAAAACCGAACCACTCTCAAGAACCCTAAATTTCTACATCAAATTCGTGATTTCCTCTTCAATTTCAAGCCTCTAATCATGAACTTCTGGGTATGGATTCTACATTTCTTCACTTTTCTTTATCAATTACTTACATTGTATGTTTATATATATCAATTGGTTAAAGATTAGTGTGGGGTGTTTGATTTGCTTGATTATTGTGAAGATTAACATGCCTTAGATTGTTTTAATTGCCCTAATGTGTTTATTTTGCAAAGATTACATGTTCTTTAGGGTTTGTTCATGATGCTAGGGTTTGTAAAATTTAAATCCGAATTGTGAGTGTCTAATTCATGATGTTGGGTTAATGTTTGATGATTATGATTCTTGTGAAGTAATTGATTGTGTTGATGATGTTGATGTCAATTTGGCCGGGTCGTTTTTGAAAGTTAGTGAATTGCTAAGCATATTGTGAATTGTAATGAAATTTTGAAGTATGTATGCTTGTTTTTCACATGTATGGGCCTGTTGAATCAATTTAATAGAATGGAATGCCATAATGTATGTTGTTATAAGGTCATTTGAGCTAAATTGTGAAAATTGCATTATGATTTGTGTTGAATATGTTTAGAATGCAAAGTTAAATGCTATGACCTATGACACATCATACTTGAATCTTTTAAGTCCTATGTTTGTGTTACATTGTGATGTTATGATTTTCATTTTTGAAAGTGTGCTAATGAATTCAAGTTGACTTTGGTTGACTCTGGTATAAACTTGTGAACATGCACTTTTGTGTAAATGAATCATACTACTTTTGAACTAGGAATTGAGTGATTAATCTCTCCTGCTATTCGGTTATATTTTGGCTAACATTAACACAACGATTTCTATGTTCTTTTGGTTTTGTGTATAATGTTTTGCAGGGACAAACAAGCAGGGGAGGACCGGCACCTAAAAGGGGAAGACCATCAGGTTTAGCTCCACCAAGACAACCACCACCACCACAAGAACAACCTCATTCATCATCTTCTTCGGGAGAAGAAGAAGGGGAGGATCTCAATGATCCTAGGGTTTGGTTAAATCAGGTACAGAATGACGATGACTACACCGGAACCTTTGAAAGAATAAACCGCAGGCCCATTAATGCTACTTGGTATTTCATTTGGGGGCCATTAGAGGAGGCGGGCATGCGCCGTCATGTTACTAATTTACTCGCCATTCCATACAATAGAGTAGTAGCCCACGCCTGGGAACATCTTTTTAGCATCAATGAACCAATCTACCCGGTGCTTCTTAAAGAATTCTACTCTACAATGCGGTTTAGCAATGTAGCCGATTATTTATCCGCTGAGTTTCTACGGTTTCGTCTTGGAGGCCAAGACAGGGCTTTGAGCAGTTTTCAAGTGTGTAGAATTTTGGGTATTTTTGAAGAATTCACCGACACACAGTTAGGTGAATATTTGAGGGCTTCGGATTACGTTGGCCGACATCAGTTTGATGACACTTCTTATTGGCGCAGAATTTGTAAGCCAAATATTGCGCCTGCTCATTTTCGATCAAGCAAACATCGGTACAATGAAATCGCAGCCCGTGATGATAAGCTGCTTCACCGCCTCATTGCATGTACTTTTAATGCAAGGATAGAGGGTAATGAGAAGGTGAAAACCTTAGATTTGTGGATTATGGATCAGATCAAGCGGGGGGCCTATACCGATATTCCTGGGTTAATCGGTAACTATTTTCTTTCCATTGCTACCGAGACGCGGGTACGGAAGCCACTTTTGGGGGGGCACTACATAACCCGATTTGCCCGACACTTTAACATTGATTTCGACAGATTACAGGAATTACCGAGTATAATGAAACCTTTGAAAAAGGTTTTTTATATTAATGCCGAAATCCTTATGAAAGACGCAAATGGGCATTTGGTCCCCTTTGTGGCAGCCGGTGCAGGTGGCGCGAGTGGCAGTGGTGTTCAACAGGAACAGGAGCAGGAAGAGGAGGCTGAAATGGAGGCCCAAACTAATGTTAATTTGCAGGTTCCGTGGCAACCGTCCCAAGAGAATTGGGATAGTTTAGTTGGTAGTGTCAACAACATGCGATTGAGCCCGAATGAACAAAGGACACACAACCAACAAATGCGGGATAGTCAGGAAAGAATGGAGCAACGACAGATTGCTCAAGTGCACGATCAGGGATGGATGAGTTATGGTATTGATTGGAATAACCATAACTCTGAGCTATTTTATTCTAACCCTGAACAGTACTACGGTACCACACGTCTGACGCCACAGTATTACACGGATCCGGAACACCCACCTCCACCTCATCCGATTTATAACTCCTCAGCTGCGATGCAGGAAGCTCGGGAAAGATTTGAGAGAGAGTATCCACATGGGCACCCGTACCGCGATGGTTCGGGTAATTATTTCTTTCCATACGGTAACTAGGCCTGCGTGCCTATTTGATCATTTTGTACTATTGGTTTGAGACTATTTTATTTGTGTGATGTATTTGGATACATTTATGGTTTGTAATAATTATACTAATGTGTGGTTTGATTAAACGGATGTGGTTGAATAAACACCGTTATTTTTATATGCTTTGTGTGGTTTGTTTATTTTTTGCAGCATGATTGAACTTCCAAGACTAGCATTAAGTTCAGCGACATTTGATATTATGATGTGTGTATAATGATAATCGCGGACTAGATGATGTTCTTATGCTGGCAGTAAGTTCAGCGGCATCCGTCTACTTGTTCCACGATTTACAGGTTAAAAATTGGAAATTTCTACAATCACCCTATCACTTTGCCCTCTAAATTTAAACCTTTTTCTGATTTCATGCAATGAGGGCCTTGCATGATCTCAAGTGTGGGGTGGGGAGTAGAAATTTATCGGGAACTCGTTTTACTAAAAATAAGGCGTTAAAGGCAAAATAACTTATAAAAGGTTAAATTTTATAAAATTGATTTTAAAATTTATAGACGGATTAAGATCAGGTTTAACAACCGAATTTCCATCATAAATATAAATTTTTAAAGATATTTTATAAATTTAATTGATTATAAGCTTATATAAAATTTTTTTAAAAATTTTCAAGCAGCCTTAAAAACGATTAAAAGCCCGAAAAAAAAAAAAAAAAAAAAAAAAAAAAAAAAAAAAAAAAAAACATTTTATACACATTATGGTCTTAAAAATTAGAAAACAAATGTTGTTTTGCATTTTAAATTATTAATAGTCTTTGAAGTTGCTCCATCATTCAATTATTTGAATGAAAATCCTACTAGTTTAGTAAGCTAACGAGTAGGTCACTTGTACCAAAACGAGTGTAAACCGTGAGAGAGCGGTGATTGTATAGCGTGGTCGGAAACCGGATCTCGCGCCAGATCGAAAACCTTAAGGACGATCCTCATTGTTTCTCCTAACAAGGACAATGTTGCGTCCGACCACCTCTTATGACCAATAGGATGTATCTATTCCATCCTAAAGGGAGTCAAGTCTCCCGAACGACACACTTGCTGATTTATTTCAAAAGTTGTAGTCCAGACCAGTTGTAGGGTGACGAAAAGTCTTGAAAAGTCATTGCTAAAATCGACTGGAAATCTACCAGGCCTCAACATCAAACAGGGAAACTGGTAGTCAAAGCTTATCTCAATGAGGAAGATTTGCTAGCCAAATGGGAAGCGCACCATGATACACAAATTATCAGTGATTGATCAGATTCCCAGTGGATAACCTCCGGAAAGGTAATATATCAGCTTTTAAGCCTGATAAAATTCAATCTTTATGATTGACTTAACGGATTAGATGATTACCTCATAATTGTCAATGATATCCGGATGTGATGTGTATCCTCCTAAGCACATTATTTTCTACCGACATCTTGTAATGTTAGGTACCGTGGGAGGGATTGGCTTGACCAATAGCGGGAAACCCGCACTCATTTTTCAAAAATTTAAAAATCCGACAAAATCGGAAAACGTGTCTAGTATTTAAAAACTAGTATGATATTTTCAAAACCATAAAACGTTTTCATCAAGGTCCTGATTTCCCTAGGATCAAATTTTTCGGATACTTGGCTCTAATCTCCCAAAAATGTGTGTGTGTGTTTCCATTGTGTATAAAGCGTGCGTGTGATTTCAATAAAAGTATACTATACTTAAAGCATGTGTTTCCATAGTGTATATAGCGTGAGTGTGTTACTTAAAGCGTGCGTTTCATATAGTGTGAATTGTGTTTTCATATCAACGTGTGTGTTTCGTGTGTTTCGAGTAATTCATGTAATGTTTGTAATCTATATTGTGTGATTATGATTGATAGTGTTCTACTTTGTAACGAAAGAATTGCTTGAGGACAAGCAAGGTTTAAGTGTGGGGTGTTTTGATATTGCTCAATTACATCATATATATCTATCGCAATATCACTAAAAATACTCTATATTCGAAGATAATGAAGATGATCTACAAGGGATATGTCAAGATGCGCGAATTTGTATCGGAAGAGTAGTTTGCAAAGAATTTCGATGATTTATGACATCGGTTGATCCCGATACGAGTTAGTATCAAGATAGCGCTTTAAAATGATATAACAAAGCCTCCGATATGTGAGAGTTCGTTCAAATGAAGTAATATTGAAAAGAAAACGAAACAGTGCTTATAACCCACCTGGGACGCCGTCTTGGGCTGTGGGACGCCGTCCTGGATTGAGAAACGGGACGCCGTTTTGGTGGATTGGGACGCCGTCCTGGACAGTTAAATGGGACGCCGTCCTGCCTTTTGGGACGCCGTCCCAAAGTAGGTGTGACCGAACTTTCTGCTTTTTACCTAATTTCTCCACCTTAAAATGTCAGTTTTTGGGACTGTTTCATTAGAGTTACGTACAGAGAAGTTTAGAGACGATTTTCAGGAGCATCTTGGAGAATTCCATCCTCTTTGAAGAGGCCAAAGATCAAAGCATCATCCATCAACATCTTCTTCATCCAAGAACTCTTGTTCTTGTAGGTTATATACTTGTTCTCAGAAATGATTTCAGTTTATAATTTGAGTGAATTGTTGTCTGTTACAATGATTATTGGCTAGTTTCATTAATGTTTGTCTAGATTAATAACCAAGGTATTGGATGTAATCTTATTGATTGAATGTATTATGTGTGTTAGATTGAAGCTTGAATAGAGAACCATGCTTATTGTTGTTAGAACCATTTGTATCTAGTTAATTGATATGTTGTTGATAAAGAGAACTCTTGTTAATGTATCATATTGATTTACAATCAACTTGTCTTAGATTGATTGTTTGCTAAACCGGACCAAGGGGGTAAACTAGATTAAAACGGTTAGACAAAATAGGAATGAATTGTGTAGAGCGAACGCAAAGGCAATTGTTATTCAAGTCTTTAATCTTGTTGATCAACTAGTCACAAACGAAAAGGTCTAAGTTATAGGGAACCCTCGCTTAGTAATTCTAGTTTGAGTACTTGCTAAAGAGAACTCTTGGCGAGTCGATTTAGGTGATTAGCATGCTTATAGTTATTTAATTACAAATACAAGAACTATAGTGAAAAGGGAACCCTTGAGCTTGTTATTGTATTTGAGTGTTTATCCGAGAGAACTCTTAGTAAAACCTATTAGATAACTACACACATAATTATTCAATCAGGGCTTAATATCTAATTTACATCCAATACCGAGGGTAAAATATCTAGATGAACATTTCATCTCTTTGATTTAATTCAAAACTATCTTTATTGCTTTATTTGCATTTATTTGCATCTTATAAATCAAAAGACTAAAAATATTGTTTTTACATTTAACCTTCTTTGATTTGGCTAAATCGTTAAAACAGCCACAAAACATAAAACTTGTACTTTTTACTTTAATTAACTTAGTTAATCATAATATAGTTGCTACTTCTAGTTTGACTGATATACTGTCCTTGGAACGATACACGGATTTTACCATTATCTATACTACTACACGATCGGGTACACTGCCCGTTAGTGTGTAGCAATCTTTAAAACCGGTATTTTCCATAAGATAAATAATAGACACGATTTCGCACATCAGGGTGTGATCTGTGAACCTTTATCACGTTCCATTAGAAACTCAACATGACTTACTGTAATATAATCACGTTGATCAAGTGTCATTATATTATACTAACTCATGCTTTAGTTCCCAACACTACTTCAAACACATTCATATTTTAAACTCGAAGGTTTCAGAATTTAGAAACTAAAATAGTTTCTTTTATGATTTTACACAGATAGCGCGAAGAAGTAAATGATTTCGGATAACAATAGTTGTGAAGATATCTTCAGAAACAACAAAGATATTTATAATGAAAGATATGATAATATCTTAGAACATTTAAGATCAGAGGATGATGAATAATATTGTCCGCAAGGGTTTTAGAGTAAGGAACAAGGTATTTGCTAAGGATTTCAGCATACACCGAATCATTTGTATTCTTTGAAGGTAGATTTCGTCTTTGTGATTTGTCCACAGCCTCCTTCATGGTCTGCTCAATCCGTTTTCCAGTTTCAAACCTTCTCTTTTTCTCAGCTTTACCACCATACTATTCTTTATCATCAAACTTTTGACTGTTAAGGTCGTTTACAGTTTTTGCTGCTTCATCAGCATTTTTCTAATTTCAGAGAACTAGTTCATAGTTTGGGATGTTTTTCAGAAACTTCACATTCGAAGTATGTAAGTCGAGAAGATAGATATTATCTATATATAACTGTTGTCGTAGAAAATGCTGCGAGATTCAAAATACTGATTGCTAATTCCCGGTGGTTGGTATGGCAATTATTGTTACAAGATGTGAATGAGTACATGATAGGGTTTCAATGAGTATAAGAATTTTTCGAAAGGTCAAGGATTAATAAAGTTGTTGGTAAATTTACTGCTAATGTGGTGAAACATGAAAGGTTCCCCAGTAACAAAAATGTATATGTCAAGGTTATAATAAGGGTAATCTGAAAAGTCGAAGTTGACTGGTTGAAAGTGTGATAAAACTGAATACTTTGAAAAGGGATTGCAAGATTATTTTCGGTAATAACAATGCTAAAGGATCTTTCACATTTTTTTGAAGTCAAAGTATAGCTTTGAAAGATGTAGAGATCTAAGAATGATGTCACCCGTTAAATCTTGGCTTGGATTCTGATCCGTCAATATCAGAATATGTAATTGAATTTGTATGGAAACGATTGTATATCGCTGTGAGCATAGTTAATAATTTTTGAATCAAAGTTGAAGAATGTACAGTATAACATATTAATTGTGAACTTATATATTTCCCGAGTATTACCTACCCGTTAAAGATTTCACAATTAATACTTTGTACAAAAGAATTATTATTACCGTTTTTATGAAAATATATGTATGTATATTTTCTTCAGATGTAATACAGATTTAATGAGTTAATATCATATTAAGCTCATTTGATTTTTGGCTGGAATTAGAAATGAATAATCTCTAAAATATTAAAGATTACTTAATCTTTGCGGATTATTTCGTTAATGAAATCAATACTTCATTATTTATTCTTATTGATATTCCTTGCTGAAGGATGTTGATGTTCGTGAAATTCTTGTGAACCTTACAAGGCACATATGATGTTTTCTGGATAGTTTCGAGTACATCGAAAATAAAAATGTAAAATCAATTATGTAATTGAATAATACACTTGGTTTATTATGAAATGAAATTCATTAGATTGAAACAGAGATTGTAGTTAACGATGGTTAAGGTGTTAAGGAAGGATGTACATCATTGCATATTAGTAATATGAACTAACCGGGTAGTACCTACCAGTTAAGATTCACACGTAATAGCTTAGTACGAAAAGATTTATTTTGATTTCAAAATTCATATATATTAAATATACATAAAATTTCTTCAGGGAAAATGAGTTAATACTTCATCGGTTATTGTTGCGGGTATTTCTTGGTAACTACGGTGCGTATGACGTTGATGCTCGTGGAACAGATTGTGAAGTTGAGGTTTGCAATGCGGATGTTGTTGGTGGTGGTAATGGTACTGTTGGTGTTGTTGTCGGTGGTAGTGTTGATGCCGGTGATGCTGCTGGTGCTTGTAACCTTTGCACCATATTCTCCAAAGCCACTACCCGAGCGCGAAGCTCGTTGACTTCTTCTACTACACCGGGATGATTGGCGGTTCGGACGAGTGGATGAATAAGATCCAGAATTTGAGATAGTATATTTTCATGACGAGATACTCTGGAAATGAGAGAGAAAATGGTGTCTCGAACAGGTTCGCCGGTAAGTGCTTCAGGTTCTTCGCCAAGAGAACAATGTGGTGGATGGAAGGGATCACCTTCTTCTGGTCTCCAATGATTAAGTAGACTACGAACCCATCCCCAATTCATCCAGAATAGATGATGGCTAATTGGTTGATCCATTCCGGTTACACTATCTTCGGAATTCAGGTGAATATCCATATCGGAATAGCTGTCGGAGTTTAAGGAATTTGAACTAGATACGGGATCCATCTTGTATAATTAGGGAGATGATTTTTGATATGAATTAGATTATAGAATTTAGTTTGGTATTCTTCGATACATAATTTACATATGTATATATAATACCAAATTCCATAAATCACGGAGAAATTTTCGAAAGATGTCAGAAAAAGTTTACAGTAACAGATACGCTAAGATATGAATTTTTGTCTATACACTATTTATGCAATAAATGCAGTAAGACGTGTCTAGACTAGGAATGATAAGCAGGTAATTTCCGACAAGAAATGATAAGCAAAACTTTTGACATGCAAACACAGTCGAAGTCCAGACTTACGAATGCATCTTAACAACTATCAGTTAGACACATTCATGCAAGACCTGGTTCGCTAGAACCAACGCTCTGATACCAACTGTGACGATCGCTCCAAATCCATATGGACGAACACGTCATTCATTGATTTCATTGCGAGGTATTTGACCTCTATATGATACGTTTTGTAAACATTGCATTCTTTTGAAAAGGCACACCATATATGAATATTTAAATTAAAGGTTTTCGACATCTGATGATTTCTACATATAGACAATCACCGTAAATAATAGTTTACAACAGTACTTCCGTTGACAATGAAGTCAAAATAAGATACATGGTGATGATTTGGTGAATGCAACGTTTTCTTGAAAAATATGCCATGTAAGACTCCATGCACATAGCTTGTCTATCATATAAGCAAACAGCGGAAGACTTCTAGGGAACCTGAGAATAAACATGCTAACAAGTGTCAACACAAAGGTTGGTGAGTTCATAGTTTTAGTGTTATGCATAATCTGTTTATAAAGGTGAATCACAAGTTTTCAGTTGTTTCATCCAGAAACGTTTATCAAAATATTCTACAAGATTGAGCACCCTGGTAACTAAACTTAATGTTTAATAATTTGTACCCTTTGTATAATCATCTTAATAGTACACGCAAACCAATGTGTACGCTTCTCAAATAGCATACGTCCGTTAAAAGGCTAGTGCTCTAGCTCGGACGGGGATATCAAGCCCTATGGATCCATATACTACTACTCGCGCCCACCAGTTCTTATAACCGGCAGTTACTAGTTACCAAAGCTAAGGGATTTTCGGTTCAAACTCAGTGTAGAATTTAGTATGTACTTGTATCCATTGTGTTTAAAATAAAGTGCATGTATTCTCAGCCCAAAAATATATATTGCAAAAGCAATTAAAAAGGGAGCAATGAAACTCACGCATATAAATCTAGTATTTTCAGTATTTATAAACAGTCGCATGTATTCTCAGCCCAAAAATATATTGAGTAAAAGGGATCATATGAAACTCACACATATAAATATTGTATATTTGTTAATAAAGCATTTGCATGTATTCTCAGCCCAAAAATGTAGAGAGTAAAAGGGATCTTATGAAACTCACACATATAAATATTGTATATTTGTTAATAAAGCATTTGCATGTATTCTCAGCCCAAAAATGTAGAGAGTAAAAGGGATCTTATGAAACTCACCTTAGCAGCACATAAGGTCATTCACCAAAAAGTGACCGAAATTCGGAATGCAAAATTAACCGTAGATCTCAACATATCAATATTGAGATTCAATATTGTAGGAAAGTACGTAGACGTAACGGAGATGATAAACACTAGGTTTGATTCATAAATATATCCCCGAATATTGCCCATAACCTCCTTGGCAATAACTCATAGTTTCCTTAGTTATAATCGGTTTGTAACCCGAATAAAAATACCCGTGTATCACTTGTTACAGTACCATACTACTAATTTAAAATTTTAAGCTAGAAAATATACAGAGTGATTTATTTATGTGAGTGTGTGAGTGTTTTTTTTTTAGTTCCTAATAAGTACTTCGTTCATATATATATATATATATATATATATATATATATATATATATATATATATATATATATATATATATATATATATATATATATATATATATATATGTAAAATAATAATATAATAATATAATATATAATATAATAATAATAAAAAGGTAAGCCGCCATCACTTTTTATGTCGACAAACTTTTTATGTCGACAAACATTACGCGTTTCGCGTAGATAGGTACACGTTCCGCGTATGGTGTCTTCACGAAAGTTGTAGATTTTTGAGTTACGGACGTCTGGACACCGGAATCACCCTTTTTCGAGTCAGTATGATTTAGTTATGATTTTTCTCGTGCAAGTGCGCAGGTTTAGTGATTTCCATCATTTTAACTTGAAATCTTGAGATGAAATGTTGTAGTCTTTTAGTGCTCATTAGAAATCTTTATTTTATCTTTATTTTCATTTTCATATCATTGAAAATCCATAAAAAGATTTTAACAATCAAATTTAATTATATCGAAAAACGTGTCCATACTAAATCGAATAACTATAGTTCTCTAAAACTAATTACATTCACATCTTTTTATCGAAACGTTATAATAATTAAAAATCTATTATTTCAAAGAACGCTTTCATATATTTGAACTAAATCGAATAAATATAATTTAGTTTTTCCAGAATTAGTTATATTCAAAATTATTCTTTAAAAGGTTTCATCTATATCGTAAAACGTTTTCAATATTAAGAAAACTAAATAATTAACTTTATCAAGAGACACGAGACAATCATTGTATTGAAAGTTAATCTCTACTAACCTTTGTCCAGTAATCGTTAATTGACATATTTGTTCTTACTTGTAGGTCACTTTACCATTTATTCCGAATATCGTTAAAAAGGAAAGGTTTCCTAAATCAAAGTGGACCTCTCAATAGAGACTCACGATCATACAATGTATCTAATAAATCAATCATTTGATATTATCTTTTAATTCCGTTGATAATTATATTAAACCTATATCGAAACAAATACGTTCGTGTAAAGTATTATACGTCTAATACTTTGTTAACGTTTTCAAGTTATAATATATACACATATACATATATAATCATGTCCGTTCATATAATGGTTCGTGAATCATTGGAATTTGGTCGAGGTTAAATGAATGTATGAACATAGTATAAAATTTTTGAGATTCAACTTAACAAACTTTGCTTATCGTGTCGGAATAATATAAAGATTAAAGTTTAAATTTGTTCAAAAATTTCCGGGTCATCACACCACGGAAAAGAAAACTAAACGAAGATCAGTCTTTAGATAACCGTTATTATCCAATCAAAACCAAAAAAAAAAAAAAAAAAAAAAGACAAAACAAAGTGAAGGTGAGCTAATCCCCGAATAACATTATACGAAATAACAATGCGCCAATACGCAGCAATTGCCAATCACAACCCCAACCACAATCTTCTGTGTGTCCCAACTGGATGATGAAAAATCGACTTCAACATCGTCCGCATCCAATTTATTCATAAAATTAACGAGGTTAGCTCTTTCATACTAGGTACATTTATCAGTTATCAAGACATTTTTTACCTTTTAAATGTTTTTCTCGAGGACATACTAAACAAACCATGCTTATTTAAGCGATGCAAATTTCTTTTCTTATGATGAAAACAAACCACCGAGCTATTTACCAATCATTATCAATCATTACCTTACAAGCGCCACAATCTCCTGCCTAAGTTCCCCATCATTACATTCACACCTGAACACAACATTTTCCGAAGGGCTTGAATTCAAATTGAGCCCATTAATACCCACGTGAAAAAATCCAAAAAGTATCTGGTTTTAACCCTCATAGTTCATACAACTATTAAACATTAGAGAATTAAACATAATAAAGCTGAATACTTGAATATTTTAAAGCTGAATACTTTGTTTTTGTTGACAGGTTCTTCTAAGTTTTGTCGGCTAAGGGTTATATTTAACAAATTATTTTATGCCTACATTAAGTTATATGTTGCCTTTGATAAAACTGAATAATTAAGCACTGAATAGTTCGAATAATTTAAAGGTTTTGAAAAAGTTGCATATAAATGACGATAATCTGTTTGATAATCATATTGAACGAATTATTTGAATGATGTGAAATTATCTTATTAACCTTGACATGAATAAAACTACAATATAGTTGTGTAATAAGTGTTACTGATATAATTTAAAGAGAATATTACATACTCCGTACATTTAAGTGTTTAATGGTTACGAGAGAATTTTATCTCTAAATTCTACTAGCCATCTTTATTTTTTCCACACTATTACGGATATGAAAATTCTAGAAAAAGTTGGATTCGATTGTCAACTGCTCCTATCGGAAATAGGATTGATTGCGGATTCGAGCTATAACACATGGTTTCATAAACCCGTACGACTTTGCCGAGCAGGTTATTATGTTAGGGCTTAGCCCTATATGTTGATGTATATTGTATCTGTGGTATTCAATAATCATGCGCATTATTTCCACTCCAATATGGTATCAGAAAATACGCTCTCCTTCCAAATTAAAAACGTTTCTTCTTCCCTCCAACCCTAATCTGCCACTACTAACCTCTCCTTCTTCATCTTTTCTGACCTGATTTCTATCCCCTTCTTCCTAGCATGTCAGCTTCCAAATATGATAAAATTTACACTGCGACTTCGGTCACCCATCTCATACCCATCAAGCTTGATCTCGCAAAGCTTAATTACGCCCACTGGAACAAGTTATTTACCATTCATTGTGTCGTCACAAGGTCTAGTAATACGGTGGGATGACAATAAAAAATGTGTAGTTATAATAGGGTACAACAAAGTAATGGTTCAACACTAAACTTATTTTTTCATAAGCCCAAGCTAGTAACATTGTTTAGGTGACAAAGTAAGAAATTACATAAGTAACTTTTATATAATTATATGCCATTAATTAATTTTTTTTTTTAAAAATTAATTAATTTTATAATCATCTTTACTCAATTTACTACAAAATAAACTTACAGCTCCAGCTACTTTGTCAAATACTTATAAAAAATAAGCTGAAACTCAGTTGTGCCAAACACATCCTATGTATAAGAAAAGAAAATCAATTTAAAATGGTACAGTAATCTATAAGTTCTATTAAAATTCTAAAATGATGATGAAATAATTAACTTTTTTCTTTATATAAAAAAATCAAAAAGAAAAAAGAAAAATTGTGAGGGCATGTAGGTGATGCCATAAATAAAATTATTTTTACAATTAAATTAAATCTACTTAATGATATCATAAATAAGGATTATCTAAGCTTAAAAAAATCATAAATAAAGAAAAAAATTCTAAGCCTTTATGATGATCTGATTGAAATAATTAATTGTAGTTAGTAAAAAAAAAATATTAACATGTTAATTTATAATATATGAAGCATTATGTACAATCTTATGATAAAACACCATCATGATCAAATGTACACTATTTGAAACATTATGTACAACCTTATGATAAAACAATCACATCACCATTTGTACAATCTTTTACAAATCACCTCATAAACACGTGTACAAATTTTGAAGCATATTGTACAACCTTCATATAATAATTGTATTTTAATTTTTAATAATTTATCAAGAGACATTTGTTATTACTAATAATTATTATTAAAAATATAAATATTCAATTTTTAAACAAACTTTATTATAATTATTATAATTATAATTATAATTATTATATTATTATTATTCAAATATGAGTGTTTTTTACGATATTAATTACGTTACATATGTATGCAAAATGCATGTCTCAATAAAAGGTTGTAATGTAGGCATATATATATATATATATATATATATATATATATATATATATATATATATATATATATATATATATATATATATATATATATATATATATATAGTTTATTTATTCTGACCAAGTTAAGTACGTCAATATATTTGTAAAAACAATGACAAATTTCTTATCCACGGGTCATTAAACTAAATGACTTTAACATTTACATTCTCTTAATACCTAAAACATACTACCTCCGTCTCATTCCAATAGGTCATTATTTTATTTTGGGCTGTCCCATTCTGATAGTCCACTTCCATAAATAGAAAGAAAAGAAGATATTTCATTGATGGATTTGGAGAGAGGAGATATTTTATTGGTGGAGAAATGAAGTTAGTGGGATTTCCTAAAACTGCGTGTTTTTTGTCTGTGGACTATTGGAATGAGACGGAGGTAGTATTTTTAAACTGTTTCGTTTAAACAAACTCGTGATTTTACGGGTCATTTCAGTATTTTGTTAAAAAATGGGATTATCACCAAAAAACCCATTTTTTTTACCTTTCTTGCGTGAGAGCCAAAAAAAAAAAAAAAATTGCCAATTTGCCCTCGCAAGGAGCAAGGTGCCTTGCTCCCTTGCACCTTGCGTCCTTGCGACCTTGGTTTCACATGGGAGCAAGGAGCAAGGCACCTTGCTCCCTTGCTCCCAGGTGGAAGCAAGGACGCAAGGTGCATCTGGCTCCTTTGCTTCCACCTGAAAGCAAGGACGCAAGGTGCCTCTTGCTCGCAGGTGGAAGCAAGGGAGCAAGAGGCACCTTGCGTCCTTGATCCCAGGTGGAAGCAAGGGAGCAAGATGCACCTTGCTCTCAGGTGGAAGCAAGGGAGCAAGAGGCACCTTGCGTCCTTGCTCCCAGGTGGAAGCAAGGGAGCAAGAGGCACCTTGCTCCTTGCTCCCATGTGAAACCAAGGTCGCAAGGACGCAAGTCGCAAGGACGCAAGGCGCAAGAGAGCAAGGCACCTTGCTCCTTGCGAGTGAAAATTGGCAATTTTTTAATTTTTTTGGCTCTCACGCAAGAAAGGTAATAAAAATGGGCTTTTTGGTGATAATATACACGTGTGAAGTAAGAACATGATATAAGCCCAATTGGGTGTGGGCCGGTGATACGATCAGTGAACACAATAACACAAACGATGAACAAATCCCATATTTGCCGGCATTCATCAAAAGCAGAAACACTTGCACGAACATACACAAAATGACGAAATCAGTAAAGTAATTCCATCGTCATCAATCGATATTATCAGCGAATGGGGGGAAGATGGAGGTTAACCTCGCTATTAATATCAAGATTCGCTGCCGATTCAATATCTCGAATTCAACCTAATATTGCTTACCGCCGATTTATTACTAATAATCCTCTTTTAATACCCACCAATCAATCACCCAATTCTTTCATAACCGTATGTAACTTTAGACCATTCTCTTCTTACCCATATGCAGCAAACCATATTTTTGATCTTGTTGGTAATACTAATTATGATTATGATGATGAACATAATAAATATACAGAAGAAATGTTTATGGACGATGATATTGATGAGGTCACCAAGGTTTCTATGAAAGCCATCTTTCTATGTACCAGGTACACGTGTGTGTATATATATATATATGTATGTATCATGACTATTTGTTACAGTGCTTGCAAAGTGTTTGATAAAATGCCAAAGTAAGCATTTTTTTATTTGCAGACTTGAAGAGATGCATTAAGCTATGTAAGAAGAGCTATTACAATATGAATGACCTTACTTTTTTAGTTGTAATACACTTGTAATATATAATATAAAGTGATTGTAATATACTATATATAGACATAGGAGTGATTAAATTAGGAAGCAAGAATACTATGAACCAGTCAATGTTCAACATTAAGACGCACATCTAATTTGCGTATGTGGAATTTAGTAGCAATGCCCTTGATATATAAGCCTTTAAGTTTTATTTATCTGCTTGTACGAAATGATTTGTCCGGATCTCACTAGAGCTCCTTCCTATGTATAGCTAATAGCTAATTAACCTTTATTGGGCAATGAATGTTGAACTTTTAATGTTATCTCTTGGATGCACTAGTTAACTGTTGTTTATGGTTTGTTGGTGATCAATGTGTGTGCTTTTGCATGTTTTTACTTCTTGCTTTCTTGGTTTAGTTTCTCAGATATATGGTTTTGACAGTGTCGATTTGAAGGGCTTGCAAACTGAGATGTCAAGCCATGTTGTTCGTCCTACCTCTCGATCAACCAACCATATTGCTCTCAGATTTTGCAATCATAGTTCTGATTATACGGTATAAACATGTGCTACTTCGTGTTGTCTAGGGGTTGTTTACTTTTGTTTTGTATTGAGTGTTGTTTCCTTATGCCTCTGTTCGTGGAGGGGTGGAGGGGTCTCTGTTTCTATGTCTCCTACAAACATACCATTTTTCAGATTAAGTGACAAAAAAACAACAATTTTACAATTTTACTGACTGAATTAAGAGTTGTACAAAACTATCATTAAGTGGAAAGTAAACAGGATAATGTAACTGAAAGATAAATGTGAATGAGGTATATTTGTTGCAGGGTGAAGAAAACAGTAGCCGTGATAGCTACATGGTGGTGTTTCAGTATGGATCTGCCGTGTTGCTTAACATGGAGGATCATGAAGTAGAGTCATACCTTGACATAATACGAAGACATGCTTCTGGAGTAATTCGTTCTCAAGACACAAGAAAAGATGGTTAGTTAACTTTCTCCTAGAAATACTACTACTATTTCTTTTGTCTTTAAAAAAAAGAAACGTAATCATGCTTTATAACATCATATTATGTCTACTTTTATGTTAATTTTAAATTTTAAATGTTAGATTATCTGATATACAATCATTCCTAGCATAATGAAAAGTGTGGTTCAATCGGTCGATCCCCTTTTTTCACCCTTCCTCTTAGGCAAAAACAGAGGCATGTCACCTTAAATAGCCTTTAAATACATTGGTTAGAAAAAAAAAATTTAATTAAACCACCTAATACTACTGCTGGACTATTTTATATATATATATATATATATATATATATATATATATATATATATATATATATATATATATATATATATATATTTATTTATTTTTGGTAAAGGGATGATACCGACAAAATTTTATAAATCAAAGAAAACTATATACAAAGAGCTAGAGAGAAGTTATTTAGTGCACCTTCCAAACTTTGAAACAAAATTGCCTATTGTGTGACAAAACTTATCAAAATACGAAAAATATCACAACTATAAAGCTCATTGCATATACTACTACTAGCATTTCAAGATTAAAGCAAACAAAAAATTGGTTATACTACACACAATCCATTTCCTTTTTCCAGACCGCATACTTAAAACCCTCCAAAATTGCATCCTGATTAAAATCAGTTTGTTTGTAGCAATTCATAGATAGATATATCCTGCAACTCTCCTTTAATGACTATTTTTCAATATTCAAGAACAGTCAAACTTGTCGTCCACTTCCTTCCAACAGCAGCAAGCATACATATACGCATATAGAATCAACCAAGGCAATGTTTAACCATAAACTTCCAATATATATAAATATTCTCAAGCCTATCTGGATCAGATATCACAAATTACCCATTACTTGATTTATCAGTTTGACTAACAGAAGTCAAACTAACAGCATAAGGAATAAAGTGAACATTTTTTCCATCCTTATTTCCCCTTTATTAAATAAGATTATACTGCAATACTCCTTCTGCACATTGACCAATTTCTCCTTTCTTTCCTAACAATTGTTACCATTTGACTTTTTCAATTTTGACCATTCTAGTTTATGAAAAGGTTTTATAAACCAGAATATATAGAAAACACATGACATATTTTCAAAACATAAAAATATGGTATACAGTCAGTTTGACACAACTAACCATCTCCACCTTATATCATCTCCCCCTCCAAAACCATATCATCTCCCCCTCCAAAACCCTATATGGTATTCTAGAACACCCTTGGACAGACTCATTTAATACCATTTCACACACACACACACACACACACACACACAACTCTGTAGTCCCATAATGTAGGACCAACTCAATGGAAACACACACACACACACACACACACACACATATATGAGAATACCACTACCCACATTGAGTCTTTATTTTGTTGCCAAATTCCTTACATGTCTTGACATTAGAGCAATATAATATTCCACTCATGAAGCTTCTTCAACCTCAAACCACCTTTTCTTTTTGCTTTACAAACATCATTCCAGTTTACCTTTGCTTTCCACAGTGTCATAAAGCTTTCTTTATGTATGTCAACCTTAAAAGCACACCTTGATGGTCCCACTAATGCATTATTGTGATAAGTATATAATGACAATTGATGTATAAGTCCCATGACCAAGTAATATAGTACCATAAGATATAGTAATGGATATCAATAGCTGCTAAACTAATATCACTTAGTTTTTAAATTAAATTGCTTCTCTGTTTTCTTTTTAATTCTAAACAAGTATTAATCAATCACTGTTTTATAAAACTTATGACGAAGTGGGTATAATTTTTTGCAAATAATATGGTTTAATTCTTGTCAATTTCATATGTTTCCCTCCATAATGTCTATTGTCTTTAAAAAGGTGTGTGATTGAGTAAACAGATTATGTCGTCAAGGAGAAGCCATTGTTGAGTGAGGACATGCAGGGTGGCCCAGATTACATCGTTTTGAAAAAACTAGATATTGATAGTATTCGTATCATTAGTAGTGTGCTTGGCCAAAGTATCGCATTGGATTATTTTGTTTCACAGGTGTGTATTACCTTTTTATCTTCTAACATTTTCATCGTATGTTCAAATTGAATTTGTGTACACACTTTATCTTACACGTCTACGTTTTTTTTTTTTTTTTTTACAAAGGTTGATGGCATGGTTGAAGAATTTACGGATATCAATCGTGTAATGGAGAAAACCGGCACATTTACCATGGAAAGGAAGAAGCTTTTTCAGCTTGTTGGAAAGGCTAATTCAAATCTTGCTGACGTCATTCTTAAAGTAGGAATTTTTGACAGGTAATTTTTTTTTTTCTTTCACTTTCAAAGCAAACTATTGAATGCAACTACGGGAGATGAGCGCGTGGGTGGTTTCGTCCCCCTGGGTGATCCCAAACTGTTGTTTAAAAAAAAATAATAATAAATAGAACTGGTGTCTTAACTACCTTCTACCAAAAAACTCCCTACTATATTATCGAAAATTGATGTGTGCACGTAAAGTACCTATATCTTTTTTTTATCTATTCACAGAAAATATATAATTTTCTTTTAGTAATTCAGATCAGAGATTGCATGGAGAGAGGCAAAATATGCTCAAATATATGAGTACCTTCGTGAAGAATATGAAGTCACTCAGCGCTTTGGGAATCTTGATTATAAACTGAAGTTTGTGGAGGTAACTTTTTTTCAGTTTGTCACTGGTATTAGTTAATTTAACGTGTTTAGTGTTACTATTACTCTCTACTTATCTGTAGTGTTTATTTATTTTACAGCATAATATTCATTTTCTGCAAGAAGCCCTACAAAACCGGAAATCGGATCTCTTGGAATGGTGCATCATAGTGTTGCTGAGTATCGAGAACATTATAGGAATATATGAAATTGTGCGGGAAACAAGTATAGTCGTAATATGAAGGATGGATGTATTGATAAAGATGGATCAAGTTAGAGGTGCTTCTCCCTTTTCAAGTAGAACATAGAACGGAATAGGAAAACAAACACTGATTTTATCCCAAAGAATGGGAAATGACAATATTGCCATTTTTTTATTTTTATTTTTACTAATATGGTAAGAGAATGCTATATTAGATGATGTGTATGGTGTCTTTGTATATGTTGAAGTCAACACTATATCAACTTGCACTTACACAAGTGTGGTCAGGTTGTTAAATTTTGACTTGGTAACAGTTGTGAGTTGTGCCATTAAACCTTAACATGTTAAAACTTAACATAAACTCTGATGTAATCCCCCTATTATAATTGTTGGTCCAGAAGATTTTTTTATTTTTTTTTAAATATATATAGTGGATGTTTTTGGTTAGTTACACTCAAAAGATTGTTTCATCTTCAAAATGTACAGATAGCAGATCAAGTATTTGTCAAATAGGTTTAGAAATAAGTGTTTGGATATCCTTTCAAAATGTACAAAACAACAATTGATCCGAACTCACTTTATTTGAACTGAATTAGAAC
The DNA here is from genome assembly GCF_046630445.1 of Rutidosis leptorrhynchoides. Lineage (NCBI taxonomy): Eukaryota > Viridiplantae > Streptophyta > Magnoliopsida > Asterales > Asteraceae > Rutidosis > Rutidosis leptorrhynchoides. The sequence goes on along the minus strand of NC_092337.1, from coordinate 374,429,693 downwards.
AATTGGTTCGAACTCAGTTGTTTGAATTGATTTTGAACAAAACGTGATCTGAACTTATTGAACAAGGTCGTGACACATTTTACAAGCCACGACCGTGTGAACTAGCATGCAATTTAAAAGAATGATATCATGAATTCACACAAAACTTGGAGAAAGACTTGGTTCGCTCGCACTCGGTTACAGTTGGATCGCCTGGTTGACTAGCACTCGCTCAAATTGAATGCAAGCTCATGCCTTGGGGGGGGGGGGGGGGGGGGGGGGGGGGGTACCATCCATGCTCCGTATTGGATTGGTGCGGGTTTCCTCCTCGGCACGCAGTTGGGGCGGTTATAGCAACTGCGGGAGTCGATCGCGTGGGTGGTAAGTCCTCCTAGGTGATCGCCAACTAACTGGTGTCCAAAAAAAAAAAAATTATAATCATTATAAACAATAATAATAATAATAGCCCTTAATTCAAAAAATGAAAGCTAAATACTCCTTCCGTCTTCGCTGGGTTGCAACATTGCACTCAATATTATCCCTGACCTGAAGTATCCACCTAGGTTGCCTTTCGCTTAGTGTGGGATAGTTGGGAGAGGGTATGCAACTACGGGAGCTGAACACGTGGGTCGTTTAGTCCCCCTGGGTGATCCCAAACTGATGTCCAAACAAAATGACTCCTTCCGTCCTAGTTCAATTGTCTTATTTTGACTTTAGAGGTCTTTTCTTTTCAACTTTGACTTTAAATTACTTTTTGTATGTCATATAATACTTGACGATCATTATACGTGTAAAAATACACTAAAAAACCAATCCATTGATATAAACTTCATAGAATAATATATAATACAAATAAATATATTTAAAGTCAAAGTTGAAAAGAAAAAACCTCAATAGTGAAAACAGGACAATTGAACTGGGACGAAGATAGTAATTAATTACTGCACTATTTTTATTAATAAAAAGTAGGTATAACAATTAATAATTTTAGTTAGGAATATTTTAATGACAATTTTAATAATTGTTTTTATGTCATTGAGATATGCATAATTATTTTGTACATTATCGTTTTCTTTAAATAACCATACTTGATCAATATAATTGTGTGCCTGAAAGGCATATGATAAGAATATTATTACATATAAGATTAAATATTACGGGTGTGTTTGGATGAAATTAGCTGGAGCTGGAGCTTATGGATTAGAGCTGGAGCTGGAGCTTATTTTTAAAAGATGGTAGTTGGAGCTTATTATTTTTAGAAGTGCTTGGTAAACTAGCTGGAGTATATTTTTCAATTCATAAGCTCTATTTTTTTTCATAAGCTACTAGAAGTAGCTTATTTTTCTAGAGCTTATGATTTTCATAAGCTCTACTTGTTATGTCTACCAAACAAAACTTGTTATTTGGAGTTTATTAAAAACATAAGCTCAAGCTCCCATAAACTCTCATAAGCTCCCATAAGCTGTTGTGCCAAACACACCCTACATATAATTCTTTCAATTATACCCTTTATCTTGTCACTTTAAATAATCAAATCTAGGGGCAAATATGGAAAATCAGGACGAAAATGATACAAAATTATTAGGAATATTTGTTGAAATCCTAATTTAATAATTGTCTTATCAAGAATACATGTGCAAATTAAGATAATTCCATCAAAATTTTAATGACAGCTTATTTAAAAATTCCTTATACTCTACTATCGAACTATTGGTTGATTGTTAAAAAATATCAGTTGGTTCTGGGTCCATATCCTTGAAAAAATATATGCAGGTTCAAATCTTCTGAGGGGGAGTTTTCTTCAAGGTTGTGCCTCCGGTATCCTTCACTCTGTGTGGGCCAAGCAGTTAACCTAAAGCATTCTGGGTACGCTTTGCGCGATGGATGCGAGGAGTTTCTTCCTAACGGGTGTGTGATTGACAAATAAGAGGATTCGATGTCAAAATTGTTGTTTAAAAAAAAATCCTTATACTCCCTCAGAGACGGATCTTGAATGACTTTAGTGGGAGGGCCAAAATCATTTAAAAAAATTATTAAGAAAAATTCTAAAATCTTGGAGGGGCTATTATATAAAATATTTATATTTTAGATCCCAGAAAATAAAATTTATACTAAGAGATATTTTTTTGGAGGGGCCACTGCCCACCCCTGCCACCCCAAAGATTACTCCCTACCAGTGTTGTAAAAACCCGATTACTCGCCGATTAATTCCCAATTAATCATTTCTAAGAGCAATCCGTTCCGATTTCTGAAAATCCGTTTAATTAAATGGTCAACGTCAATTGATGAGTCAAAATCGAATTAGGTAATCAAAGTCGGTCAAAGTCAAAAATAGTTAACATTTTTACATGAATTTAAACTATAACTTTATAATTTTTGAGCAAAATGAATATTTTAGACAATTATGTTAAAGTTTATTTTTATATTTATGGTTTTTATCTATATTTATACATATAACTTTTAAAATTTAATATTTAAATGTATACAGTACAATCCGATAAATCCCCGATTAATTCCCGAATTACCGATTAATCTTTCGAAAGTCCCGACCGATTAATCCCCGAATAGCGAATTTTGCAACCTTGCTCCCTACTACTTTTTCCTGGAATACCATAACTTTAAACCTTTTATTTATAAAAAATTTTCGGGTTGGGATCCTTGGGATCAGACTAACCCGACCCGACCACACCAAAATCCGGAAAATGATAACGTAAGGCGGGAACTATAAAGGCAGTACGGAATTTGATTTAAACAGTAAGAAACCCTCCGATCAAAAATTAAATTCTAATAATGGCGAACATTTGCGTGTGCGCGAGATTCAGGCCTCTAAATTCAAAAGAAAACGGTGAATCTATATGCATTACACGCTCGGATTCTCAGAGTTTTACTCTCAAGGTTATCTGTTAACGATCACACTCCTGTAGTCATTCGCAACTCAATTCCGTCTGTATTTACTATCAACATTTCATTTTAATTTTCATATATTACAGGATGAAAAAGATGAACAATATGTGTTTAATTTCGATAAAGTGTTCTATGAAGATTCCGCACAAGCTGACGTCTACGATTTTTTGGCTGCTCCAATTGTTAGAGGTATCGTGTACTGATCTGCGTGTTTTAGCGCTCTATTTTGTGTGATTTTATTTAGCTTATATGTTCCTGTGTAAGTAAACATCGAGATTAGGTTTAATTTGGTGCGAAATCTTCATGTTACTCTTAGATCGCTCGTATTTTGATTTTAGGTTTTGTTAAATCTGTAATTTGTGTGATCTACAGTCCTAACCTGATCGGAGGTTTTGTTAGAGGTGTCCTATGCTTTTATTCGTGTTTTAATGGTCTATTTTGGCTAGTTTCGTGAATAATCTGTAAATCCTCAATTAAATTTCTGTAACTGTTGTACTTAAAATTAAATTGGAGCTAAATCTTCATGTTGCTTCCTAGATTACCTATTACTTTTCGTTTTAAGTTATCTTTACATGCCAGTATAGATTGAACATATTGATGAATGTAACTTATTGTTGGAGACTAGATGAGTAATGTCTTCATCTCAGTTCTCGGTCTAAATATTTATCTCTCTTTAACAGTGGCGGATCCAGGAAAAATTTTCACCGGGGGCGAATTTTTTTTAAAACGTGTGGATATTTTTTTTTGACAAAATATAGAGGTTTTGGGGCAAAATATAGAGGTTTTTGAGCAAAATACGAAGATTTTGGGGCAAAATATGGAGGTTTTGCTGCAAAATATGAAGGATTTGGGGCAAAAAAAAAATTCCACCGGGGGCGAAATCGAAAAACCGAAAAAAATTTGCACTAAAATTTCGAAATCCACCGGGGGCGGGCGCCCCCCCCCCCCCCCCCCCCCTACTACACTAAATCCGCCTCTGCTCTTTAACAGATGCTCTGAATGCAATTAATGGTACAATCATCACATATTGATGACTGTAACTTATTGTTGGAGCCTACATGAGTAATTTCTTCATCTCAAATCCTAATCTGAGTATTTATCTGTCTTTAACAGATGCTCTGAATGCAATTAATGGTACAATCATCACATATGGACAGGTACGTATAGCATCAGTTATTGTACTTATAAATTACTCCATGTATTAAGATGCAGATAGAATTTTGAAATATCTTCTTTAAGTAGAAATTTGAAATAGTGGTAATTCTGTATTTTGATATGTTTTTGGAATTTTGAATGTTGTATTAAGATGCAGATAGAATTTTGATAAAATGTAATTAGAATACATAACAAGTTTTTGTCAATGTTAAATGTTGTAATATTTCTTGTCACAAAAAGTTATTAACATCTAATCATATCTTTAAAGAACTCGCTGAAACAAAGAAGAATTAGGAAATTCTTTAATTAGAAAATGGCTAAATAATCTATGTAGGGAAGCAGGATAAGAGTAGATGATGAGAAGCCAACATACCTACTTCTGTTCATGATTCTATATCTATAATTAGTTAGTTATGTGATTAGGTTATATAGATTCGTTTAGTTCATGTTATTTGTCCAAGCACTGATTTTCACTGGATAAATACTTTGTATATGACCAAAGAGCCAATGGCTTGGCGGTATCGAGGTCACTCTTACAACCTTGAGGTTGAGGGTTCGAGTCCTGGTTTGGACATTTCGTGGTGTATATATTCGTGTTAGTATTAGGTGGGTGGGTGAGTTTGCTTTAAAAAAAAAAAAAAAAAAAAAAAAATACTCTGTATATGTTTTTGTGTTAGTCAACAAAGTTACATGATCTGAACAAAAACATATTGTTTCCTACAGTTTAAGTTTAGAAGGAAATTCCTCTAGATGCAGTATCAAACTGATGAGTTCTTGTTTATAAATTAACAGACAGGAGCGGGGAAGACTTATACCATGGAGGTGATGCATGTTATAGTATATATATGCAATGCTTTAAAAACGCCTGTTTAAAAAGAAGTGAATTATTGGATTTTTTGAGCAGGGAGGTAATATTCTGGAAACAGACAACCGCAAGAAAGGATTACTGCCTAGAGTGGTCGGTGAACTCTTTGAGGCTATAAACCTCGGCCGTGAAGCATCTGCTTACAAAATTAAACTGTCAATGGTAGAATATAACTCTTTCTTGAAACCTTTTGGATTAAAATGTGATAATTCACTTACAATTTTTATTATTCCATGCGATTCTAATAATGTGACACATGCAGGTAGAGATTTATATGGAGCGAGTAAGGTTAGCAACTGTTAACTAATTATCTCTCTTGTGTGTTTTTCTTCACTAAAACACACATAAATTCCATAATTATTATTTCATGTAGTTTGTAAATTAAAGATCAGCTGTATTTTTATAATTGTATCTGGGAACGTTTCCTGCAGGGACCTTTTTGATCTGTCAAAGGACAACATACAGGTGAAAGAGCACAAAGGACAAGGGATATTGCTGTGTGGAGTAACAGAAGTAAGTTTAAATCTCTTTCATATGGAAATGACCTCTTCCATCAGCAGGTGGCATTTTCATATTTCTCACTACTATTTCTTTATAAGCTATAAGAAAACCTTCAACTTATAGGGCCAACCTTAATGTAGAATAAATGATCATTGTATTCAATATCCACCCCACCAGAACTAGAATCGAGCAGCTTTTCAAGGAAAAATCTCGATCACAATCACTATGACTATAACTTTAAGTTATGCCTTTTTTTATCTCAAAGTACTTCCAAAATAAGTTTCCCTTGTAATTGGTCTGTCAAGATGTATAAATTAATTGAGTTGCCTATTCACAGATCTTGATATCAGATGGTGAAGAAGCATCAAAGTTCCTAAATGTAAGATCAGATTTATTATACATATCTCTACACACTATATAAGAAAACTGGATATTAAGTATCTTGTTGTTGTTGTTGTGGATATTAAGTATCTTCTGTCTCTTTTGGTAAATGCAGAGTGGAATAGCAAACAGAGCAGTTGGAGAGACTCGTATTCCTCCATCTCTTTCTTTTACTTGTCCTGTTTTAAGTTAACTAATATGCTTAATAACTAAAACAAGAATTTTATACTCATTTTTTGATTTACTTGCTAACTCGTGTAGAAATGAACATGGCAAGCAGTAGAAGTCATTGCATGTACATATTTACCATTCAGAAAGAAGTAAAAAATGACCAAAGGTCTCATATCTCTCTTAACCAATTACAAATTACTCTACTATCATACGTCTGAAATTACTATTACTAATTTACTATGGGGTTATGAACAGGGTGAGCAGTGGTAAGGTTGTTCTTGTAGACTTAGCAGGATCTGAGAAGGTTGAGAAAACAGGTGCCGAGGGGAGAGTTCTTGAAGAAGCCAAAACCATAAACAAATCTCTTTCTGCACTTGGAAATGTCATTAATGCTTTGACTTCAAGTCCACATGGCAAATCTAATCACATCCCGTATCGTGATTCAAAGCTTACTAGAATCCTTCAGGATGCTCTTGTTAGTACTATACTATAGTTCATTCTTTTAAAATTTATTTCACAACAGTGACCTAAATCTATGAATAATTTGATTTAGGAGCTTGTATGTGTTAAGAGCAATCATTTATTGACTTTTAAGTTGTTGGATCTGTTCCCCCTTTAGCTGACTATTTACTTAACCAAATTGAGATAAAATCAACCCAAACACATTCTAAAACAAATGGGTATAAATTGGCACCTCTAGCTCCATCTCATTGAGCTTATGGTGTTAATCTGTACTATTTTGGATGCAGGGAGGAAGCTCCCAGACTGCATTACTTTGCTGTTGCTCACCAAGTCTTTGCAATTCATCAGAGACTATATCTACTCTCCGATTTGGAGCAAGGTCTGTATATCACCTATGTCATCCTTAATGTCTCTGTCTCCAATGTGGTTTCCTTTTATTTTTTCTGTTAAAAAATAAAAAAAATGAATAGGCACACTTTTGAGCATATTCTTATTGCTTGATGAGTTAGTGTAATTATTGTACTAAAAGTGAGCTCAGGCTTTATTTGTAACTGTGACACTTCTGAAAATATATAAAATTTAGAGTTTCCATATCTATCAGTGAGTTGATATGCATCGTCTTTTATCTTTATTGGGTCAACCGGGTGATATAACAAAGTTTGGTTCAAAGGAAACCACATCTCTATTTAAGTTCTTGATTGTTTCCATCTAGTCCTTTTTTATGGTATGCGTTTATGAAAATTATAAATTGGCAGAGCTAAGCATATAAAGGCATCAGTGCGCGTCGTTTGCAAGGAAGAGCTGTCTGACAGGAAGCAGGAGGCTTTGTCTATGAATGATGTGAAGCTTAAATTAGCTGTGCTACGTGACAGAATCCTAAAAAAGGTTCGGGGTAAATAATATTAATATGTACTATTAATTCACCATATCATATTGTTACTTTAAACTAAAGTGTGACCAAGTTGTACCCAAATTTTAGTGTTATGGTAAATACTTAAAAGTAACAAAAATGATTACAAATATTATATTTGTTCAACAATAAACTTGATCTATGAATAAGATTATCTAAGAAGCTTTATACAATATTAATACACTTTTGGCGGCTATTAGACCCGTTTGACATGTTTTCTTATAGACTATTCTTCTACCAATTCGACCCTTTTGATAATCATAACTTGAGTATATCAGCTGATGAGGGTTCATGTCTTGATGATCATAGTCTTTACTGTTAACATCTGAAATGTGATAACTTCCTCTAGGTTTGGGATCAATGATTATATATTATATCTTTATTATAGCTAAAGTGATACCAAGTTGTAGACATGGAATTGTGCAGTTTGGAGAGAAGTTAGATGCTGAGACGGTGAGTATGATTAGGGAGGAGTTTGTTTTGGAAGGACTTATTACTACTCATCCCACTTCAAGTGATCAGGAGGTCAATTCAAGCTCTGTAAATGGAATTACACTTAGCTCAGAAACAATATCTGCATGGGAGGAGGCGACAGATAAGATTGTAAAGACTGTTGTTGAGGTAACATCTGGTGTCATTACAGTTTAAGAAATAAGTTATTATTATACATGGCAATTGGGACCCATACTCTCGAATTTGGGTCAATTGGGTCAAGCTTTCGGGTCAATTGGGTCTTGAAAGAAAACTTAGGCCTAGCAATGTAAATTACAACTTAAAAAAAGGTCTAATGGGTTTCCCGCCAACCTATTGGGTCCTATACAAAATATAAAGGAACATGTCCAATGGGTATTAATACCCAAAGCTCAATATATAGAGATAGGTCCAATGGGTCTTGGACCCATCTGAACCGTGACCCGTTTCTACCCTTTACCCAACCAACTCAACATGACCCATTTGGCCCCGTTTAAAATTTGACCCATGACCCATTTCAACCCAAAACCATTTTGACCCGTTACCCAAACCGACTAAACCTGGCCCGTTTGTCAGGTATAGTTATTATCCTACTTTTTAGTTAAAAAGTATATGTTTCATGTACAAGTCAAAATTCAGATCACTTTTACGGATTTAGATACAAAAGATACATGTAGGTTATTGCTCACATAATCAACCTGTATAAACTGCAAGCGATTCTAATGTATAAACTTAACCAATTTAGTAGTTGAAGAACTCGATTGCCACATTCGAATAAGTTGAAGACAGTTTTCAGAGTCATATTCGATGTGATTCTTCACACAAACTGCAAGTTTTAATTTTTGTTTTGGGATGATGACAGTTAAGAAGAGATAAGGAAATGTTGATGAACCAGTACCAATCGATGAAGGGGGAATACGAGATCATGGTGAGTGTGGTCAGGGGACTCAAGACCAAATTGAGAAAATCACAAGATTATCTGGACCTGGGATTCTACTTTATGTGTTCAGTTCTGGCTATCATCATTATAATATCAATCGGGTTTAACATGTAATAACAGGTAAAAAGTCGGTCTACAAAGCGTTGAAACTTATTCATCAGCTCTATACATGTATGTAATAGATACTACTACATGATACATACGCTACTGGATTCGTGTATTTTCTTCAAGATTTACCTCATACACATTATGACGTTCTTCGAATATATGCATAGTATTTGTAATATTGAAATGGTTCGTGAGTAGAGATTCGATGACATAAGTTCCATACGCATGTTCAGAATGACTTTCGAAAACTGAATCATTTAATCAGCTAATTAAGATGGACTTTTACAAAATTTCCTCGAGAAACACAATTCACAAAATTAACGATGGAGAGTACTAACCCTAGACGAGCAAAATTTTACGAAACACCTATCTATTTAAAGTTTAACCTCACATAACTAACAGGAGATTAAGTTTGTATGCACTTTTGTATGTTTTGGAGTGAATTGAATTGAATGGGTCAACCAAAGTGTCAGCATCTTTGGAGGCTGGTGATTGCTATATATGAACTACTTACTGTATGTATGTTTTAACTTTAAGGCTGATTTTGGTTAGCAGGCCGATACCATTATTGTAAGCTCATCTCTTGTTTGAAACTGGAAGTTTGTTTGGATGATTCAATTACATTTACACATTTCAAATTACCATGAGTGTTGTGTTATGCTCTGATTGTGTTCAACTTTTTGATTTTTTGAGTATAAATTCTTACATCTTGTTAGTTTCTTACTTTATATCTAGTATAGGTCCTCGAGTTTCGCTCAAATTAGTGTTACTCATGTTGTAATCTTCTTTGTATCATTTCCTTATCAATAAAATTATCTTGCTTTTCAAAAAAAAAAAAAAAAAAAAAAAAAAAAAAAAAAAATCGTACAAATCATTTGACTTTTACCAAAAAGTCAAATATTTGCAGGTTTATCCTAAAACTTTTATATAAAATCAACTTGATGCAAGGATATCTGATTTAAAACCCAATATCACCATTCAAGCAAACGATTTACAGCTAGCACATTTAAATATAACCAAATTCATGTTAACTTTCAAAGTCTTCCGAGTACCACATTTCTTTAAACTTTTAACCTTGCATATGAGTAGACAAAACTGTACATATTCAAAAACTCATACTCCTAATAAATTTCCCTTGTTTAAAATGTGGAGAAACGTACATGATCAATGACTATTACATGATTACCATCGTACTTAACCCTAGCAAGAAAAAAACCCATCATAGTCATAGTACCTATGAAATGAAACCTAAATTATGAGAAGATATAAATCATAGTAACAGCAACACCAAAAACAGTAGATGTCAACAGAATTATTTCGTTTGACTCTTGACATATAACTCACCTCTCAGTAGAAGAATATCAAAATATAAAACCAAAGAAATGATAAATAAATAAATAAGTAGCAGCTAACAAACAGTTACTAGCAAAAAAGTAGAGTAATCTACGGTGATTTAATTAAGCCATTGCATGAAGAAGCAAGGCATATATGTAATGATGGAGGTCTAACGCTTAACAATCAGTTTTGCCGCTCCTGATGCACGTGAGGAATGTAACAGAATTCTTGATATATTTGACTCTTCATCGGCAGTAACCTCATCAAAAAGCCGTATGCTTACCTTCTTAAGCATGGGGGAATTGGCCAATATTAGTTGCACAAACTCCAAATAAAGCTTAAAGTCAATGAACTCATCAATCTTTAATTCATTCAGGTTCTTCAACCAAATATCTGAATACCTTTCAAGCGTGACAGGGTCGTCTTTAAGCATCTCCAGAAAAACTGAATCGGTAGCAAGATCTCCATGAATCTACCAGAAATAAGTATTTAATTCTTCACCATATATATTTTGGCACATTTATAAAAATATAGGATGTTAAAATACAATGCAAATTTAGAATAATATGGAATTAGTATATGTATATGGGTAAAATATCTAGATATTAATATGTATATGAAAAATATCTAGATATTAAAATGTAAAGAAAAATCTAGATATTTATGTGCGTAAGAAATATCTAGATATTTATATGTATAAAAATATCTAGATATTTATATATATCCATGGAAAGATCTAGTTTCTAGAAACTTCCATAGAGTAGTATAAATAAGGGTGATGATTTCATTTGTAGAGTGTGAAGTAAGTTGTGAGAATTGTGAGTAAGAGTGAAATAAGAAGTGAGTTGTGAAGAAGAGAAGAAGAGTGTGAGTTAGCGAAAGTAGAGAAGAGAAAGCTTGTAAGTAATATTGTAATTGTAATTTAATATAAGTGTTTTTGTTAAGTTTTTCGATCAAGCCTTAGTTTGTGTTTAAGTTCTTAGTGCACTTTTGTTGTTCTTATTATATGGTCGGCTCTGCCGCCTAAGTAATACAAGGTCGGTTATACCGCCTAAAGATATATGGTCGACACTGTCGCCTAAGTACATTGTGCACTAAGGATTTATAAAATTAAAGGCTAAACAACGCCAAAGTGTTGGTGTAGTGAGTCTTGTATAGTCTGGATCCTCTATAGTGGGTGTGTTGGGCTCGTCGAAGCTTCCAACAATTGGTATCAGAGCGGGTCGTTCGGGACCATTGCTAGTGGAGGTACTCATCGGTAAATGTTGGACGTTTACATCGACTTGTTTTCACCAAGGCTCTAAGGGAGATTCTGTCGGAGCACAGTTAGGAACTGTGAAAGCTCATCGGTCTGGGACCAAGCTTATTGGACGTTGGACGTCATGATGGCAGATCTTGCAAGTACGAGCAGTGGAATCAAGAGTCTCAATAACCACAACTATGGTTATTGGCGAACTTGTATAGAATCCTACCTACAAGGACAGGATTTATGGGAAATCATTGCTGGCAATGACACAACGCATCCACCGAAAGAAAATGCCGAAGCCTTGAGAAAATGGAACATCAAGGCCGGGAAGGCTTTATTTATATTGAAGACTACAATCGAGGAGGATCTATTGGAGCACATCCGTGACGAGAAAACACCAAAGGCAGCTTGGGAAACTTTTGAAAAATTATTTTCAAAGAAGAATGAAGCACGCCTCCAGCTCTTGGAAAATGAGCTTGCGGGTATCTCACAAGGAAGTCTATCTATTTCTCAGTATTTTACCAAGGTGAAATCTATTTGTCGTGAGATATCTCAACTTGCTCCTGAAGAGAAAGTGAGTGATGCAAGGATGAAGAGAATTATCATCCATGGCTTAAGATCCGAGTATAATGGATTTATAGCTGCTGTGAGAGGATGGCCTACTCAACCATCATTAATAGAGCTGGAGAATTTATTGGCTAATCAAGAGGCATTAGCCAAGCAGATGAATGAAGTAACCATAAAAGACGGAGAAGATGCACTCTTCACCAATAAGAAGAAAGCAACATCTCGAAGACAAGAGGCGATGAAAGAAAGTAAGACATATGGGTGGAAGGGTCACCCAAAATCAAAAGGAAACGCTTCAGGGGGAGCTCAACAAGGAAGAAGAGATCATCGCCAACAATACGGGGAAAATGATAAGAGAAAGAATGGAGAATGCTTCAATTGTGGCAAGAAGGGTCATTTTGCTCGAGATTGTAGATTCCCCAGAAGGCGAACTTTCGAAGAAAATGTGGCCGCCGCAAGAGATGAGAAGAAAGAGGTCACATTCGAAGCAACCATTAATGAGGAAACATGGGATGCAGAAGCAGGACTCTCCGTTGAAGCTGACATGGATGATCAAGCTCTTGCAGCAACCTTAAAGTCAAAAATAAACTACAAAGATGATTGGATCATCGATTCTGGGTGCTCAAATCATATGACCAACGATGGGACGAAGCTGCAAGAAATGGAGGATTACAAAGGAAAGAGAGTCGTGTTGACAGCCAACAATTCAAGGTTGTCTATTTCTCACATTGGAAAGACAATAATTCCAAATGAAGGCGGCTCTCATAAGCTCCAACTCGAGAAGGTGTATCTTGTCCCTGGCCTAAAGAAGAATTTACTATCAGTACCACAATTGACAGCAGAAGGGAATTATGTGCTCATTGGACCAGAAGATGTGTCCGTATTCAAGAGAGTGAAGGTGGTTGGCAATCCAATTATGCAAGGAAGAAGAATAGAGTCGGTCTATGTACTATCTGCTGAAACGGCATATGTCGATAAGACTCGAAAGAATGAGACGGCTGATCTTTGGCATGAACGTCTTGGGCATGTGGGCTACAACAAGTTAAAGGAGATGATGGTGAAACACATAGTAAATGGCCTTCCTCAAATTGATATCCGAACAGATACAATATGTGCTGGATGTCAATTTGGCAAAGCTCACCAATTGCCATTCAAGGAGTCAGAGCATCAGTCCAAGACACCACTAGAGCTCATACACTCAGATGTCTTCGGCCCAGTGAAACAAACATCACTTGGAGGTATGAAATATATGGTGACATTCATTGATGACTTCTCAAGATATGTGTGGGTTTACTTCATGAAGGAGAAGTCGGAGACTTTTCTGAAGTTTAAAGAGTTCAAGAACAAGGTAGAAAGTGAGCTCAATACTAAGATCCGGTGCTTACGCACAGATAATGGAGGAGAATATTTATCGACTGAGTTCAATATCTATCTTGAGAAGCACAAGATTAGAAGACAATTAACTTGTCGCAATACTCCACAGCAGAATGGAGTGGCGGAACGCAAGAATCGTCACCTTGCCGAAACTTGTCGAAGTATGCTTCATGGTAAGAATGTACCAGGCAGATTTTGGGCCGAATGTATGAGGACGGCATCGTACGTGATTAACAGACTCCCACAAACAAAGTTGGGATATATTTCACCATATGAAAGATTATGGAAGATCAAACCAACCGTCAACCATCTCAAAGTTTTTGGATGTGTATGCTACGTCTTCGTGCCAGATCATCTACGAAGCAAATTTGAGAAGAAGGCAATTCGGTGCATTTTTGTCGGTTATGATGAATCAAGAAAAGGATGGAGATGTTGTGATCCAAATACCGGAAAGTGTCATACTTCAAGAAATGTGGTATTTGATGAAGCGTCTTCATGGTGGTCACCTCAAAAGATAGAGCTTCCAGAATCTCATGGATTAGAAGAAGGTCCAGAAGAAAAAGAAGAACATAAAGAGCACATATCGGATCCAATTAAAGAAGGAGATGGATCGTACTCTAAGGAAACGAGTCCATGGAAAACTGGGGTACATCAATCTACATCCGAAGAGGTTCGTCCAAGCCAAATGGATGCCGAGGAGCATGTGCAAGAATTACGAAGATCAACAAGGTCGAGGAAACCTAATCCGAGGTATGCCAATGCTGCTCATGTGGATGAATCAATACCTATTGAGCCTTCCACTTATGAAGAAGCAGCACAAAGTCAAGAATGGCAGAAAGCGATGGAAGAAGAAATTAATGCACTAAAAGAAAACCAGACATGGAGTTTAGTTCCAAAGCCAAAAGATGTAAAACCAATATCTTGTAAATGGGTTTACAAGGTGAAGACTCGATCAGATGGCTCCATTGAAAGGTATTGTGATGACCCGAAAATTTTTGACCAAATTTAAATTTAATCTTTGTATGATTAACATTTTCGACACGATAAGCAAAGTCTGTAAAACTGAATCTCAAAATTTTTAAACTACTTTCATATATTCAAATACCTTTTGGTTGTTCTTGACAATTCGCGAACAATTATATGTATATATATATATATATATATATATATATATATATATATATATATATATATATACACTATAACTTGAAAACATAACAATGTATTAATTGTTTGATATCGTACATTAAAATTATTGGTTTAAATATTTATTTGAATATATATGATAAGTTGGAATATTAATTGTATGAATAACTTGCGACGTATATTTTAAAACGTGTTTAAAAATATTGAGAATAGATATTAACTTGGTTATGAAACGTTTGATAAATACTATTATATTAATAAATAACGAGACAATGATTTATAGAAGTAAATAATCAAAACACTCGAAAGATTAAGATATACTTTGAGTGATATAGTTTATGGATAATTTAAGGCTATATTTTGACAAGGGTACGTGTCACGAAACGTAAAATGCAAGTTTTCTAAGTGTACGAAAATGCGTTCGAGAAACCGAAATCGGGACATAAGTTGAGTAACAACGTACGAGTCATCGGAACGAAAATTACAGGTCAACTATGCACATGAATTTAATATAATATATAATTAATTATATAAATTAAATATATTATATATATATTTAAATAATATGTCGACAAACAAAAAAACAAAAGTTTGTGAGCTGGATCAGAGGGCCATGCGATCGCATGGCCTTGAAGCACAAATCCCATGCGATCGCATGGGGTACTTTTTCAGAAAAGGTTCTATAAATTGCTCAGTTTTCACACTCTTTCTGTTAATCATATATTACTTCGTATTTATTTCATTTATTATTATTATTATTATTATTATTATTATTATTATTATTATTATTATTATTATTATTATTATTATTATTATTAAGATTAATATTATTATTAATCTAATTATTATTAATATTATTAATAAAATACTACGACGAGGTTATGAGCGTGTCACTTTCAAAATGGTTTTCAAGCGGGATAGAGCTAAGGAAATTATGGGTTATTGCCAAGGAGGTTATGGGTAATGGTCGGGGGTATAATTGTGAATCAAACTTAGTGTTTATCATCTCCGTTATGTCTACGTACTTTTCTACAATATTGAATCTCAATATTAATACGTAAGCATTTATATTTTATATTTTATAAATTAATAGTGTATACATACTAGTGCTCGAGTGTATATATTTATACATGCTTGTATGCTAAATTTCGTCGTTAAACAGTTTATAATAAATCACGAATTAAATACATATATTACGGGTAAAAGGTATATGATATACATGTTTTCGGAAAGCTGGCGAAAAATCAATAACTTTTCATTTAGATATCGAATAGTTTCGAGGAACGAATCAAAAGATATGGTCAACTGAATTATAATTGACATTAATTGGAATTGCTTTTTGAATCTGCAATTAATACTTAAACAACTTGTTTACGAGATTGATAAAATGGATTTTTAAATATTACCAACCGAGTAAATGAATCCTTATATAAGGTACGTCTCGTTTGTAGAACTATTGTCAAAATTAACTTTTTGAAACAACTTTGAATAACTTTTGTATGTCAATTTCGAGCATTAGGATTGTTGTACACTATGACCTGACCTAGCTTGATAGACATTTATTGACCAACATATGTTCTCTAGGTTGAGATCTACGATTATTTGATATACCGAGTTTCGGTCACATTACGATGAACAACTTATTGCTCCCTTTTTAATTGCTTTTGCAATCTATATTTTTGGGCTGAGAATACATGCAATTTATTTTATAACGCAAAGGATACAAGTACATACTAAATTCTACACTGAGTTTGAACCGAAAATCCCTTAGCTTTGGTAACTAGTAGCCGCCAGTACATAGGATATGGACTGGTGGGCGCGAATAACAGTATATGGATCCATAGGGCTTGACATCCCCGTCCGAGCTAGAGCGCTAGCCTTTTAACGGACGTGTGTTATTTGAGTTTAGGACACGTTGGTTGCGTGTATTAAAACGAATGGGGTATTTATCATTATAACGTTAAAGTTTAGTTACCAGGGTGCTCTGTTATGTAGAATCTATTGATAAACGTTTCTGGATGAAACAACTGAAATCTTGTGATCCATCTTTATATACAGATTATGCGAAACATACAAACTATGAACTCACCAACCTTTGTGTTGACACTTGTTAGCATGTTTATTCTCAGGTTCCCTAGAAGTCTTCCGCTGTTTGCTTATATGATAGACAAGCTATGTGCATGGAGTCTTATATGGCATATTTTTCAAGGAAACGTTGCATTCACCAAATCATCACCATGTATCTTATTTTGACTGCATTGTCAACGGAAGTACTATTGTAAACTATTATTTACGGTGATTGTCTATATGTAGAAATCATCAGATGTCGAAAACCTTTGATTTAAATATTCATTTATGGTGTGCCTTTTCAAAAGAATGCAATGTTTACAAAACGTATCATATAGAGGTCAAATACCTCGTAATGAAATCAATGAATGACGTATTATCCATATGGATTTGGAGCGATCGTCACAGTTGGTATCAGAGCATTGGTCCTAGTGAACCAGGTCTTGCATAAGTGTGTCTAACTGATAGTTGTTAGGATGCATTAGTAAGTCTGGACTTCGACTGTGTCTGCATGTCAAAAGTTTTGCTTATCATTCCTTGTCAGAAATTACCTGTCTATCATCTTAAGTCTAAACGCGTCTTATTGCATTGATTGCATAGATAGTGTATAGACAAAATTCATATCTTGGCATATCTATTACAGTAAACTTTGACTGCCATCTTCCGAAAATTTCTCCGTAATTTACGGGATTTTGGTATTATATATACATATGTAAATTATGTATTGAAGAGTACCAATCAAATTCTATAATCTATTTTATATCAAAAATCATCTCTCTAATTATACAAGATGGATCTCATATCTAGTTCAAATTCCTTAAATTCCGACAGCTATTCCGATATGGATATTCACCTGAACTCTGAAGAAAGTGTAACCGGAATGGATCAACCAATCAGCCATCACCTATTCTGGATGAATTGGGGATGGGTTCGTAGCCTACTTAATCATTGGAGACAAGAAGAAGGTGATCCATTTCATCCACCACATTCACCTCTTGGCGAAGAACCTGAAGCACTTACCGGCGAACCTATTCGTAATACTATTTTCTCTCTCATTTCCAGAGTATCTCATCATGATTATATACTATCCCATATTATAAATCTTATTTATCCGATCTTCCGAACCACCGATCATCCCGGTATAATAGAAGAAGTCAACGAGCTTCGTGCTCGGGTAGTGACTTTGGAGAATATGGTACAAGGGTTACGAACACCAGCAGCAGCACCCGCAGCATAACCGGTACCACCATCATCCACACCAACACGATCATTACCACCACCAACAACCACATCCGCATTACACGCCTCAACATCACAATTTGTACCTTGGATATCAACATCATACGCACCATAGGTACCAAGAAGTACCAGCAACGACAAACGATGAAGTATGGATTCATAACTTCATCGGAGAAACATTCTACGGCGATTATGTAATTTCTAAAGTTTAGAGATTATCTATTCTAGCCTTAACCCTAAATCAGATAGAGTAGAAACCCTTATCTGAATGGTGTAAGATACAAGCTAGACTTGTTTTACCAACAGCATCAACAATACCCTTAGCCTCACCAGCACAGTCAGTGCTGTCAACATCGTCAGAATCAGCAGCACCTCTAACATCACAAGCTCCGTCGGTTCAAGATAGCACCGTGGACATCATTAAGAGTCAACAACGAGTATATTGTATCAATGAGTTATGAAGTAATAACTCAATTCATCTAAAGAATTTATATGTATATCTTATATATATAAATTTTAAAACCATCATGAATCTTTTCGTACTAAGCTATTACGTGTGAATTTTAAGGGGTAGATACTACTCGCTTAATTCATATTACTAATATGCTATGATGTACATCCTTCATTAACAACTTAACCATCGTTAACTACAAATATCTGTTTCAACTCAATGAATTCCATTTCATAATGAACTTAGTGTATTAATCAATTACATGTTTGATTTTACACTTTTATCTTCGATGTACTCGAAACTTTCTAGAAAACATCATTTATATCTTATGAAGTTCAGAAGAATTCCACGAGCATCAACATCCTTCACCGAGGAATAAGAATAAATAATGAAGTATTGATTTCATTAGTGAAATACTCCGCGAAGATTATGTAATCTTTAATGTTTTAGAGATTATTCATTCAATTCAAAAATCAAATGAGCTTAATATGATATTAACTCATCAAATCTGTATTACATCTGAAGAAAATATACATACATATATTTTCATAAAGACGGTAAAAAAAAATTCTTTTGTACAAAGTATTAATTGTGAAATCTTTAACGGGTAGGTAATACTCGGAAAATATATAAGTTCACAATTAATATGTTATACTGTACATTCTTCAACTTTGATTCAAAAATTATTAACTATGCTCACAGTGATATACAATCGTTTCCATACAAATTCAATTACATAATCTGATTTTGAAAAATCAGAATCCAAGCCAAGATTTAACAGAAAACATCACTCTTAGATTCTTACATCTTTCAAATGCTATACATTGACTTCAAAACTGTGCTAGAACATCACTTCTATTCATAAACCCAGAAAAAAAAAAATTTGTATCGTTCAAAATTCTAGAACATCATATGTATCTTGACAATTACAATCTTCATGCAAACCCTTCAAACTTTTGAAAACACCTATGATTGATAATCAACGATTCGGTTATGATAACTTTGAATGCTGATGAAGCAGCAAAAACTGTAAATGACCTTAACAGCCAAAAGTTTGATGATAAAGAATAGTGTGTTGGCAAAGCTCAGAAAAAGAGAAGGTTTGGAACTGGAAAACGGATTGAGCAAAGTATGAAGGAGGCTGTGGATAAATCACAAAGACTAAACCTACCTTCAAAGAATCCAAATTATTCAGTATCTGCTGAAGCCATTAACGAATACCTTGCTTCCGAATCTAAACCCTTGCGGACAATATTCTTCATCATCCTCTGATATTAGAAATTCTAAGATATCATCGTATCTTTCATTATAAATATCCTCCATATTTCTGGAGATAATTCCATAATCATTCTTATCGAAAATCAATTTTCTCCTTACGATATCTGTGTAACATCATAAAAGAAACTATTTTAGTTTCTAAATTCTGAAACCTTTGAGTTTAAAATATGAATATTTTTGAAGCGGTGTTGGGAACTGAAGCATGAGTTTGTATAATATAATGACACTTGATCAACGTGATTATATTACAGTAAGTCATGCTGAGTTTCTAATGGAACGTGATAAAGGTTCACAGATCATACCCTCATTATAAACCATGTTACATAACTCTTTCATTCTATTTAACCTCTAAACTATCAAGAAAATATTTTCTTAATGATTCGGTCTTTTTCGAGGTATTCTGGTAATTTGACAAGTCAGATTGTGCTATTACCGTTTTTTTTTAAACATTAATTATGTTCATTCCGAAATTCATACCTACGAATTCTGGACCATTATTCGCTTGATTTAAAGTCGGGAAGATAAAACAAAAGCATGAAGCTTCAAAATATCAATGGGAGTATATATAAGTAAATTGGAGAGAGTATTAACTGTGGATGTCAATAATTATGGAAAGACAGAAGCAGAGACATCGAAATATAAGGGAAGATATAAAACCCAACAACTACCCAGAAATTACAAACTGTGTATATCAATGCGTATAGCAATATAAAGACACGGGAGAATGAAAAATACTATAACCCCAAGGTAATGGTAGAAGAAAATAACCTCCTCCGGTGGTAGATGAAAAAGAAGAATGACAGATATGAAAGTTAGGAGTATATCAAGAATCAGAACTGGATGAAGCATTTTTTTACAATCTTTTGAAAATAGGAAATGAGGAAGAAGATGTAAGAGTGATGAAAATAATGAAACAGAAGAGGTCAATTTATAGCGAAATATCAAACATAGCAATCGAAACAAATTACGCATTTAATCAAAAGAAATCTTAATTTCCTTAAATTCCGAAGAATCAAATCTTATTTAGATTATGAAGATTTTCTATTCCTTAAATTATGGAAATCAATCGTTAATACGTCAAGAGTTAAGACGAATCTCTATTCTTCATTTCACTCTTTTACGATAACTTCTCTCATACGCTTCGAAAAATCGGATTGTTTTATCCATATTATTTAACGGTGATAAAACTCTATTTATCTACACATATACGGCATGAAAACATTTTTATTGCTAGTCATGACGACCTCACTCAAATTTCGGGACGAAATTTCTTTAACGGGTAGGTACTGTGATGACCCGGAAATTTTTGACCAAATTTAAATTTAATCTTTGTATGATTAACATTTCCGACACGATAAGCAAACTCTGTAAAACTGAATCTCAAAATTTTTAAACTACTTTCATATATTCAAATACCTTTTGGTTGTTCTTGACAATTCGCGAACAATTATATGTATATATATATATATATATATATATATATATATATATATATATATATATATATATATATATATAACACACTATAACTTGAAAACATAACAATGTATTAATTGTTTGATATCGTACATTAAAATTATTGGTTTAAATATTTATTTGAATATATATGATAAGTTGGAATATTAATTGTATGAATAACTTGCGACGTATATTTTAAAATGTGTTTAAAAATATTGAGAATAGATATTAACTTGGTTATGAAACGTTTGATAAATACTATTATATTAATAAATAACGAGACAATGATTTATAGAAGTAAATAATCAAAACACTCGAAAGATTAAGATATACTTTGAGTGATATAGTTTATGGATAATTTAAGGCTATATTTTGACAAGGGTACGTGTCACGAAACGTAAAATGCAAGTTTTCTAAGTGTACGAAAATGCGTTCGAGAAACCGAAATCGGGACATAAGTTGAGTAACAACGTACGAGTCATCGGAACGAAAATTACAGGTCAACTATGCACATGAATTTAATATAATATATAATTAATTATATAAATTAAATATATTATATATATATTTAAATAATATGTCGACAAACAAAAAAACAAAAGTTTGTGAGCTGGATCAGAGGGCCATGCGATCGCATGGCCTTGAAGCACAAATCCCATGCGATCGCATGGGGTACTTTTTCAGAAAAGGTTCTATAAATTGCCCAGTTTTCACACTCTTTCTGTTAATCATATATTACTTCGTATTTATTTCATTTATTATTATTATTATTATTATTATTATTATTATTATTATTATTATTATTATTATTATTATTATTATTATTATTATTATTATTATTATTATTATTATTATTATTATTATTATTATTATTAAGATTAATATTATTATTAATCTAATTATTATTAATATTATTAATAAAATACTACGACGAGGTTATGAGCGTGTCACTTTCAAAATGGTTTTCAAGCGGGATAGAGCTAAGGAAATTATGGGTTATTGCCAAGGAGGTTATGGGTAATGGTCGGGGGTATAATTGTGAATCAAACTTAGTGTTTATCATCTACGTTATGTCTACGTACTTTTCTACAATATTGAATCTCAATATTAATACGTAAGCATTTATATTTTATATTTTATAAATTAATAGTGTATACATACTAGTGCTCGAGTGTATATATTTATACATGCTTGTATGCTAAATTTCGTCGTTAAACAGTTTATAATAAATCACGAATTAAATACATATATTACGGGTAAAAGGTATATGATATACATGTTTTCGGAAAGCTGGCGAAAAATCAATAACTTTTCATTTAGATATCGAATAGTTTCGAGGAACGAATCAAAAGATATGGTCAACTGAATTATAATTGACATTAATTGGAATTGCTTTTTGAATCTGCAATTAATACTTAAACAACTTGTTTACGAGATTGATAAAATGGATTTTTAAATATTACCAACCGAGTAAATGAATCCTTATATAAGGTACGTCTCGTTTGTAGAACTATTGTCAAAATTAACTTTTTGAAACAACTTTGAATAACTTTTGTATGTCAATTTCGAGCATTAGGATTGTTGTACACTATGACCTGACCTAGCTTGATAGACATTTATTGACCAACATATGTTCTCTAGGTTGAGATCTACGATTATTTGATATACCGAGTTTCGGTCACATTACGATGAACAACTTTATGTGCTGCTAAGGTGAGTTTCATTGCTCCCCTTTTAATTGCTTTTGCAATCTATATTTTTGGGCTGAGAATACATGCAATTTATTTTATAACGCAAAGGATACAAGTACATACTAAATTCTACACTGAGTTTGAACCGAAAATCCCTTAGCTTTGGTAACTAGTAGCCGCCAGTACATAGGATATGGACTGGTGGGCGCGAATAACAGTATATGGATCCATAGGACTTGACATCCCCGTCCGAGCTAGAGCGCTAGCCTTTTAACGGACGTGTGTTATTTGAGTTTAGGACACGTTGGTTGCGTGTATTAAAACGAATGGGGTATTTATCATTATAACGTTAAAGTTTAGTTACCAGGGTGCTCTGTTATGTAGAATCTATTGATAAACGTTTCTGGATGAAACAACTGAAATCTTGTGATCCATCTTTATATACAGATTATGCGAAACATACAAACTATGAACTCACCAACCTTTGTGTTGACACTTGTTAGCATGTTTATTCTCAGGTTCCCTAGAAGTCTTCCGCTGTTTGCTTATATGATAGACAAGCTATGTGCATGGAGTCTTATATGGCATATTTTTCAAGGAAACGTTGCATTCACCAAATCATCACCATGTATCTTATTTTGACTGCATTGTCAACGGAAGTACTATTGTAAACTATTATTTACGGTGATTGTCTATATGTAGAAATCATCAGATGTTGAAAACCTTTGATTTAAATATTCATTTATGGTGTGCCTTTTCAAAAGAATGCAATGTTTACAAAACGTATCATATAGAGGTCAAATACCTCGTAATGAAATCAATGAATGACGTATTATCCATATGGATTTGGAGCGATCGTCACAGGTATAAAGCTCGACTTGTTGCTAGAGGTTTTTCTCAACAATATGGGCTGGATTATGAAGAAACGTTTAGTCCAGTGGCGAAGATAACAACAATTCGAGCTCTACTAGCTTTAGCTGCTAGCAAATCTTGGAAGTTATGGCAGATGGATGTCAAGAACGCTTTCTTACATGGAGAACTTGACAAAGACATTTATATGGAGCAACCAAGAGGCTTTGAGAACAAGATCCATCCTGAGCATGTCTGCAAATTAAAGAAAGCACTATACGGCTTGAAGCAGGCTCCAAGAGCTTGGTACGGGAAGATTGGCGAGTTCTTAGTACAAAGTGGTTTCACAGTTGCTCCTTCAGATTCTAGTTTATTTGTGAAACAAGATCAAGGAAAACTAGCCATAGTGCTAGTATATGTGGATGACTTAATCATCACGGGAGATCACTATGAGGAGATCCAAAGAACAAGGGAGAATCTGTCTATCAGATTTCATATGAAGGAGCTTGGAGAACTCAAACATTTTCTTGGACTCAAAATAGAGCAGAAAAGAGAAGGATTATTTCTGGGACAACAGAAATATGCGCGAGATCTTTTACAAAAGTACGGAATGCTTAATTGCAAACCTATCTCAACTCCGATGGATCCGAATACAAAACTACGAGCAGATGAAGGAAAATGTCTTCAAGATGTTACCATGTATCGAAAGATGGTCGAAAGTCTTATTTATCTCACAATAAGCCGGCCAGATATATCTTATGCAGTTGGAGTGGTTAGTCGATACATGAGCAATCCGAAGAAGCCTCACCTTGATGTTGTACGATGCATCTTAAGGTATGTTAAAGGCACTATTAACTTTGGTATTTTATACAAGAAAACAAAAGAATGTCACGTGACTGGATATTGTGACGCCGATTACGCTGGAGACTATGATACACGACGGTCAACAACTGAATACATGTTTAGTCTTGGATCGGGAGTAATATCATGGTGCAGCAAGAGACAACCAACAATATCCTTGTCAAGCACTGAAGCAGAATATCGATCGGCAGCATCAGCAACACAAGAAATTATGTGGTTGAAGCAACTAATGGAAGATCTTCATCAATCAACAGATTATCAAGTAAAGCTTTTCTGCGATAACCTATCAGCTATTCGTCTAGCAGAAAATCAAGTCTTTCATGCGAGAACAAAACATATAGAAGTGCACTATCACTATGTTCGCGAGAAGGTCCTTGAAGGAGAGATCAAGATGATGCCAACAAAGACAGATGAACAGGTTGCAGATATATTCACCAAGAGCCTAAGTAAACCGAAGTTTACAAAATTCAGAGAAGCACTTGGAATGGTCTGCAAGACATCGTTGGAAGAAAATTTGCATTGAGGGGGAGTGTTAAAATACAATGCAAATTTAGAATAATATGGAATTAGTATATGTATATGGGTAAAATATCTAGATATTAATATGTATATGAAAAATATCTAGATATTAAAATGTAAAGAAAAATCTAGATATTTATGTGTGTAAGAAATATCTAGATATTTATATGTATAAAAATATCTAGATATTTATATATATCCATGGAAAGATCTAGTTTCTAGAAACTTTCATAGAGTAGTATAAATAAGGGTGAGGATTTCATTTGTAGAGTGTGAAGTAAGTTGTGAGAATTGTGAGTAAGAGTGAAATAAGAAGTGAGTTGTGAAGAAGAGAAGAAGAGTGTGAGTTAGCGAAAGTAGAGAAGAGAAAGCTTGTAAGTAATATTGTAATTGTAATTTAATATAAGTGTTTTTGTTAAGTTTCCCGATCAAGCCTTAGTTTGTGTTTAAGTTCTTAGTGCACTTTTGTTGTTCTTATTATATGGTCGGCTCTGCCGCCTAAGTAATACATGGTCGGTTATACCGCCTAAAGATATATGGTCGACACTGTCGCCTAAGTACATTGTGCACTAAGGATTTATAAAATTAAAGGCTAAACAACGCCAAAGTGTTGGTGTAGTGAGTCTTGTATAGTCTAGATCCTCTATAGTGGGTGTGTTGGGCTCGTCGAAGCTTCCAACATAGGATACATGATGGACTTAACTTACATGTAGCTCGAGTTTCTCCAAATTCGGGGAGCATCGGATCAAAAAGAAAAGCAAAGGTAACCCACCGGAGTCGAGCAAACACATGTCATCTATACGCAAGTATTTAAGGTGGACTAAGTAAATCGGAAGCTCTTGCGGAAGCGAGTCTACAGAAAAACACTTGAACCATAGGCCAAAACAAACGTTAATAAACACACTCTATATTTTTCAAGTGAAATCAACTATATATCATCATGTGAATAACTAACTAACTAACTTACCTGGGAAACCCAAAGACAAGTAATCAAATGTTCAATAACAGGCAAGCACTCAAGTAGGTCGGCAATGGAAAATACATCATTACCGAGAATATCATCTTCACTAATAAACTGCAGCAAGTTATAATATTCAGATAAGTAATGAAAATTGTTTAAAATGCATAATATAATCACAAGTTATTTACTTACCAGAGTGAAGCTCTTAAGTAATGGACAGCTAGATACAAGATGTAAAAGAGTTTTTGTAGAGAACTTCACATCGTGCAAATATAAGCTTGTCAGGTTGCGAAAACCATTAAATGGTGGTTGACGGTACATACAACCCTTATGGAGATGTAGGTTCGTTAACTGATGCAACGAGAAGATAGATAACGGTAACCGATACTCACTTGTTTCATTCAAGTCAACACTGAATATTTTAACAGTATTCCTCCTTGACAAATGACTTATGATTTGGTCAAGTTCAACACAGATCTCGCCTTTGATTGAGTCAAGGCAAAACGCGCTAAGGGAAAACTCGAGTAGTGGACCCTGATGAAATAACAAAACTTGGTTTATAGCATTGAAAAACTTGCATCTCCTGATCATCACATTTCCTAGATGTGAAAACTTGAAGGTTTTCTCCAGAATAGATAGTTGATCCGTACCATCTGCTGATAGTTTAAACGCGTTCTCTTTAAAAGAGAGTTTGGGAATTTTGGTCCAACGGTACTTCCATTCCCTCGAGAGGATACTTGTCCTGACTGCAACTTTAATTGGTAAAAGGCATAGGATTGTTTCAATTATAGGCGGTGGAAGGGCGCTGATTCGATCCATAGAAAAACGTCGTCGAGCTTTCATATTATGATAATTAATCTTGTGGGACCAATATTATATAATGCTGCAAAAAAAAAAAAAAAATTCAAGATAAACTGAGTTTCTTAGACACAAGTTAACTGG
The DNA here is from genome assembly GCF_046630445.1 of Rutidosis leptorrhynchoides. Classification (NCBI taxonomy): domain Eukaryota; kingdom Viridiplantae; phylum Streptophyta; class Magnoliopsida; order Asterales; family Asteraceae; genus Rutidosis; species Rutidosis leptorrhynchoides. The sequence continues at coordinate 374,402,862 of NC_092337.1, read as the reverse complement.
ATAATATACAACCAACTTTGTGCATTATAGCAGTCTTACATACTATGATACTAACATACGTGTAGCATTTATAGTATGTTTGTAATCTTGAAAGAAGTTAACCAAACCACAAAAAATGGAAGAAGTTTTATCGACCATTAACCCTAAATACGAGTAGTGGAGTAATACACTTTTCAAAATAGATACCAATTGATGAAAACAGATATAATTATAGAAGACAATTATATAAACAGTAAAACCCTAACTTATGCAAAATGTACACATACAAGTTTACAAGTTAAACGAAATAGTAAAATGAAAGTAGTAAAATCCTAAATACACAAAGCTATAGAAGAAACAAAATCAAAACAATACAGAAACACTTCATCATATATCATATCATATTATAAGATCAAAAGAGAAGATGTTTATCTTACAAAATGAATACGATCGTTGTTTAACTTACAAAGATCAGCAGCATTTTAAGCGCCAAGATAATTGACACGCGGTAATTTGGGAAATTTCACCGATTTTTGTAGTTGATGATTATAAATTGGAAGTACAATAGACTATAGAGACCATTGGGCCCATCTTTCCCATTCGGCTCATCTGGCCCATTTGGCCCATTTCATCCTATTTTAATTTCAGACACAGGCCTAATAAAAAGCAACTTCTTTTAAAGACAAGTTTAGGCATCACAACTTAAACACCGATCAAATTAAAAGTGATATAATATTTGGTTTTAGACTTTTAATTGAAATTTGTAAGGTTTGATTAAAAAATAATAATTTTAACGATGTAATCATATAAACAAATATATGTCTGAAATCACAAGAAGTAAACTTAAAAAAGTTTGTCCGATGCTTCTAATTATTTCCATTTAAAAAATATCATTTCAAACTCGCTCAAAAGGTTCTACTATAATCCCAGCGGTCTTAAACCACTTCCAATTAGGACGTTAAAAACTGAACTCACTAAAGTCCTAACTGTTAAAACCGAATCAAATTAATCAAATCAAAAATATAACTCCGAGTTTGGTTAACGCTTTTGGATTAATTGAAATTTCTACATGTCAATTCTTGGTGCGTCGATTTAACCACACCCTAATTAGTTTTCTTCGATTCCCTATACTATGTGTGAAAGAACGAGGGAGACGTGAAACTCGCATCTAAAAAGCACCCATCTAAACAAAAAACATGTATAAACGAGCCTCCACTAAAAACCCGAAAAACCTTAATACGAACTAACCAACACTAAATTGAATACAACACGATAATAACGGGAACTAAACCAAACGAACTAAGTGAAATCAACAACAAAAAAAAGTAAACGAAAAAACACGAGACAACCCAAGCTCTCAACCTCTAGGTTTTGTCATTTTCAACCTACCACTAACCGTCTCTTTCAAAGTGTTCATCCAAGACCGATTATCAATCTTGTAAGATAACACATTGGAAGATCCATCACTAGTACACTCTCACCGTCCAAACGTTTCATCATTTCATCGAATACCACAAAAGCCTCCGCAAACATATTTTTCTTTCCCGTTTACCGATTAACGGTAGGAAAGCTTAACGAAACCGATTACGAACATATATAAACACATAAACGAAACAAAAATATAAACGATCAAACCGAAACGAGAATGGAACCGGGCTTGCGTTTGACACAATTCCCTTAAACAGATTCTTCGTCTGTTCCCAGGGTACACCGGTCCTAAGCAGCGTACTGCCGGACTTGAACTTGCCTGAAAAATCGTCGAAAAGGAAGACCGTGTTGAATCGAGAAAACGTTGTTGTAACCTTGTGTGTTTCTAGTGCACGTATTTGTTGTTTGTTATGTATTGCTTTTGGGTTGTGTGTATTTGCAAGGAACAAAGCATCAATATATAACACTAAGTTAAGTTGTAACTCCTATAATCATCATAATGGCCATAAAAATGATCAACTCAATCCTTGCAGTTATATCAATGGATATTAAAATCATTTCAACATTTAATACCATAACTTGATCATAGAAGTCAAAAGACTTGTAACTGATTTGTAACTGATGTGGCTATTTTAATGATGCAATTATAGTTAAAAATATGTAGCAAAAATTGCCCACTCAATCATAACCACATCCACTTAGCATTATAACAACTTAACATGGCTTGTAGTTAATCTCTTATAACTACCTTTCAACTTTGTTCCCACTCGTATGTGGGACAAGTTGTTTCACTTGCAAATTATGTACCAAACAACCATCTTTGAGATCGAATATCTCATTCACCATTACTCCCTCCGTCCCAATTTAATAGTCCACAGACAAAAAACACACAGTTTAAGAAAAAGTGACTGTCACATGTACTTTTTGTCTACTTTTTCCATACTTTTCATTTTTACCAATTACTTTTTACCTATACTTTTGTCTTACTTAAATAAAGCAAGGGTATATAATTACTTTATCCAATTATTCTTTTCTATTTATGGAAGTGGACTATTAATTTGGGACGGACGAAAAAGGAAAGGTGGACTATTAATATGGGACGGAGGGAGTATTTAATTTTGAACACATCTTAGCTCATTTTAAAGCCCTCGTCAAAGACTATAAAACATGCTAACTAGTTATTAATATATGTCACTTGATCATATATTAATCTTTGTCCAAGAATGGTGAAACACACTTTTTTCAACATATTTCCAATAATCCCCCACATGAATGGAGATCGATCTCAGAAACAACAATGTTCCGATGAAGTTTCAACAGTTGAATCTTGCATACGGTAGGTAGGTGTTACCCTTTGAACCTTCGCTTATGAAACGCACTTAGTCTGCTAGCTCTGAGTAGACGGGATGTCTTTGAACTCGTCTGCCGTTTGTATAGGCGACAATACGCTTCACACAAGACTCTCCTTGACAAAATCAAGTCCTCATAGTCGTGTTCATTATGGTCCTGAAACACTTGCCTGGTTCTGCGAGAGCTTTTCGAGTATTGTGCCCCAACAATACCATTCGAAGCGACCCCACTTCTCTCTCACATAGGTGATTCACCACCGAATGGCTACTAATTGACCACGCATGGTTATCTTAGTTGAATCATTAAAAGCCTCAGGCTTAGCCTCGTACTAGTCACTTTAAAGGAATGGACTAGGAAGTCTACTCTTAATTAGTAAACTCCCTTTGAAAGGTGTAGGGGTTGCTAGTTTAGTAATTTACTCCCCCACAGTGACTTCACTAGTTCATACAAGTAGGTTGTCCTATTGAACTCAGATCTTGGGATCTCCAGTCAACTGAGTTAGGTTTTCCTTCATATAAACTTTATTTACTCAAGGGCTTTAGTCCCATTCCCATGGACGACTTATAAACTAACTCTCTGCTTAAGCCTTTTGTTAGCGGATCCGCAATATTATCCTTTGACTTCACAGAGTCAACAGTGATAATTCATGTAGAGATTAGTTGTCGTACCGTATTATTTCTACGTCTTATATGTCTATTCTTACCATTATACATTATGCGAGCTCTACCAATCGCTATTTAGCTATCACAATGTATACATATGGCCGACACCGGCTTAGGCCATCTTGGTATATCCTTAACGAACTGACGTAGCCATTCTGCCTCTTCACCCGTTTTATCTAAAGCGATGAATTCATATTCCATCGTGGATCTAGCAATAACCGTTTGTTTAGAGGATTTCCACGATATTGCAGCACCTCCAAGTGTGAATACATACCCACTTGTCCCTCTGGAATTATTTGTGTCAGATATCCAATTTGCGTCACAGTGTCCTTCGATCACTGCAGGATATCTGTTATAATGCAACCCATATTCTCGAGTGTATCTTAAGTACCAAAGTACCTAGTAATACACTTCCAATGAGATGTACTTGGATTACTCGTGTATCTACTTAGCTTGCTTACAGCATATGCTAAGTCAGGTCGAGTACAACTCATTAAATACATTAAGCTGCCAATGATTCTTGAGTACTCTAATTGGTTAACAGGTTCACCTCTGTTCTTAGCTAGATGTTGACTTATGTCAATGGGAGTTCTAGCTATATTAGAGTCATTCGCATTAAACTTCCCAAGAATCTTATCCACGTAATGGGTTTGACTTAAAACAAGTCCACTTTGAGTTCGTGTGATTTGTACTCCCAAAATCACATCCGCTAAACCCATGTCTTTCATGTCAAACTTTTATTTCAACATGTCTTTTGTAGATTTTATCATTCTCTCATTACTACCAGCAATGAGCATATCATCTACATAAAGACATAGGATGACATATCCATTTGGTGTGTCTTTCACACATTTGTCACATTCATTGATTTTAAATCCAGAATCAAGCATGACATGATCAAACTTTTGATGCCATTATTTGGGAGGTTGTTTGAATTCGTATAAAGATTTAACAAGTTTACATACTTTCCTTTCTTGTCCAGGCGTTATAAACCCCTCGGGTTGTTCAATGTAAATCTCTTCTTCGAGATTTCCATTCAGGAAAGCAGTTTTCACATCCATTTGATGTACTTCCAAGTTTCTAATGGTGGCAATGGCAATTACTAATCTGATGGAGGTTATTCGCGTTACTGGCGAATACGTATCAAAGTAATCCAGACCTTCTCATTGTCTATACCCTTTGATCACCAACCTTGCCTTGTATTTATCAATGGTGCCATCAGGCTTCATCTTCTTCTTGAAGATCCATCGATATCCTAGTGGTTTACATCCTGAAGGAAGATCCACTAGCTCCCAGGTATGGTTTTGTAAAATAGAATCTATATCACTTTTTATAGCCTCCCTCCATTGAGGACCTTCTGAGGAAGATACCGCTTCACGGTATGTTGTAGGTTCACTTTCTACCATGTAGGTGTAGAAATCAGGACCAAAATACTTTTCTGTCCTTGCTCTTTTGCTTCGCCTAAGCTCAAGCTCTTCTTCCTCGGATTGTTCTAGTTCTTCTTGAACTAGCTCCTTTGATGTTTCATCTGGGACACCTTCATCGTCTATCCTAGACGAACTCACATGTTCTTTTGCAATGCACGGGAATACATTTTCAAAGAATGACGCATTTCTTGATTCCATTATCGAACCTTTGTGTATGTTTGAAATCTTGGATTCATGCATGAGGAAACGATAAGCGCTACTATGTTCAGCATATCCGATAAATATGCAATCAACAATCTTTGAACCTATCTTTTGTGCCTTAGGTAACGGAACAGCTACCTTTGCTAGGCACCCCCACACTTTGAGGATTCATAAGATGGTTTTCTTTTCCACCATAACTCATATGGGGTTTCATCTTTTTTCTTTAGGGGTATCTTATTTAAAAGATAGTTTGCATATATGATGACATCCCCCCACATGTTCTGATTTACACCAGAACTTACTAACATGGCATTCACCATTTCTTTCAAGGTTCTATTCTATCGTTCAGTAGTCCCATTAGATTGGGGTGAGTAAGGTGCAGTGAATTCATGTCTAATTCCATTTTGTGAACAAAATTCGGCAAATGGTGTGACATATTCACCACCTCTATCACTTCAAACAACCTTGATTTTGCGTTCAAGTTGATTCTCAACTTCGTTCTTGTAAGCAATAAACGTGTCAATTGCCTCATCTTTACTTTTCAACAAGTAAACATAACAATACTTCGTGCTATCATCGATAAATGTAATGAAGTATTTGTTTCCATTCTCGTTAGAATAGACTTTAAATCACACACATCTGTGTGGATCATATCAAGGGGATCGGTTTTTCGTTCAACCGACTTAAATGATGATCTCGTCAGTTTGGCTTCAACACACATTTCGCATTTATGGTTTGAGTCAATATGGAATGCTGGTATGCAATTCAATTTAATTAAATGACGAATGGAATTAAAGTTAACATGACCAAGTCTACCATGCCACACATTATAAGACTCAAGCAAGTAAGCGGAACTAGTGCCAGTTTTATTAGGTTCATTGTTAACAACCATTACATTCAGCTTAAACATATCATTAAGGGCATACCCCTTACCAACATACATAGCATTTTTGGTCAACACGACCTTATCAGACTCAAACACAATTTTAAAACCAAACTTATTCAACAACCACCCAGACACAAGATTCTTAGGAATCTCAGGAACATACAACACATTTGTCAAAGTGAGTTCCTTTCCAGAGGTCATTTTCAAGATCACATTGCCTTCTCCCTTGATATCAGCAGTGGCAGAGTTTCCCATGAAGAGCTTATCTCCACTAGTAACATCCTTGAAGGTGTTGAAGAGGCTCTTGTCAGCACAGACATGACGATTAGCCCCAGTATCAATCCATCATTCTTTGGTATTTGAGGCAACCAAGTTAACCTCATAGATCATCACCGTGAGGTCAGAAATCATAGCCACAAAGTTTTCAACATCCTCGATCATATTTGCTTGGTGCGAGTTCTCTTTCTTGGGCTTCTTGCATTCACTTCCCCGATGACCCAGTTTGTCACAGTTATAACACGTGCCCTGAAATTTCTTTTTCACGACACCACCTTTAGGTCCGAGCTTGGACCCTTTCCCCTTGTTCTTTTTCTCAACCTTTACTTTGACTTTGTTACCTTTCGAGGATTGACCGTGTTCAACAATATTCACTTTTGCTGAACTAGGGGCATAACTCCTTTTAAGAGCTATTTTGTTGTTGTAAGACCCGTTTATTTGTAGTGTACATAAGTATAGTTAATGTACTTGAAGTGGAGTTTTGGTTGTACATATAAAAAAGAATGCAGAAAACTGGTCTGGGCGTTTGGCGCGCCGCGCCATTGTTCTGTGACAGATTCCTTTTTAATTAGATATTTTGAGGGCAAATTGGTAAAATCACAAGAAATCCGACTTTAAGGCTTGGGATTAGTTGTTGGAGCCTCATTTACTCCATTTCCACCCACTTAATCATCTTCCATTAAATCCTAGAGAGAGAGAGGAGGTTCTAGAGTGAGAAAGCTCCATTAAAGGAAGAAGGAGGTTGAATCGGGTCTTAGTGCGAGTTTCAAAGTTGTTCATCTTTCCTCTAGCTATGTTTTGGTGGTAGTGGTATGCTCTAATCTTGATTTCTTAATTTTAATTTGATTATGGGTTAGGGTTTGGGGTAAGTGATGAACCTAAAACCCATTTGTTAGTAAATTGGGTGTTTTGGGTAAATTTGGGTCATGTAGACCCAAAGATGACTAACTAGGGTTTTCAAAGTATTAAACTATGTTTATGAGCCTAAATTGGTTAGTTAAAGTACTAGCACACTTATATATATGTAAATGGGTGTTAAGTGGGTTAGTGGGTGACCCGAAATGGGTGTATTGACTTTAAATGGTCAAATGGGTCATGATGGACCTAAGTGGGTAAATGTATGTGTTTGATGCATAAACTTTATATTGGAAAGTGTCTTAGGACCTAACTTGGATAATGATTAGGGTTTTAGGGATGTTAACCCAAATATTAGGGTTAGGGTTGCAAATGGGTCGAAATTGCACCATGGGTCAAGATAACACTAGAGTGGAGTTTTAATTGGTTGACCAACTTGAGTTTGTGATTGATTTATGTATAATGTAATAGGTACGGTACATTGAAGATTTTCGAGCTTGATTATCTTTCACAAGAGATTTTGAGGTGAGTGGAGTAATTATACTTATGTGTATATGACGCGTTTATTTGTGGGTGTTATGGTATGAACCATCGAGATGGTAGTGCCATAACATGTGTGCGATAAGATGTGAACCACGAGCCGGTAGCATCGAGTGTGAACCACGAGCTGGTAGCACTATAAACTAGATGTGAACCACGAGCCGGTAGCATCGAGTGTGAACCACGAGCCGGTAGCACTGTAAAATAAGATGTGAACCACGAGCCGGTAGCATCGAGTGTGAACCACGATCCGGTAGCACTATAAAAGAGTATGGCTCAATTGCGTATGGTGTGAACTACGAGCCGGTAGCACCATAGCATTTATGGTTAACCATATTGAGATTGTCGATTATTTAGCATATTGTTTATATATATATATATATATATATATATATATATATATATATATATATATATATATATATATATATATATATACATTGTGTTGAGTATATGCTAATGCGGTTCTGTGATAATGTACGACTTGTTTGTATTACGGGTATGATTGACATGCTATTTGAGTTACAAGATCGTACGAGGTATTTGGTGGTTGTGATTACAAATAGGCGGGTTATGTAGTGACCCGAACTTTTCCATGTTTATATATATTAATTGAGATTGATATTTACATGATTAAATGTTTCCAACATGTTAAGCAATCAAACTTGTTAAGACTTGATTAATTGAAATATGTTTCATATAGACAATTGACCACCCAAGTTGACCGGTGATTCACGAACGTTAAAACTTGTAAAAACTATACGATGACATATATATGGTTATATATATAGTTAACATGTTTTTATTATAATTATGTATCTCATTAGGTATTTTAACAATGAGTTATATACATAAAAATGAGACTATTAATTTAAGAAACTAGAAAACGATATATATAACGATTATCGTTATAACAACGTCTTACTAGGTACATATGAATCATATTAAGATATTGATACACTTGGTTAATTATGTTAAATGATAAGTAAATATATTATTAAGTGTATTAACAATGAAATACATATGTAAAAATAAGACTACTAACTTAATGATTTCGAAACGAGACATATATGTAACGATTATCGTTGTAACGACATTTAACTGTATATACATCATACTGAGATATATTATATATCATAATATCATGATAATATAACAATTTAATATCTCATTTGTTATAATAAACAATGGGTTAACAACATTCAACAAGATCGTTAACCTAAAGGTTTCAAAACAACATTTACATGTAACGACTAACGATGACTTAACGACTCAGTTAAAATGTATATACATGTAGTGTTTTAATATGTATTCATACACTTTTGAAAGACTTCAAGACACTTATCAAAATACTTCTACTTAACAAAAATGCTTACAATTACATCCTCGTTCAGTTTCATCAACAATTCTACTCGTATGCACCCGTATTCGTACTCGTACAATACACAGCTTTTAGATGTATGTACTATTGGTATATACACTCCAATGATCAGCTCTTAGCAGCCCATGTGAGTCACCTAACACATGTGGGAACCATCATTTGGCAACTAGCATGAAATATCTCATAAAATTACAAAAATATGAGTAATCATTCATGACTTATTTACATGAAAACAAAATTACATATCCTTTATATCTAATCCATACACCAACGACCAAAAACACCTACAAACACTTTCATTCTTCAATTTTCTTCATCTAATTGATCTCTCTCAAGTTCTATCTTCAAGTTCTAAGTGTTCTTCATAAATTCCAAAAGTTATAGTTTCATAAAATCAAGAATACTTTCAAGTTTGCTAGCTCACTTCCAATCTTGTAAGGTGATCATCCAACCTCAAGAAATCTTTGTTTCTTACAGTAGGTTATCATTCTAATACAAGGTAATAATCATATTCAAACTTTGGTTCAATTTCTATAACTATAACAATCTTATTTCAAGTGATGATCTTACTTGAACTTGTTTTCGTGTCATGATTCTGCTTCAAGAACTTCGAGCCATCCAAGGATCCATTGAAGCTAGATCCATTTTTCTCTTTTCCAGTAGGTTTATCCAAGGAACTTAAGGTAGTAATGATGTTCATAACATCATTCGATTCATACATATAAAGCTATCTTATTCGAAGGTTTAAACTTGTAATCACTAGAACATAGTTTAGTTAATTCTAAACTTGTTCGCAAACAAAAGTTAATCCTTCTAACTTGACTTTTAAAATCAACTAAACACATGTTCTATATCTATATGATATGCTAACTTAATGATTTAAAACCTGGAAACACGAAAAACACCGTAAAACCGGATTTACGCCGTCGTAGTAACACCGCGGGCTGTTTTGGGTTAGTTAATTAAAAACTATGATAAACTTTGATTTTAAAGTTGTTATTCTGAGAAAATGATTTTTATTATGAACATGAAACTATATCCAAAAATTATGATTAAACTCAAAGTGGAAGTATGTTTTCTAAAATGGTCATCTAGACGTCGTTCTTTCGACTGAAATGACTACCTTTACAAAAACGACTTGTAACTTATTTTTCCGACTATAAACCTATACTTTTCTGTTTAGATTCATAAAATAGAGTTCAATATGAAACCATAGCAATTTGATTCACTCAAAACGGATATAAAATGAAGAAGTTATGGGTAAAACAAGATTGGATAATTTTTCTCATTTTAGCTACGTGAAAATTGGTAACAAATCTATTCCAACCATAACTTAATCAACTTGTATTGTATATTATGTAATCTTGAGATACCATAGACACGTATACAATGTTTCGACCTATCATGTCGACACATCTATATATATTTCGGAACAACCATAGACACTCTATATGTGAATGTTGGAGTTAGCTATACAGGGTTGAGGTTGATTCCAAAATATATATAGTTTGAGTTGTGATCAATACTGAGATACGTATACACTGGGTGGTGGATTGATTCAAGATAATATTTATCGATTTATTTCTGTACATCTAACTGTGGACAACTAGTTGTAGGTTACTAACGAGGACAGCTGACTTAATAAACTTAAAACATCAAAATATATTAAAAGTGTTGTAAATATATTTTGAACATACTTTGATATATATGTATATATTGTTATAGGTTCGTGAATCAACCAGTGGCCAAGTCTTACTTCCCGACGAAGTAAAAATCTGTGAAAGTGAGTTATAGTCCCACTTTTAAAATCTAATATTTTTGGGATGAGAATACATGCAGGTTTTATAAATGATTTACAAAATAGACACAAGTACGTGAAACTACATTCTATGGTTGAATTATCGAAATCGAATATGCCCCTTATTATTAAGTCTGGTAATCTATGAATTAGGGAACAGACACCCTAATTGACGCGAATCCTAAAGATAGATCTATTGGGCCTAACAAACCCCATCCAAAGTACTGGATGCTTTAGTACTTCGAAATTTATATCATATCCGAAGGGTGTCCCGGAATGATGGGGATATTCTTATATATGCATCTTGTTAATGTCGGTTACCAGGTGTTCACCATATGAATGATTTTTATCTCTATGTATGGGATGTGTATTGAAATATGAAATCTTGTGGTCTATTATTATGATTTGATATATATAGGTTAAACCTATAACTCACCAACATTTTTGTTGACGTTTTAAGCATGTTTATTCTCAGGTGATTATTAAGAGCTTCCGCTGTCGCATACTTAAATAAGGACGAGATTTGGAGTCCATGCTTGTATGATATTGTGTAAAAACTGCATTCAAGAAACTTATTTTGTTGTAACATATTTGTATTGTAAACCATTATGTAATGGTCGTGTGTAAACAGGATATTTTAGATTGTCATTATTTGATAATCTACGTAAAGCTTTTTAAAACCTTTATCTATGAAATAAAGGTTATGGTTTGTTTTAAAAATGAATGCAGTCTTTGAAAAACGTCTCATATAGAGGTCAAAACCTCGCAACGAAATCAATTAATATGGAACGTTTTTAGTCAATAAGAACGGGACATTTCAGTTGGTATCCGAGCGTTGGTCTTAGAGAACCAGAATTTTGCATTAGTGTGTCTTATCGAGTTTGTTAGGATGCATTAGTGAGTCTGGACTTCGACCGTGTTTACTTGAAAAATGATTGCTTAACAAATTTTGTTGGAAACTATATATTTTTAACATGTGAATATTATGTGATATATTAATCTCTTAACGCGTTTGATATTATGTGATAGATGTCTACCTCTAGAACAAGTCCCATTGACTCACCTAATAATAATGAAGAGTCAAATGTAAATTGGAATGATTTGTGGACTGATTCACAAGTTCCCGAAGAGGAACCGGAAGAAGAGTCGGAACCGGAAGAAGAATCGGAACCGGAAGAAGAATCGGAACCGGATGAAGAAATAGAACCGGTGGGGGAAATAATAAAATGGTTAAGTAAAAGAAAATCCTCAACCAACCGACCAAGGTTAATTATGGTCAATGGTGTTTCCGCCAAGGAAGCAAAATATTAGGAGGATTACCAATTCTCCGATGAATCGGATTCCGACGAGAATTCCGATGATGTTATAGAAATTACCCCAACTGAATTTAAAAAGGCAAAAGAAAATAATAAGGGAAAGGGCATAAAAATAGAGAAATCTAATTCCAACCCCGATGAACTTTATATGTATCGTCAACCCCCGAAGTCCTTAAGTTGTAACAATGACCCGGGAACCTCTAAACCACCAGATTTTTCTAAACCAATGTGGATCACGACGGCTCGTATTAGGGGAACATCATATATCCCTAGAAACTTAGCAAAACGAACCAAAACCGAAGAAGAAGAAACGAGCGAGTTGAAATAAGATAGTTGTATTCGTGTGGTGTAATATATGTAATATAGTGTTCGTATGCTTTATAATATATGTAAAAATTGCTTGTATTAATAAGTATTTTTTTATGAATCTAACTCTTGTCTATTTTACAGTTTAAAAACACAAAATGGATAGACAACCCAATATTTTAAGAGACCTACCCGGAGACATGATTGATGAAATCTTGTCTAGAGTCGGCCAGAATTCCTCGGCACAACTATTTAAGGCGAGATCAGTTTGTAAGACATTCGAAGAACGTTCCAAGAATGTCTTGGTTTATAAGAGACTTTCGTTTGAAAGATGGGGGATATCACATTGGGAAACCCATAAGTTACGATGTGTTTACTTTGACGCATATATTGCGGGGAACCCAAATGCTATTTTACGCAACGGGTTAAGAAATTATTTTGACTCAATATATCCGAATATTGGACTTCGTGATTTAGAAAAAGCGGCTAACATGCAACATAAAGAAGCATGTTATGCTTACGGATTAGTAATGTTCGCTTCTCACCAAAGTGAGAACAAGAACATCGGGCTACAACTATTAAACAAAATGTTTCCACAAGTGACGGAGTCGGTAATTGGGGTAAGAAATGAGGTTTTTAGATTATTACGGGACTGTTGGACATTACGTAACCCTCGTCCCTTTGACGACGTTACAACACGCTGTCTTATCAACGGCCATAACGGTTATGTTGCACAAGACCAAGGATGGGAAGTAGTCCTAGTAAAACCAGAATGCATGACTTGTTTCTGGACGTATGAATTACGTGTCTTTATTGCCTTTGCTGAACGACTTGTGTACTAGCTAGAATTATCTTCACAACTATCTTGTATCAAAGTTATTGTGTGCTATATTTCATGCTTTATGTAAAATAAGCGGTATTGTAAGTTTGTAAAATATTGTATAAAAGTTTGAACGCGAAATATTATTATAATCAGTTTTTCATATAGAATTGTAGTAGTTGAATTGTATATTAGCTACTAAGTATGAACTTAACGGGTAGGTACTACCCGAATTTAAACTTATAAAACGCTAATATGAAGAAAAAGCTTTTATAAATGAGTTCATATTATGCTACGAAATACTATTAACTACTCTTAATATTCTGTATGATTAACTTGTTCCATTTAACTATTTTGAAGGAAATGGCACCGACTACTCGACACACCGTGAATATGAATGAAGAGGAATTCCGTACTTTTCTAGCTTCAAACATAGCCGCAGTACAGGCTGCGCTACATACCAACAATAACCTTGGATCTAGCAGTACAGGAAATCGTGTAGGATGCACCTACAAAGAATTCACTGCCTGCAAACCTTTGGAATTTGATGGAACCGAAGGACCGATCGGATTGAAACGGTGGACCGAGAAGGTCGAATCGGTGTTTGCCATAAGTAAGTGTACTGAAGAGGATAAAGTAAAGTACGCTACGCATACCTTCACAGGTTCTGCGTTAACATGGTGGAATACCTATCTAGAGCAAGTGGGACAAGACGATGCGTACGCACTACCGTGGTCAGCATTCAAGCACTTGATGAACGAGAAGTACCGTCCCAGAACCGAGGTCAATAAGCTCAAGACAGAACTTAGAGGGTTACGAACCGAAGGATTTGATATTACCACGTACGAAAGACGATTCACAGAATTGTGCCTATTGTGTCCGGGAGCATTCGAAGATGAGGAAGAGAAGATCGACGCGTTTGTGAAAGGATTACCGGAAAGAATCCAAGAAGATATAAGTTCACACGAGCCCGCCTCCATACAACAGGCATGTAGAATGGCTCACAAACTCGTGAACCAAATTGAAGAAAGAATTAAAGAACAGACTGCTGAAGAGGCCAATGTGAAGCAAGTCAAAAGAAAGTGGGAGGAAAACGGTGATAAGAATCACCAATACAACAACAACAGCAATTACAACAATAATCGCAACAATTATCCCAACAATCGCAACATCAATCGCAACTACAACAAACGGCCCAACAACAACAACAACAACAACAACAACAGCAACTACAACAATCATCCCAACAACAATAATAACCGCAACAACAACAACAATCAGAAGCAGCTATGCCAAAGGTGTGAAAAGAATCACTCGGGGTTCTGCACCAAATTTTGCAACAAGTGTAAAAGAAATGGTCATAGCGCGGCGAAGTGTGAGGTCTACGGACCAGGGGTTAATAGAACGAAAGGAACAAATGGTGTCGGAACGAGTAATGGCGGAGCAAGTAGTGTCGGAGCAAGTTATGCCAATGTAGTTTGTTATAAATGTGGAAAACCGGGCCACATTATTAGAAATTGCCCGAACCAGGAGAACACGAATGGACAAGGCCGTGGAAGAGTTTTCAATATTAATGCGGCAGAGGCACAGGAAGACCCGGAGCTTGTTACGGGTACGTTTCTTATTGACAATAAATCTGCTTACGTTTTATTTGATTCGGGTGCGGATAGAAGCTATATGAGTAGAGATTTTTGTGCTAAATTAAGTTGTCCATTGACGCCTTTGGATAGTAAATTTTTACTCGAATTAGCAAATGGTAAATTAATTTCAGCAGATAATATATGTCGGAATCGAGAAATTAAACTGGTTAGCGAAACATTTAAGATTGATTTGATACCAGTAGAGTTAGGGAGTTTTGATGTGATAATCGGTATGGACTGGTTGAAAGAAGTGAAAGCGGAGATCGTTTGTTACAAAAATGCAATTCGCATTATACGAGAAAAAGGAAAACCCTTAATGGTGTACGGAGAAAAGGGCAACACGAAGCTACATCTTATTAGTAATTTGAAAGCACAAAAACTAATAAGAAAAGGTTGCTATGCTGTTCTAGCACACGTCGAGAAAGTACAAACTGAAGAAAAGAGCATCAATGATGTTCCCGTCGCAAAAGAATTTCCTGATGTATTTCCGAAAGAATTACCGGGATTACCCCCACATCGATCCGTTGAATTTCAAATAGATCTTGTACCAGGAGCTGCACCAATAGCTCGTGCTCCTTACAGACTCGCACCCAGCGAGATGAAAGAACTACAAAGCCAATTACAAGAACTTTTAGAGCGTGGTTTCATTCGACCAAGCACATCACCGTGGGGAGCTCCTGTTTTGTTTGTCAAGAAGAAAGATGGTACATTCAGGTTGTGTATCGACTACCGAGAGTTGAACAAACTTACCATCAAGAACCGCTACCCACTACCGAGAATCGATGACTTATTTGATCAACTACAAGGCTCGTCTGTTTATTCAAAGATTGACTTACGTTCCGGGTATCATCAAATGCGGGTGAAAGAAGATGATATTCCAAAGACTGCTTTCAGAACACGTTACGGTCATTACGAGTTTATGGTCATGCCATTTGGTTTAACTAATGCACCAGCTGTGTTCATGGACCTTATGAACCGAGTGTGTGGACCATACCTTGACAAGTTTGTCATTGTTTTCATTGATGACATACTTATTTACTCAAAGAATGACCAAGAACACGGTGAACATTTGAGAAAGGTGTTAGAAGTATTGAGGAAGGAAGAATTGTACGCTAAGTTTTCAAAGTGTGCATTTTGGTTGGAAGAAGTTCAATTCCTCGGTCACATAGTGAACAAAGAAGGTATTAAGGTGGATCCGGCAAAGATAGAAACTGTTGAAAAGTGGGAAACCCCGAAAACTCCGAAACACATACGCCAGTTTTTAGGACTAGCTGGTTACTACAGAAGGTTCATCCAAGACTTTTCCAGAATAGCAAAACCCTTGACTGCATTAACGCATAAAGGGAAGAAATTTGAATGGAATGATGAACAAGAGAAAGCGTTTCAGTTATTGAAGAAAAAGCTAACTACGGCACCTATATTGTCATTGCCTGAAGGGAATGATGATTTTGTGATTTATTGTGATGCATCAAAGCAAGGTCTCGGTTGTGTATTAATGCAACGAACGAAGGTGATTGCTTATGCGTCTAGACAATTGAAGATTCACGAACAAAATTATACGACGCATGATTTGGAATTAGGCGCGGTTGTTTTTGCATTAAAGACTTGGAGGCACTACTTATATGGGGTCAAAAGTATTATATATACCGACCACAAAAGTCTTCAACACATATTTAATCAGAAACAACTGAATATGAGGCAGCGTAGGTGGATTGAATTATTGAATGATTACGACTTTGAGATTCGTTACCACCCGGGGAAGGCAAATGTGGTAGCCGATGCCTTGAGCAGGAAGGACAGAGAACCCATTCGAGTAAAATCTATGAATATAATGATTCATAATAACCTTACTACTCAAATAAAGGAGGCACAACAAGGAGTTTTAAAAGAGGGAAATTTAAACGATGAAATACCCAAAGGATCGGAGAAGCATCTTAATATTCGGGAAGACGGAACCCGGTATAGGGCTGAAAGGATTTGGGTACCAAAATTTGGAGATATGAGAGAAATGGTACTTAGAGAAGCTCATAAAACCAGATACTCAATACATCCTGGAACGGGGAAGATGTACAAGGATCTCAAGAAACATTTTTGGTGGCCGGGTATGAAAGCCGATGTTGCTAAATACGTAGGAGAATGTTTGACGTGTTCTAAGGTCAAAGCTGAGCATCAGAAACCATCAGGTCTACTTCAACAACCCGAAATCCCAGAATGGAAATGGGAAAACATTACCATGGATTTCATCACTAAATTGCCAAGGACTGCAAGTGGTTTTGATACTATTTGGGTAATAGTTGATCGTCTCACCAAATCAGCACACTTCCTGCCAATAAGAGAAGATGACAAGATGGAGAAGTTAGCACGACTGTATTTGAAGGAAGTCGTCTCCAGACATGGAATACCAATCTCTATTATCTCTGATAGGGATGGCAGATTTATTTCAAGATTCTGGCAGACATTACAGCAAGCATTAGGAACTCGTCTAGACATGAGTACTGCCTATCATCCACAAACTGATGGGCAGAGCGAAAGGACGATACAAACGCTTGAAGACATGCTACGAGCATGTGTTATTGATTTCGGAAACAGTTGGGATCGACATCTACCGTTAGCAGAATTTTCCTACAACAACAGCTACCATTCAAGCATTGAGATGGCGCCGTTTGAAGCACTTTATGGTAGAAAGTGCAGGTCTCCGATTTGTTGGAGTGAAGTGGGGGATAGACAGATTACGGGTCCGGAGATTATACAAGAAACTACCGAGAAGATCATCCAAATTCAACAACGGTTGAAAACCGCCCAAAGTCGACAAAAGAGCTACGCTGACATTAAAAGAAAAGATATAGAATTTGAAATTGGAGAGATGGTCATGCTTAAAGTTGCACCTTGGAAAGGCGTTGTTCGATTTGGTAAACGAGGGAAATTAAATCCAAGGTATATTGGACCATTCAAGATTATTGATCGTGTCGGACCAGTAGCTTACCGACTTGAGTTACCTCAACAACTCGCGGCTGTACATAACACTTTCCACGTCTCGAATTTGAAGAAATGTTTTGCTAAAGAAGATCTCACTATTCCGGTAGATGAAATCCAAATCAACGAAAAACTTCAATTCATCGAAGAACCCGTCGAAATAATGGATCGTGAGGTTAAAAGACTTAAGCAAAACAAGATACCAATTGTTAAGGTTCGATGGAATGCTCGTAGAGGACCCGAGTTCACCTGGGAGCGTGAAGATCAGATGAAGAAGAAATACCCGCATCTATTTCCAGAAGATTCGTCAACACCTTCAACAGCTTAAAATTTCGGGACGAAATTTATTTAACGGATAGGTACTGTAGTGACCCGAACTTTTCCATGTTTATATATATTAATTGAGATTGATATTTACATGATTAAATGTTTCCAACATGTTAAGCAATCAAACTTGTTAAGACTTGATTAATTGAAATATGTTTCATATAGACAATTGACCACCCAAGTTGACCGGTGATTCACGAACGTTAAAACTTGTAAAAACTATACGATGACATATATATGGTTATATATATAGTTAACATGTTTTTATTATAATTATGTATCTCATTAGGTATTTTAACAATGAGTTATATACATAAAAATGAGACTATTAATTTAAGAAACTAGAAAACGATATATATAACGATTATCGTTATAACAACGTCTTACTAGGTACATATGAATCATATTAAGATATTGATACACTTGGTTAATTATGTTAAATGATAAGTAAATATATTATTAAGTGTATTAACAATGAAATACATATGTAAAAATAAGACTACTAACTTAATGATTTCGAAACGAGACATATATGTAACGATTATCGTTGTAACGACATTTAACTGTATATACATCATACTGAGATATATTATATATCATAATATCATGATAATATAACAATTTAATATCTCATTTGTTATAATAAACAATGGGTTAACAACATTCAACAAGATCGTTAACCTAAAGGTTTCAAAACAACATTTACATGTAACGACTAACGATGACTTAACGACTCAGTTAAAATGTATATACATGTAGTGTTTTAATATGTATTCATACACTTTTGAAAGACTTCAAGACACTTATCAAAATACTTCTACTTAACAAAAATGCTTACAATTACATCCTCGTTCAGTTTCATCAACAATTCTACTCGTATGCACCCGTATTCGTACTCGTACAATACACAGCTTTTAGATGTATGTACTATTGGTATATACACTCCAATGATCAGCTCTTAGCAGCCCATGTGAGTCACCTAACACATGTGGGAACCATCATTTGGCAACTAGCATGAAATATCTCATAAAATTACAAAAATATGAGTAATCATTCATGACTTATTTACATGAAAACAAAATTACATATCCTTTATATCTAATCCATACACCAACGACCAAAAACACCTACAAACACTTTCATTCTTCAATTTTCTTCATCTAATTGATCTCTCTCAAGTTCTATCTTCAAGTTCTAAGTGTTCTTCATAAATTCCAAAAGTTATAGTTTCATAAAATCAAGAATACTTTCAAGTTTGCTAGCTCACTTCCAATCTTGTAAGGTGATCATCCAACCTCAAGAAATCTTTGTTTCTTACAGTAGGTTATCATTCTAATACAAGGTAATAATCATATTCAAACTTTGGTTCAATTTCTATAACTATAACAATCTTATTTCAAGTGATGATCTTACTTGAACTTGTTTTCGTGTCATGATTCTGCTTCAAGAACTTCGAGCCATCCAAGGATCCATTGAAGCTAGATCCATTTTTCTCTTTTCCAGTAGGTTTATCCAAGGAACTTAAGGTAGTAATGATGTTCATAACATCATTCGATTCATACATATAAAGCTATCTTATTCGAAGGTTTAAACTTGTAATCACTAGAACATAGTTTAGTTAATTCTAAACTTGTTCGCAAACAAAAGTTAATCCTTCTAACTTGACTTTTAAAATCAACTAAACACATGTTCTATATCTATATGATATGCTAACTTAATGATTTAAAACCTGGAAACACGAAAAACACCGTAAAACCGGATTTACGCCGTCGTAGTAACACCGCGGGCTGTTTTGGGTTAGTTAATTAAAAACTATGATAAACTTTGATTTTAAAGTTGTTATTCTGAGAAAATGATTTTTATTATGAACATGAAACTATATCCAAAAATTATGATTAAACTCAAAGTGGAAGTATGTTTTCTAAAATGGTCATCTAGACGTCGTTCTTTCGACTGAAATGACTACCTTTACAAAAACGACTTGTAACTTATTTTTCCGACTATAAACCTATACTTTTCTGTTTAGATTCATAAAATAGAGTTCAATATGAAACCATAGCAATTTGATTCACTCAAAACGGATATAAAATGAAGAAGTTATGGGTAAAACAAGATTGGATAATTTTTCTCATTTTAGCTACGTGAAAATTGGTAACAAATCTATTCCAACCATAACTTAATCAACTTGTATTGTATATTATGTAATCTTGAGATACCATAGACACGTATACAATGTTTCGACCTATCATGTCGACACATCTATATATATTTCGGAACAACCATAGACACTCTATATGTGAATGTTGGAGTTAGCTATACAGGGTTGAGGTTGATTCCAAAATATATATAGTTTGAGTTGTGATCAATACTGAGATACGTATACACTGGGTGGTGGATTGATTCAAGATAATATTTATCGATTTATTTCTGTACATCTAACTGTGGACAACTAGTTGTAGGTTACTAACGAGGACAGCTGACTTAATAAACTTAAAACATCAAAATATATTAAAAGTGTTGTAAATATATTTTGAACATACTTTGATATATATGTATATATTGTTATAGGTTCGTGAATCAACCAGTGGCCAAGTCTTACTTCCCGACGAAGTAAAAATCTGTGAAAGTGAGTTATAGTCCCACTTTTAAAATCTAATATTTTTGGGATGAGAATACATGCAGGTTTTATAAATGATTTACAAAATAGACACAAGTACGTGAAACTACATTCTATGGTTGAATTATCGAAATCGAATATGCCCCTTATTATTAAGTCTGGTAATCTATGAATTAGGGAACAGACACCCTAATTGACGCGAATCCTAAAGATAGATCTATTGGGCCTAACAAACCCCATCCAAAGTACTGGATGCTTTAGTACTTCGAAATTTATATCATATCCGAAGGGTGTCCCGGAATGATGGGGATATTCTTATATATGCATCTTGTTAATGTCGGTTACCAGGTGTTCACCATATGAATGATTTTTATCTCTATGTATGGGATGTGTATTGAAATATGAAATCTTGTGGTCTATTATTATGATTTGATATATATAGGTTAAACCTATAACTCACCAACATTTTTGTTGACGTTTTAAGCATGTTTATTCTCAGGTGATTATTAAGAGCTTCCGCTGTCGCATACTTAAATAAGGACGAGATTTGGAGTCCATGCTTGTATGATATTGTGTAAAAACTGCATTCAAGAAACTTATTTTGTTGTAACATATTTGTATTGTAAACCATTATGTAATGGTCGTGTGTAAACAGGATATTTTAGATTGTCATTATTTGATAATCTACGTAAAGCTTTTTAAAACCTTTATCTATGAAATAAAGGTTATGGTTTGTTTTAAAAATGAATGCAGTCTTTGAAAAACGTCTCATATAGAGGTCAAAACCTCGCAACGAAATCAATTAATATGGAACGTTTTTAGTCAATAAGAACGGGACATTTCAGGTTATATATATGTATGTATAATTATTGCATTCACTAAGCTTTGCTTACCCTCTCGTTGTTTACCTTTTTATAGGTTCGGTTGTGGACAAGGTAAGGGCATTATCTTGGATTAAAGATCCCGTTGTGTTAGGGGACGCTTTTGGAGGTGTTGACTTTTGGAGTTTGACCGAGACTTGGGTAGTTTAATCCCAAACGCCATGCTCGTAGTGTAGTTTGGTACTTAAACTTTTTGTGGTCGAAACTATATTTTGTAATAAATTTGTAATTTGGGTCGTGTGGGCCCCGCTTCGTAAAACTCATTTTATTAATGGAACGTGTTAGTTTTACATATATGAATATGTTGTGAAAAGCGTTTTGTCTAATTATGTCGGGAAACGGCCAAACATTTTCGTGTATTTGACTCTCGGGGACAGCAGGCTGTCCAGGTGGTTTGGCGCGCCGCGCAACTAGCTGGCGCGCCGCGCCATATGCTGGTCAGGCAAATTTTTTTTTTTTTTGTTTTGTAATATTTTACACGAGTTTGGTTCGGGTTGTTACAAGTGGTATCAGAGCATGGTCTAAGGGATTTAGGCGACTTGAGATAGGTGCCTAGACTTAGACTTTATTGTGTGAGCGCTTTATGCGGGACTTGTAGGACTTTGGGTCTAATCGGGAATTATTAGTGCTTTGGTTTATGTGAACTAACCTTGTGCTAATTGTTTTGTGTTGTGTTTAGCAAACATCAAGCGAGATGGACGTCGTACTAGCAAGTTAATGCGACGTGCTTGCGTAGCAACGATTAGCTACCGTTACGGGTGTAAATCGTATCAAACAAGCAATGTACGACGATTGTTGAGCAAGATGGGGTAGCGTGGTGTACATGTATATACTTACGCGTTATGTTCTTTCGTTCTTTGTTTAACCTTTTCCGTTTTATAGAATGAAGACGAGAAACGGACACCATAACGATATCGGAGTTACAAGCGAGGACTCCGAGTTTACGGCCAAGGTTGAGGCCATCTTGAAGAACTACAATGAGGATTTTCTTGTTAGCGTGAGAAAGGTTTTCAAGGAATCGGTTGACGAGCAAATAACCGATTTAATTAATGAACGAATGAAGGCCACTGTCGAAGAGGCACTTGATGCTAGAAACATTTATCCTCGTGGTGAAGGAGGTGAAGGAAGGCGGGACTTCCACTACAAAAATTTCAAGGATACTCAACCTCCGATGTTTAATGGGGTGAGGGATCCATTGAAAAGCACTTGTTGGATTTCCGATATCGAGGGGGCGTTCCGTACCGCAGAGTGTCCTCCCGAGAAGAAGACGAGATATGGGTCTAGCATGTTACGTGAAGAAGGCAAGTTGTGGTGGGACGATAAAATCAATTTATATGGTGAAGAGCAATGCATGAGCTTGACATGGGAGGAGTTTAAGAAGGAATTTTTCCAAGAATACCGAACTTCTTCCGACCTTGATAGAATCCGGGACGAGTTGCATCATTTGCAACAAGGTTCAATGGACTTGGTTACTCTCAAGTCTACCTTTTTGGCAAAGACTCATTTTTTCCCGGAATATGTTGGTGACGATCAAAAGCTAATGAAAGATTTCTACCGTACCTTGAACGATGAGTTAAAGGGTAAGATTAGCCGGGGAATGGCTAAGTCTTTTGAAGAGCTATTCGAGTTGGCTCGGGGTTTTGAACCGGAGGTGTCGAGGAAGAGTGATTTCACTTTTTCAAAGAGAAAATTTGAAGGTTCGAGCCATTCGAACTTTTCAAATAAAAAGAATAAGAAAGGCTCTGAAAGCGTAAATAGTGTGAAGAAGGGTGCTTCCGGGGGTTTCGGGCCCACGTGTTATAATTGTAATCAAAGAGGACACATGGCTCGTGATTGCACCAAGGCGTCGACCAAAATCACTTGCTTTAATTGTGGTAAAGAGGGGCACAAGAGGCCGGAATGCCCCGATTTGAATAATGATCATGTTAAGAAGTTAGAGAAGGCGGCGGGTACAGCTAGGGGTCGCAACTACTTGATGACCAATGACGAAGCCAAACAATCCAACAAAGTTGTCTCAGGTACTTTCATGGTTAATTCTAATCCGGCAAGGATCCTATTTGATAGCGGTGCAAATTTGTCGTTTGTATCTCCAAGATTTGTGCCTAGACTTAATAGACCGTTAGCTAAGTTAAGTCGTCCGGTAGAAGTCGAAATAGCGGACGGCAAGACGGTGCTAGTGGTTGATGTGTGTAAAAATTGTGATGTTGTGTTTGGTACCGAAAACTTTAAGATTAATCTTATCCCGATGACTTTGGGCGATTTCGATATCGTCGTTGGTATGGATTTGCTCGATCATAATAGAGCCGATATTGCATGCCATGAAAAATTTATTCGTGTAAAGGCCCCAAGTGGGGGAGAGTTAATTATTCACGGTGATAAGCGTAGAAGACTTGTGCCGATATGCACTTTTGCACGGGCACGTCGTCTCCTCGATAGTGGTGGCATGGCTTTTCTTGCCCATGTTGTTGATACTCGTGATGAGCCACCACCCATTCGTGAAATTTCGGTGGTTAGTGAATTCGAAGACGTTTTTCCGGATGAGTTACCGGGTGTTTCGGCAGAAAGACAAGTTGAATTTCGCATTGAGTTGGTTCCGGGGGCTACCCCCTTTGCTAAAACTCCTTATCATTTAGCGCCGACGGAAATGCAAGAGTTGTTAAATCAAACCCAAGAGTTGCTTGAGAAGGGTTTTATTCGACCGAGTACTTCGCCATGGGAGCTCCGATTTTATTTGTGAAGAAGAAGGATGGTAGTATGCGGATGTGCATCGATTATCGGGAGTTAAATAAAGTGACGATCAAGAATCGTTATCCATTACCTCGGATTGACGATTTGTTTGACCAACTCCAAGGTGAAACGTATTTCTCTAAAATCGACCTACGATCCAGCTATCACCAAATGCGGGTCCGTGAGGAAGATATCGAGAAAACGGCTTTTCGAACGCGTTACGGGCATTTTGAGTTTGTGGTAATGCCTTTTGGTCTTACGAATGCACTGGCGGCATTCATGGATCTTATGAACCGAGTGTGCCAACCTATGTTGGACAAGTCGGTGATTGTGTTCATTGACGACATACTAGTCTACTCGAAAAGTATGAACGAACATGAGTGATGTGCGTAGAGGTGTATACGAAATAGTTTATATTTTACTAGGAAATACTATTAAATACGATACAATTTTACACAAGTTATTTATTTATTTATAGAGTGGATATACCTAAACCTTGCTACAACACTTATAGGCAGTGTACCTAATCGTACAGTAGTGTAGTTTTTAATAAGTCCGGTTCGTTCCACAGGGATCTTAGCCAAGTTTAACGCTATATTTTTAAAACTATATTTGTAAAAATATAAATATATATATAAGTAGTATTATTATTATAAAAGGGGGATTTTTACCGTTTAATGACCGGTTTGTCTATTTTAAAACTTTAGTCGCAGTTAAAACCTAATGTAAAATATTAAAAATATAAAAGACTTAATTTAAAACGTAAAGTAAATGACAATAATTAAAGTGCGATAAAATTGCGATTATTAAAAAGTGCGATAATTAAAAGTGCAATTAAATATGAAATAAAGGAATTATGCTTATTTAAACTTCCGTAATCATGATGTTGACGTGTTGATTTTTAGTTTATTACCATGGGTTAATTGTCTTTTGTCCTGGATTATTTAATATGACCGTCTGGTTTTTGTCCATAACAGTCCATCAGTCATAAATATAAAGTGCGAGTGTCCTCGTCAAATTATCCTTATATCTGAAGTCAAATATTCCAACTAATTGGGGACATAAACTATAATTACACCAAGTGTCCTTGTATATAATTCACCCCTGTTTTAATAAATCCATTGACTATTAATCCATTCACGTGTCCGGTGAAATGAACAATTATTAGTACTTATAAATATCCAGCCCATCGTGTCCGATCGAGTGTATATGATTATTTATAGGTACGTCCAATTGTAAATCTTTATATTAAATTAACAAACTATCATTTAATTAGACAAATATAAAGCCCATTAATAGCCCATAGTCTAATTTTCACAAGTGTCGTTCTTTTGTCCAAACCCCAATTATGGTACAAAGCCCATTTACCCCGTCTTAAATATTTAGCCCAACATCACGATTACTTCGGCTTAAATAAGCATAATAATAACTTAGCTACGAGACATTAATTTAAAAAGATTGAACATAACTTACAATGATTAAAAATAGCGTAGCGTTACACGGACAGAATTTCGACTTACACCCTTACAACATTCGCTAACATACCCTTATTATTAGAATTTAAAATTAAAATTAAAATTATAATATAAATATATATATAAATACGTTGAGATAGAGAGAATGAATTAGAAAAGGTATGTAAAATTCGTGCAGAATTCGATGGCTTTTATAGGCCCACGTTTTCCTATAGATCTCCGCGAGTGCGGATATTTTATACATCAGAACTCCGCGAGTGCGGAGGTCTGGATTACAGCTCACATATTGATCCAAAACGTGGGCTGCGTAAAATTATATTATATAATAATATATAAATTAATTATATATTATATTTTATTCTTATGATAGTTGACTTGTAATTTTTGGTCCGTTGCGTCGCGCACTGAAAGTTGATTCATGTCTCGGTTCCGGATTTTCGAACGTCCGTGCGTACTATTTAATATCTTGTACTTTACGTTTTGCGTCTTGTATTCTTGTAATTTTGAGACGTTTCTCATCAATAATTTGAACCACTTTGATTGTACTTTGTACTTTTTAGCTTTTTGGTCGTTTGCGTCTTCAATTCGTCGAATCTGCCTTTCGTCTTCACCTTTTATTATTTAAACGAATATTACTTGTAAACAGAACAATTGCAAATAAAAGCTTGTCTTTCTTGAGGGATAATGCTATGAAATATATGTTAGTTTTTAGCATTATCAATGAGCGTCATTTGCGCGAAGTATTGAAGACGTTACGAAAGGAGAAGTTGTATGCTAAGTTCTCCAAATGTGAATTTTGGCTAAGGGAGGTTCAATTCCTTGGCCACATTGTGAACAAAGACGGTATTCAAGTAGATCCGGGGAAGATAGAGACGGTGAAGAGTTGGGAACGACCGACTACGCCTACGAAAATCCGAAGTTTTCTCGGATTGGCCGGTTATTATCGTCAGTTTATCCAAGACTTTTCTAAGATCGCTTCTTCGTTAACGAAATTGACGAGGAAGAACGCGAGATTTACTTGGGAGAACGAGCAAGAAATTGCTTTTCAATTGCTAAAAGAGAAATTGTGTCAAGCTCCGGTGTTAGTGTTGTCGGAAGGAGTGGAAGACATGACGGTTTATTGTGATGCTTCGTTAAATGGGCTCGGGTGTGTTCTAATGCAAAGAGGTAAAGTCATCTCTTATGCCTCTCGACAATTAAAGGAACACGAAACGAGATATCCGACTCATGATCTTGAGTTGGCGGCGGTTGTGCATGCGTTGAAAATTTGGCGCCATTACTTGTACGTTGTCAAGAGTACGATTTATTCGGATCATAAGAGCTTGAAACACCTCTTTAATCAACGAGATTTGAATTATCGTCAACGTAGGTGGATGGATGTGGTGAAAGATTATGATTGTGAAATACTTTATCATCCGGGCAAGGCGAATGTGGTCGCGGATGCGTTAAGTCAAAAGAGTCATCACCCGGCGTTACGATTGGGATTGTTACGTATGATTATTACTAACGATTTTCTTGAAAAACTTGGTGAGATTCAAATAGAGGCTTACGTTCACAACAAAAACGAAGAACGAATTGTGGGGCAATCGGAGTTCATCACTATGGGCTCGCGTGGTTTATTGTCTTTTCAAGAAAGAGTGTGGGTGCCTAAGATGGGTGATTACCGGCGGGTGCTACTTGATGAAGCACATAAGTCAAAGTATTCCATTCATTCGGGCGCGACGAAAATGTATCTTGATTTGAGGAAGGATTATTGGTGGCCGGGCATGAAACGTGATGTTGTAAAGTATGTTGAGCAATGCGTCACGTGTTTGCAAGTTAAGGCCGAACACCAAAAGCTGTATGGCAAGTTACAACCGTTAGAAATCTCGAAATGGAAATGGGAGCACATTACCATGGATTTCATCACAAAGTTACCTAAAACGGTGAGAACCCAATTTGATTCGATTTGGGTTATAGTTGATCGAATGACGAAAAGTGCTTTGTTTCTTCCCATTAAAGAAGCAATATTGTCGGAGACCTTGGCTAAGTTGTTTATCAAGGAAGTTATCTCTCGACACGGAGTTCCTATATCTATTATTTCGGATCGAGATACCCGTTTTACATCTCGGTTTTGGGAGAAATTTCATGAAGATATGGGTACGCAATTAAAATTAAGCACGACGTATCATCCTCAAACGGACGGTCAAACTGAATGTACGAATCAAACTTTGGAAGATATGTTACGAGCGTGCATTATTGATTTCGGTGGTAGTTGGGATGAGCATTTTCCTTTGGTGGAATTCTCGTACAATAATAGTTATCATACTAGTATTGGGATGCCGCCATATGAGATGCTTTATGGGTATAGATGTCGAACCCCGATTTGTTGGGGTGAAGTGGGACAAAAGGAAATCGGGAGTACCGATTTGGTTTTAGAGACGAATAACAAGATTGATATTATTCGGGATCATTTGAAGAAGGCTCAAGATAGACAAAAGTCGTATGCCGATAAACGTAGACGAACGATCGAATTTCAAGAAGGTGACATGGTGATGCTCAAAGTTTCGCCATGGAAAGGTATCATTCGATTTCGAAAACGGGAAAAGTTAGCTCCTCGGTTTATTGGGCCATTTAAGGTTTTAGCTCGCGTTGGTGAAGTCGCGTATCGTTTGGAATTACCCAAAGAGCTTGCGGGGATTCATAATACATTTCATTTTCCCATCTCCGTAAGTGTCTTGCGGATGATTCTTCATGGATGCCATTAGACGAAATTGAGCTAAACAATAAGTTAGAATATGTTGAAGAGCCGATTGCTATACTTGATGAGAAGGTGAAAATGTTGAGAAATAAAGAGGTGAGAACTTTTAAAGTTCAATGGCGTCGTAGTAAAGGTTCCGAGTTTACTTGGGATCCCGAAGAGTTTGTGTTGGTTTATCTTCCTTCTTGTCATGCGACGTGGATCGCGAGGACGCGCTCCGATTCAAGTGGGGGAGAGTTGTAAGACCCGTATATTTGTAGTGTACATAAGTATAGTTAATGTACTTGAAGTGGAGTTTTGGTTGTACATATTAAAAAGAATGCAGAAAACTGGTCTGGGCGTTTGGCGCGCCGCGCGGCCATTTGGCGCGCCGCGCCATTGTTCTGTGACAGATTCCTTTTTAATTAGATATTTTGAGGGCAAATTGGTAAAATCACAAGGAATCCGACTTTAAGGCTTGGGATCAGTTGTTGGAGCCTCATTTACTCCATTTCCACCCCACTTAATCATCTTCCATTAAATCCTAGAGAGAGAGGAGGTTCTAGAGTGAGAAAGCTCCATTAAAGGAAGAAGGAGGTTGAATCGGGTCTTAGTGCGAGTTTCAAAGTTGTTCATCTTTCCTCTAGCTACGTTTTGGTGGTAGTGGTATGCTCTAATCTTGATTTTAATTTGATTATGGGTTAGGGTTTGGGGTAAGTGATGAACCTAAAACCCATTTGTTAGTAAATTGGGTGTTTTGGGTGAATTTGGGTCATGTAGACCCAAAGATGACTAACTAGGGTTTTCAAAGTATTAAACTATGTTTATGAGCCTAAATTGGTTAGTTAAAGTACTAGCACACTTATATATATGTAAATGGGTGTTAAGTGGGTTAGTGGGTGACCCGAAATGGGTGTATTGACTTTAAATGGTCAAATGGGTCATGATGGACCTAAGTGGGTAAATGTATGTGTTTGATGCATAAACTTTGTATTGGAAAGTGTCTTAGGACCTAACTTGGATAATGATTAGGGTTTTAGGGATGTTAACCCAAATATTAGGGTTAGGGTTGCAAATGGGTCGAAATTGCACCATGGGTCAAGATAACACTAGAGTGGAGTTTTAATTGGTTGACCAACTTGAGTTTGTGATTGATTTATGTATAATGTAATAGGTACGGTACATTGAAGATTTCTGAGCTTGATTATCTTTCACAAGAGATTTTGAGGTGAGTGGAGTAATTATACGTATGTGTATATGACGCGTTTATTTGTGGGTGTTATGGTATGAATTTTCGAGCCGGTAGTGCCATAACATGTGTGCGATAAGATGTGAACCACGAGCCGGTAGCATCGAGTGTGAACCACGAGCCGGTAGCACTATAAACTATATGTGAACCACGAGCCGGTATCATCGAGTGTGAACCACGAGCCGGTAGCACTGTAAAATAAGATGTGAACCACGAGCCGGCAGCATCGAGTGTGAACCACGAGCCGGTAGCACTATAAAAGAGTATGACTCAATTGCGTATGGTGTGAACCACGAGCCGGTAGTACCATAGCGTTTATGGTTAACCATATTGAGATTGTCGATTATTTAGCATATTGTTTATATATATATATATATATATATATATATATATATATATATATATATATATATATATATATATATATATATATATATACATTGTATTGAGTATATGCTAATGCGGTTCTGTGATAATGTACGACTTGTTGGTATTACGGGTATGATTGACATGCTATTTGAGTTACAAGATCGTACGAGGTATTTGGTGGTTGTGATTGAAAATAGGCGGGTTATATATATGTATGTATAATTATTGCATTCACTAAGCTTTGCTTACCCTCTCGTTGTTTACCTTTTTATAGGTTCGGTTGTGGACAAGGGTAAGGGCATTATCTTGGATTAAAGATCCCATTGTGTTAGGGGACGCTTTTGGAGGTGTTGACTTTTGGAGTTTGACCGAGACTTGGGTAGTTTAATCCCAAACGCCATGCTCGTAGTGTAGTTTGGTACTTAAACTTTTGGTGGTCGAAACTCATATTTTGTATTAAACTTGTAATTTGGGTCGTGTGGGCCCCGCTTCGTAAAACTCATTTTATTAATGGAACATGTTAGTTTTACATTTATAAATATGTTGTGAAAAGCGTTTTGTCTAATTATGTCGGGAAACGGCCAAACATTTTCGTGTATTTGACTCTCGGGGACAGCAGGCTGTCCAGGTGGTTTGGCGCGCCGCGCAACTACCTGGCGCGCCGCGCCATATGCTGGTCAGGCAATTTTTTTTTTGTTTTGTAATATTTTACACGGGTTTGGTTCGGGTTGTTACAGTTGTCTTCCTCAATTCGAAGACGGACCACAAGGTCCTTAACGGTCATTTCCTTTCGCTTATGCTTAAGATAATTCTTTAAATCCATCCAACTTGGTGGTAATTTCTCGATTATCGCAGCAACTTGGAATCCTTCACTAATCACCATACCTTCGGCATGTATATCGTGAATAATGACTTGCAGTTCTTGGACTTGACTCATCACAGTCATTGAGTCAATCATCATGAACTCCAAGAATTTAGCCACCACCCATTTCTTGGTACCCGCATACTCAGTCTTGTACTTACGTTCTAAAGACTCCTATAATTCTTTGGCAGTCTTTGTTTTGCAGTTCACATTATAGAGCGAATCAACCATGCCATTCAAAACATAGTTGCGGCACAAGAAATCAGAATGATTCCAAGCCTGAACCGCGCTCACAGTTTGAGCATTTTCTTCCCCTTCAACTCGGGGAGCGGTTTCAGTCAAGAACCTCGCAAGGTTCAGCGTTGTCAAGTAAAACAACATCTTTTGTTGCCAGCGCTTGAAGTTCAAACCCGTGAACTTCTCGGGTTTTTCAGCATGAGTTGCAACCGTGTTCGGAAGCGGTGCAACCACCACAGGGGTAACAACAGTAGCAGATGTCATCGTTGCAGACATAACAGTAACACCCAAAGTAGGAATTGGTTGAGTGCTCATGGGTTGAGATTCCATTCCGAAATCTGAAAAATCGTCGAAAAGAAAATTAATAACACAACCGAGTAAAATACTGATAATGGCTACTATAAAACCAGAATTAATATTCAAACTTCCATGTATTCGCAAATGCAAAGTTTGGCTAAAATCACTTAGTCATTAACATCTCAATTTGTTTATTTCTTTTCAGTTTACGTAGCTACATAAACAAACTATAATCACGATGTTCGACATAACATTATAAACAAACAAACAAGTTGTAGTAACAAACGATATAATCACTTAATTAAAACCAAACGTTGTAGTCATAATATATTCAACCCAAACGTCCCAAATTTATGTTATACAACTCAGTTCATAATAATATAAAACAATTAAATTCACATCTGTTAATATCCCAATGAGCAAAAGAGAAAGAGAACCTTACAAATTCTATTGCACTCTCGACGAACAATTATAATCCGTCACCAAACTTTCAACAATAGATTCAACAACAATATAATTGTAGCAATTAAATCAATAGATACATCTCATGTGATCGCATCTTAAATCCAAATTATAATCATATATTACTAAAGAGTTCTTAACAAATCTAATAAATTTGATTTAGTATAAAATCAAAAGGTTTGACTATAAGAGCAGGGTAGAATATGACCATATGAATTAAATTAAAAAATAGTAACCGTGCAATATTAAAACCAATATTATGGACCGAAAAGATAAGATGACCATTCAAATCATATAGACATCAAATTAAATATGCAATTTATTCCATATATATCAATAGCATACGGAACTCAATAACATACCATATAGGCAAATAACACCGGTTATAGAGCAGATTAAAACGTCAACTAATTAGGATTATATAGCATTTAGTCTGTTGTATACGTACTCAGTTCCCAGGGTACACCGGTCCTAAGCAGCGTACTGCCGGACTTGAACTTGCCTGAAAAATCGTCGAAAAGGAAGACCGTGTTGAATCGAGAAAAACGTTGTAACCTAGTGTGTTTCTAGTGCACGTATTTGTTGTTTGTTATGTATTGCTTTTGGGTTGTGTGTATTTGCCAGGAACAAATCATCAATATATAGCACTAAGTTGTAACTCCTATAATCATCATAATGGCCATAAAAATGATCAACTCAATCGTTGCAGTTATATCAATAGATATTAAAATCATTTCAACATTTAATACCATAACTTGATCATTATAGTAGAAGTCAAAAGACTTGTAACTGATGTGGCTATTTTAATGATGCAATTATAGTTAAAAATATGTAACAAAAATTGCCCACTCAATCATAACCACATCCATCCACTTAGCATTATAACAACTTAACATGTCCTGTAGTTAATCTCTTATAACTACCTTTCAACTTTGTTCCCACTCCTATGTGGGACAAGTTGTTTCACTTACAAATTATGTACCAAACAACCAACTTTGAGATCGAATATCTCATTCACCATTATTTAATTTTGGACACATCTTAGCTCATTTTAAAGCCCTCGTCAAAGATTATAAAACATGCTAACTAGTTATTAATATATGTCACTTGATCATATATTAATCGTTGTCCAAGAATGGTGAAACACACTTTTTTCAACATATTTCCAACAATCCCCCACATGAATGGAGATCGATCTCAGAAACAACAATGTTCCGATGAAGTTTCAGCAGTTGAATCTTGCATACGGTAGGTAGGTGTTACCCTTTGAACCTTCGCTTATGAAACGCACTTAGTCTACTAGCTATGAGTAGAAGGGATGTCATTGAACTCGTCTGCCGTTTGTGTAGGCGACAATACGCTTCACACAAGACTCTCCTTGACAAAATCAAGTCCTCATAGTCGTGTTCATTATGGTCCTGAAACACTTGCCTGGTTCTGCGAGAGCTTATCAAGTATTGTGCCCCAACAATACCATTCGAAGCGATCCCACTTCTCTCTCACATATGTGATTCACCACCGAATGGCTACTAATTGACCACGCATGGTTATCTTAGTTGAATCATTAAAAGCCTCAGGCTTAGCCTCGTACTAGTCACTTTAAATGAATGGACTAGGAAGTCTACTCTTAATTAGTAAACTCCCTTTGAAAGCTGTAGGGGTTGCTAGTTTAGTAATTTACTTACCCAAAAACAAGTTTCAAATTGCGTCCCCATTCCAGACTTCGGATTAGCTTCACCATGTAAACTTCTTGAAACATCTCTATTCAAGATGTACCACGATTTACAAAAACCATCATACGAAGGGACCTCGCAATCCCAATATATTCTTCAATTACGGCCAATCAACACCGTTAAAGGCTTATCTTCGTTCGATTATAACTTACGTTTAGCCAACAATCCTTATTACTTTTTATTCTTCTCCTTCAATTGCGCCAAGCTTTCGCAAACGTTATGTTATCATCATTTGGCTGCGGGACACCATTAGAAACGACATCGTCATTCTTTTATATACAATTAAAATTAACACAATTATCACTACCACCACTTTTACAAACCGTAGGTATTGTCCCATAACAATTACGGAGTAACATTTAACCTTTAATTACTGAAAAAACTTTCGGGTTGCGGATCAGACTAACCCCGACCCAACCACCCTCAATTCCGGAAAATGATAACTTAAGGCGGGAACTATAAAGGCAGTACGGAATTCGATTTAAACAGTAAGATACACTCCAATCAAAATTAAATTCCAATAATGGCAAACATTTGTGTGTGCGCGAGATTCAGGCCTCTAAATTCAAAAGAAAACGGTGAATCTATATGCATTACACGCTCGGATTCTCAGAGTTTTACTCTCAAGGTTATCTGTTAACGAACGATCACACTCCTGTAGTCATTCGCAACTTAATTCCGTCTGTATTTACTGTCACAACAGTTCATTTTAATTTTTGTATATTACAGGATGAAAAAGATGAACACTATTTGTTTAATTTCGATAAAGTGTTCTATGAAGATTCCGCACAAGCTGACGTCTACGACTTTTTGGCTGCTCCAATTGTTAGAGGTATCGTGTACTGATCTCTGTGTTTTAGCGCTCTATCTTGTGTAATTTAATTCAGCTTATGTCTTCCTCTGCAAGTAAACATCGTGAATTCGTGATTTGGTTTAATTTGGTGCGAAATCTTCATGTTACTCTTAGATCGCTCGTATTCTGATTTTAGGTTTTGTTAAATCTATAATCTGTGTGTTCTACAGCTCTATTATGTTCAAGTGTAGATAAATTTTAGTGAAATCTTCTTTAAATTACTGTGTACCTAGTAATTGAGGTTAATTCGAAGCTAAATCTCAACGCTACTTCCTAGATCAGTCCTAACCTGATTAGAGGTTTTGTTAGAGGTGTCCTATGCTTTTATTCGTGTTTTAGTGGTCTATTTTGGCTAGTTTAGTGAATAATTTGTAAATTCTCTATTAAATTACTGTAACTGTCGTACTTGAAATTAAATTGGAGCTAAATCTTCATGTTGCTTCCTAGATTACCTATTATTTTTAGTTTTAGGTTTTTCTTTATACGCAAGTATAGATTGAATATGTTATTGAATGTAACTTATTATTAGAGACTAGATGAGTAATGTCTTCATCTCAATTCTCGGTCTAAATATCTCTCTCTCTTTAACAGATGCTCTGAATGCAATTAATGGTACAATCATCACATATGGACAGGTACGTATAGCATCAGTTATTGTAGTACTTATAAATTACTCCATGTATTAAGATGAAGATGCAGATAGAATTGTGAAATATCTTCTTTAAGTAGAAATTTGAAATTGTGATAATTCTGTATTCTGATCTGTTTTTGGAATTTTGAATGTTGTATTAAGATGCAGATAACAAGTTTATGTCAATGTTAAATGTTGTAATATTTCTTGTCACAAAAAGTTATTAACATCTAATCATCTCTTTAAAGAACTCACTGAAACAAAGAAGAATTAGGAAATTCTTTAATTAGAATGGCTAAATAATCTATGTAGGAAGCAGGATAAGAGTAGATGATGAGAAGCCGACATACATACTTCTGTTCACGATTCTAAATCTATAATAAGTTAGCTATGTAATTAGGTTACATAGATTCGGTTAGTTCATGTTATCTGTCCTGGCATTGATTTTCACTGGCTAAATACTTCGTATATGTTTTTGTGTTAGTCAAAATAGTTACATGAGCTGAACAAAAACATATTGTTTCCTACAGTTTAAATAGTTTTGAAGGAAATTTCTCTAGATGCAGTATCAAACTGACAGTTCTTATTTATAAATTAACAGACAGGAGCAGGGAAGACTTATACCATGGAGGTAATGCACGTTATAGTATATATATGAAATGCTTTAAAAACGATTGTTTAAAAAGAAGTGCATCGTTGACTTTTTTTGACCAGGGAGGTAACATTCTGGAAACAGACAACCGCAAGAAAGGATTACTACCTAGAGTGGTCACTGAACTCTTTGAGGCTATACAAGTTGGTGGTGAAGCAACTGCTTACAAAATTAAACTGTCAATGGTACAATATAACTCTTTTCTTGAAGCCTTTTGGATTGAAATGTGATTATTTAGTTACAAGTTCTTATATTCCATGGACTTATCTGTTTCTCGACACTGGCCTATTCACAAATTGGAAGTTAAGAATGTGTTCTTACATTGATTCTATTTATGTGACACGTGCAGGTTGAGATTTATATGGAGAAAGTAAGGTTAGCAACTGTCAACTAATTTCTCTCTTGTGTGTTTTTCTTGACTAGAACACACATACAGAACATATATCTTATCAGCAGTATTTTATAATCGCATCTGGGAACGTTTCCTGCAGGGACCTTTTTGATCTGTCAAAGGACAACATACAGGTGAAAGAGCACAAAGGACAAGGGATATTGCTGTGTGGAGTAACAGAAGTAAGTTTAAATATCTTTCATATGGATTCCTTGTAGTCTGCTAAGAAGTATACGCTTTCTCAACAAACTTATGTGATTTAACATACCTCAATGTATTGTATCTCAAGTTATTTTCCACTTTGAACATACCTCAATAGAGATGGAAATGACTATGCCTGGCAAACGGGTCAAGTTGGTCGGTTTGGGTAACCGGTCAAAATGGTTTGGGTTGAAATGGGTCATAGGTGAAACGGGTCAAAATGGGTCAGGTTGGGTCGGTTTGGGTAACGGGTCGAAATGGGTCACATGTCAGTTGGGTCAAATGGGTTACATCGCTTTTTTTTTTTTTTTTTTTTTACATTTATTACATTATTTTAGTTATTATTATTCATTATATACACATAAGAACTATTAATATACATAATAAATGATATAATCATGAATGCTTTCATAAATTTTTGACGGATGAAACTTTTTGTGCTCGACCCATTTGGCCCATTCACAAAACCCATTAGACCCACTTCTATTTCTTGATCTTTGAGTATTGATACCCATTTGACCCGTTCCTTCATTTTTTGTACAGGCTTCAATAGTTTGGAGAGAAACCCATTTGGATCTTTTTTTAAGTTTTGATTTACATTGTTAGGCTTAATTTTTCTCAAGACCCAATTGACATGAAAGCTTGACCCATTTGACCCGAATTTGAGTGTATGGGTCACAATTGCCAGGTATAGAAATGACCTATTCCATCAGCATTTGCATTCTCATATTTCTCACTACTAAATTTTTATTAGCTATAAGAAAACCTTCAACTCATAAGGGCCAACCTTAAAGTAGAATAAAAGATCATTGTATTCAATATGCACTCCACCAGAACTAGAATCAAGCAGGTTTTCAAGGGAAAATCCCAATGACATTCACTATGACTATAACTTAAGTTATGGATTTGTTACCTCGAACTACATCCAATAGAAGTTTCCCTTGTAATTAGTCTGTCAAGATGTATAAATTAACTGGTTTGCCTCTTAACAGATCTTGATATCAGATGGTGAAGAAGCATCAAAGTTCTTACATGTAAGATCAGATTTATTATACTTATCTCTATCTATACTCACTATAAATAACTGAATATTTAGTATCTTATGTCTCTTTGGTAAATGCAGAGGGGAATAGCTAACAGAGCAGTTGGAGAGACTCGTATTCCTCCATCTCTTTCTATCACTTGTCCAGTTTTAATTTAATATGCTTAGTAACTTAAACAAGAATTTTATACTCATTTTTTGATTTACTTGCTAACTCGTGTAGAAATGAACATGGAAAGCAGTAGAAGTCATTGCATCTACATATTTACCATTCAGAAAGAAGTTAAAAATGACCAAAGGTCTCATATTTCTCTTAATAACCAATTACAAGTTACTTGTGCTCTATCATATGTCTAAAATTACTATTACTATGGGGTTATAAACAGGGTGAGCAGTGGCAAGCTTGTTCTTGTAGACTTAGCAGGATCTGAGAAGGTTGAGAAAACAGGTGCAGAGGGGAGAGTTCTTGAAGAAGCCAAAACCATAAACAAATCTCTTTCTGCACTTGGAAATGTCATCAATGCTTTGACTTCAAGTCAACAGGGAAAATCTAATCACATCCCGTATCGTGATTCAAAGCTTACTCGAATCCTTCAGGATGCTCTTGTTAGTACTATCCTATTACCTTCATCTAGAGGTGGTGATATGAGCGGGTTCAGGCATATTGGGTAATTGGTAAAAAGGTTTTAGTTAAAGTAGTCATTTGGTGACTTTTAAGTTGTTGGACCTGTTCCCCTTTAAGCTGACTATTTACTTAACCAATTTGAGATTAAAACCAACAAAATTGACACATTCTTAAATAATTGGATCTAAATTGGCACCTCTAGTTCCATCCAGAGCCGTTAATATAGGGGGTTCAGGCATATTGGGTAATTGGTAAAAAGATTTGAGTTACAAGTGGTGATGTTTTAAGTATTTTGTTCGAACCATGTAGAGTAAAGTCAGGTTACCTGCTGACAATGGTTTGTTAATTTTTTTTAATCAGAAATAATAGCACAAAAATGACTTAAATCTCAATAATTTGATGTAGGAGCTTGTATTTGCTAAAAGTAGTCATTTGCTGACTGTTAAGTTTCTGGACATGTTTCTCATTAAGCTGACCATTTACTTAACCAGTTTGAGATTGATACTCAACCCAAATTGACACGTTCTTAAGTAAATAGGTCTATTCTCTAGCTTCATCTCATTAAACTTATGATCTTAAATCTGCATTCTTTGGATGCAGGGAGGAAGCTCCCAGACAGCATTACTTTGCTGTTGCTCACCAAGTCTTTGTAATTCATCAGAGACTATATCTACTCTCCGATTTGGAGCAAGGTCTGTTTATTACCTAAATATCTGTCCTTAATGTTTCTGTCTCCAATGTTGGTGACATTCGAAATGGTGTTCTCTAAATCTTGTCTCTTTAGAAAAGGCACACTTTTTTGCATATTCTTATGGTTTGATGCGTTCATGTAATTACTGGACATTGCTAGTCTGTAGCCTAAAACTGAGCTTAGCCTTGTCTGTAACTCTGACGCTTCTGAAAATGTATAAAGTTTGGAGTTGCATATTCTTCTACCAGTGATTTGATATGAATTTTGTTTTGTTCAAAGGAAAGTTTTTTAATTGTTTCCATCTAGTCCTTTTTTATGGTATGCGTTTATGAGAATTGTAAATGTAAAATGGCAGAGCTAAGCATATAAAGGCATCAGTGCGCGTCGTTTGCAAGGAAGAGCTGTCTGACAGGAGGCAGGAGTCTTTGTCTATGAATGATGTGAAGCTGAAATTAGGTGTGCTACGTGACAGAATCCTAAAAAAGGTTCGGGGTTAATAATAATATGTACTGTTAAGTCATCATATCATATTGTTACTTTAAATTAAAGTGTTACGAAGTTGTACCCAAAATTTCAGTGTTATGGTAAATACTTAAGAGCAACAAAAATGATTACA
The DNA here is from genome assembly GCF_046630445.1 of Rutidosis leptorrhynchoides. Lineage (NCBI taxonomy): Eukaryota > Viridiplantae > Streptophyta > Magnoliopsida > Asterales > Asteraceae > Rutidosis > Rutidosis leptorrhynchoides. The sequence goes on along the minus strand of NC_092337.1, from coordinate 374,363,367 downwards.
AATATTATATTTATTCAACAATAAACTTGATCTATGAATAAGATTATCTAAGAAGCTTTATCCAATATTAATACACTTTTGGCAGCTTTTAGACCCGTTTGACATGTTTTCTTATAGACTATTCTTCTACCAATTCGACCCTTTTGATAATCATAACTTGAGTATATCAGCTGATGAGGGTTCATGTCTTGATGATCATAGTCTTTACTGTTAACATCTGAAATGTGATAACTTCCTCTAGGTTTGGGATCAATGATTATATATTATCTTTATTACAGCTAAAGTGATACCAAGTTGTAGACATGGATTTGTGCAGTTTGGAGACAAGTTAGATGCTGAGACAGTGAGTATGATTGGGGAAGAGTTTGTATTGGAAGGACTTATTACTACTACTCATCCCACTTCAACTGATCAGGATCTCAATTCAAGCTCCTCTGTAAACGGAATTACACTTACCTCAGAAACCATATCTGCATGGGAGGAGGCAACTGATAAGCTTGTAAAGACTATTGTTGAGGTAACATCTGCTGTCATGTATAGTTTCTTAACAACAACAACAACAAAGTATAGTTCTACTTTCTTAACATGTATAGTTTCTTAAATACTAAGTTTTTATCCTACTTTTTTAGTTAAAAAGTACATGTTTCATGTACAAGTCAAAAATTACATCACTTTTACGGATTTAGATACAAAAGATGCAGTTTTCATAACAACAACCGATAATCTATGTAGGAAGTAGGATAAGATTAGATGATGAGAAGTTGAAATAACTACTTCTGTTCACGATTTTAAATTTATGATAAGTTAGTTATGCGATTTGGTTATATAGATCAATTCGTGTTATCTGTCCTGGCACTGATTCTCACTAACTAAATACTTCGTATACGTTTTTGTGTTAGCTGAAAAAGTTACATGATCTGAATAATAACATATTGTTTCCTCTAGATGCAATATCAAACTGACAAGTTCTTGTTTATAAATTAACAGACGGGAGCAGGGAAGACTTATACCATGGAGGTGATGCACGTTATAGTATATGCAATATGCAATGCTTTAAAAACGCTTGTTTAAAAAGGAGTGCATTATTGACTTTTTTTGACCAGGGAGGTAACATTCTAGAAACAGACAACTGCAAGAAAGGATTACTACCTAGAGTGGTCAGTGAACTCTTTGAGGCTATAAAAGTTGGTGGTGAAGCAACTGCTTACAAAATTAAACTGTCAATGGTACAATATAACTCTTTTCTTGAAGCCTTTTGGATTGAAATGTGATTATTTAGTTACAAATTCTTTTATCCCATGCACTTATCTGTTTCTTGACACTGGCCTATTCACAAATTGGATGTTAAGTATGTGTTCTTACATGGATTCTATTTATGTGACACGTGCAGGTTGAGATTTATATGGAGAAAGTAAGGTTAGCAACTGTCAACTAATTTCTCTCTTGTGTGTTTTTCTTGACTAGAACACACATAAATTCCACAATTATTATTTTCATGTGTTCAGTAATTAAAGAACATATATCTTATCAGCTGTATATTTATAATTGCATCCGGGAACGTTTCCTGCAGGGACCTTTTTGATCTGTCAAAGGATAACATACAGGTGAAAGAACACAAAGGACAAGGGATATTGCTGTGTGGAGTAACAGAAGTAAGTTCAAATCCCTTTCATAAGGAAATGACCTATTCCATCAGCAGTTCGCATTTTCATATTTCTCACTACTAACTCTTTATAAACTATAAGAAAACCCTCTACTTATAAGGGCCAACCTTAAAGTAGAAGTAATGATCATTGTATTCAATATCCACCCCACCAGAACTAGAATCGAGCAGGTTTTCAAGATATATAAATTAGTGTGTCAAGATGTTTCTCTTGTAATTAGTCTGTCAAGATGTTTCCCTTGTAATTAGTCTGTCAAGTTGTATAAATTAATTGACTTGCCTATTCGCAGATCTTGATATCAGATGGTGAAGAAGCATCAAAGTTCCTAAATGTAAGATCAGATTTGTTATACAGTTCCTATATGTAAGTTCAGATTTATTATAAATATCTCTACAAACTATATAAGAAAACTAAATATTTAGTATTTTGTGTCACTTTGGTTAACACAGAGTGGAATAGCAAACAGAGCAGTTGGAGAGACTCGTATTCCTCCATCTCTTTCTATCACTTGTCTAGTTTTAAGTTGATATGCTTAATAACTAAAGCAAGAATTTTATACTCATTTTTTGATTTACTTGCTAACCTCGTGTAGAAATGAACATGGCAAGCAGTAGAAGTCATTGCATCTACATATTTACTATTCAGAAAGAAGTAAAAAATGACCAAAGGTCTCATATCTCTCTTAACCAATTACAAGTTACTAGACTATCATATGTTTGAAATTACTATTACTAATTTACTATGGGGTTATGAACAGGGTGAGCAGTGGTAAGCTTGTTCTTGTAGACTTAGCAGGATCTGAGAAGGTTGAGAAAACGGGTGCTGAGGGGAGAGTTCTTGAAGAAGCCAAAACCATTAACAAATCTCTCTCTGCACTTGGAAATGTGATTAATGCTTTGACTTCTAGTCAACAGGGCAAATCTAATCACATCCCGTATCGTGATTCAAAGCTTACTCGAATCCTTCAGGATGCTCTTGTTAGTACTATCCTATTACCTTCATCTAGAGGTGGTGATATGAGCGGGTTCAGGAATATTGGGTAATTGGTAAAAAGGTTTGAGTTAAAGTAGTCACTTGGTGACTTCTAAGTTGTTGGACCTGTTTCCCTTTAAGCTGACTATTTACTGAACCAATCTGAGATAAGACCAACCAAATTGACACATTCTAAATTTGCACCTCTAGCTCCATCCAGAGGCGTTAATATGGGGGTTCGGGCATATTGGGTAATTGGTAAAAAGATTTAAGTTAGAGTGGTCATGTTTTAGGTATTGTTCGGACCATGTAGAGTGAAGTCAGGTTACCTGCTAACAATGGTTTGTTCATTTTTTATCAGAAACAATATCACAACATTGACCTAAATCTTTGAATAATTTGATTAAGGAGTTTGTATTTGTTAAAAGTAGTCATTTGCCGACTTTTAAGTTTCTGGTCATGTTTCTCTTTAAGCTGACCGTTTACTTAACCAGTTAAAGATTAATACCCAACCCAAATTGACACGTTCTTAAGTAAATGGGTCTATTTTGGCACCTCTAGCTTCATCTCATTAAACTTATGATCTTAAATCTGCATTTTTTGGATACAGGGAGGAAGCTCCCAGACTGCATTACTTTGTTGTTGCTCACCAAGTCTTTGTAATTCATCAGAGACCATATCTACACTTCGATTTGGAGCTAGGTCTGTATATCACCCTAATGTGAACCTTAATGTTTCTGTCTACAATGTTAGTGACATTAGAAACAGTGTTCTCTAAATCTCATTTCTTTAGAATTTTTGGTACACGAAAATAATCAATTCATGTGAACATCTACTAGAAAAGGCACACTTTTGAGCACATTCTTATTGCTTGATGAGTTAGTGTAATTACTGTACATTGCTAGTCTGTAGCCTTAAACTGAGCTTAGCATTTTCTGTTACTGTGATGCTTCTGGAAATCTTTAAAATTTAGAGTTTCCATCTTCTACCAGTGAGTTGATATGTATTGTATTCTATCTTTACTGGGTCGAATGAGTGATAAAACAAAGTTTGGTTCAAAGGAAACCATATCTCCATAATAAGTTGTTGATTGTTTCCATATAAACCTTTTTATTGTATGTGTTTATGACAATATACGACAATTGTAAATTGTCAGAGCTAAGCATATTAAGGCATCAGTGCGCGTTGTTTGCAAGGAAGAGCTGTCTGACAGGAAGCAGGAGTCTTTGTCTATGAATGCTGTGATGCTGAAATTAGGTGTGCTACGTGACAGAATCCTAAAAAAGGTTTGGGGTTATTAATAATATGTATTAATTAATTCATCATATTGTTACTTTAAACTAATATGTTACCAAGTTGTACCCAAATTTCTAGTGTTATGGTAAAACCTTTGGAGTAACAAAAGTGCTTACAAATATTATATTTGTTCAACAATAAACTTGATCTATGAATAAGATTATTATCTACGAAGCTTTATCCAATGTTGATACACTTTTGGCGGCTTTTAGACCCGTTTGACATGCTTTCTTCTAAACTATTTTTCTACCCAATCGACCCTTTAGATAAGCATAACTTGAGTCAAACCTTCCTCTAGATTTGGGATCGATGATTTTATATGATCTTAAATGCCAAAGTGATACCAAGTTGTATACATGGATTTGTGCAGTTTGGAGAGAAGTTAGATGGTGAGATGGTGAGGAGTTTGTATTGGAAGGACTTATTACTACTACTCATCCCAGTTCAAGTGATCAGGAGGTAAATTCAAGCTCCTCTGTAAATGGAATTACACTTGGCTCAGAAACAATATTCGCATGGAAAGAAGCAACAGATAAGCTTGTAAAGACTATTGCTGAGGTAACATCTGGTGTCGTGTATAGTTGCTTAACTTAGTTATTATCATACTTTCTAGTTAGAAAGTACATGTTTCTTGTACAGGCCAAAATTTAGATCACTTTTACGGATTTAGATACAAAAAATACACGTAGGCTATTGCTCACATAAATACATAATTAACTGTTAACGAGAGTAAACTGCAAGTGATTCTAATTTATAAAACTCAACCAATTAAGTAGTTGAAGAACTCGATTGCCACACATTAGACTTTCTTCTAGTGAGGTGAAGACAGTTTTCAGAATCATAGTCGATGTGATTATTCACACAAACTGCAATTTTTAATTTTTGTTTTGGGATGATGGCAGTTAAGAAGAGATAAGGAAATGTTAATGAACCAGTACGAATCAATGAAGGGGGAATATGAGATCATGGAGAGTGTGGTCAGGGGACTCAAGACCAAATTGAGAAAATCACAAGATTATCTGGACCTGGGATTCTACTTTATGTGTTTAGTTTCAGCTATCATGTTTATGTTTATAATGTCAATCCGGTTTAACATGTAATAACATGTAAAAAGTCTGTCTACCAAACGTTGAAACTTTTTCATCAACTCTATACATTTATGTAATACGGAGTAGATACTACATGATATATACGCTACTGGATTCATGTATTTTCTTCAAGATTTACCTCATACACACTATGACGTTTTTTAATAAATATCGATATGCATACTACATGTAATATTGAAATGGTTCGTGAATAGAAATTCGATGACATAAGTTGCAGTGATTGCATTACCTATTATATCTCAATATTCTCTACATCATCTATTTGTTACTCAACAGATAACTTATTATGTGATCGATTTCAACCAAGGTTTTATCTAAAACCGTGTAAAAGGTGAACCCATGAATGGGTACAACACATAGGATGGTTTCTATTATTGCTGAAGGAAGGTTGCTTATTCTATCCTTACACGAATATTGAGCTATGGACAAACGTTTACCTTTAGATGAACGTTTAGCTTCCATCTCATTGTTGCACCAAAACTAAATAATATTCCAAAAGACAGTCACTTTAAACTTCGAATAAAGATAAAACCTGCTTAATATATAAAGCAGGTTTGTGGTTCTAGTCAGTGTATGGGATTCGTGTATGGTATTTTGCATGGATCTTGGTAGTTGGGCTAGGCGTGTGCGGGTTTTCCTTTAGTGTTCTCGTGCTAGTGTGTTTGAGTTTTTGTTTGTTTGTGTGTTGTCCCGTGTCTTGTCTAGTTTCTTGTTAGTTTGTTTCGTGTTGCCTTAAAAAAAAAAAAAAAAAAAAAAAAAAAAACAGATGCAGAAACCGTTGAGCGTAATAGGTCAAATAATAGGATTATCATAAAAATAAAGTTTGTATTTTAATGGTGACATGGTGTTTCAGTTGCAAGAATTGTGATGTTTACAGGGTACAGCCTAAAGTTTTATATGGACTTTTGATGTTTTGGAGTAGGGAAGGCAAAATGACCCGTACCCGATGGAAAAACCCGAAACCCATAACCCGTTATAATGGGTCTGACCCGAGTCCGTCGGGTCATGGGCCGGGTATGGGGATGGTTACAAAAAAAAATTCCGGGTTCGGGTTCAGGTATGGTTTTGGATACAAACCCGTTAACCCGACCCGTATACCCAGCCCGAGGCATTTTAATAATAATTATCATGTAAAATTTTAGTATTAGTATTATACTGTTAATGTATGAAAGATTTCTCTTATTTGTTTTGAAAAAGAGTATAATTTTGTTCAATATAATCATAAACAACAAGTTTTCGAGATGTGATATTTTATATACTTTTTGTATTTGAGTATTTTAGAAACTTTTCAATCAACTTTTTGTATGTGATATTTTATAATACTTTAAACATAAAGTTGGTAAGTTATTTTTCGATATTTTAATTTAGTAACTTATTGAAAAATAGATACATAATGACTAATCGGGTATACCCGTTTACCTGTGGGGAAACCGAAACCCGATAGTATGTAAGTAAATGGAGACCTGACGGGTTTCGGGGCGAGGTTTCTTAATCGGGTTCGGGTCCGTGATTACCCAAACCCGACCCGATGACATCCCTATTTTGGAGTGAATGGGTCAACCAAAGTGTCAGCATCTTTGGTTCCAATGACATAAAGATTAAAATCTTCTAAAATCTTTACACCTAAACCCGATCAAAGATTGTGTAACAATACACAAAGCTAGGTGCTTTAAAAACACAGTATAAAATAAGAGTGTGCGTAATTCCGTGCCAAAAAACTAAAATCAATGACAATGATGCACTCATTTTAGATACAAAAGGATTAGCTACCGCGTGACTATGACCAACTTAACAAAAACCTCAAAAAAGACTTCCCATGATAATTTTTCCTCGTCTAAAATGCAAAAAAACAATATCACTGTCATAGTACATAATTACCACCACACTTAAACCATAGCAAATGAAAAGAAGAAAAAAACACCATAGTAATAGACTAACAGCAACACCTAAAGTTGTATATAGGATTGGAACTGTTTCATTCGACATTTGACAAAAAAGAAAAAAAAAAAAAAAAAAACCACCAAAGAAATGAGAAATAAAAAAGTAGCAGCTGACAGTTACTAGCAAGAGAGTCAAGTAATCTAAGGTGATTGTAAGCCATTGCATATATCTAATGCTTAACAATAATTTCTGTCGCTCCTGATGCACGTGGAGAGTGTAACAGAAGACTTGATATATTTGACACTTTATCATCAGTAACCATATCAGAAAGCCGTATGGTTACCTTCTTCAGCAGGGGAGACTTGGCCAATATTAGTTGCACAAACTCCAAATGAAGCTCGAACTCGAAGAACTCATAAATCTTTAATTCCTTCAGATTCTTCAACCAAATATTTGAATAGTATTCAAGTGTTTTAGGGTCTTCTTTAAAAATCTCAAGAGCTACAGGATTAGCAGCATGACCTTCATAAATCTACCGGAAATGTAAGTATTTCAATCGTTAGCGTATTTTGACATTAATTTGAAAACATAAGATTGAAGATGGACTAAAGTGACTTACCTCTAGCTTGAGCTTCTCCAAATTCGGGGAGCATCGGATCAAAAGGAAAAGCAAAGGCATCCCACCATCATCAATGAAACACATGTCATCTATGCGCAAGTATTTGAGGTGGACTAAGGTGATTGGATGCTCTTGTGGAAGCGAGTACAATTTAAAAAACTTAAACCATGAACCATAGGCCACAACAAAGAATAATAAGCAAATTAGTCTTCATTATTCGAGTAAAATCAACCATATATATATGATCATGTGAATAACTATCTAACTTACATGAGAAACCCAGAGAGAGGTAACCAGACATTCAATGACAGGCAAGCACTTGATTAGGTCACTAAAGGAGGAGGATACGTCATTACCATTACCGAGAGTATTATCTTCATCAATAAACTGCAACAACTTACAATATCTAATAAGTAATTAAAATTCAATAGAATTATAACTTGAATTATAATCACACGTGATTTACTTACCAGAGTGAGGCTCTTAAGCACTGGACAGTTGGATACAAGATGCACAAGAGTTTTTGGAGAGATCTTTATATTGTGCAAATATAAGCTTGTCAAGCTACCGAATCCATTAAACGTTGGTGGATGATGTATACAAACTTTATGGAGATCTAGATTCGTTAACTGATTCAAAGAGAAGAAAGATAACGGTAACCTATACTTACTGTACTCATTCAAGTCAAGACTAAATATTTTAACAGTATTCCTCCTTGACAAATGACTTATGATTAGGTCAAGTTCATCACAGATCATGTCCGCACTTGTGATAAGGGAGAACTCGAGTAATGGGCCTTTATGCAATAACAAAACTTGGTATATAGCTTTGAAAAAATTGCATCTCCTGCATGGACATGAATAGTAAAAGGTTTGCTCCAAAATGGATAGCTGATCTGATGATCCTTTAAACGCATCCTCGTCAAAAAAGAGTTCGGGAATTTTGGTCCAATGGTATCTCCATTCCCTCGAGAGGATACTTGTCCTAACTGCAACTTTGGTTGGTAAAAGGGATAAGATGGTTTCGATTATGGGTAGAGGAAGGTTGCTGATTCGATCCAAAGACAATCGTCGAGCATTAATATTATAATGGTCCATCTTGTGAGACCAGTATTAGATAATGCTGCAAAAAACAACTCAAAATAAACTGAGTTTCATAAATAAGTCATAGATAAATTTCAACTGTATATGTATTCACTCTTCCACTAGTAGCTTTTATCATTTTAGCCATTAATTCCTTGACCTATTTTATATATCAAATGATCTTTCTAACATACTAATATACTATACATCCTTTATTCATTCATCGTTTGTAAACTTAAAGAATATAACTAGACCACAAAAACATTGAAAAAGTTTTTTATTGAAAAGCAAAACATTGAAAAAGTTTAATCGACAATTAAGTGTAAATGAATAAAACGATTAAGATATGAGAGACAATTGATCAAAACAAGAAATAATTATAGAAGACAATTATAAATATAGCACAACCCTAATATATGTGAATGTGAACATGTATACATACAAGCAAGCAAAATAGTAAAATGAACGTAGTAAAACCCTAAATACACAAATGTATAGAAAGTATACTAAATCAAAAACATACTGAAACAAGTCATATATAAAATCAATACGATCGATGTTTATCTTACAAAATGATCAGCAGCAACTCTGAGCGCCAAGATGATTCAAGCGGTTAATTGGGAATCCTCACCCATTTTTCTCTATTTAAAGGGTGATTATATTGTTAGGTCTGAGGGGGTCAATTAGGCCCATTTTTTAGGCCCATTACATTATTTTGAAACACATCCCAGATAAACAGGCAAAAGAAGGGTACTAATTGTGTTTAGATGAACCTTGAGCTTTAGCTGAACGTTTATATTGTCTTGGTCATTGAAACACCAACTTATGGCCTCACAATATAGTATAGAGGCCGAACGTCTCACTCATCCCTCAAAAATCTAGTGTTGAGGTCAAATACCTTGATGTTGTCAAAGTTTTTGCTAGACCTGTTAGTTATGACAATTTAACTCTGGTCTATCTCACCTCCAATGTCGTGCCCATCAACCGAAAAAGCATATCAAGGTCGGTGTAAGTGTTTCTTAAAAGTTCCCTTGTGCTATCAATATCAATATGAGATATTAATCAAAAGCTTACTTTCTTCTTTTCCGATGAGTTTCATTTCATTTTGAATATTCATGTAACTCTCCCACCAACGGGCAAGGGATGTTAGCGAATTATATAACAGACTACTCAAGTTTTATTCAAACTCAAGTTTTCATTATAAAATAGATTTCAATATTTGATCAACCACAATAATATATATTCAGTACAATATAGTCCAAAGAGCCACAATGCCCACATGGCAAGATACAGATATTCAATCAAATGTAAATACCCCAAATAACCTCACACCAGCCGAATTCGAATCGTCGATATAAATGTTTGAGATACACTTGAAATAACTAATATGAAACAATATAAGTATAAAGTAACCGATAGATACCAATGTGGTGAACTTCAAATGAGTCGTATAGTTACGACACTTTTGCAGTTGACACGTCAAAGCTAGTTTCGTGATGGTATTCATTCTCGACTAAAGAAGTATTTGGTCAACTTTGAACTCAAATATGTGACCTTTTCGTAGTAACTTGGTATATATATAGCATAAAAGATATATTTTTGATCAGTTGATACTTAACAAGTATTCTCATGAAGCACAACTCTTCGGAACGTTTCTTCAAACGATTCAGCTCAGACGCCTATAATAAAGTAGTTAGTTTAGAACTTGTTAAATAACCTTAATAATTTATCAGAAAAAGAAGAACAACGAAAAATAGCTCGAAAGGTTAAACAAACATTATTTTAAAAGTAAAACGAGTTGCAGGCGACACTTTCATCTAAAGTTATACCTACCAATTGCATCTATATGGTCCGAGTTCAAAACGATGTAAACTGATTTTCACCATCGGTGATGCACGTGGATAGCTAAGCAAAATGTTTAACATCTCCGGTTCTTCATCCTCTTCAACATTTCCGTTAATGAATATCCTTAATGTCTTCAACATAGGTGACTTGATCAACATAAACTTCACAAGCTCCAACTCAGGCTCCATGTTACCAAAATCTTCAATCTCTAACTCAGTCAGATTTTTCAACTGAATATCTGAATAATCTTCACCTACATCCGATTCTTCAATTATATACGGCGGAAATATCTGTAGAAAAGGTTATTTTCTGAGTCAGCGCATTTTGACATGTAAATATAATAATAAAAGATAAATATTAATCGTCCTTACACGTAGCTTTATTTTCTCCAAGTTTGGAGAAGCCCTGAACAAAAGAGCAAGAATAGGCATCCCGTAATGATGGTCTCCATCCAAAATAAGATGATATAAGCACATGTATTTGAGGTGATCTAATGAGGTTCGAAGCTCTCTTGGATGCTCGTGTGCACCAATACACCACTACTTGTACCATAGGCGAAAACAAAGATCAACCTTAAATAAAGAAAACAATAATATAAAGTTAAATAGCCAAGTGAGAATCATATCATCATATTTCATATTACCTTAGTATACCAAAGACTAATAGTAAAATTTTCAATGACATGTAAATAGTCAAATAGCTGAATAAGGCCGGAGTCCTCACCATGGTAAATTTGAACATATCCTTGAAGCTACATAAACTTAACATATTCAGATAAGTAGTAATAAATCCCAAATAAGATGAATATTTTAGTAATGGAGAATTTATCAGACTAAATGTTTTAAGTAATGGACACTTGGATACAAGATGTACAAGGGCTTCCTTAGAGATTTTCGAATTATCTATGGTTAAAGTAGTAATGCTACTAAAGCCATTGAATGTAAGTTTTTTCTGAATGCAACAGTCATCAAGATATAGGTCCGTTAATTGTTGCAACGAGAAGGCATCTGAGGGTATCCTACCCATATTAACCAAACGAAGTTTCTTAACAGTATTCATTCTCGACAGATAACGTATTATTGGTTCCACTCCAACACAGGTGTCATTTCCAGGTATGCAAAGCGAAAACTCTAGTATCGGACCTTGATGCAGTAGTAGAATTTGGTATATAACATTGAAAAATTGATACTTATTAGCTGAAACTCGTAAAGTATCCTTATCAAACACGAGTTCCGGAATTTTAGTCCAATTGTACCTCCATTCTTTAGAGAGAATACATGTCCTGGCAGCATCTCGAATTGGTACAAGACATAGGATTGTTTCTATTATATTGGTAGGAAGGCTGCTGAGTCACGAAGGTTGAATTTTTATGGCAGAAAATTCTTGTTGGGACATTTACAAGATTTACACTGCAATAATCAATTCAACATAACTCCATTTCAGTACTAGGGTTTATAATACAGATGAAATCAAATCAACATAAACTGAGTTAAATAATTTAGGTTAAACACATAAATGCATCTCAGACCTAGGTTTCACATATATGCCAAAAAAATGATATCAACGTAAACAGCATTTAAAATTTAACACATACATGAACAGAGTTTTGATTTAATAAAGGTTTGAGCACATCAACTCTAATATTGCTAAAATTTATATACGGAGTACATTATAACTTAGTTTTTTATTATAAATAAAATAAAATTGATGATATAAAGATAAATAAGTTTAAAAAATATCGTATCATCGGCTATTATTACTGGAAATTAGGATTTACAGAAGACACACACAATCACACAATTATATGATATCACAAGCATTTTCGATACCCTAAACATGAACTGATATCAGAAAACGAAATAAAAAGTATTATTTGTACCTTTGAAATCTCGACCAGCCTAAACCCCTGCGATTACTTAATGAAACGCAATGGCAATTTTGTACGGAGTATTTGAATTGGTACGTATAAAGGGAAGTGTTTAGGTTATTTGTATTCGTGAATGAATCAATCTTTAATGAAACGCAATGGCATCTACCTATGCTATTTGTTGGGTTTATATTTAAGTTTTCAAATATGAGGAATAGTTAGCTTAAATGTCAAAGTTCAACAAATTAGGTCTAAAAATGCTTGTTGACTTGGTCAAGCATTCTAGGCATTTTGAACTCCAAGTGAAGATCCAATTTTTATTAAGAGAGAGATCAGAGAGTTTTAAGAAAAAGGGAGAAAACCTCAATTTCCGTTTTTAACTACAGCAGTCCATAAAAGAGACGATTTCCGGAGATCCGACCGTTGAATCTTCTTCATTTTTGGGCAGTGTCTTCCTGACGTCAGTGCCAACATTTTCAACCGTTGAATTCGTCTAATAAGGTCTGTAGGTCGTGATTTTGCTGCTGGAACAGAGAGCAGATTATTGGGTGATTAATTCATCTTTTGTCTTTAATTTCTTCATATACTTGTTGATTATTGTTGTTCAAGAGTATGATGATGTTGTATACCTCTAGATGATCTAGAGAAGGATTATTGTATTGCTCTCTTGTTGATGATAGTGGAATTTAAGTGGCTTACGAGTCCCGTGGTTTTTACTCTCGATTCTGAGAGGTTTTCCACGTAAAAAGTCTCGTGTATTTAGTGTGTGCTTGATTATTATTTAGCTACTGATTTGGAACAGATTTGGGTTGGATTTGATTTAGCTTATTTGTTAGCATCCTCACGGTTTCATACGGGTCGGGAAATGTTTGTCAAACGGGTTTGTTTCCGCTTTGCAGATTGCCTGTTGTGATTTATTTTCCCATCAAATTGGTATTTAGAGCTTAAGGTTATTTGATTGACTTGTGTGAAAGATGGAAGCTAATACAAGTAAGATGGTTAGTTTAAATGGTTCAAATTATCATGTTTGAAAAGGTAAAATGGAGGATCTTCTTTATGTGAAAGATTATTATTTACCTGTTTTTACTGAGAGTATGCCTGAGGGTAAGTCTGAAGCTCAATGGAAAATTTTGCATAGACAGGTATGTGGGTATATTCGGCAGTGGGTTGATGATAATGTAGTGAACCATATTACTGGGGAGACTGATGCTAAAGCCTTATGGAAAAAGCTTGAACAGTTATATGAACGAAAGACTGGGAATAACAAGTTGTTCTTAATTAAACAGTTGATGGGTTTAAAGTATCATGATGGGACTCCTATTACAGATCACCTAAATGCATATCAGGGTATTATTAATCAGCTTGCAGGAATAAGTATCAAGTTTGAGGATGAGGTTCAAGGTCTCTGGTTACTTGGTACGTTACCGGACTCTTGGGAGATTTTTAGGACATCTTTGTCCAACTCTGCACCGAATGGTATTATTACCATGGAATTGGCTAAGGGTAGTATTTTGAATGAAGAGATGAGAAGAAAGTCACAAGGTTCCTCTTCACAGTCAGATATCTTGGTCACAGAAATGCGGGGGAGAAGTCATAGTAGAGGTCATGGTAAAAGAGGCAAGAATCGTAGTAGCTCAAGAAAAGGAAAGTTTTCTAATATTGAGTGCTATCATTGTCGTGAAAAAGGGCACGCAAAGTGGTATTGTCCACAGTTAAAAAATGAGAAGAAAAAGGCATATGACAAGAATAAACAAAAGAAAAGTGATGGTGGCGATGATGATAAGGTTGAAGTTAACGCTATCAGGGATGAGTTCTTTGTTTGTATTGATTATGATATGATCAATCTTACTCATGATGACACGAGTTGGATTGTTGATAGTGGTGCTACATGTCATGTTGCAATATGTAGAGATCACTTCTCATCTTACACTCCAGGTGACTATGGATTTGCTAGGATGGGTAATTCTGGGTTATCAAAGATCGTTGGTATTGGAGATGTTTGTTTGAAATTTGACACGGGAATGGAGTTAGTTTTGCATAATGTAAAACATGTTCTGGATATGAGACTTAATGTTATTTCAACAGGCATTCTTGATGATGATGATTATTATAACAGTTTTGGTAATGGTATTTGGAAACTAACTCTTGGTTCTATGATAGTGGGAAGAGGCAAGAAAGACTCAAGATTATACATAACGCGTCCGAAGATCATCCAGAACATTGTTAACGCAGTTGACAATGTTGATTCTACCGAGTTGTGGCATAAAAGACTTGGCCACATGAGTGAAAAAGGGATATCTATCTTATTTAAGAAGAATGTGTTGTCGGGTGTTAGTGATATTAATTTGAGTAAGTGTTCTCACTGGTTTTCAGGGAAACAGACCAGAGTTGTGTTTAAGAGTCATTCTCCTTTTCGAATGGAGAACGTACTTGATCTAGTACATTCGGATATGTGTGGGTCTATGAAGACTAGGACACTTGGTGGATGTTCGTACTTTGTTACATTCATCGATGATCATTCCAAGAAGGTGTGGGTTTATACCTTAAAGTCAAAGGATCAAGTATTTGAAAAGTTTAAGGAATTTCATGCACTAGTTGAAAGACAAACGGGGAAGAAACTCAAGTGTATTCGGACTAATAATGGCGGTGAATACATTGGGAGCTTTGATGCTTATTGTAAGGAGAATGGTATTCGGCATCAAAAGAGTCCACCAAAGACACCTCAGTTGAATGGCTTAGCAGAGAGGATGAACAGAACTTTGGTTGAGAGAGTTAGATGTTTGCTTTCACATGCAGGGTTGTCCGATTCCTTTTGGGGTGAGGCTTTAAATACGGCAGTTCATATTATTAATCTAACCCCTTGTGTACCTTTGCGTTTTGATGTTCCTAACAAGGTTTGGAGCTGCAAAGATGTTTCTTACTGTCATTTACGAGTCTTTGGATGTAAAGCATTTGTTCATGTTTCTAAAGATGAAAGGTCAAAGCTTGATATGAAGACTAAGCCATGTGTATTCCTAGGTTATGGTGAAGATGATTTTGGGTACAGGTTATATGATCCAGTTCAGAAGAAACTCGTACGAAGCCGAGATGTTGTGTTTACAGAAGATCAGATGTTAAAAGATGTTGATAAGACAGATTCAGTTCCTTAACCTAGTACTGATCTTGTTGATTTGGATCCAGTTACTCCACAACATGTTGGAGATGATGTTCATAATGATGAACATGGTACTGATGATGATTATGCTACGGAGCATGTAGAGATTCCAGTACCAGATGTGCCCCCATTTGTCCCACTTAGGCGGTCTACCCGAGACCGTCATCCTTCTGTTAGATATTCTGCTGATGAGTATGTATTACTCACTGATGGGGGAGAGCCAGAGTGTTATGCAGAAGCTATGAAAGATGAGCATAAGACTGAGTGGGGTGAAGCCATGCAAGATGAGATGAATTCCTTACAAGAGAACAATACTTATGAGCTGGTGAAGTTACCTAAAGGCAAGAGAGCTTTGAGAAACAAATGGGTATTCAAAGTGAAGACAGATGAGCTTACTTCACAACCAAGGTACAAAGCTAGGTTAGTCGTTAAA
Organism: Rutidosis leptorrhynchoides; assembly: GCF_046630445.1. Taxonomy (NCBI): domain Eukaryota; kingdom Viridiplantae; phylum Streptophyta; class Magnoliopsida; order Asterales; family Asteraceae; genus Rutidosis; species Rutidosis leptorrhynchoides. Next base: position 374,347,445 of record NC_092337.1, on the reverse strand, counting down.
GGATTCAGCTAAAAAAAGGGTATTGATTTTAATGAGATTTTCTCACCGGTTGTGAAGATGGGATCTATTCGAGTGGTTCTTGGGTTAGCTGCTAGTCTTGATCTTGAGGTTGAACAGATGGACGTCAAGACTGCTTTTCTTCACGGTGATTTGGATAAGGAAATCTACATGATGCAACCTGAAGGTTTTCGGGTTAAGGGTAAAGAAAATTATGTTTGCAGACTTCAGAAAAGTCTATATGGGTTGAAGCAAGCACCGAGACAGTGGTATAAGAAGTTTGAGTCGGTTATAGGAAAGCAAGGCTACCGAAAGACAACTTCTGATCATTGTGTTTTTTTTCAGAGGTTTGGTGATGATGATTTCATCATATTGTTATTATACGTTGATGATATGTTGATTGTTGGTAAAAATATTAAAAGAATTGCGCAGTTGAAGCGAGAATTGAGCAAGTCTTTTGCTATGAAAGACTTGGGGCCATCAAAACAGATTCTTGGCATTTGGATTTCTAGAGATAGAGGTGCTAAGACCTTACATATATCACAAGAGCAATACATTGAAAAGGTGCTTAGTAGGTTCAACATGAAGAATGCTAAAGTGGTTAGTTCCCCTCTTACTACAAACTTTAAGCTAACATATAGAGATTGCCCTACTTCAAAGGAGGATGTTGAGGAGATGGACAAAGTTCCATATGCTTCAGCGGTTGGTAGCTTGATGTATGCTATGGTGTGTACTAGGCCTGATATAGCTCATGCGGTTGGTTTTGTTAGTCGGTTTATGTCAAATTCGAGTAAGAAGCATTGGGAAGCAGTTAAATGGATTATGAGATACTTACGAGGTACTTCAAAGTTGGGTATCACATTTGGAAATGGAGAGCCGATGCTTGTTGGTTATACAGACTCAGATATGGCAGGAAACAAAGATAACATGAAATTCACTTCTAGATATTTGATGATCTTCGCAGGGGGAGCAGTTTCATGGCAATCAAGGTTACAAAAGTGTGTTGCATTGTCTACAACCGAGACTGAATATATGGTAGCAACAGAAGCGTGCAAAGAACTATTGTGGATGAAAAGGTTTCTACAAGACCTTGGGTTTAAGCAATCACGATATGTGGTTCTTTGTGATAATGAGAGTGCGATTCATTTGGCTAGAAATTCTATGTATCATAAGTGGACAAAACATATTGATGTGCGGTATCATTGGATTAGAGAACGTCTTGAAGATGGTTTGTTTGAACTTGATAAAGTTCATACCGATGATAATGGTTCTGACATGTTCACAAAGGCTTTAGCAAGTGAGAAGCTCAAGGTATGTTGCTCGATCGCCGGGATGGCGAACTCTTCCTCATAATTGGAAAGGGGGAGATTTGTTGGGTTTATATTTAAGTTTCCAAATATGAGAAATACTTAGCCCAAATGTCAAAGCCCAACAAATTAGGCCCAAAAATGCTTATTGACTTGGTCAAGCATTCTAGGCATTTTGAACTCCAAGTGCAGATCTAATTTTTATTAAAAGAGAGATAAGAGAGTTTTAAGAAAAAGGGAGAAAACCCCAATTTCCGTTTTTAGCTACAGCAGTCCATAAAAGAGACGATCCCCGGATATCCGACCGTTGAATCTTCTTCATTTTTAGACTGTGTCTTCCTGACATCAGTGCCAACATTTTCAACCGTTGAATTCATCTAATAAGGTCTGTAGGTCGTGATTTTGCTGCTGGAACAGAGAGCATATTATTGGGTGATTAATTCATCTTTTGTCTTTAATTTCTTCATATACTTGTTGATTATTGTTGTTTAAGAGTATGATGACGTTGTATACCTCTAGATGATCTAGAGAAGGATTATTGTATTGATCTCTTATTGATGATAGTGGAATTTAAGTGGCTTACGAGTCCCGTGATTTTTACTCTCGATTTTGAGAGGTTTTCCACGTAAAAAGTCTCGTGTATTTAGTGTGTGCTTGATTATTGTTTAGCTACTGATTTGGAACAGATTTGGGGACTGATTTGGGTTGGATTTGATATAGCTTATTTGTTAGCATCCTCACGGTTTCATACGGGTCGAAAAATGTTTGTCAAACGGGTTTGTTTCCGCTTTGCAGATTGCCCGTTGTGATTTATTTTCCCATCAGTATTTGCCATAGCCCATAAGGCTTCTTAACTTAGCTATGAGGATGGTGCCATAGGCCCATTTAGTCATGGTTTGCTGGGTAATTCACTGTGTGTATGGCTGAAGTTCTAAGAATTAAATTAAATGTAAGTTAATTTTTCAAAATGCCCCTAAATTCTTAAGTATTAATTTAATATGTCAATGATTTTTGTAATTGCCTATATGTCCCCAACAATTAACAACACACCAAATGATTTTTGTAATTGCCTATATGTCCCCCAACAAGTAACAACACACCACGCATCATGCATGGTGCGTGCATGTCTTTGCGTGGTGCATGTCACTTGGTCCTTGGCACGTTTTAGCAGTTACTGTATTTTCTACACGTAACACCCACCATGCAACAAGTAATACGCATGGTGCATGGTGACGTGGTGTGTAGTGCAGTACATCAAGAGATTAAGGTTTGTTGAATTTTGTATTTTGAAAATTTTATGTTGTGATGATTTAATTCAAGGAATTCCTTATTATCATAAAAATGGCATTTATGATATGTTTTTAACAAATGTGCCAATATAAATTGATCAATATACAATAATTGTAGACAAAATGCATAATACAATTACAACTGCATAGATTAATTATAGTTACAAGTACATAATGTAACACTCATCAAGATATAGGTCTGTTAAATCTTGCAACGAGAAGACATCTGAGGGTATCCTACCCAAATTACCCAAATGAAGTTTCTTAACTGTATTCATTCTCGATAGATAACATATTATTGGGTGCCAACAAAGTGTTAGGAAGAGAGGATCGCCTGGACGTTGAGAGATACAAATTTGAGAGAAAATAACTCTATTACTCACAAGAATAGATTACACGAGTATTTACAACACTAAAAAAAAAACTCTCAAACTCACACACACTATCTAGGTTGTGATTACACTTCTCTGAGTGATTTTTGGGATGATTTACAATGGAGGTTTACACCTCTATTTATAGGAAAAAATTTATGCCGGTGAATGGTGTGAACGAGGAAGGTTGGCGGAAGTTGGTGGCCGTTATCGTGTTCAAGTTTGCTTCTTCTTCATGAGTTATTCAAAGATGTCTTACTTTGAACATCTAGAAAGATTAGGCTGGAAACCACTGGAAACCATCAATTCTCCCCCCTCCAGCCAAATCCACGAACATTCCAGTTATGTCTCTGCATAACTCCAACTTCTCTCGAGTCACCACCTTTGTTAACATATCAGCAGGATTCTCCTTTGTATGGATCTTCAGCAGTTGTCGATCAATTACCTCTCGTATCCAATGATAGCGAATATCAATATGTTTTGTACGGGAATTGTACATGGAGTTCTTGCTCAAATCTAGATCACTCTGACTGTCACAATATACCTTGTACTCCTTTTGCTTGATTCCAAATTCTTGAATATAACGCTTTAACCACAACATTTCTTTTCCAGCTTCTGCGGCAGCAATATACTCTGCTTCAGTTGTGGATAATGCAACACATTTCTGTAGTCTTGACTGCCATGAAACAGCTCCCCCTGCAAAAATGTAAATGAATCCTGAAGTAGATTTCCTACTATCAGGATCTCCGGCCATATCCGCATCTGTATAGCCTTCCAAGATTGGATCAGCTCCCCCGTAACAAAGACATATCTTCGTTGTACCTTTAAGATATCTGAGAATCCATTTTACCACCTCCCAATGCTCTTTCCCAGGGTTGGAGAGAAAACGACTCACTGTTCCCACTGCGTGAGCAATATCGAGCCTTGTACACACCATTGCATACATCAAACTTCCAACTACTGAAGAATATGGTACTGACGACATCTCCCCGATCTCTTCCTTGGATGAGGGACATGATCTCTTACTTTAACTTGAAATGTTTGGCTAATGGAATGCTAACAGGTTTGGCATTGCTCATATTGAATCGTTCAAGCACTCGTTCAATATACTTCTCCTGAGATAACCACAACCTTCTATTCTTCCTACTGAAATGTCCCGTTCTTATTGATTAAAAACGTTCCATATTAATTGATTTCGTTGCGAGGTTTTGACCTCTATATGAGACGTTTTTCAAAGACTGCATTCATTTTAAAACAAACCATAACCTTTATTTCATCAATAAAGGTTTAAAAAGCTTTACGTAGATTATCAAATAATGATAATCTAAAATATCCTGTTTACACGCGACCATTACATAATGGTTTACAATACAAATATGTTACAACGAAATAAGTTTCTTGAATGCAGTTTTTACACAATATCATACAAGCATGGACTCCAAATCTCGTCCTTATTTAAGTATGCGACAGCGGAAGCTCTTAATAATCACCTGAGAATAAACATGCTTAAAATGTCAACAAAAATGTTGGTGAGTTATAGGTTTAACCTATATATTATCAAATCATAATAATAGACCACAAGATTTCATATTTCATTACACATCCCATACATAGAGATAAAAATCATTCATATGGTGAACACCTGGTAACAGACATTAACAAGATGCATATTTAAGAATATTCCCATCATTCCGGGACACCCTTCGGATATGATATAAATTTCGAAGTACTAAAGCATCCGGTACTTTGGATGGGGTTTGTTAGGCCCAATTGATCTATCTTTAGGATTCGCGTCAATTAGGGTGTCTGTTCCCTAATTCTTAGATTACCAGACTTAATAAAAAGGGGCATATTCGATTTTGATAATTCAACCATAGAATGTAGTTTCACGTACTTGTGTCTATTTTGTAAATCATTTATAAAACCTGCACGTATTCTCATCCCAAAAATATTAGATTTTAAAAGTGGGACTATAACTCACTTTTACAGATTTTTACTTCGTCGGGAAGTAAGACTTGGCCACTGGTTGATTCACGAACCTATAACAATATATACATATATATCAAAGTATGTTCAAAATATATTTACAATACTTTTAATACATTTTGATGTTTTAAGTTTATTAAGTCAGCTGTCCTCGTTAGTAACCTACAACTAGTTGTCCACAGTTAGATGTACAGAAATAAATCGATAAATATTATCTTGAATCAATCCACGACCCAGTGTATACGTATCTCAGTATTGATCACAACTCAAACTATATATATATTTTGGAATCAACCTCAACCCTGTATAGCTAACTCCAACATTCACATATAGAGTGTCTATGGTTGTTCCGCAATATATATATATAGATGGGTCGACATGATAGGTCGAAACATTGTATACGTGTCTATGGTATCTCAAGATTACATAATATACAATATAAGTTGATTAGGTTATGGTTGGAATAGATTTATTACTAACTTTCACGTAGGTAAAATGAGTAGTTTTTATCAATCTTGTTTTACTCGCCATTTCTTCGTTTCTAATCCGTTTTGAGTGATTCCAGTGGCCACGGTTTCATATTGAACTTTAATTTATGAATCTAAATAGAAAAAGTATAAGTTTATAGTCGGAAATACAAGTTACAAGTCGTTTTTGAAAGAGGTAGTCATTTCCGTCGAAAGAACGACATCTTGATGACCATTTTGAAAAACATACTTTCACTTTGAGTTTAACCATGATTTTTGGATATAGTTTCATGTTCATAAGAAAAATCATTTTTCCAGAAGTATAGCTTTTAAATCAAAGTTATTCTTAGCTTTTAATTATCCCAACCAAAACAGCCCCCGGTTTTACTACGACGGCGTATATCCAGTTTTATGGTGTTTATCGTGTTTCCGGATTTTAAATCATTAAGTTAGCATATCATATAGATATAGAACATGTGTTTAGTTTATTTTAAAAGTCTAGTTAGAAGGATTAACTTTATTTGCGAACAAGTTTAGAATTAACTAAACTATGTTCTAGTGATTACAAGTTTATAACGTTGAATAAGACAGCTTTTTATGTATGAATCGAATGATGTTATGAACATCATTACTACCTCAAGTTCCTTGGATAAACCTACTAGAAATGAAAAAAATGGATCTAGCTTCAAAGGATCCTTGGATGGTTTGAAAGTTCCTGAAGCAGAATCATGACACGAAAACAATTTCAAGTAAGATTTTCACTCGAAATAAGATTGTTATAGTTATAGAAATTGAATTAAAGTTTGAATATGATTATTACCTTGTATTATAAAGATAACCTACTGTAAGTAACAAAGGTTTCTTGATCTTGGATGATTACTTGGAATGGATTTAGAAAACTTGGAAGTAAACTTGCAATCTTAGAAGTATTCTTGATTTTATGAAACTAGAACTTTTGGAATTTATGAAGAACACTTAGAACTTGAAGATAGAACTTGAGAGAGATCAATTAGATGAATAAAATTGAAGAATAAAAGTGTTTGTAGGTGTTTTTGGTCGTTGGTGTATGGATTAGATATAAAGGATATGTAATTTTGTTTTCATGTAAATAAGTCATGAATGATTACTCACATTTTTGTAATTTTATGAGATATTTCATGCTAGTTGCCAAATAATGGTTCCTACATGTGTTATGTGACTCAAATGGGCTGCTAAGAGCTGATCATTGGAGTGTATATACCAATAGTACATACATCTAAAAGCTGTGTATTGTACGAGTACGAATACGGGTGCATACGAGTAGATTTGTTGATGAAACTGAACGAGGATGTAATTGTAAGCATTTTTGTTAAGTAGAAGTATTTTGATAAGTGTCTTGAAGTCTTTCAAAAGTGTATGAATACATATTAAAACACTACATGTATATACATTTTAACTGAGTCGTTAAGTCATCGTTAGTCGTTACATGTAAGTGTTGTTTTGAGACCTTTAGGTTAACGATCTTGTTAAATGTTGTTAACCCAAAGTTTATAATATCAAATGAGATTTTAAATTATTATATTATCATGATATTATGATATATTAATATATCTTAATATGATATATACATTTAAATGTCGTTACAACGATAATCGTTACATATATGTCTCGTTTCGAAATCCTTAAGTTAGTAGTCTTGTTTTTACTTATGTAGTTCACTGTTAATACACTTAATGATATATTTAATTATCATATTATCATGTTATATATAATATAACAATGTATTAATATGCTTCATATATATTTAGTAAGACGTGGTTATAACGATAATCGTTATATGTATCGTTTCGAGTTTCATACGTCAATAGTCTCCTTTTTAAGTATATAACTTATTGTTACTATTTTTAATGAGATACTTGATGATCATTATATCATGTTAAACATATATATTTATTCATTTATGTATCATCATGTCATATACAACTTATAGCGTTCATGAATCATTGGTCAAACTGGGTAATCAGACGTTTACAAAATTTCCGTTTCAATTAACCAAGTCTTAACAAGTTTGATTGCTTAACATGTTGGAAACATTTAATCATGTAAATATAGTTTTCATTAAATATATAATCATAGAAAGGTTCGGAAAAGTTCGGGTCACTACAATACCTACCCGTTAAATAAATTTCGTCTCGAAATTTTAAGCGATTGGAGGTTGATGTCAAAGCGAGGTGTATACAAAATAGTTTATATTTTACTAGGAAAAACTATTAAATACGATACAATTTTACACAAGATATTTATTTATTTATAGAATGGATATACTTAAACCTTGCTACAACACTTATAGGCAGTGTACCTAATCGTACAGTAGTGTAGTTTTTAGTAAGTCCGGTTCGTTCCACAGGGAAATCTTTAAACAAAGCTCAACGCTATATTAGTTTACTTTTATAAAAATACAAACATATATATAAGTATTATTATTATTATAAAGGGGGTTTTTACCGTTTAATGACCGGTTTGTCGATTTTAAAACTTTAGTCGCAGTTAAAACCTAATGTAAAATATTAAATAAATAAAAGACTTAATTTAAAGCGTAAAGTAAATAACGATAATGAAATTGCGAATAATAAAAGTGCGATAAAATAAACTTGCGATAATTAAAAAGTACGATAATTAAAAATGCAATTAAATATAATAACAATAAAAAATGCGATAATTAGAAGTGCAACTAAATATAAAATAAAGGAAATTAAATATGAAATAAAAGAATTATGCTTATTTAAACTTCCGTAATCATGATGTTTGACGTGTTGATTTTAGTTTTATGCCCATGGGTTAATTGTCCTTTGTCCTGGATTATTTAATATGTCCGTCTGGTTTTTGTCCATAACAGTCCATCAGTCATAAATATAAAGTGCGAGTGTCCTTGTCAAATTATTATTATACCCGAAGTTAAATATTCCAACTAATTGGGGATTCGAATTGTAACAAGGTTTTAATACTTTGTTTAATGAGTACACCAGGTTATCGACTGCGTGTAAACCAAGGTTTTACTACTTTGTTAACAATTACACCAATTACCCTTGAATGTAATTTCACCCCTGTTTTAATTATTCTAGTGGCTATTAATCCATTCCCGTGTCCGGTTAAATGAACGATTATTCGTACATATAAATACCCCGCCCATCGTGTCCGATTGAGTGTATATGGTAATTTATAGGGACGCCCAATTGTAGATCTTTATATTAACATTAACAAACTATCATTTAGTTAAACAAATATAAAGCCCATTAATA